>NC_134111.1:107941479-108541479 GCF_040939455.1 Microcebus murinus | reverse complement strand
TCGGGGGTGGGGAGGAGGAGGTGGAGGAGGAGAAGGAGGAGGAGGAGGAGGAGGAGGAAGAGGAGTGGGGGGAGGGAGGGGCCGTGACCTGCAGTCGTGTTCCCGGGGTGGCACGGCATGTGGCTTCTTGCACAGGCTGCTTGGCCTGGGCTCCCTGCACCTGGGCCTTTGGAGGACTGGCCCAGTGCTTGCCAACACTTCCTGCAGGGACCCAGAGCTGGGAGGTTGCATCTCCCAGCCCTGGGTCGGGCAGAGCCCCAGCGGGCCATGCCCACAAGCTCTCTCAGCACGGGTCCCCCAGAGGGCTTCTTTGGGACCAGGATTCTCTTGCGGGTGATTTTTTAAGGTCTGGCCCCTGGATGGAGGGGCACCAGGGGTAGAGGAGCCGGAAGCGGAAGGGGGTGCCCATGCGAGGGGACACTTTCAGGCCAAGTCCCAGCTTCAGCCTCATCCTCCTGGGAACCCCCGGAGTGGACATCACACCTCCTGGTTGTCCCGCTCTGAGACAAGGAGCCGGGCTTCGCATTCCCACAGCAGCCAGTCGTGGGCTGCGGACACCTGGGGCGTTGGGAACTCCCTGGCTTCTCTTTCGATTACCATTTGGAGCTGCTTGGGAATTGTGCCGCCACACACACCCGAGTGCAGGTGTCTTCTGCACAGACTGCGGGCCTCGCTCTTCTGAATGCCGCTAGCTCGCCACCCACCCACGGGTGAACCTGGTCAGGGTACTTTCTCTCAGGGGCAGACTCTGATCCGGGCGGGCTACCGGTGTTTCTGTTTGCTCGTTTCTTTCTTCCGTTTCGGGAAAGGCTTCCTTACTGGGTTTGGAAATCTCCTATGCCTTTCCTCGCCTATTCTGTCAGCTTTAAAATTCTCTTTCAGTTGCCACCCTCACAGATGGATTAGGAAACTCTTTTCGGTGCATTCATTAGTGAAAAGACCTCAATGAAGCTCGAATCCAATATCTAATCGCCGACTTTTAGCAAGTCCACACCCCAGGGTGGTTGGGGTCCAATGCAGCCCCGGCCAGGCCCAGGCCCCTTGGACTGGGCCACAGGAGGACACAGAGCAGGGTCCCGGCCCCCACGGTCGCGGTGCCGGCATTCTCCAAGGGCTTGGGGGTTTTCCAGAGGTAGGAGATGGAGGGGACTGGTTTCTTCAGCGCCCCACAGGCCACGCCACCCCACCCCACCCATGGGACACATCCCGAGAGACGCCCCTACACTCGCTCGCCTCCCCCATGCGCTGTGCCGCAGCCCTGGCCCGGGGGAATAGGCGGCAGCCCACCCACAGGGCTGGGGGCGCAGGTGAAAGGGGTTGTGCGCGAGGCCGGCCCCTGGCTGGGGGCAAAGGGCGAGCGCCCCACGCGTGCGCAGTCAGCGGCGGCCGCCGGCGCCCTGGGAGTGGGGAGCGGGTAGGTGAAGAAGGCGAGGTGAGGAGAGGAGGGGGGCTGGAAGGTCCCCACCTTGGCGGGTCCAGCCGTGGAGGCACATCGTGTGTGTGTGTGTGTGTGTCTGTGTCTGTGTGTCTGTGTGTCTGTGTGTCTGTGTGTGGAGAGACAGCCCCCCACCCCGCCCCGTCCCTCACCTCAGTCCCGCGAACTCAACAGGCCCGGCCCGGCGCGGGGCAGAGCTATCGCGGGGAAGTGCAGTGAGACTCGGCTTCTTGAGCGGGGCAGGGGCGCCCTCCGCCGTCTAAGGCCACACCACCCTGAACGCTTCCCATCTCTTCTGATCTCCGAAGCTAAGCAGCTTCCGTCCTGGTTAGTACTTGCATGGGAGACCGCCTGGGAATACCGGGTGCCGGAGGCTTTCTTTTTTCTTTACTTTTCTTTTTTTTTTGCCTCTCATTCTGTCCCCTTTCTGGGAGTGCTACTGCGGTGGCGGCGGCGGGTCCCGCGGATCACCCCCACCCTCAGCGCCCCCCGGGGTGCCTGCCACCACAGCCCACACCGTGGGGCCTCCTCTTGTCCCGAGCCGCGGCACCGCCGCCACGCGGCAGCATGCGTGCCATCTGGACTGTCAGGTCTCAGACCAAAGGTCTGGTCTGTGGGAACCGACACGCTGGAGGAAACCTTGAGAGTCTGAGAGGGGAGGGAGTTCCGGAAGCATTCCAGGATGTAATTTGAGGGAGTATGTGACCAGAACTCGTCCCGTTGCTTTCGGGGTTCTATGGGCTACACCTAGGAATCTTTGGTGGTGGCACCAGATGTTGGGGGATCCGGAGTCACACCCAGACCTGCTCCACAGGCCTCCTTTTACTTTTCTTTTCGGATTCATTTTCTTAAAAAGTGTCTCTTATCTCTATTATTGCATTTTCTTTTCTCTCTCTTTCCAAGCAGATGATGGGAGTCCAAGCATTGAGGTGACATGTATTGCCCCTGCCCCCCAGCCCCTGTTTTCTTATTCATTTATTTCTCATTTTCTCCCAGCCTATTGTGAGGGTACCAAGGTTAAGGTCAGGTGCATTGCTCTTTCCCCGCCTCCCCCCTCGGGTCAGAGCTCCAAGCGCGCCCATCCCCCAGTTGGTGCGCACCCACCCCCTCCCTAATGGATGTGTATGTCCACCCCCTCCCCACGCCCGCCCGACACCCACCCGATGAAGGTGATTCCCCTCAGTCCACTTAGGTGTCCATCCGTTCCTACCAATTTGCTGGTGAGCGCGCTCACGTGGTGCTCGTGTGTCCATTCTTGGGATACTTGGCTTACTGGAACGGGTTCCAGCTCTGGCCAGGAGAGCACGAGAGGCGCCCTCTCACCGCTGCTCCTCACAGCCGAATAGCACTCCGTGGTGTCCACGCGCCACATGTTATTAATGCACTCCTGGATGGATGGGCACTCGGGTCGCTTCCACATCTTTGCGATTGTGAATTGTGCCCTAACTGTAACCCTAACCCTTACCCAGCCCGTCTCCTCTGCCCCTGCCTGACGCGCTCCTCCCCGGCCAGGCCCGTCACTGTCCTGGGCCCCTGACTGACCGGCTCCTTCCCGCCCGGCCTGTCACCTTCCTCTGCCCCTGCCTGACACCCTCCTCCCCGCCCGGCCCCTCACCTCGGCCCCTGCCTGACTCGCTCCTCCCCACCCGGCCGGTCACCGTCCTGGGCCCCTGCCTGACCGGCTCCTTCCCGCCCGGCCTGTCACCGTCCTCTGCCCCTGCCTGACACCCTCCTCCCCGCTCGGCCCCTCACCTCGGCCCCTGCCTGACTCGCTCCTCCCCACCCGGCCGGTCACCGTCCTGGGCCCCTGCCTGACCGGCTCCTTCCCGCCCGGCCTGTCACCGTCCTCTGCCCCTGCCTTACACGCTCCTCCCCGCCCGTCACCCTCCTAGGACCCTGCCTGACCGGCTCCTCCATCGCCTGGGCCTTCCAAGGGCTTGGTGTGGACGCTGCTTCCAGGAAGCCCTCCGGGAACCCGGCAGCAGGGCGGCCTCAGCAGTCTGGCTCAGGTGCCCCGCTGTGCCGCGGGGGCCCAGCCTGGTGTCTTCCCTGAGGCCCTGCAGCTGCCGCTCCCCGCAAGGGGAGAGCCGGGGAGGTGGGGACCGCCTCCTGATGGGGACGTACACGCAGCTCTCCACGTCGGATTCCGGGGCTCTCTGTCCTGCCCGAAGGCCCAGCTGGCCTGCGGGTCCTTAGAGTGGCAGAAACATCCTCAAACTGACATTGCGAGTCCGGTGGTTGTCTGCACTTTTGTGTGGGCACCCCAGGGAGGCCCAGGGGCTGGCTGGACAACGCGGTCTGCTCGGGTGCTTTGGAGTAGCAACCGATGCCCTGTGGACTTTGGTAGCAGCGTCTGAGGTGTCTCTGAGCCCTGCGCCATGTCGGGGGTGGGGAGGAGGAGGTGGAGGAGGAGAAGGAGGAGGAGGAGGAGGAGGAGGAAGAGGAGTGGGGGGAGGGAGGGGCCGTGACCTGCAGTCGTGTTCCCGGGGTGGCACGGCATGTGGCTTCTTGCACAGGCTGCTTGGCCTGGGCTCCCTGCACCTGGGCCTTTGGAGGACTGGCCCAGTGCTTGCCAACACTTCCTGCAGGGACCCAGAGCTGGGAGGTTGCATCTCCCAGCCCTGGGTCGGGCAGAGCCCCAGCGGGCCATGCCCACAAGCTCTCTCAGCACGGGTCCCCCAGAGGGCTTCTTTGGGACCAGGATTCTCTTGCGGGTGATTTTTTAAGGTCTGGCCCCTGGATGGAGGGGCACCAGGGGTAGAGGAGCCGGAAGCGGAAGGGGGTGCCCATGCGAGGGGACACTTTCAGGCCAAGTCCCAGCTTCAGCCTCATCCTCCTGGGAACCCCCGGAGTGGACATCACACCTCCTGGTTGTCCCGCTCTGAGACAAGGAGCCGGGCTTCGCATTCCCACAGCAGCCAGTCGTGGGCTGCGGACACCTGGGGCGTTGGGAACTCCCTGGCTTCTCTTTCGATTACCATTTGGAGCTGCTTGGGAATTGTGCCGCCACACACACCCGAGTGCAGGTGTCTTCTGCACAGACTGCGGGCCTCGCTCTTCTGAATGCCGCTAGCTCGCCACCCACCCACGGGTGAACCTGGTCAGGGTACTTTCTCTCAGGGGCAGACTCTGATCCGGGCGGGCTACCGGTGTTTCTGTTTGCTCGTTTCTTTCTTCCGTTTCGGGAAAGGCTTCCTTACTGGGTTTGGAAATCTCCTATGCCTTTCCTCGCCTATTCTGTCAGCTTTAAAATTCTCTTTCAGTTGCCACCCTCACAGATGGATTAGGAAACTCTTTTCGGTGCATTCATTAGTGAAAAGACCTCAATGAAGCTCGAATCCAATATCTAATCGCCGACTTTTAGCAAGTCCACACCCCAGGGTGGTTGGGGTCCAATGCAGCCCCGGCCAGGCCCAGGCCCCTTGGACTGGGCCACAGGAGGACACAGAGCAGGGTCCCGGCCCCCACGGTCGCGGTGCCGGCATTCTCCAAGGGCTTGGGGGTTTTCCAGAGGTAGGAGATGGAGGGGACTGGTTTCTTCAGCGCCCCACAGGCCACGCCACCCCACCCCACCCATGGGACACATCCCGAGAGACGCCCCTACACTCGCTCGCCTCCCCCATGCGCTGTGCCGCAGCCCTGGCCCGGGGGAATAGGCGGCAGCCCACCCACAGGGCTGGGGGCGCAGGTGAAAGGGGTTGTGCGCGAGGCCGGCCCCTGGCTGGGGGCAAAGGGCGAGCGCCCCACGCGTGCGCAGTCAGCGGCGGCCGGCGCCCTGGGAGTGGGGAGCGGGTAGGTGAAGAAGGCGAGGTGAGGAGAGGAGGGGGGCTGGAAGGTCCCCACCTTGGCGGGTCCAGCCGTGGAGGCACATCGTGTGTGTGTGTGTGTGTGTCTGTGTCTGTGTGTCTGTGTGTCTGTGTGTGGAGAGACAGCCCCCCACCCCGCCCCGTCCCTCACCTCAGTCCCGCGAACTCAACAGGCCCGGCCCGGCGCGGGGCAGAGCTATCGCGGGGAAGTGCAGTGAGACTCGGCTTCTTGAGCGGGGCAGGGGCGCCCTCCGCCGTCTAAGGCCACACCACCCTGAACGCTTCCCATCTCTTCTGATCTCCGAAGCTAAGCAGCTTCCGTCCTGGTTAGTACTTGCATGGGAGACCGCCTGGGAATACCGGGTGCCGGAGGCTTTCTTTTTTCTTTACTTTTCTTTTTTTTTTGCCTCTCATTCTGTCCCCTTTCTGGGAGTGCTACTGCGGTGGCGGCGGCGGGTCCCGCGGATCACCCCCACCCTCAGCGCCCCCCGGGGTGCCTGCCACCACAGCCCACACCGTGGGGCCTCCTCTTGTCCCGAGCCGCGGCACCGCCGCCACGCGGCAGCATGCGTGCCATCTGGACTGTCAGGTCTCAGACCAAAGGTCTGGTCTGTGGGAACCGACACGCTGGAGGAAACCTTGAGAGTCTGAGAGGGGAGGGAGTTCCGGAAGCATTCCAGGATGTAATTTGAGGGAGTATGTGACCAGAACTCGTCCCGTTGCTTTCGGGGTTCTATGGGCTACACCTAGGAATCTTTGGTGGTGGCACCAGATGTTGGGGGATCCGGAGTCACACCCAGACCTGCTCCACAGGCCTCCTTTTACTTTTCTTTTCGGATTCATTTTCTTAAAAAGTGTCTCTTATCTCTATTATTGCATTTTCTTTTCTCTCTCTTTCCAAGCAGATGATGGGAGTCCAAGCATTGAGGTGACATGTATTGCCCCTGCCCCCCAGCCCCTGTTTTCTTATTCATTTATTTCTCATTTTCTCCCAGCCTATTGTGAGGGTACCAAGGTTAAGGTCAGGTGCATTGCTCTTTCCCCGCCTCCCCCCTCGGGTCAGAGCTCCAAGCGCGCCCATCCCCCAGTTGGTGCGCACCCACCCCCTCCCTAATGGATGTGTATGTCCACCCCCTCCCCACGCCCGCCCGACACCCACCCGATGAAGGTGATTCCCCTCAGTCCACTTAGGTGTCCATCCGTTCCTACCAATTTGCTGGTGAGCGCGCTCACGTGGTGCTCGTGTGTCCATTCTTGGGATACTTGGCTTACTGGAACGGGTTCCAGCTCTGGCCAGGAGAGCACGAGAGGCGCCCTCTCACCGCTGCTCCTCATAGCCGAATAGCACTCCGTGGTGTCCACGCGCCACATGTTATTAATGCACTCCTGGATGGATGGGCACTCGGGTCGCTTCCACATCTTTGCGATTGTGAATTGTGCCCTAACTGTAACCCTAACCCTTACCCAGCCCGTCTCCTCTGCCCCTGCCTGACGCGCTCCTCCCCGGCCAGGCCCGTCACTGTCCTGGGCCCCTGACTGACCGGCTCCTTCCCGCCCGGCCTGTCACCTTCCTCTGCCCCTGCCTGCACCCTCCTCCCCGCCCGGCCCCTCACCTCGGCCCCTGCCTGACTCGCTCCTCCCCACCCGGCCGGTCACCGTCCTGGGCCCCTGCCTGACCGGCTCCTTCCCGCCCGGCCTGTCACCGTCCTCTGCCCCTGCCTGACACCCTCCTCCCCGCTCGGCCCCTCACCTCGGCCCCTGCCTGACTCGCTCCTCCCCACCCGGCCGGTCACCGTCCTGGGCCCCTGCCTGACCGGCTCCTTCCCGCCCGGCCTGTCACCGTCCTCTGCCCCTGCCTTACACGCTCCTCCCCGCCCGTCACCCTCCTAGGACCCTGCCTGACCGGCTCCTCCATCGCCTGGGCCTTCCAAGGGCTTGGTGTGGACGCTGCTTCCAGGAAGCCCTCCGGGAACCCGGCAGCAGGGCGGCCTCAGCAGTCTGGCTCAGGTGCCCCGCTGTGCCGCGGGGGCCCAGCCTGGTGTCTTCCCTGAGGCCCTGCAGCTGCCGCTCCCCGCAAGGGGAGAGCCGGGGAGGTGGGGACCGCCTCCTGATGGGGACGTACACGCAGCTCTCCACGTCGGATTCCGGGGCTCTCTGTCCTGCCCGAAGGCCCAGCTGGCCTGCGGGTCCTTAGAGTGGCAGAAACATCCTCAAACTGACATTGCGAGTCCGGTGGTTGTCTGCACTTTTGTGTGGGCACCCCAGGGAGGCCCAGGGGCTGGCTGGACAACGCGGTCTGCTCGGGTGCTTTGGAGTAGCAACCGATGCCCTGTGGACTTTGGTAGCAGCGTCTGAGGTGTCTCTGAGCCCTGCGCCATGTCGGGGGTGGGGAGGAGGAGGAGGAGGAGGAGGAAGAGGAGTGGGGGGAGGGAGGGGCCGTGACCTGCAGTCGTGTTCCCGGGGTGGCACGGCATGTGGCTTCTTGCACAGGCTGCTTGGCCTGGGCTCCCTGCACCTGGGCCTTTGGAGGACTGGCCCAGTGCTTGCCAACACTTCCTGCAGGGACCCAGAGCTGGGAGGTTGCATCTCCCAGCCCTGGGTCGGGCAGAGCCCCAGCGGGCCATGCCCACAAGCTCTCTCAGCACGGGTCCCCCAGAGGGCTTCTTTGGGACCAGGATTCTCTTGCGGGTGATTTTTTAAGGTCTGGCCCCTGGATGGAGGGGCACCAGGGGTAGAGGAGCCGGAAGCGGAAGGGGGTGCCCATGCGAGGGGACACTTTCAGGCCAAGTCCCAGCTTCAGCCTCATCCTCCTGGGAACCCCCGGAGTGGACATCACACCTCCTGGTTGTCCCGCTCTGAGACAAGGAGCCGGGCTTCGCATTCCCACAGCAGCCAGTCGTGGGCTGCGGACACCTGGGGCGTTGGGAACTCCCTGGCTTCTCTTTCGATTACCATTTGGAGCTGCTTGGGAATTGTGCCGCCACACACACCCGAGTGCAGGTGTCTTCTGCACAGACTGCGGGCCTCGCTCTTCTGAATGCCGCTAGCTCGCCACCCACCCACGGGTGAACCTGGTCAGGGTACTTTCTCTCAGGGGCAGACTCTGATCCGGGCGGGCTACCGGTGTTTCTGTTTGCTCGTTTCTTTCTTCCGTTTCGGGAAAGGCTTCCTTACTGGGTTTGGAAATCTCCTATGCCTTTCCTCGCCTATTCTGTCAGCTTTAAAATTCTCTTTCAGTTGCCACCCTCACAGATGGATTAGGAAACTCTTTTCGGTGCATTCATTAGTGAAAAGACCTCAATGAAGCTCGAATCCAATATCTAATCGCCGACTTTTAGCAAGTCCACACCCCAGGGTGGTTGGGGTCCAATGCAGCCCCGGCCAGGCCCAGGCCCCTTGGACTGGGCCACAGGAGGACACAGAGCAGGGTCCCGGCCCCCACGGTCGCGGTGCCGGCATTCTCCAAGGGCTTGGGGGTTTTCCAGAGGTAGGAGATGGAGGGGACTGGTTTCTTCAGCGCCCCACAGGCCACGCCACCCCACCCCACCCATGGGACACATCCCGAGAGACGCCCCTACACTCGCTCGCCTCCCCCATGCGCTGTGCCGCAGCCCTGGCCCGGGGGAATAGGCGGCAGCCCACCCACAGGGCTGGGGGCGCAGGTGAAAGGGGTTGTGCGCGAGGCCGGCCCCTGGCTGGGGGCAAAGGGCGAGCGCCCCACGCGTGCGCAGTCAGGGCGGCCGGCGCCCTGGGAGTGGGGAGCGGGTAGGTGAAGAAGGCGAGGTGAGGAGAGGAGGGGGGCTGGAAGGTCCCCACCTTGGCGGGTCCAGCCGTGGAGGCACATCGTGTGTGTGTGTGTGTGTGTGTCTGTGTCTGTGTGTCTGTGTGTCTGTGTGTCTGTGTGTGGAGAGACAGCCCCCCACCCCGCCCCGTCCCTCACCTCAGTCCCGCGAACTCAACAGGCCCGGCCCGGCGCGGGGCAGAGCTATCGCGGGGAAGTGCAGTGAGACTCGGCTTCTTGAGCGGGGCAGGGGCGCCCTCCGCCGTCTAAGGCCACACCACCCTGAACGCTTCCCATCTCTTCTGATCTCCGAAGCTAAGCAGCTTCCGTCCTGGTTAGTACTTGCATGGGAGACCGCCTGGGAATACCGGGTGCCGGAGGCTTTTTTTTTTCTTTACTTTTCTTTTTTTTTTGCCTCTCATTCTGTCCCCTTTCTGGGAGTGCTACTGCGGTGGCGGCGGCGGGTCCCGCGGATCGCCCCCTCCCTCAGCGCCCCCCGGGGTGCCTGCCACCACAGCCCACACCGTGGGGCCTCCTCTTGTCCCGAGCCGCGGCACCGCCGCCACGCGGCAGCATGCGTGCCATCTGGACTGTCAGGTCTCAGACCAAAGGTCTGGTCTGTGGGAACCGACACGCTGGAGGAAACCTTGAGAGTCTGAGAGGGGAGGGAGTTCCGGAAGCATTCCAGGATGTAATTTGAGGGAGTATGTGACCAGAACTCGTCCCGTTGCTTTCGGGGTTCTATGGGCTACACCTAGGAATCTTTGGTGGTGGCACCAGATGTTGGGGGATCCGGAGTCACACCCAGACCTGCTCCACAGGCCTCCTTTTACTTTTCTTTTCGGATTCATTTTCTTAAAAAGTGTCTCTTATCTCTATTATTGCATTTTCTTTTCTCTCTCTTTCCAAGCAGATGATGGGAGTCCAAGCATTGAGGTGACATGTATTGCCCCTGCCCCCCAGCCCCTGTTTTCTTATTCATTTATTTCTCATTTTCTCCCAGCCTATTGTGAGGGTACCAAGGTTAAGGTCAGGTGCATTGCTCTTTCCCCGCCTCCCCCCTCGGGTCAGAGCTCCAAGCGCGCCCATCCCCCAGTTGGTGCGCACCCACCCCCTCCCTAATGGATGTGTATGTCCACCCCCTCCCCACGCCCGCCCGACACCCACCCGATGAAGGTGATTCCCCTCAGTCCACTTAGGCGTCCATCCGTTCCTACCAATTTGCTGGTGAGCGTGCTCACGTGGTGCTCGTGTGTCCATTCTTGGGATACTTGGCTTACTGGAACGGGTTCCAGCTCTGGCCAGGAGAGCACGAGAGGCGCCCTCTCACCGCTGCTCCTCACAGCCGAATAGCACTCCGTGGTGTCCACGCGCCACATGTTATTAATGCACTCCTGGATGGATGGGCACTCGGGTCGCTTCCACATCTTTGCGATTGTGAATTGTGCCCTAACTGTAACCCTAACCCTTACCCAGCCCGTCTCCTCTGCCCCTGCCTGACGCGCTCCTCCCCGGCCAGGCCCGTCACTGTCCTGGGCCCCTGACTGACCGGCTCCTTCCCGCCCGGCCTGTCACCTTCCTCTGCCCCTGCCTGACACCCTCCTCCCCGCCCGGCCCCTCACCTCGGCCCCTGCCTGACTCGCTCCTCCCCACCCGGCCGGTCACCGTCCTGGGCCCCTGCCTGACCGGCTCCTTCCCGCCCGGCCTGTCACCGTCCTCTGCCCCTGCCTGACACCCTCCTCCCCGCTCGGCCCCTCACCTCGACCCCTGCCTGACTCGCTCCTCCCCACCCGGCCGGTCACCGTCCTGGGCCCCTGCCTGACCGGCTCCTTCCCGCCCGGCCTGTCACCGTCCTCTGCCCCTGCCTTACACGCTCCTCCCCGCCCGTCACCCTCCTAGGACCCTGCCTGACCGGCTCCTCCATCGCCTGGGCCTTCCAAGGGCTTGGTGTGGACGCTGCTTCCAGGAAGCCCTCCGGGAACCCGGCAGCAGGGCGGCCTCAGCAGTCTGGCTCAGGTGCCCCGCTGTGCCGCGGGGGCCCAGCCTGGTGTCTTCCCTGAGGCCCTGCAGCTGCCGCTCCCCGCAAGGGGAGAGCCGGGGAGGTGGGGACCGCCTCCTGATGGGGACGTACACGCAGCTCTCCACGTCGGATTCCGGGGCTCTCTGTCCTGCCCGAAGGCCCAGCTGGCCTGCGGGTCCTTAGAGTGGCAGAAACATCCTCAAACTGACATTGCGAGTCCGGTGGTTGTCTGCACTTTTGTGTGGGCACCCCAGGGAGGCCCAGGGGCTGGCTGGACAACGCGGTCTGCTCGGGTGCTTTGGAGTAGCAACCGATGCCCTGTGGACTTTGGTAGCAGCGTCTGAGGTGTCTCTGAGCCCTGCGCCATGTCGGGGGTGGGGAGGAGGAGGTGGAGGAGGAGAAGGAGGAGGAGGAGGAGGAGGAGGAAGAGGAGTGGGGGGAGGGAGGGGCCGTGACCTGCAGTCGTGTTCCCGGGGTGGCACGGCATGTGGCTTCTTGCACAGGCTGCTTGGCCTGGGCTCCCTGCACCTGGGCCTTTGGAGGACTGGCCCAGTGCTTGCCAACACTTCCTGCAGGGACCCAGAGCTGGGAGGTTGCATCTCCCAGCCCTGGGTCGGGCAGAGCCCCAGCGGGCCATGCCCACAAGCTCTCTCAGCACGGGTCCCCCAGAGGGCTTCTTTGGGACCAGGATTCTCTTGCGGGTGATTTTTTAAGGTCTGGCCCCTGGATGGAGGGGCACCAGGGGTAGAGGAGCCGGAAGCGGAAGGGGGTGCCCATGCGAGGGGACACTTTCAGGCCAAGTCCCAGCTTCAGCCTCATCCTCCTGGGAACCCCCGGAGTGGACATCACACCTCCTGGTTGTCCCGCTCTGAGACAAGGAGCCGGGCTTCGCATTCCCACAGCAGCCAGTCGTGGGCTGCGGACACCTGGGGCGTTGGGAACTCCCTGGCTTCTCTTTCGATTACCATTTGGAGCTGCTTGGGAATTGTGCCGCCACACACACCCGAGTGCAGGTGTCTTCTGCACAGACTGCGGGCCTCGCTCTTCTGAATGCCGCTAGCTCGCCACCCACCCACGGGTGAACCTGGTCAGGGTACTTTCTCTCAGGGGCAGACTCTGATCCGGGCGGGCTACCGGTGTTTCTGTTTGCTCGTTTCTTTCTTCCGTTTCGGGAAAGGCTTCCTTACTGGGTTTGGAAATCTCCTATGCCTTTCCTCGCCTATTCTGTCAGCTTTAAAATTCTCTTTCAGTTGCCACCCTCACAGATGGATTAGGAAACTCTTTTCGGTGCATTCATTAGTGAAAAGACCTCAATGAAGCTCGAATCCAATATCTAATCGCCGACTTTTAGCAAGTCCACACCCCAGGGTGGTTGGGGTCCAATGCAGCCCCGGCCAGGCCCAGGCCCCTTGGACTGGGCCACAGGAGGACACAGAGCAGGGTCCCGGCCCCCACGGTCGCGGTGCCGGCATTCTCCAAGGGCTTGGGGGTTTTCCAGAGGTAGGAGATGGAGGGGACTGGTTTCTTCAGCGCCCCACAGGCCACGCCACCCCACCCCACCCATGGGACACATCCCGAGAGACGCCCCTACACTCGCTCGCCTCCCCCATGCGCTGTGCCGCAGCCCTGGCCCGGGGGAATAGGCGGCAGCCCACCCACAGGGCTGGGGGCGCAGGTGAAAGGGGTTGTGCGCGAGGCCGGCCCCTGGCTGGGGGCAAAGGGCGAGCGCCCCACGCGTGCGCAGTCAGGGCGGCCGGCGCCCTGGGAGTGGGGAGCGGGTAGGTGAAGAAGGCGAGGTGAGGAGAGGAGGGGGGCTGGAAGGTCCCCACCTTGGCGGGTCCAGCCGTGGAGGCACATCGTGTGTGTGTGTGTGTGTGTGTCTGTGTCTGTGTGTCTGTGTGTCTGTGTGTCTGTGTGTGGAGAGACAGCCCCCCACCCCGCCCCGTCCCTCACCTCAGTCCCGCGAACTCAACAGGCCCGGCCCGGCGCGGGGCAGAGCTATCGCGGGGAAGTGCAGTGAGACTCGGCTTCTTGAGCGGGGCAGGGGCGCCCTCCGCCGTCTAAGGCCACACCACCCTGAACGCTTCCCATCTCTTCTGATCTCCGAAGCTAAGCAGCTTCCGTCCTGGTTAGTACTTGCATGGGAGACCGCCTGGGAATACCGGGTGCCGGAGGCTTTCTTTTTTCTTTACTTTTCTTTTTTTTTTGCCTCTCATTCTGTCCCCTTTCTGGGAGTGCTACTGCGGTGGCGGCGGCGGGTCCCGCGGATCACCCCCACCCTCAGCGCCCCCCGGGGTGCCTGCCACCACAGCCCACACCGTGGGGCCTCCTCTTGTCCCGAGCCGCGGCACCGCCGCCACGCGGCAGCATGCGTGCCATCTGGACTGTCAGGTCTCAGACCAAAGGTCTGGTCTGTGGGAACCGACACGCTGGAGGAAACCTTGAGAGTCTGAGAGGGGAGGGAGTTCCGGAAGCATTCCAGGATGTAATTTGAGGGAGTATGTGACCAGAACTCGTCCCGTTGCTTTCGGGGTTCTATGGGCTACACCTAGGAATCTTTGGTGGTGGCACCAGATGTTGGGGGATCCGGAGTCACACCCAGACCTGCTCCACAGGCCTCCTTTTACTTTTCTTTTCGGATTCATTTTCTTAAAAAGTGTCTCTTATCTCTATTATTGCATTTTCTTTTCTCTCTCTTTCCAAGCAGATGATGGGAGTCCAAGCATTGAGGTGACATGTATTGCCCCTGCCCCCCAGCCCCTGTTTTCTTATTCATTTATTTCTCATTTTCTCCCAGCCTATTGTGAGGGTACCAAGGTTAAGGTCAGGTGCATTGCTCTTTCCCCGCCTCCCCCCTCGGGTCAGAGCTCCAAGCGCGCCCATCCCCCAGTTGGTGCGCACCCACCCCCTCCCTAATGGATGTGTATGTCCACCCCCTCCCCACGCCCGCCCGACACCCACCCGATGAAGGTGATTCCCCTCAGTCCACTTAGGTGTCCATCCGTTCCTACCAATTTGCTGGTGAGCGCGCTCACGTGGTGCTCGTGTGTCCATTCTTGGGATACTTGGCTTACTGGAACGGGTTCCAGCTCTGGCCAGGAGAGCACGAGAGGCGCCCTCTCACCGCTGCTCCTCACAGCCGAATAGCACTCCGTGGTGTCCACGCGCCACATGTTATTAATGCACTCCTGGATGGATGGGCACTCGGGTCGCTTCCACATCTTTGCGATTGTGAATTGTGCCCTAACTGTAACCCTAACCCTTACCCAGCCCGTCTCCTCTGCCCCTGCCTGACGCGCTCCTCCCCGGCCAGGCCCGTCACTGTCCTGGGCCCCTGACTGACCGGCTCCTTCCCGCCCGGCCTGTCACCTTCCTCTGCCCCTGCCTGACACCCTCCTCCCCGCCCGGCCCCTCACCTCGGCCCCTGCCTGACTCGCTCCTCCCCACCCGGCCGGTCACCGTCCTGGGCCCCTGCCTGACCGGCTCCTTCCCGCCCGGCCTGTCACCGTCCTCTGCCCCTGCCTGACACCCTCCTCCCCGCTCGGCCCCTCACCTCGACCCCTGCCTGACTCGCTCCTCCCCACCCGGCCGGTCACCGTCCTGGGCCCCTGCCTGACCGGCTCCTTCCCGCCCGGCCTGTCACCGTCCTCTGCCCCTGCCTTACACGCTCCTCCCCGCCCGTCACCCTCCTAGGACCCTGCCTGACCGGCTCCTCCATCGCCTGGGCCTTCCAAGGGCTTGGTGTGGACGCTGCTTCCAGGAAGCCCTCCGGGAACCCGGCAGCAGGGCGGCCTCAGCAGTCTGGCTCAGGTGCCCCGCTGTGCCGCGGGGGCCCAGCCTGGTGTCTTCCCTGAGGCCCTGCAGCTGCCGCTCCCCGCAAGGGGAGAGCCGGGGAGGTGGGGACCGCCTCCTGATGGGGACGTACACGCAGCTCTCCACGTCGGATTCCGGGGCTCTCTGTCCTGCCCGAAGGCCCAGCTGGCCTGCGGGTCCTTAGAGTGGCAGAAACATCCTCAAACTGACATTGCGAGTCCGGTGGTTGTCTGCACTTTTGTGTGGGCACCCCAGGGAGGCCCAGGGGCTGGCTGGACAACGCGGTCTGCTCGGGTGCTTTGGAGTAGCAACCGATGCCCTGTGGACTTTGGTAGCAGCGTCTGAGGTGTCTCTGAGCCCTGCGCCATGTCGGGGGTGGGGAGGAGGAGGAGGAGGAGGAGGAAGAGGAGTGGGGGGAGGGAGGGGCCGTGACCTGCAGTCGTGTTCCCGGGGTGGCACGGCATGTGGCTTCTTGCACAGGCTGCTTGGCCTGGGCTCCCTGCACCTGGGCCTTTGGAGGACTGGCCCAGTGCTTGCCAACACTTCCTGCAGGGACCCAGAGCTGGGAGGTTGCATCTCCCAGCCCTGGGTCGGGCAGAGCCCCAGCGGGCCATGCCCACAAGCTCTCTCAGCACGGGTCCCCCAGAGGGCTTCTTTGGGACCAGGATTCTCTTGCGGGTGATTTTTTAAGGTCTGGCCCCTGGATGGAGGGGCACCAGGGGTAGAGGAGCCGGAAGCGGAAGGGGGTGCCCATGCGAGGGGACACTTTCAGGCCAAGTCCCAGCTTCAGCCTCATCCTCCTGGGAACCCCCGGAGTGGACATCACACCTCCTGGTTGTCCCGCTCTGAGACAAGGAGCCGGGCTTCGCATTCCCACAGCAGCCAGTCGTGGGCTGCGGACACCTGGGGCGTTGGGAACTCCCTGGCTTCTCTTTCGATTACCATTTGGAGCTGCTTGGGAATTGTGCCGCCACACACACCCGAGTGCAGGTGTCTTCTGCACAGACTGCGGGCCTCGCTCTTCTGAATGCCGCTAGCTCGCCACCCACCCACGGGTGAACCTGGTCAGGGTACTTTCTCTCAGGGGCAGACTCTGATCCGGGCGGGCTACCGGTGTTTCTGTTTGCTCGTTTCTTTCTTCCGTTTCGGGAAAGGCTTCCTTACTGGGTTTGGAAATCTCCTATGCCTTTCCTCGCCTATTCTGTCAGCTTTAAAATTCTCTTTCAGTTGCCACCCTCACAGATGGATTAGGAAACTCTTTTCGGTGCATTCATTAGTGAAAAGACCTCAATGAAGCTCGAATCCAATATCTAATCGCCGACTTTTAGCAAGTCCACACCCCAGGGTGGTTGGGGTCCAATGCAGCCCCGGCCAGGCCCAGGCCCCTTGGACTGGGCCACAGGAGGACACAGAGCAGGGTCCCGGCCCCCACGGTCGCGGTGCCGGCATTCTCCAAGGGCTTGGGGGTTTTCCAGAGGTAGGAGATGGAGGGGACTGGTTTCTTCAGTGCCCCACAGGCCACGCCACCCCACCCCACCCATGGGACACATCCCGAGAGACGCCCCTACACTCGCTCGCCTCCCCCATGCGCTGTGCCGCAGCCCTGGCCCGGGGGAATAGGCGGCAGCCCACCCACAGGGCTGGGGGCGCAGGTGAAAGGGGTTGTGCGCGAGGCCGGCCCCTGGCTGGGGGCAAAGGGCGAGCGCCCCACGCGTGCGCAGTCAGCGGCGGCCGGCGCCCTGGGAGTGGGGAGCGGGTAGGTGAAGAAGGCGAGGTGAGGAGAGGAGGGGGGCTGGAAGGTCCCCACCTTGGCGGGTCCAGCCGTGGAGGCACATCGTGTGTGTGTGTGTGTGTGTGTCTGTGTCTGTGTGTCTGTGTGTCTGTGTGTCTGTGTGTGGAGAGACAGCCCCCCACCCCGCCCCGTCCCTCACCTCAGTCCCGCGAACTCAACAGGCCCGGCCCGGCGCGGGGCAGAGCTATCGCGGGGAAGTGCAGTGAGACTCGGCTTCTTGAGCGGGGCAGGGGCGCCCTCCGCCGTCTAAGGCCACACCACCCTGAACGCTTCCCATCTCTTCTGATCTCCGAAGCTAAGCAGCTTCCGTCCTGGTTAGTACTTGCATGGGAGACCGCCTGGGAATACCGGGTGCCGGAGGCTTTCTTTTTTCTTTACTTTTCTTTTTTTTTTGCCTCTCATTCTGTCCCCTTTCTGGGAGTGCTACTGCGGTGGCGGCGGCGGGTCCCGCGGATCACCCCCACCCTCAGCGCCCCCCGGGGTGCCTGCCACCACAGCCCACACCGTGGGGCCTCCTCTTGTCCCGAGCCGCGGCACCGCCGCCACGCGGCAGCATGCGTGCCATCTGGACTGTCAGGTCTCAGACCAAAGGTCTGGTCTGTGGGAACCGACACGCTGGAGGAAACCTTGAGAGTCTGAGAGGGGAGGGAGTTCCGGAAGCATTCCAGGATGTAATTTGAGGGAGTATGTGACCAGAACTCGTCCCGTTGCTTTCGGGGTTCTATGGGCTACACCTAGGAATCTTTGGTGGTGGCACCAGATGTTGGGGGATCCGGAGTCACACCCAGACCTGCTCCACAGGCCTCCTTTTACTTTTCTTTTCGGATTCATTTTCTTAAAAAGTGTCTCTTATCTCTATTATTGCATTTTCTTTTCTCTCTCTTTCCAAGCAGATGATGGGAGTCCAAGCATTGAGGTGACATGTATTGCCCCTGCCCCCCAGCCCCTGTTTTCTTATTCATTTATTTCTCATTTTCTCCCAGCCTATTGTGAGGGTACCAAGGTTAAGGTCAGGTGCATTGCTCTTTCCCCGCCTCCCCCCTCGGGTCAGAGCTCCAAGCGCGCCCATCCCCCAGTTGGTGCGCACCCACCCCCTCCCTAATGGATGTGTATGTCCACCCCCTCCCCACGCCCGCCCGACACCCACCCGATGAAGGTGATTCCCCTCAGTCCACTTAGGTGTCCATCCGTTCCTACCAATTTGCTGGTGAGCGCGCTCACGTGGTGCTCGTGTGTCCATTCTTGGGATACTTGGCTTACTGGAACGGGTTCCAGCTCTGGCCAGGAGAGCACGAGAGGCGCCCTCTCACCGCTGCTCCTCACAGCCGAATAGCACTCCGTGGTGTCCACGCGCCACATGTTATTAATGCACTCCTGGATGGATGGGCACTCGGGTCGCTTCCACATCTTTGCGATTGTGAATTGTGCCCTAACTGTAACCCTAACCCTTACCCAGCCCGTCTCCTCTGCCCCTGCCTGACGCGCTCCTCCCCGGCCAGGCCCGTCACTGTCCTGGGCCCCTGACTGACCGGCTCCTTCCCGCCCGGCCTGTCACCTTCCTCTGCCCCTGCCTGACACCCTCCTCCCCGCCCGGCCCCTCACCTCGGCCCCTGCCTGACTCGCTCCTCCCCACCCGGCCGGTCACCGTCCTGGGCCCCTGCCTGACCGGCTCCTTCCCGCCCGGCCTGTCACCGTCCTCTGCCCCTGCCTGACACCCTCCTCCCCGCTCGGCCCCTCACCTCGACCCCTGCCTGACTCGCTCCTCCCCACCCGGCCGGTCACCGTCCTGGGCCCCTGCCTGACCGGCTCCTTCCCGCCCGGCCTGTCACCGTCCTCTGCCCCTGCCTTACACGCTCCTCCCCGCCCGTCACCCTCCTAGGACCCTGCCTGACCGGCTCCTCCATCGCCTGGGCCTTCCAAGGGCTTGGTGTGGACGCTGCTTCCAGGAAGCCCTCCGGGAACCCGGCAGCAGGGCGGCCTCAGCAGTCTGGCTCAGGTGCCCCGCTGTGCCGCGGGGGCCCAGCCTGGTGTCTTCCCTGAGGCCCTGCAGCTGCCGCTCCCCGCAAGGGGAGAGCCGGGGAGGTGGGGACCGCCTCCTGATGGGGACGTACACGCAGCTCTCCACGTCGGATTCCGGGGCTCTCTGTCCTGCCCGAAGGCCCAGCTGGCCTGCGGGTCCTTAGAGTGGCAGAAACATCCTCAAACTGACATTGCGAGTCCGGTGGTTGTCTGCACTTTTGTGTGGGCACCCCAGGGAGGCCCAGGGGCTGGCTGGACAACGCGGTCTGCTCGGGTGCTTTGGAGTAGCAACCGATGCCCTGTGGACTTTGGTAGCAGCGTCTGAGGTGTCTCTGAGCCCTGCGCCATGTCGGGGGTGGGGAGGAGGAGGAGGAGGAGGAGGAAGAGGAGTGGGGGGAGGGAGGGGCCGTGACCTGCAGTCGTGTTCCCGGGGTGGCACGGCATGTGGCTTCTTGCACAGGCTGCTTGGCCTGGGCTCCCTGCACCTGGGCCTTTGGAGGACTGGCCCAGTGCTTGCCAACACTTCCTGCAGGGACCCAGAGCTGGGAGGTTGCATCTCCCAGCCCTGGGTCGGGCAGAGCCCCAGCGGGCCATGCCCACAAGCTCTCTCAGCACGGGTCCCCCAGAGGGCTTCTTTGGGACCAGGATTCTCTTGCGGGTGATTTTTTAAGGTCTGGCCCCTGGATGGAGGGGCACCAGGGGTAGAGGAGCCGGAAGCGGAAGGGGGTGCCCATGCGAGGGGACACTTTCAGGCCAAGTCCCAGCTTCAGCCTCATCCTCCTGGGAACCCCCGGAGTGGACATCACACCTCCTGGTTGTCCCGCTCTGAGACAAGGAGCCGGGCTTCGCATTCCCACAGCAGCCAGTCGTGGGCTGCGGACACCTGGGGCGTTGGGAACTCCCTGGCTTCTCTTTCGATTACCATTTGGAGCTGCTTGGGAATTGTGCCGCCACACACACCCGAGTGCAGGTGTCTTCTGCACAGACTGCGGGCCTCGCTCTTCTGAATGCCGCTAGCTCGCCACCCACCCACGGGTGAACCTGGTCAGGGTACTTTCTCTCAGGGGCAGACTCTGATCCGGGCGGGCTACCGGTGTTTCTGTTTGCTCGTTTCTTTCTTCCGTTTCGGGAAAGGCTTCCTTACTGGGTTTGGAAATCTCCTATGCCTTTCCTCGCCTATTCTGTCAGCTTTAAAATTCTCTTTCAGTTGCCACCCTCACAGATGGATTAGGAAACTCTTTTCGGTGCATTCATTAGTGAAAAGACCTCAATGAAGCTCGAATCCAATATCTAATCGCCGACTTTTAGCAAGTCCACACCCCAGGGTGGTTGGGGTCCAATGCAGCCCCGGCCAGGCCCAGGCCCCTTGGACTGGGCCACAGGAGGACACAGAGCAGGGTCCCGGCCCCCACGGTCGCGGTGCCGGCATTCTCCAAGGGCTTGGGGGTTTTCCAGAGGTAGGAGATGGAGGGGACTGGTTTCTTCAGTGCCCCACAGGCCACGCCACCCCACCCCACCCATGGGACACATCCCGAGAGACGCCCCTACACTCGCTCGCCTCCCCCATGCGCTGTGCCGCAGCCCTGGCCCGGGGGAATAGGCGGCAGCCCACCCACAGGGCTGGGGGCGCAGGTGAAAGGGGTTGTGCGCGAGGCCGGCCCCTGGCTGGGGGCAAAGGGCGAGCGCCCCACGCGTGCGCAGTCAGCGGCGGCCGGCGCCCTGGGAGTGGGGAGCGGGTAGGTGAAGAAGGCGAGGTGAGGAGAGGAGGGGGGCTGGAAGGTCCCCACCTTGGCGGGTCCAGCCGTGGAGGCACATCGTGTGTGTGTGTGTGTGTGTGTCTGTGTCTGTGTGTCTGTGTGTCTGTGTGTCTGTGTGTGGAGAGACAGCCCCCCACCCCGCCCCGTCCCTCACCTCAGTCCCGCGAACTCAACAGGCCCGGCCCGGCGCGGGGCAGAGCTATCGCGGGGAAGTGCAGTGAGACTCGGCTTCTTGAGCGGGGCAGGGGCGCCCTCCGCCGTCTAAGGCCACACCACCCTGAACGCTTCCCATCTCTTCTGATCTCCGAAGCTAAGCAGCTTCCGTCCTGGTTAGTACTTGCATGGGAGACCGCCTGGGAATACCGGGTGCCGGAGGCTTTTTTTTTTCTTTACTTTTCTTTTTTTTTTTTGCCTCTCATTCTGTCCCCTTTCTGGGAGTGCTACTGCGGTGGCGGCGGCGGGTCCCGCGGATCACCCCCACCCTCAGCGCCCCCCGGGGTGCCTGCCACCACAGCCCACACCGTGGGGCCTCCTCTTGTCCCGAGCCGCGGCACCGCCGCCACGCGGCAGCATGCGTGCCATCTGGACTGTCAGGTCTCAGACCAAAGGTCTGGTCTGTGGGAACCGACACGCTGGAGGAAACCTTGAGAGTCTGAGAGGGGAGGGAGTTCCGGAAGCATTCCAGGATGTAATTTGAGGGAGTATGTGACCAGAACTCGTCCCGTTGCTTTCGGGGTTCTATGGGCTACACCTAGGAATCTTTGGTGGTGGCACCAGATGTTGGGGGATCCGGAGTCACACCCAGACCTGCTCCACAGGCCTCCTTTTACTTTTCTTTTCGGATTCATTTTCTTAAAAAGTGTCTCTTATCTCTATTATTGCATTTTCTTTTCTCTCTCTTTCCAAGCAGATGATGGGAGTCCAAGCATTGAGGTGACATGTATTGCCCCTGCCCCCCAGCCCCTGTTTTCTTATTCATTTATTTCTCATTTTCTCCCAGCCTATTGTGAGGGTACCAAGGTTAAGGTCAGGTGCATTGCTCTTTCCCCGCCTCCCCCCTCGGGTCAGAGCTCCAAGCGCGCCCATCCCCCAGTTGGTGCGCACCCACCCCCTCCCTAATGGATGTGTATGTCCACCCCCTCCCCATGCCCGCCCGACACCCACCCGATGAAGGTGATTCCCCTCAGTCCACTTAGGTGTCCATCCGTTCCTACCAAATTGCTGGTGAGCGCGCTCACGTGGTGCTCGTGTGTCCATTCTTGGGATACTTGGCTTACTGGAACGGGTTCCAGCTCTGGCCAGGAGAGCACGAGAGGCGCCCTCTCACCGCTGCTCCTCACAGCCGAATAGCACTCCGTGGTGTCCACGCGCCACATGTTATTAATGCACTCCTGGATGGATGGGCACTCGGGTCGCTTCCACATCTTTGCGATTGTGAATTGTGCCCTAACTGTAACCCTAACCCTTACCCAGCCCGTCTCCTCTGCCCCTGCCTGACGCGCTCCTCCCCGGCCAGGCCCGTCACTGTCCTGGGCCCCTGACTGACCGGCTCCTTCCCGCCCGGCCTGTCACCTTCCTCTGCCCCTGCCTGCACCCTCCTCCCCGCCCGGCCCCTCACCTCGGCCCCTGCCTGACTCGCTCCTCCCCACCCGGCCGGTCACCGTCCTGGGCCCCTGCCTGACCGGCTCCTTCCCGCCCGGCCTGTCACCGTCCTCTGCCCCTGCCTGACACCCTCCTCCCCGCTCGGCCCCTCACCTCGACCCCTGCCTGACTCGCTCCTCCCCACCCGGCCGGTCACCGTCCTGGGCCCCTGCCTGACCGGCTCCTTCCCGCCCGGCCTGTCACCGTCCTCTGCCCCTGCCTTACACGCTCCTCCCCGCCCGTCACCCTCCTAGGACCCTGCCTGACCGGCTCCTCCATCGCCTGGGCCTTCCAAGGGCTTGGTGTGGACGCTGCTTCCAGGAAGCCCTCCAGGAACCCGGCAGCAGGGCGGCCTCAGCAGTCTGGCTCAGGTGCCCCGCTGTGCCGCGGGGGCCCAGCCTGGTGTCTTCCCTGAGGCCCTGCAGCTGCCGCTCCCCGCAAGGGGAGAGCCGGGGAGGTGGGGACCGCCTCCTGATGGGGACGTACACGCAGCTCTCCACGTCGGATTCCGGGGCTCTCTGTCCTGCCCGAAGGCCCAGCTGGCCTGCGGGTCCTTAGAGTGGCAGAAACATCCTCAAACTGACATTGCGAGTCCGGTGGTTGTCTGCACTTTTGTGTGGGCACCCCAGGGAGGCCCAGGGGCTGGCTGGACAACGCGGTCTGCTCGGGTGCTTTGGAGTAGCAACCGATGCCCTGTGGACTTTGGTAGCAGCGTCTGAGGTGTCTCTGAGCCCTGCGCCATGTCGGGGGTGGGGAGGAGGAGGTGGAGGAGGAGAAGGAGGAGGAGGAGGAGGAGGAGGAAAAGGAGTGGGGGGAGGGAGGGGCCGTGACCTGCAGTCGTGTTCCCGGGGTGGCACGGCATGTGGCTTCTTGCACAGGCTGCTTGGCCTGGGCTCCCTGCACCTGGGCCTTTGGAGGACTGGCCCAGTGCTTGCCAACACTTCCTGCAGGGACCCAGAGCTGGGAGGTTGCATCTCCCAGCCCTGGGTCGGGCAGAGCCCCAGCGGGCCATGCCCACAAGCTCTCTCAGCACGGGTCCCCCAGAGGGCTTCTTTGGGACCAGGATTCTCTTGCGGGTGATTTTTTAAGGTCTGGCCCCTGGATGGAGGGGCACCAGGGGTAGAGGAGCCGGAAGCGGAAGGGGGTGCCCATGCGAGGGGACACTTTCAGGCCAAGTCCCAGCTTCAGCCTCATCCTCCTGGGAACCCCCGGAGTGGACATCACACCTCCTGGTTGTCCCGCTCTGAGACAAGGAGCCGGGCTTCGCATTCCCACAGCAGCCAGTCGTGGGCTGCGGACACCTGGGGCGTTGGGAACTCCCTGGCTTCTCTTTCGATTACCATTTGGAGCTGCTTGGGAATTGTGCCGCCACACACACCCGAGTGCAGGTGTCTTCTGCACAGACTGCGGGCCTCGCTCTTCTGAATGCCGCTAGCTCGCCACCCACCCACGGGTGAACCTGGTCAGGGTACTTTCTCTCAGGGGCAGACTCTGATCCGGGCGGGCTACCGGTGTTTCTGTTTGCTCGTTTCTTTCTTCCGTTTCGGGAAAGGCTTCCTTACTGGGTTTGGAAATCTCCTATGCCTTTCCTCGCCTATTCTGTCAGCTTTAAAATTCTCTTTCAGTTGCCACCCTCACAGATGGATTAGGAAACTCTTTTCGGTGCATTCATTAGTGAAAAGACCTCAATGAAGCTCGAATCCAATATCTAATCGCCGACTTTTAGCAAGTCCACACCCCAGGGTGGTTGGGGTCCAATGCAGCCCCGGCCAGGCCCAGGCCCCTTGGACTGGGCCACAGGAGGACACAGAGCAGGGTCCCGGCCCCCACGGTCGCGGTGCCGGCATTCTCCAAGGGCTTGGGGGTTTTCCAGAGGTAGGAGATGGAGGGGACTGGTTTCTTCAGTGCCCCACAGGCCACGCCACCCCACCCCACCCATGGGACACATCCCGAGAGACGCCCCTACACTCGCTCGCCTCCCCCATGCGCTGTGCCGCAGCCCTGGCCCGGGGGAATAGGCGGCAGCCCACCCACAGGGCTGGGGGCGCAGGTGAAAGGGGTTGTGCGCGAGGCCGGCCCCTGGCTGGGGGCAAAGGGCGAGCGCCCCACGCGTGCGCAGTCAGCGGCGGCCGGCGCCCTGGGAGTGGGGAGCGGGTAGGTGAAGAAGGCGAGGTGAGGAGAGGAGGGGGGCTGGAAGGTCCCCACCTTGGCGGGTCCAGCCGTGGAGGCACATCGTGTGTGTGTGTGTGTGTGTGTCTGTGTCTGTGTGTCTGTGTGTCTGTGTGTCTGTGTGTGGAGAGACAGCCCCCCACCCCGCCCCGTCCCTCACCTCAGTCCCGCGAACTCAACAGGCCCGGCCCGGCGCGGGGCAGAGCTATCGCGGGGAAGTGCAGTGAGACTCGGCTTCTTGAGCGGGGCAGGGGCGCCCTCCGCCGTCTAAGGCCACACCACCCTGAACGCTTCCCATCTCTTCTGATCTCCGAAGCTAAGCAGCTTCCGTCCTGGTTAGTACTTGCATGGGAGACCGCCTGGGAATACCGGGTGCCGGAGGCTTTTTTTTTTCTTTACTTTTCTTTTTTTTTTTTGCCTCTCATTCTGTCCCCTTTCTGGGAGTGCTACTGCGGTGGCGGCGGCGGGTCCCGCGGATCACCCCCACCCTCAGCGCCCCCCGGGGTGCCTGCCACCACAGCCCACACCGTGGGGCCTCCTCTTGTCCCGAGCCGCGGCACCGCCGCCACGCGGCAGCATGCGTGCCATCTGGACTGTCAGGTCTCAGACCAAAGGTCTGGTCTGTGGGAACCGACACGCTGGAGGAAACCTTGAGAGTCTGAGAGGGGAGGGAGTTCCGGAAGCATTCCAGGATGTAATTTGAGGGAGTATGTGACCAGAACTCGTCCCGTTGCTTTCGGGGTTCTATGGGCTACACCTAGGAATCTTTGGTGGTGGCACCAGATGTTGGGGGATCCGGAGTCACACCCAGACCTGCTCCACAGGCCTCCTTTTACTTTTCTTTTCGGATTCATTTTCTTAAAAAGTGTCTCTTATCTCTATTATTGCATTTTCTTTTCTCTCTCTTTCCAAGCAGATGATGGGAGTCCAAGCATTGAGGTGACATGTATTGCCCCTGCCCCCCAGCCCCTGTTTTCTTATTCATTTATTTCTCATTTTCTCCCAGCCTATTGTGAGGGTACCAAGGTTAAGGTCAGGTGCATTGCTCTTTCCCCGCCTCCCCCCTCGGGTCAGAGCTCCAAGCGCGCCCATCCCCCAGTTGGTGCGCACCCACCCCCTCCCTAATGGATGTGTATGTCCACCCCCTCCCCATGCCCGCCCGACACCCACCCGATGAAGGTGATTCCCCTCAGTCCACTTAGGTGTCCATCCGTTCCTACCAAATTGCTGGTGAGCGCGCTCACGTGGTGCTCGTGTGTCCATTCTTGGGATACTTGGCTTACTGGAACGGGTTCCAGCTCTGGCCAGGAGAGCACGAGAGGCGCCCTCTCACCGCTGCTCCTCACAGCCGAATAGCACTCCGTGGTGTCCACGCGCCACATGTTATTAATGCACTCCTGGATGGATGGGCACTCGGGTCGCTTCCACATCTTTGCGATTGTGAATTGTGCCCTAACTGTAACCCTAACCCTTACCCAGCCCGTCTCCTCTGCCCCTGCCTGACGCGCTCCTCCCCGGCCAGGCCCGTCACTGTCCTGGGCCCCTGACTGACCGGCTCCTTCCCGCCCGGCCTGTCACCTTCCTCTGCCCCTGCCTGCACCCTCCTCCCCGCCCGGCCCCTCACCTCGGCCCCTGCCTGACTCGCTCCTCCCCACCCGGCCGGTCACCGTCCTGGGCCCCTGCCTGACCGGCTCCTTCCCGCCCGGCCTGTCACCGTCCTCTGCCCCTGCCTGACACCCTCCTCCCCGCTCGGCCCCTCACCTCGACCCCTGCCTGACTCGCTCCTCCCCACCCGGCCGGTCACCGTCCTGGGCCCCTGCCTGACCGGCTCCTTCCCGCCCGGCCTGTCACCGTCCTCTGCCCCTGCCTTACACGCTCCTCCCCGCCCGTCACCCTCCTAGGACCCTGCCTGACCGGCTCCTCCATCGCCTGGGCCTTCCAAGGGCTTGGTGTGGACGCTGCTTCCAGGAAGCCCTCCAGGAACCCGGCAGCAGGGCGGCCTCAGCAGTCTGGCTCAGGTGCCCCGCTGTGCCGCGGGGGCCCAGCCTGGTGTCTTCCCTGAGGCCCTGCAGCTGCCGCTCCCCGCAAGGGGAGAGCCGGGGAGGTGGGGACCGCCTCCTGATGGGGACGTACACGCAGCTCTCCACGTCGGATTCCGGGGCTCTCTGTCCTGCCCGAAGGCCCAGCTGGCCTGCGGGTCCTTAGAGTGGCAGAAACATCCTCAAACTGACATTGCGAGTCCGGTGGTTGTCTGCACTTTTGTGTGGGCACCCCAGGGAGGCCCAGGGGCTGGCTGGACAACGCGGTCTGCTCGGGTGCTTTGGAGTAGCAACCGATGCCCTGTGGACTTTGGTAGCAGCGTCTGAGGTGTCTCTGAGCCCTGCGCCATGTCGGGGGTGGGGAGGAGGAGGTGGAGGAGGAGAAGGAGGAGGAGGAGGAGGAGGAGGAAAAGGAGTGGGGGGAGGGAGGGGCCGTGACCTGCAGTCGTGTTCCCGGGGTGGCACGGCATGTGGCTTCTTGCACAGGCTGCTTGGCCTGGGCTCCCTGCACCTGGGCCTTTGGAGGACTGGCCCAGTGCTTGCCAACACTTCCTGCAGGGACCCAGAGCTGGGAGGTTGCATCTCCCAGCCCTGGGTCGGGCAGAGCCCCAGCGGGCCATGCCCACAAGCTCTCTCAGCACGGGTCCCCCAGAGGGCTTCTTTGGGACCAGGATTCTCTTGCGGGTGATTTTTTAAGGTCTGGCCCCTGGATGGAGGGGCACCAGGGGTAGAGGAGCCGGAAGCGGAAGGGGGTGCCCATGCGAGGGGACACTTTCAGGCCAAGTCCCAGCTTCAGCCTCATCCTCCTGGGAACCCCCGGAGTGGACATCACACCTCCTGGTTGTCCCGCTCTGAGACAAGGAGCCGGGCTTCGCATTCCCACAGCAGCCAGTCGTGGGCTGCGGACACCTGGGGCGTTGGGAACTCCCTGGCTTCTCTTTCGATTACCATTTGGAGCTGCTTGGGAATTGTGCCGCCACACACACCCGAGTGCAGGTGTCTTCTGCACAGACTGCGGGCCTCGCTCTTCTGAATGCCGCTAGCTCGCCACCCACCCACGGGTGAACCTGGTCAGGGTACTTTCTCTCAGGGGCAGACTCTGATCCGGGCGGGCTACCGGTGTTTCTGTTTGCTCGTTTCTTTCTTCCGTTTCGGGAAAGGCTTCCTTACTGGGTTTGGAAATCTCCTATGCCTTTCCTCGCCTATTCTGTCAGCTTTAAAATTCTCTTTCAGTTGCCACCCTCACAGATGGATTAGGAAACTCTTTTCGGTGCATTCATTAGTGAAAAGACCTCAATGAAGCTCGAATCCAATATCTAATCGCCGACTTTTAGCAAGTCCACACCCCAGGGTGGTTGGGGTCCAATGCAGCCCCGGCCAGGCCCAGGCCCCTTGGACTGGGCCACAGGAGGACACAGAGCAGGGTCCCGGCCCCCACGGTCGCGGTGCCGGCATTCTCCAAGGGCTTGGGGGTTTTCCAGAGGTAGGAGATGGAGGGGACTGGTTTCTTCAGTGCCCCACAGGCCACGCCACCCCACCCCACCCATGGGACACATCCCGAGAGACGCCCCTACACTCGCTCGCCTCCCCCATGCGCTGTGCCGCAGCCCTGGCCCGGGGGAATAGGCGGCAGCCCACCCACAGGGCTGGGGGCGCAGGTGAAAGGGGTTGTGCGCGAGGCCGGCCCCTGGCTGGGGGCAAAGGGCGAGCGCCCCACGCGTGCGCAGTCAGCGGCGGCCGGCGCCCTGGGAGTGGGGAGCGGGTAGGTGAAGAAGGCGAGGTGAGGAGAGGAGGGGGGCTGGAAGGTCCCCACCTTGGCGGGTCCAGCCGTGGAGGCACATCGTGTGTGTGTGTGTGTGTGTGTCTGTGTCTGTGTGTCTGTGTGTCTGTGTGTCTGTGTGTGGAGAGACAGCCCCCCACCCCGCCCCGTCCCTCACCTCAGTCCCGCGAACTCAACAGGCCCGGCCCGGCGCGGGGCAGAGCTATCGCGGGGAAGTGCAGTGAGACTCGGCTTCTTGAGCGGGGCAGGGGCGCCCTCCGCCGTCTAAGGCCACACCACCCTGAACGCTTCCCATCTCTTCTGATCTCCGAAGCTAAGCAGCTTCCGTCCTGGTTAGTACTTGCATGGGAGACCGCCTGGGAATACCGGGTGCCGGAGGCTTTTTTTTTTCTTTACTTTTCTTTTTTTTTTGCCTCTCATTCTGTCCCCTTTCTGGGAGTGCTACTGCGGTGGCGGCGGCGGGTCCCGCGGATCACCCCCACCCTCAGCGCCCCCCGGGGTGCCTGCCACCACAGCCCACACCGTGGGGCCTCCTCTTGTCCCGAGCCGCGGCACCGCCGCCACGCGGCAGCATGCGTGCCATCTGGACTGTCAGGTCTCAGACCAAAGGTCTGGTCTGTGGGAACCGACACGCTGGAGGAAACCTTGAGAGTCTGAGAGGGGAGGGAGTTCCGGAAGCATTCCAGGATGTAATTTGAGGGAGTATGTGACCAGAACTCGTCCCGTTGCTTTCGGGGTTCTATGGGCTACACCTAGGAATCTTTGGTGGTGGCACCAGATGTTGGGGGATCCGGAGTCACACCCAGACCTGCTCCACAGGCCTCCTTTTACTTTTCTTTTCGGATTCATTTTCTTAAAAAGTGTCTCTTATCTCTATTATTGCATTTTCTTTTCTCTCTCTTTCCAAGCAGATGATGGGAGTCCAAGCATTGAGGTGACATGTATTGCCCCTGCCCCCCAGCCCCTGTTTTCTTATTCATTTATTTCTCATTTTCTCCCAGCCTATTGTGAGGGTACCAAGGTTAAGGTCAGGTGCATTGCTCTTTCCCCGCCTCCCCCCTCGGGTCAGAGCTCCAAGCGCGCCCATCCCCCAGTTGGTGCGCACCCACCCCCTCCCTAATGGATGTGTATGTCCACCCCCTCCCCACGCCCGCCCGACACCCACCCGATGAAGGTGATTCCCCTCAGTCCACTTAGGTGTCCATCCGTTCCTACCAAATTGCTGGTGAGCGCGCTCACGTGGTGCTCGTGTGTCCATTCTTGGGATACTTGGCTTACTGGAACGGGTTCCAGCTCTGGCCAGGAGAGCACGAGAGGCGCCCTCTCACCGCTGCTCCTCACAGCCGAATAGCACTCCGTGGTGTCCACGCGCCACATGTTATTAATGCACTCCTGGATGGATGGGCACTCGGGTCGCTTCCACATCTTTGCGATTGTGAATTGTGCCCTAACTGTAACCCTAACCCTTACCCAGCCCGTCTCCTCTGCCCCTGCCTGACGCGCTCCTCCCCGGCCAGGCCCGTCACTGTCCTGGGCCCCTGACTGACCGGCTCCTTCCCGCCCGGCCTGTCACCTTCCTCTGCCCCTGCCTGCACCCTCCTCCCCGCCCGGCCCCTCACCTCGGCCCCTGCCTGACTCGCTCCTCCCCACCCGGCCGGTCACCGTCCTGGGCCCCTGCCTGACCGGCTCCTTCCCGCCCGGCCTGTCACCGTCCTCTGCCCCTGCCTGACACCCTCCTCCCCGCTCGGCCCCTCACCTCGACCCCTGCCTGACTCGCTCCTCCCCACCCGGCCGGTCACCGTCCTGGGCCCCTGCCTGACCGGCTCCTTCCCGCCCGGCCTGTCACCGTCCTCTGCCCCTGCCTTACACGCTCCTCCCCGCCCGTCACCCTCCTAGGACCCTGCCTGACCGGCTCCTCCATCGCCTGGGCCTTCCAAGGGCTTGGTGTGGACGCTGCTTCCAGGAAGCCCTCCAGGAACCCGGCAGCAGGGCGGCCTCAGCAGTCTGGCTCAGGTGCCCCGCTGTGCCGCGGGGGCCCAGCCTGGTGTCTTCCCTGAGGCCCTGCAGCTGCCGCTCCCCGCAAGGGGAGAGCCGGGGAGGTGGGGACCGCCTCCTGATGGGGACGTACACGCAGCTCTCCACGTCGGATTCCGGGGCTCTCTGTCCTGCCCGAAGGCCCAGCTGGCCTGCGGGTCCTTAGAGTGGCAGAAACATCCTCAAACTGACATTGCGAGTCCGGTGGTTGTCTGCACTTTTGTGTGGGCACCCCAGGGAGGCCCAGGGGCTGGCTGGACAACGCGGTCTGCTCGGGTGCTTTGGAGTAGCAACCGATGCCCTGTGGACTTTGGTAGCAGCGTCTGAGGTGTCTCTGAGCCCTGCGCCATGTCGGGGGTGGGGAGGAGGAGGTGGAGGAGGAGAAGGAGGAGGAGGAGGAGGAGGAGGAAGAGGAGTGGGGGGAGGGAGGGGCCGTGACCTGCAGTCGTGTTCCCGGGGTGGCACGGCATGTGGCTTCTTGCACAGGCTGCTTGGCCTGGGCTCCCTGCACCTGGGCCTTTGGAGGACTGGCCCAGTGCTTGCCAACACTTCCTGCAGGGACCCAGAGCTGGGAGGTTGCATCTCCCAGCCCTGGGTCGGGCAGAGCCCCAGCGGGCCATGCCCACAAGCTCTCTCAGCACGGGTCCCCCAGAGGGCTTCTTTGGGACCAGGATTCTCTTGCGGGTGATTTTTTAAGGTCTGGCCCCTGGATGGAGGGGCACCAGGGGTAGAGGAGCCGGAAGCGGAAGGGGGTGCCCATGCGAGGGGACACTTTCAGGCCAAGTCCCAGCTTCAGCCTCATCCTCCTGGGAACCCCCGGAGTGGACATCACACCTCCTGGTTGTCCCGCTCTGAGACAAGGAGCCGGGCTTCGCATTCCCACAGCAGCCAGTCGTGGGCTGCGGACACCTGGGGCGTTGGGAACTCCCTGGCTTCTCTTTCGATTACCATTTGGAGCTGCTTGGGAATTGTGCCGCCACACACACCCGAGTGCAGGTGTCTTCTGCACAGACTGCGGGCCTCGCTCTTCTGAATGCCGCTAGCTCGCCACCCACCCACGGGTGAACCTGGTCAGGGTACTTTCTCTCAGGGGCAGACTCTGATCCGGGCGGGCTACCGGTGTTTCTGTTTGCTCGTTTCTTTCTTCCGTTTCGGGAAAGGCTTCCTTACTGGGTTTGGAAATCTCCTATGCCTTTCCTCGCCTATTCTGTCAGCTTTAAAATTCTCTTTCAGTTGCCACCCTCACAGATGGATTAGGAAACTCTTTTCGGTGCATTCATTAGTGAAAAGACCTCAATGAAGCTCGAATCCAATATCTAATCGCCGACTTTTAGCAAGTCCACACCCCAGGGTGGTTGGGGTCCAATGCAGCCCCGGCCAGGCCCAGGCCCCTTGGACTGGGCCACAGGAGGACACAGAGCAGGGTCCCGGCCCCCACGGTCGCGGTGCCGGCATTCTCCAAGGGCTTGGGGGTTTTCCAGAGGTAGGAGATGGAGGGGACTGGTTTCTTCAGCGCCCCACAGGCCACGCCACCCCACCCCACCCATGGGACACATCCCGAGAGACGCCCCTACACTCGCTCGCCTCCCCCATGCGCTGTGCCGCAGCCCTGGCCCGGGGGAATAGGCGGCAGCCCACCCACAGGGCTGGGGGCGCAGGTGAAAGGGGTTGTGCGCGAGGCCGGCCCCTGGCTGGGGGCAAAGGGCGAGCGCCCCACGCGTGCGCAGTCAGCGGCGGCCGGCGCCCTGGGAGTGGGGAGCGGGTAGGTGAAGAAGGCGAGGTGAGGAGAGGAGGGGGGCTGGAAGGTCCCCACCTTGGCGGGTCCAGCCGTGGAGGCACATCGTGTGTGTGTGTGTGTGTGTCTGTGTCTGTGTGTCTGTGTGTCTGTGTGTCTGTGTGTGGAGAGACAGCCCCCCACCCCGCCCCGTCCCTCACCTCAGTCCCGCGAACTCAACAGGCCCGGCCCGGCGCGGGGCAGAGCTATCGCGGGGAAGTGCAGTGAGACTCGGCTTCTTGAGCGGGGCAGGGGCGCCCTCCGCCGTCTAAGGCCACACCACCCTGAACGCTTCCCATCTCTTCTGATCTCCGAAGCTAAGCAGCTTCCGTCCTGGTTAGTACTTGCATGGGAGACCGCCTGGGAATACCGGGTGCCGGAGGCTTTCTTTTTTCTTTACTTTTCTTTTTTTTTTGCCTCTCATTCTGTCCCCTTTCTGGGAGTGCTACTGCGGTGGCGGCGGCGGGTCCCGCGGATCACCCCCACCCTCAGCGCCCCCCGGGGTGCCTGCCACCACAGCCCACACCGTGGGGCCTCCTCTTGTCCCGAGCCGCGGCACCGCCGCCACGCGGCAGCATGCGTGCCATCTGGACTGTCAGGTCTCAGACCAAAGGTCTGGTCTGTGGGAACCGACACGCTGGAGGAAACCTTGAGAGTCTGAGAGGGGAGGGAGTTCCGGAAGCATTCCAGGATGTAATTTGAGGGAGTATGTGACCAGAACTCGTCCCGTTGCTTTCGGGGTTCTATGGGCTACACCTAGGAATCTTTGGTGGTGGCACCAGATGTTGGGGGATCCGGAGTCACACCCAGACCTGCTCCACAGGCCTCCTTTTACTTTTCTTTTCGGATTCATTTTCTTAAAAAGTGTCTCTTATCTCTATTATTGCATTTTCTTTTCTCTCTCTTTCCAAGCAGATGATGGGAGTCCAAGCATTGAGGTGACATGTATTGCCCCTGCCCCCCAGCCCCTGTTTTCTTATTCATTTATTTCTCATTTTCTCCCAGCCTATTGTGAGGGTACCAAGGTTAAGGTCAGGTGCATTGCTCTTTCCCCGCCTCCCCCCTCGGGTCAGAGCTCCAAGCGCGCCCATCCCCCAGTTGGTGCGCACCCACCCCCTCCCTAATGGATGTGTATGTCCACCCCCTCCCCACGCCCGCCCGACACCCACCCGATGAAGGTGATTCCCCTCAGTCCACTTAGGTGTCCATCCGTTCCTACCAAATTGCTGGTGAGCGCGCTCACGTGGTGCTCGTGTGTCCATTCTTGGGATACTTGGCTTACTGGAACGGGTTCCAGCTCTGGCCAGGAGAGCACGAGAGGCGCCCTCTCACCGCTGCTCCTCACAGCCGAATAGCACTCCGTGGTGTCCACGCGCCACATGTTATTAATGCACTCCTGGATGGATGGGCACTCGGGTCGCTTCCACATCTTTGCGATTGTGAATTGTGCCCTAACTGTAACCCTAACCCTTACCCAGCCCGTCTCCTCTGCCCCTGCCTGACGCGCTCCTCCCCGGCCAGGCCCGTCACTGTCCTGGGCCCCTGACTGACCGGCTCCTTCCCGCCCGGCCTGTCACCTTCCTCTGCCCCTGCCTGCACCCTCCTCCCCGCCCGGCCCCTCACCTCGGCCCCTGCCTGACTCGCTCCTCCCCACCCGGCCGGTCACCGTCCTGGGCCCCTGCCTGACCGGCTCCTTCCCGCCCGGCCTGTCACCGTCCTCTGCCCCTGCCTGACACCCTCCTCCCCGCTCGGCCCCTCACCTCGACCCCTGCCTGACTCGCTCCTCCCCACCCGGCCGGTCACCGTCCTGGGCCCCTGCCTGACCGGCTCCTTCCCGCCCGGCCTGTCACCGTCCTCTGCCCCTGCCTTACACGCTCCTCCCCGCCCGTCACCCTCCTAGGACCCTGCCTGACCGGCTCCTCCATCGCCTGGGCCTTCCAAGGGCTTGGTGTGGACGCTGCTTCCAGGAAGCCCTCCGGGAACCCGGCAGCAGGGCGGCCTCAGCAGTCTGGCTCAGGTGCCCCGCTGTGCCGCGGGGGCCCAGCCTGGTGTCTTCCCTGAGGCCCTGCAGCTGCCGCTCCCCGCAAGGGGAGAGCCGGGGAGGTGGGGACCGCCTCCTGATGGGGACGTACACGCAGCTCTCCACGTCGGATTCCGGGGCTCTCTGTCCTGCCCGAAGGCCCAGCTGGCCTGCGGGTCCTTAGAGTGGCAGAAACATCCTCAAACTGACATTGCGAGTCCGGTGGTTGTCTGCACTTTTGTGTGGGCACCCCAGGGAGGCCCAGGGGCTGGCTGGACAACGCGGTCTGCTCGGGTGCTTTGGAGTAGCAACCGATGCCCTGTGGACTTTGGTAGCAGCGTCTGAGGTGTCTCTGAGCCCTGCGCCATGTCGGGGGTGGGGAGGAGGAGGAGGAGGAGGAGGAAGAGGAGTGGGGGGAGGGAGGGGCCGTGACCTGCAGTCGTGTTCCCGGGGTGGCACGGCATGTGGCTTCTTGCACAGGCTGCTTGGCCTGGGCTCCCTGCACCTGGGCCTTTGGAGGACTGGCCCAGTGCTTGCCAACACTTCCTGCAGGGACCCAGAGCTGGGAGGTTGCATCTCCCAGCCCTGGGTCGGGCAGAGCCCCAGCGGGCCATGCCCACAAGCTCTCTCAGCACGGGTCCCCCAGAGGGCTTCTTTGGGACCAGGATTCTCTTGCGGGTGATTTTTTAAGGTCTGGCCCCTGGATGGAGGGGCACCAGGGGTAGAGGAGCCGGAAGCGGAAGGGGGTGCCCATGCGAGGGGACACTTTCAGGCCAAGTCCCAGCTTCAGCCTCATCCTCCTGGGAACCCCCGGAGTGGACATCACACCTCCTGGTTGTCCCGCTCTGAGACAAGGAGCCGGGCTTCGCATTCCCACAGCAGCCAGTCGTGGGCTGCGGACACCTGGGGCGTTGGGAACTCCCTGGCTTCTCTTTCGATTACCATTTGGAGCTGCTTGGGAATTGTGCCGCCACACACACCCGAGTGCAGGTGTCTTCTGCACAGACTGCGGGCCTCGCTCTTCTGAATGCCGCTAGCTCGCCACCCACCCACGGGTGAACCTGGTCAGGGTACTTTCTCTCAGGGGCAGACTCTGATCCGGGCGGGCTACCGGTGTTTCTGTTTGCTCGTTTCTTTCTTCCGTTTCGGGAAAGGCTTCCTTACTGGGTTTGGAAATCTCCTATGCCTTTCCTCGCCTATTCTGTCAGCTTTAAAATTCTCTTTCAGTTGCCACCCTCACAGATGGATTAGGAAACTCTTTTCGGTGCATTCATTAGTGAAAAGACCTCAATGAAGCTCGAATCCAATATCTAATCGCCGACTTTTAGCAAGTCCACACCCCAGGGTGGTTGGGGTCCAATGCAGCCCCGGCCAGGCCCAGGCCCCTTGGACTGGGCCACAGGAGGACACAGAGCAGGGTCCCGGCCCCCACGGTCGCGGTGCCGGCATTCTCCAAGGGCTTGGGGGTTTTCCAGAGGTAGGAGATGGAGGGGACTGGTTTCTTCAGCGCCCCACAGGCCACGCCACCCCACCCCACCCATGGGACACATCCCGAGAGACGCCCCTACACTCGCTCGCCTCCCCCATGCGCTGTGCCGCAGCCCTGGCCCGGGGGAATAGGCGGCAGCCCACCCACAGGGCTGGGGGCGCAGGTGAAAGGGGTTGTGCGCGAGGCCGGCCCCTGGCTGGGGGCAAAGGGCGAGCGCCCCACGCGTGCGCAGTCAGCGGCGGCCGGCGCCCTGGGAGTGGGGAGCGGGTAGGTGAAGAAGGCGAGGTGAGGAGAGGAGGGGGGCTGGAAGGTCCCCACCTTGGCGGGTCCAGCCGTGGAGGCACATCGTGTGTGTGTGTGTGTGTGTCTGTGTCTGTGTGTCTGTGTGTCTGTGTGTCTGTGTGTGGAGAGACAGCCCCCCACCCCGCCCCGTCCCTCACCTCAGTCCCGCGAACTCAACAGGCCCGGCCCGGCGCGGGGCAGAGCTATCGCGGGGAAGTGCAGTGAGACTCGGCTTCTTGAGCGGGGCAGGGGCGCCCTCCGCCGTCTAAGGCCACACCACCCTGAACGCTTCCCATCTCTTCTGATCTCCGAAGCTAAGCAGCTTCCGTCCTGGTTAGTACTTGCATGGGAGACCGCCTGGGAATACCGGGTGCCGGAGGCTTTCTTTTTTCTTTACTTTTCTTTTTTTTTTTGCCTCTCATTCTGTCCCCTTTCTGGGAGTGCTACTGCGGTGGCGGCGGCGGGTCCCGCGGATCACCCCCACCCTCAGCGCCCCCCGGGGTGCCTGCCACCACAGCCCACACCGTGGGGCCTCCTCTTGTCCCGAGCCGCGGCACCGCCGCCACGCGGCAGCATGCGTGCCATCTGGACTGTCAGGTCTCAGACCAAAGGTCTGGTCTGTGGGAACCGACACGCTGGAGGAAACCTTGAGAGTCTGAGAGGGGAGGGAGTTCCGGAAGCATTCCAGGATGTAATTTGAGGGAGTATGTGACCAGAACTCGTCCCGTTGCTTTCGGGGTTCTATGGGCTACACCTAGGAATCTTTGGTGGTGGCACCAGATGTTGGGGGATCCGGAGTCACACCCAGACCTGCTCCACAGGCCTCCTTTTACTTTTCTTTTCGGATTCATTTTCTTAAAAAGTGTCTCTTATCTCTATTATTGCATTTTCTTTTCTCTCTCTTTCCAAGCAGATGATGGGAGTCCAAGCATTGAGGTGACATGTATTGCCCCTGCCCCCCAGCCCCTGTTTTCTTATTCATTTATTTCTCATTTTCTCCCAGCCTATTGTGAGGGTACCAAGGTTAAGGTCAGGTGCATTGCTCTTTCCCCGCCTCCCCCCTCGGGTCAGAGCTCCAAGCGCGCCCATCCCCCAGTTGGTGCGCACCCACCCCCTCCCTAATGGATGTGTATGTCCACCCCCTCCCCACGCCCGCCCGACACCCACCCGATGAAGGTGATTCCCCTCAGTCCACTTAGGTGTCCATCCGTTCCTACCAATTTGCTGGTGAGCGCGCTCACGTGGTGCTCGTGTGTCCATTCTTGGGATACTTGGCTTACTGGAACGGGTTCCAGCTCTGGCCAGGAGAGCACGAGAGGCGCCCTCTCACCGCTGCTCCTCATAGCCGAATAGCACTCCGTGGTGTCCACGCGCCACATGTTATTAATGCACTCCTGGATGGATGGGCACTCGGGTCGCTTCCACATCTTTGCGATTGTGAATTGTGCCCTAACTGTAACCCTAACCCTTACCCAGCCCGTCTCCTCTGCCCCTGCCTGACGCGCTCCTCCCCGGCCAGGCCCGTCACTGTCCTGGGCCCCTGACTGACCGGCTCCTTCCCGCCCGGCCTGTCACCTTCCTCTGCCCCTGCCTGACACCCTCCTCCCCGCCCGGCCCCTCACCTCGGCCCCTGCCTGACTCGCTCCTCCCCACCCGGCCGGTCACCGTCCTGGGCCCCTGCCTGACCGGCTCCTTCCCGCCCGGCCTGTCACCGTCCTCTGCCCCTGCCTGACACCCTCCTCCCCGCTCGGCCCCTCACCTCGACCCCTGCCTGACTCGCTCCTCCCCACCCGGCCGGTCACCGTCCTGGGCCCCTGCCTGACCGGCTCCTTCCCGCCCGGCCTGTCACCGTCCTCTGCCCCTGCCTTACACGCTCCTCCCCGCCCGTCACCCTCCTAGGACCCTGCCTGACCGGCTCCTCCATCGCCTGGGCCTTCCAAGGGCTTGGTGTGGACGCTGCTTCCAGGAAGCCCTCCGGGAACCCGGCAGCAGGGCGGCCTCAGCAGTCTGGCTCAGGTGCCCCGCTGTGCCGCGGGGGCCCAGCCTGGTGTCTTCCCTGAGGCCCTGCAGCTGCCGCTCCCCGCAAGGGGAGAGCCGGGGAGGTGGGGACCGCCTCCTGATGGGGACGTACACGCAGCTCTCCACGTCGGATTCCGGGGCTCTCTGTCCTGCCCGAAGGCCCAGCTGGCCTGCGGGTCCTTAGAGTGGCAGAAACATCCTCAAACTGACATTGCGAGTCCGGTGGTTGTCTGCACTTTTGTGTGGGCACCCCAGGGAGGCCCAGGGGCTGGCTGGACAACGCGGTCTGCTCGGGTGCTTTGGAGTAGCAACCGATGCCCTGTGGACTTTGGTAGCAGCGTCTGAGGTGTCTCTGAGCCCTGCGCCATGTCGGGGGTGGGGAGGAGGAGGTGGAGGAGGAGGAGGAGGAGGAGGAGGAGGAAGAGGAGTGGGGGGAGGGAGGGGCCGTGACCTGCAGTCGTGTTCCCGGGGTGGCACGGCATGTGGCTTCTTGCACAGGCTGCTTGGCCTGGGCTCCCTGCACCTGGGCCTTTGGAGGACTGGCCCAGTGCTTGCCAACACTTCCTGCAGGGACCCAGAGCTGGGAGGTTGCATCTCCCAGCCCTGGGTCGGGCAGAGCCCCAGCGGGCCATGCCCACAAGCTCTCTCAGCACGGGTCCCCCAGAGGGCTTCTTTGGGACCAGGATTCTCTTGCGGGTGATTTTTTAAGGTCTGGCCCCTGGATGGAGGGGCACCAGGGGTAGAGGAGCCGGAAGCGGAAGGGGGTGCCCATGCGAGGGGACACTTTCAGGCCAAGTCCCAGCTTCAGCCTCATCCTCCTGGGAACCCCCGGAGTGGACATCACACCTCCTGGTTGTCCCGCTCTGAGACAAGGAGCCGGGCTTCGCATTCCCACAGCAGCCAGTCGTGGGCTGCGGACACCTGGGGCGTTGGGAACTCCCTGGCTTCTCTTTCGATTACCATTTGGAGCTGCTTGGGAATTGTGCCGCCACACACACCCGAGTGCAGGTGTCTTCTGCACAGACTGCGGGCCTCGCTCTTCTGAATGCCGCTAGCTCGCCACCCACCCACGGGTGAACCTGGTCAGGGTACTTTCTCTCAGGGGCAGACTCTGATCCGGGCGGGCTACCGGTGTTTCTGTTTGCTCGTTTCTTTCTTCCGTTTCGGGAAAGGCTTCCTTACTGGGTTTGGAAATCTCCTATGCCTTTCCTCGCCTATTCTGTCAGCTTTAAAATTCTCTTTCAGTTGCCACCCTCACAGATGGATTAGGAAACTCTTTTCGGTGCATTCATTAGTGAAAAGACCTCAATGAAGCTCGAATCCAATATCTAATCGCCGACTTTTAGCAAGTCCACACCCCAGGGTGGTTGGGGTCCAATGCAGCCCCGGCCAGGCCCAGGCCCCTTGGACTGGGCCACAGGAGGACACAGAGCAGGGTCCCGGCCCCCACGGTCGCGGTGCCGGCATTCTCCAAGGGCTTGGGGGTTTTCCAGAGGTAGGAGATGGAGGGGACTGGTTTCTTCAGCGCCCCACAGGCCACGCCACCCCACCCCACCCATGGGACACATCCCGAGAGACGCCCCTACACTCGCTCGCCTCCCCCATGCGCTGTGCCGCAGCCCTGGCCCGGGGGAATAGGCGGCAGCCCACCCACAGGGCTGGGGGCGCAGGTGAAAGGGGTTGTGCGCGAGGCCGGCCCCTGGCTGGGGGCAAAGGGCGAGCGCCCCACGCGTGCGCAGTCAGCGGCGGCCGGCGCCCTGGGAGTGGGGAGCGGGTAGGTGAAGGAGGCGAGGTGAGGAGAGGAGGGGGGCTGGAAGGTCCCCACCTTGGCGGGTCCAGCCGTGGAGGCACATCGTGTGTGTGTGTGTGTGTGTCTGTGTCTGTGTGTCTGTGTGTCTGTGTGTGGAGAGACAGCCCCCCACCCCGCCCCGTCCCTCACCTCAGTCCCGCGAACTCAACAGGCCCTGTCCGACCGGCGAACTCAACAGGCCCGGCCCGGCGCGGGGCAGAGCTATCGCGGGGAAGTGCAGTGAGACTCGGCTTCTTGAGCGGGGCAGGGGCGCCCTCCGCCGTCTAAGGCCACACCACCCTGAACGCTTCCCATCTCTTCTGATCTCCGAAGCTAAGCAGCTTCCGTCCTGGTTAGTACTTGCATGGGAGACCGCCTGGGAATACCGGGTGCCGGAGGCTTTTTTTTTTCTTTACTTTTCTTTTTTTTTTGCCTCTCATTCTGTCCCCTTTCTGGGAGTGCTACTGCGGTGGCGGCGGCGGGTCCCGCGGATCACCCCCACCCTCAGCGCCCCCCGGGGTGCCTGCCACCACAGCCCACACCGTGGGGCCTCCTCTTGTCCTGAGCCGCGGCACCGCCGCCACGCGGCAGCATGCGTGCCATCTGGACTGTCAGGTCTCAGACCAAAGGTCTGGTCTGTGGGAACCGACACGCTGGAGGAAACCTTGAGAGTCTGAGAGGGGAGGGAGTTCCGGAAGCATTCCAGGATGTAATTTGAGGGAGTATGTGACCAGAACTCGTCCCGTTGCTTTCGGGGTTCTATGGGCTACACCTAGGAATCTTTGGTGGTGGCACCAGATGTTGGGGGATCCGGAGTCACACCCAGACCTGCTCCACAGGCCTCCTTTTACTTTTCTTTTCGGATTCATTTTCTTAAAAAGTGTCTCTTATCTCTATTATTGCATTTTCTTTTCTCTCTCTTTCAAACAGATTATGTGAGTCCAATCATTGAAGTGACGTATATAGCCCGTGTCCCCATACCCCCTGTTTTCTTATTCATTTATTTCTCATTTTTTCCCAGCCTATTGTGGGGGTACCAAGGTTAAGGTCAGGTGCCATGCTCTTTCCCCGCCTTCCCTCTCAGGTCAGAGCTTCAAGTGCGCCCATCCCCCAGTTGGTGCGTACCCACCCCCTCACTAATGGATGTGTATGCCCACCCCATCCCCACGCCCGCCTGACACCCACCCGATGAAGGTGATTCCTCTCTGTCCACTTTGGTGTCCATCTGTTCCTACCAATTTGCTGGTGAGCGCGCTCTCGTGGTGCTCGTGTGTCCATTCTTGGGATACTTGGCTTACTGGAATGGTTTCCAGCTCTGGCCAGGAGAGCACGAGAGGCGCCCTCTCACCGCTGCTCCTCATAGCCAAATAGCACTCCGTGGTGTCCACGTGCCACATGTTATTAATGCACTCCTGGATGGATGGGCACTCGGGTCGCTTCCACATCTTTGTGATTGTGAATTGTGCTCTAACTGTAACCCTTTCCCTTTCCCAACCCCTCTCCTCTACCCCTGCCTGACGTGCTCCTCCCTGGCCAGGCCTGTCACTGTCCTGGGCCCTTTCCTGACTGGCTCCTTCCCGCCAGGCCTGTTTCCGTCCTCTGCCCCTGCCTTACACGCTCCTCCTTGCCCGGTCCGTCACTTTACCCCTGCCTCATTCGCTTTTTTCACTCTTCCCTTCACTGTCCTCGGCCTCTGCAGGACGGTCTCCTCTGTCACCTGGGCCTTCCAAGGTCTTGTTGTGGACGGTGGTTCAGGACGCCCTCCAGGAAACTCTTGTGTTCTCCGGGCCAGAGCTGGAACCCGTGACAGTAAGCCAGGTGTCCTAGAATGTACAATCGAGTACCATGTGCCCTCACCAGCAATCAGGTGCCAGCAGTTATCTCTGCCTGGCTGGGTCTGTTGAGTTCCTCTCCAGGCCACACAGACGCCCTGGGACATGGGTACCGGGCAAATGCGGGGTGCTGGGTCGAGCAGGCTTTTCTCGTCCTCACACGTTGCGTTTCTACTGTGGATCGGCCTAGGTGGAGCCTTCAACACCCTGTCTCCGTGCCTTCCTTCCTTCATCTGGGGCCCAAACGGTACTGGGCTCCGCCCACCCTACCCATCCACAACCCCCAGTGCGCTGGTGACTGCGCATGGGTGCTGTGCCTCCTGCAGCTTCTCTCTGGGACAACCCTTTTCAGCTGTGACCCCTCTCGGTGGGGCTGTATCTTATTAACCTGGGCCCGGGCTGGGGCACCGCGCATGGGGAACCATTTTATTTGCGTCTCTTTTTCTTATAAGAACACTTTATGGAAATAGTCTTAGTCCCTACTTTGCAGAGGGAAAACAGGGACTCAGAAAGGCAAAGCCACTCAACCAGGATCACAAAGCTGCGTGTGGCATGGCTGAGGCTCAGGCTGGAGCCTGCATTGTTATTCCCCCTGGATATTTGCATTTTCTCTTTATCAGTAATTGGCAGATGAAAGGCTTTATCATCCAGTTGAAAGTATCCCAAGCATTTGCTCAAAGAGGGGGAGGAGGTTATTTTGGGCCAAATGGGGAAGGGCCAAGCCCCTTGTGCTCCTGGTGTTGGCTAATTGTCCCAGCAGTGCGGACAGTAGGTGAGCTTAAGGTACTTACCAAACACACGTACTTTTTCATTTAGGGAAACTCCGCCTGGCCAGTGGCATTTGAAACCATAATAATGATTTCCTGAACCCTCCTGCTCCTTCACACGAAAAGCCCAGTCAAATCCTGCCTGAGTTTTTCCCCCATTCCTTCATTTCTTCACTCATCAAAGGTTGATTGAGCAGCTCTGGGCACAAAGACAGAGGGGATAGAGAAAAGAAGAAACAGCTCCAATTGTAGGCATACCCCGGCCTTGACAGGGCGATGGACAGGTGGCTTCCTGAGGAAAGGACTGACTTCAGTTGGAGATCTCAGAAATCAGGATCCAGGATTTCAAATGGTTAAATAATTGATGTTGTTAATAGCTCCTAAATTTTGAGAACTTAATTATGTCTATGAGCAAAACCCCATACATTTGCTGTCTCTTTGAATCCTCAACAGAGTTCCGTGAGGCAAAGACTGTAATTCCCCACTTTTATGTTGAGGCTCAAAGATGGTCAAGATGCTTGGCAAAATTGTGCAGCTATGAAATAACAGCGCCACGATTTGAATCCAGAGCTTGTAGGAATCCACTGCTCAGACCACAGCCACTAAGGTAAGGTTCCCTGCAGGGCTGTCCCACACAACACGTTTTCCAGGTGTACGCATGGTTTCATATGTCAGTGCTCCATGTCTAATTTAGCTTCATATGTTTTCACTGTAAGCTTTTAAAATGGAATTACTGAATAATGGCCTTTCAGATGGTACCATTTCTTTTTAGATTTGAAATTGTAGTAAAAGTAACCCCTGAAAAAAAAATTCTGACACATGTACAAACATAGAGCATACTATGCATAATTACAACCTAGTAACACCTGAAAATTGTTTATGAAAGAACTTATTGTTTCTTATGTGTCTTTACAGGAAACTTTACCATTGCTTAAGCTCTCAGAGAATAGCAAGTCTATATGCGAATAAACTTCCTAGAATGGAGTTAAGGCTAGTGTTAGGGTTAGTATTAGGGTTAAGGTTAGGATTGCCGATGAAACTTCGTTATGAAAGGACTGTTTCTTATGTGCATTTGAGGGCAAGGTCTACATTTTGCTTTAGTTCTCTGAGAACACGAAGCGTGAGCACAATCCACTCTAGCTGCATTCTCTAAGTGACTGTACACATTTTACTATGGCAATTACTAATGAAAGAACTTACTGTTCCTTATATAGCTTTGACAGGAATCTCTGCACCCTGCTTAAGCTCTCAGAATAGCAAACCTATAAGCAATGTGCTTTGTTATATAGGGTTAGTATTAACTTTTGCGTTAAGGATAGTATTGCACAGGAAACTTCTTTTTGAAAGACCGTAGTGTTTCTTATGTGCTTTTAACTGAAATCTCTACACACAGCATCAGTTCTCAGAAGGGTTTAGACAACGCATGTTTTAACTTCTGTTTCTAAGTGATGGTAAACATTTTCTCATTAAAATTTTCTATGAAAGAACTTATTTTTTTTAGTTTGTGTTTGCTGAGAAAATCTACACACCCCTTGCTTGCTCAGAGTGCTAGACAGCGCACTCCCTAAGTTACGGTTAGTGGTTGTATTGCCTATGAAAATTCTTTTTGAAAGCATTTAATATTTGTTATGTGTGTTGGAAAGCAAACTCTAGACACTACTTCAGTTCTCAGAGAATAGCAATGCTAGACCACGAGCGTCCTAGCAAGGATGTGTTTGGATTGCTTATATAAATTCTTTATGAAAGCGTTTACTGTTTGTTATGTATGTTTGAAACAAACTAGAGAGAGTGTCGTTTTGTTGCCCAAACTACAGTGCATGCCCTGGCTTCAGCCTAGTTTACAGCAACCTTAATCTCCTGGGCTCAAACGATCCTCCTGCTTCAGCCTCCTGAGTATCTGGGAATACTGGCATGCACCACCATGACTGTATTTTTTCTATATATTGGCCAATCAATTTCTTTCTATTTATAGCAGAGATGGTGTCTTGCACTTGCTCAGGTTGGATTGCAACTCCTGACTTCAAGCAATCTGCCCGCATTGGGCTCCCAGAGTGCTAGGATTAAGTGGTAAGCCACCACGCCCGGCTCCTTAGTGACTTTAAACATTTTCTTTTGGAAATTCTTTTTGAAATGACTCACTATTATTTCCTTTGTGTGTGTGTGTGTGTGTGAGTGTGTGTGTGTGTGTATGTGAAGAACTGTTATTTTTTATTTCGGCATAATATGTGGGTACGGCTTTTAAGGTTTCCAAAAATGCCCTTTCCCCCCCAAGTCTGTGTTTCCAGCGTGACCATCCCCAAGATGGTGCACATCTCACTCATTATTTATGTATACACGCGCCCCCCGCCCCCTTCTCACCTGCCCAATATGCTATCACTGTAATACCTATGTGTCCACTTAGGTGCTGATCAGTTAATACCAGTTTGCTGGTGAGTATATATGGTGCTTGTTTTTCCATTCCTGGGATACTTAATTTAGTTCCAGCTTCATTTAGGTTCCACCTCTACCAGGAAAATATAAGATGTGCTATATCAACTTTGTTTTATGAGCTGAATAGTACTCCATGGGATACGTATACCAATTTTGTTAATCTATTCTTGGATCGATGGACACTAGAGCTGTTTCCACAGTCTTGCAATTATGAATTCTGCTGCTATAAACATTCGACTGCAGGTGTCTTTTTTGTAGAGTGTCACTGGATCTTTTGATAGATGCCCAGTAATGGGATTGCTGGATCAAAGGGTACATCCACTTGTATCGCTTTGAGGTATCTCCATATTGTTTTCCACGGAGGTAGAACTGGTTTGCAGCCCCACCAGCAGTTCCTTTCTCCGTCACCCAGGCCAGCATTTATTGTTTGGAGAATTTTTCATATAGGCCATTCTCACTGGTGTTAAGTGATATCTCACTGTGGTTTTGATTTGCATTCCCCTGATGATTAGAGATGTTGATCATTTTCGCATGTTTGCTTGCTTTCTTCTTTAGAAAAGTTTCTGTTCAAGTGCCTTGCCCACTTTTGAATAGAGTTACTTGACGTTTCTTGTTGATATTCGTGAGTTCTAAGTATATTCGAATAAGCCACTTATCAGATGTGTAGGATGCATTTTCTCCCATTCTGTAGGTTGTCTACTTTCATGACTATTTCTTATCTGTGCAGAAGCTTTTTCGTTTGATCATGTCCCATTTATTTCTTTTTGTTGCTGCTGTGATTGCATTTGCGGACTTCATAAACTCGATGTTAATGAGAGTGTTTCCAAATTTTCTTCTCGAATTCTAGTACCTTAGGTTTAAGTCTGTTACCCAGCGTGAGTTGAGTTTTGTGAGAGGTGAAAGGTGTGGGTCCTGTTTTAGCATTCTACAGGTGTCTATCCTCTTTTCCCACCATTTATAGAAACGGGATACTCTTCCCAACGTATGTTTTTGTCTGCTTTGTCAAAGATTAGATGGCTATATGTGGTTGGTTTTATATGAAAATTCTCAGATCTGAGCCACTGGCCAATATTCCTATATTTTTCCAATATCAGATTGATATAGGTTGATATCTGGCATATTAATACCGCCAACATTGTTTATGTTACCTAGAATTGCTTTTCACATTCGTGGTCTTCTTTGGTTCCATACGAAGCATAAAATTATTTTTTCTATATCTGTGAAGAATGCTAATGGGATTTTAATAGGTATTTTACTATGTGTATAAATCAGTTTGGGTAGTTTAAACATTTTAATGAGGTTCAGTCTGCCAATCCATGAGCATGTTATATATTTCCATCTGTTTACATGCTCTGCTATTTCATTCCTCAGTGTTTCATAGTTCACCCTGTAGCAGTCTTTTGCCTCGTATATTAAGTATATTCCTAGGCACTTTAATTTCTTTGTAGCTATTCTGATGGGAATTGAGTCTCTATTATGGTTCTCAATTTGATTGTTGGCGTGTATGAATGCCTCTGATATCTGTGTATTGATTTTGTATTCTAACACTTTACTAAATTCATTTATTAGCTCCAGGTGCTTCTTGGTTGAATGTTTGGGGTATATCATATCATCAGCAAACAGTGAAAGTTTGATCTCTTCTGCTCCTATTTGGATACTTTTTTTTTTTGAGACAGTCTCGCTTTGTTGCACAGGCTAGAGTGAGTGCCGTGGCGTCAGCCTAGCTCACAGCAACCTCAAACTCCTGGGCTCAAGCAATCCTCCTGCCTCAGCCTCCCAAGTAGCTGGGACTACAGGCATGCGCCACCACGCCCGGCTAATTTTATATATATATATTTGTTGGCCAATTAATTTCTTTCTATTTATAGTAGAGACGGGGTGTTGCTCTTGCTCAAGCTGGTTTTGAACTCCTGACCTTGAGCAATCCGCCCGCCTCGGCCGCCCAGAATGCTAGGATTACAGGCTTGAGCCACCGCGCCCGGCCTATTTGGATACTTTTGATTGCCCTTTCTTGTCTGATTGCCGTAGCTATGACTTCCACGACTATGATGTATAGTAGTGGAGTTTGTGGGCAGCCTTGTCTGGTTCCCGTTCTAAATGGGAATGCTTTCAATTTTTCTTCATTCAATATGATGTTGGCTATGGGTCTGTCATATATGGTTTGTATCATTTTTAGGTATGTATTTTATTAAGTGTTCGTATCTTGAAAAGATGTTGACTTTTGTAAAAAGCTTTCTCTGCGTCTTTTGAAAGAATCACGTGGTCTTTGTTTTTGCTTCTGTATATGTGGTGAATTGCATTTATAGATTTACGTATGTTGAACGTATCCTTCCCTGCATCGCAGGGATGAAGTCCACTTGGTCGTGATGTATTATTTTTTTTTGATAAGCGTCTGGATTCGGTTAGCTATGATTTTGTTGTTTGTAACATGTTTGTTTGTTTGCATCTATATTCATTAGGGATATTGGTCTGTAGATTTCTTTTTTGTTGCATCCTTTCCTGGCTTTGGTATCAAAGTAATATTTGCTTCATAAAAGGTGTCGGGGAGGTTTCCATTCTCTATGTTGTGGACTAATTTCTGCAAAATAGGCACTAGTTCTTTTGTTGTAAGTGTGATAAAATTCCGGTGTGAAACCACCTCGATTGGGACATTTTAGGTACATTTTTAATTGCTGTTACTATTTCAGCTCTTGAGATTCGTCTGTCCAGGATATCTATTTCTTCCTGCTTGAGCCTAGGGAGACAGTGTGTTTCTAGAAATTTGTCCACTTCCTCCACATGTTCCCGTTTGTGTGCATACAGATTTTTGAAGTATTCATAAATTATATGTTGTATCTCCTTGGGATGAGTTATGATAGTCCTTTTTTATTCCTGATGTAGATTAGAGATTTCTATGTTCTGCTTTTCTTTTGGCGTGAGCCAATGTCGAGTCAATTATGTGTATTATTTCTAAGAACCAACTTTCTGTTTTATTAATCTTCAGAATAGCTTTCCCGTTTTCAGTTTCGTTTAGTTCTGATTTGGTCTTGTTGATTTCAGTCCTCCTGCTGGATTTGAGGTTGGTGTTGTTCTTTTACCAGTTCATTGAGTTGTTTCATTAGATTTTGGATTTGTGATCTCCTTGACTTTTGGTTATAGGCATTTATGGAAATACACTTTCCTCTCAGAACGGCTTTAGCTGTGCCACAGAGGATTTGATAACATGTCTCTCGGTCATTTTGCTCATAGAATTTTTTATTTCCGCCTTTTTTTTGTTGTTGTGAGAGAGTCTCGCTTTGTTGCCCATGCTAGAGTGAGTGTCGTGGAATCAGCCTAGCTCACAGCAACCTAAAACCCCTGGGTTCAAGCAATCCTGCTGCCTCAGCCTCCTGAGTAGCTAGAACGTCAGATATGCGCCACCATGCCCGGCTAATATTTTCTATATGTATCAGTTGGCCAATTAATTTTTTTCTTTTTATAGTAGAGACGGATTGTTGATCTTGCTCAGGTTGGTTTCGAATTCCTCATCTTGAGTTATCCACCGGATCGGCCTCCCAGAGTGCAAGAATTACAGGCGTGAGCCTCCGCACCCTGCTTATTTCTATCTTGATATGTTCATTTATGAACTAATCATTTATTAGGAGATTGTTTCAACCCTTTTTGTTGAAATGTGACTTTCAGTTAGGTTTGTTTCTTCTTTAGTCCACTGTGATCAGAGAAATACATGGTATGATTTCTATTTTTTAAAATTCCTTGATGTTTACTTTGTGTCCTAGGGTATGGTCCATGTTAGAGAATGTCCCCTGAGCTGAGGTGAAGAACATATATTAGTGGATTTTGGGTAGAATGTCCTGTAAATGTCAGTGAGATCCAAATGTACTAGAATTCTTTTTTAAGTCCATTATTTATTAGTTTTCTCTTTAACGGATCTCTCTTGTGCTGTCAGTGAAGTGTTGAAATCTCTGGTGATTATGGAGTTGCTATTAATCAAGTTGCTTAGAGCGAGTAAGGTTTGCTATATGAATCAGGGTGCACCTAAGTTGGTTGCATAATATTTAAAATTGTTGTCCCTTCTTGTTGAACTAGTCCTTCACCTTTATATGACCATCTTTCTCTTTCACTACCTTTGCTGGTTTAAAAACTAAGTCGTCTAAAATGAGAACAGCCATGCCAGCCTTCTTTTTGCCTCCACTTGTTGAAACACTGATCTCCACCCTTTTACCTTCAGTGTATATACATCTTTGCAGGTTAGATGTGTTTCCTGATGGCAGCATATACTTGGCCTCTATTTTCTTAGCCAGTCAGCCAGCGTATGTCTCTTGAGTGGAGAGTTTAAGCCATTCACATTTATTGATAGAATTGATAGATAAGGTAGATTACTGTTCATTCTGTTGGTTTAGATATTCTTGCTTTGATTTCTGTATCGAACCATTGTAATATCTGGCCTTTATTCTTTGGATGTTGGTTGTTTCTAATCGTGAGTCTTTATTATGGTGTTCTGTGCGTAACACTTTTTTGAGTACCTCTTTTAGGGCTGGTCTTGGTGAATTCTCGGAGATTTATTGAATTCTGTGCCTATCTGAGAATGTCTTAATGTCTCCTTCATATATAAAGGCACTATTATTTCTCTTGTGTCTTTGAGGGCAGTTTACACACTTCTTCAGCTCTTAGAGAAACGCAAGTGTATACGCAATGCATGGCATAAGATAGGGCTAGGTTGATGGTTACACTTCAGGGTTACGATTGGTTTGACAAAGAATCTCCTATATCAAAGAACTTACTATTGCTTGTTTGTTTCACAGCGAGATCCACACACTGCTTCACCTCTGAGAGACTTAGAAAGCATACAGGCAACGTAATTTCTGGGTTTCTTACGTTTACGTTTAGCCTTAGTGTTCAGGTTGCCTAAGAACATTTCTTGAAAGAACTTAATTTTTCTTATGTGCATTTCACAGAAAACTGTACACACTGCTTCAGTTCTGAGAAACCAAACGTATAAACAAAGCACTTTCTAGCTGCTTTCTCAAAGTGTAAGTAAACATGAAAAATCTTTATCTTATGAATTTCACCGGAAACAGTACCCTTTGCTACAGCTCTCAGAAAATAGCGTGTAAAAGGCATGCTTCTCACACATGGGTTAGGTTTAGCATTTAAGTTAGGATACGGTTGCCAATGATCCTTTTCTGAAAAAAACATACTGTTTCTCAGGCGTGTTTTGCAGCAATCTCTATACACTGCTTCCGTTGTCAGAGAAAAGCAAGAGTATACATAACTAACTTTCCACTTGTTTTCTCGAAAGGATAGTAAATATTTGCTTACAAAAATTCTTGATTAAGACGTACTGTTTCCTTTGTGCCTTTGACAAGAAGCTCTAAACACTACTTCAGTTCTCAGAGATGAAGCGAATAGACCACGCACTTTATCTAAGTATGTGCAAATATTTTTATGAGTATACACTCTGTGAAAGAATTTACAGTTTCTTCTGTGCCTTTGACAGGAATCTCTACATCTTCGTCTCTCAGAATGAATAAAGTGGATAGTGCACATTCTAGCTCCGCTAGTGACCTCAACGTTCGCCTTGGGATATTATGTCATAGCTTACTATTTTTATATGCATTTGAAATCAAACTTTTCCCAATGCCCCAGTTCTCAGGGGAAAGCAAGTGTCTAGCAACGTTCTCTATTTGGATGTACACAATTTTCTTTGGACAATTTTTGTGAAAGAACTTATTTACTTAAATTTTTTTTTTTTTTTGAGATTTGCCTCACATGGGTGACCTGTTAGAGTGCCGTGCCGTCAGTCACGCTCACAGCAACCTCAGACTTCTGGGTTCAGGCGATCTTCTTGCTAGAACCTTCCGAGTAGCTGGGATTACAGGCATCGCCACCATGCCCGGCTAATTTTTTATATATATTTTAGTTGGCCAATTAAATTCTTCCTATTTTTAGTAGATACGGGGTCTTCCTCTTGCACAGGCTAGTTTCGAACTCCTGATCTTGAGCCTTCCTCCCACCTCGGTCTGCCGGAGTGCTAGAATTACAGGCCTGAGCCACCGTGCCCGGCCTTCTTAAGTGTTTCTTACTAGAATCTCTATAGACTACCTCAGTTCTCAGGGAAGAACAAGCCTGGAAGCAAGGCACTTTACAGCTGCGTGTCTAAGTCACTTTAATATTTGCCTATGGTAGCGCTTTGTGAGAGGACTTACTGTGTCCTATGTGCCCCGGGCATAAACTCTCCACCGTGATTCAATTCTTATGGAAGAAGAAACCTATAAGCAATGCACTTTAGAGCCAGTTTCTTTACGTCCCTGTATACATTTGTATATCCAAGTTTTCTATGAAAGAACGTAAGGTTTCTTATGTGCATTTGCCAGAAAACTCCACATATTGCCTTAGTTGTTAGAAAAGAATTAACTGATGGGAATATCCCTTTCTGGCTCATTTGTGTACGTTATTGTAAATATTGTATTTGGAATATTTTATGAAAGAACTAAATATGTCTACGTGCATTATAAGGAAACTTTACTGTTACAGTTTTAAGACAAGAAGTATCGGTAAATCAGGGCACTTTTACGCTCCCTTGTCTAATTAGATTTATTTGTATATGGAAGTTTTCTGTTTAAGAAATTACTGGGTCTGGCATACATTTAAAACAAAAGGCTACAAGTGGTTTTCATTCTAAGATAAGAACAAGCCGATAAGAAATGCAGTTTCTAGTTTCATTGTCTAAGTCACTGTAAACATTTATATTTAGATGTTCTCTATGAGAGAACACTATGTTTCTTGTATGCATTTGTCAATACAGCTTCCACATTCCTTCAGATCTCAGGAAACAACTCCTTGCGGAAATCGCTATCTACTTGATTATATCTATCTAAGTGATTTTTATATCATATCTATCTAAGCGATTTTTAACATTTGTATATGGAAATTATTTAGAAAGAACTTAATGTTGCTTATATGCGTTCGTCAAAATACACTACTCCAGTTCTCAGTGAACAAACATGTAAGAAATCACCTTTCTATATCCTCTGTCTTAGTCACTGTACACATGTCAGTATGAATTCCTTTATGAGAGAACTTAACGTTTCCTATAGGCATGTGTGAAAATATCTCACACACTACTTTAGTTCTCAGAGAACAAATCTATAAGCAACGTACTTTGTGTAGCTCCTTTGTGTAAATCACTGGAAACATTTGTATATGTTCTTTATGAAAGAACTTTATTTTTTTCTCCACGTTTATGAAAACTATCTACACATTGCTTCAGTTCTCTGAGAACAAGCACACAAACAAAGCAATCTATATGATATGCCTTTCTTGACCTTAAACATTTATATATATAAATTCTTTATCGAAGAACTTAATGTTTTTCCTCACCATTTGTGAATAAACTGTACATACTGCTTCAGTTCTCCGAGAACAAGCGAATAAACACGGTACTTTCTATCTCCTATGTCTAAGTCACTGTAAACTTTTGCATATTAAAGTTCTTTATGAAAGAACTTGTTTCCCATACACATTTGTGAAAACACTGTACATGTTGCTTCAGTTTTCAGAGAACAAGCTTGTAAGCCAACGCTTCATCTCTTTCGTGACTGTAAACATCTGTATAAGAAAGTTTGTTATGAAAGAAAGTAATGTTTCTCTAAGCGTTAGTCAATACACTCTACCCACTTATTCAGTTTTCAGAGAAGAAAAAGCATATAAGCAAGATAATTTCTATCTCCTTTGTTTAAGTCACTACACATTTCCACATTGAAGTTGATTATAAAACAAAGGTTTCTTTATATGCTTTTGCCAATACATTCTACACAGTGTTTCAGTTCTCAGAGAAGAAGCCAATGACCAAGACCAATTGTACATACTTTTTCTTAGTCACTTTTAACATTCTTTATGAAATAACCTAATTTTTTCTCTCCTCCTTTGTGAAAACACTGCTTCAGTTTTTAAAAAAAGACGAGCTTATAAGCAAAATAGTTTCTGTCTTGTTTTTGTAAATCTTGTGATTGTAAACATTCTGTCACCTTTTTGTCTCTCTTGTCTCTGTCTATTTTTTAGATGACTAAAATAAACATTTGTATATGAAAATTTTTTATGAGAGAATAGGTTTCTTATATACCTTTGTCAGAATACCGTACACGCTACTAAAGTTCTCAAAGAAAAACGAGTATATTTATATAAATAAGGTTCTATCTCTTTTGTCCGGATTTTAACATGTGCATATGACAGATCTTAGTGTTATAGGCATTTGCAAAACACCACTGACACGACTTCAAGTATCCGACATAAACAAGCGAAGAAGGCACTTTCTGTTTTCTTTGTCTAAGTAACTGTATGCATTTGTATGTGGAAATTTTTATGAAAGAACGTAATGATTCGGTTACATGTTTGTCAATACACACTGCCTAAGTTTTCATAGAACAAATTATTTCTATCGCCTTTATATGTATGGAAATTCTTTTTAAAAGAAACATGTTTTTTTGATGTTTGTGCAAACAACGTCCACATAGCTTTAGTTCTCAAAGAACAACAAGCATATACTGAAGGCACTTTCTTTCTTCTTGGTCCAACACACTCTATATTCATATATGGAAATTCTTTATGAAAAGCAGTGAATGTTTCCTTTAAACGTTAGTGAAAACTGTCCACAGTGCTTCAATTCTCAGAGAAGAAAAAACATATATGCAAGGCACCACCTCTTTAGTCTAATTCACTATCAATATTTACATATGGACGTTATTTATGAAAAAACAATTTCTTATATGAGTTTGTGAAAACAATGTACACAGATCTTCAGTACTCGGAGACAAAGCCTATAAAAAGCAATTTGCTCTCTCATTTGTCCAAGTCATTGCCAATATTTATATAAGGGAGTTGTTTATGGAAGAACTGTATGTTTCTTATATGTGTTGTGAATATAATTTACACAGTGTTTCAATTTTCAGAGAAGAAAACGAGTCATTTATGAAAGAACTTATTGCTTATACGAGTACGGGAAAACAGTGTACACAGTTGTTCCTCTCTGAAAGGTAGTTTCTATCCCCCTTCTCAATCTCTCTGTAAACATTTATACATGTAATTTCTTTATTGAGAACATTTCTTTCTGTGTATTTTTGAAAATAATTTACACAGTGTTCTCAGTGAAAAAATATCTCACAAGCAACGCATTCTCAACTTAGTCTAAGTCACTCTAAAAATGTAATATGTACGTTCTTCATGAGTAAATGTATGTATATGTGTTTGTCAAAACAATGTACAGGTTGGTACAGTTCTCAGACAAGACCGAGCATACAAACAAGGCACTATCTATCTCCTTTGACTAAGTCTCTGAAAACATTTACATATGGAAGTTCTTTATGAATGAACGAATGTTTCTTATATGTGTTTGTGCAAACCAGGTACACAGTTCTTCAGTTCTCAGAGATAAAAGACACTTTCATTTTATCTCGGAGATGAAAGACACTTTCTATCTCCTTTGTTTAAGTCACTGTCCACACATATAAACTTCGTTAAACAACTGAATGTTTCTTACACACCTTAGCGAAAACAAGTTAGAATTTGCTTCACGTTTTAGAGAGGAGCAAACATGTGAGCAGGGCATTTTCCAGCTCCTTTTCTTCGTCATGGTAAATACTCATATGTGGAAGTCTTATTTGAAAGAACTGTTTCCTATTTGCCTTTGTAAAAACAATGTAAATAGTTCTTCAGTTCTCATGGAAGAACCAGCATATATGCAAAACATTTTCTCTCTCATTTCCTACGTCACTGAGAACATTTACATATGGAAGTTTTGTGTAAAACTTGGAAACGAATCCTATAACCTTTTGTGAAAACCACACACAACGGAAATGCAGCTCTCAGAGAACAATAAGCGTATACGCAATACACTTTCTCGTCTTCTAAGCCACTGTAATCATATATTGTAAGTGGGAGTTTCCTTATGAGAGCACTCAGATTCTTAAGTGTGCTTATGAAAACACGGTACCCAGGTCTTCCGTACTCAGAGAAGAAGAATATAACCAAGGTAATTTCTCTCCAAGTTGTCTAAGTCATTGCAAACATTTATAAATGGATTTTGTTTTTGAAGCAACTGTGTTTCTTATATGCGTTTATGAAAACAATGTAGATTGAGATTCAGTTCTCAGAGAACCGCATGAACAACACACTTTCTACGTCCTTTGTCTAAGTCGCTGTAACACATATACAGTAATTTATGAAAGAACTCTTTATTATATATGTTAGTGACAACTGTGACAAAGTGCTGCAATTCTTAGAGAAGAACAAACTTTTTTATTAATTCATTTATTAGGGAAGAACAAGAGTATATGCAAGGCACATTCTGTAACCTTCATCTAAGTCACTGTAAATATTTACATATGGGAATTAATTACCAAAGAGCTGTATGTTTCTGATATGTGTTTGTGAGAATGTTTACAGTTCTTCAGTTCTCAGAGATCAAAGGCATATACAAGGCACTTTCCGTTTCTTTTTGTAACTCCCTGTAAACATTTATATATATAGGTTCCTTCTGTACAAACTGGATGATTCTCATATGGGTTTGTGAGAACGAAACACCGTTTCGGTTCTCAGAAACGAACACGAGTACAATAAATTAACTTCCTATCTCTATTTCTGTTGTCATAGATTAAAAAAGAATATAAGCTAGACACTTTCTATCCTATATGTCACTGACATATAAGTCACGTGAGATTTCTTCATTAAAGAACTATACGTTTCTTATTGTGAAAACAAAGTACACAGTTTTTCAGTTCTCAAAGATCAAGTATATAAGCAAGGCACTTTCGATCTTCTTTTCGTAAGTCACTACAAATATTGGCATATAAAGTTCTTTATGAATCAACTGAATGTTTCTTTTGTACGTCAGTGAAAACCGTGTACAAAGTGCTTCAATTCTTACAGAAGAAAAAACATAAGAGTTCCTTAACATTTGTGTAAGTCACTGAAATTTATATGGGAGTTTGTTATGAAAGAAGAGTTTTTTCTTATATCTGTTTCTGAAATCAATGTACACAGTTCTTCAGTTGTCAGAGAAGATCAAGCTTATAAGCAAGGTATTTTCTCCCGCATTTGTCTAAGTCAATACCATTTATATATGGAAGAATGAATGAACCATATATATGTTTGTTAAAACAATGTATATAGGTATTTAGTGCACAAGAGAACAAGTGTATAAAAATTCCATTTTCTCTCATTTGTCTGAGTTTATTTATATATGGGATTTCTTTATGAAGAAAAATATGATTCTTACATGCATTTTGGAAAACAAGGTACACTTTACCTTCTCAGAAATGATTAATCACATAAGCAACAAACTTTATACCAACTTGTTCTAAGTATAAGTATTTATATCTGGCGGTTTATGAAAGAATAGAATGATCATTATATACTTTTGTGAAAACAATGTAACCAAATATTCGTTTCTGAAGGAAGAACAAAACGTATAAACAAGATATTTTCTCACTGATTTTTCTAAGTCATTGCAAACATTTACATGAGAGTTCTTTCTGAAGGAACTATAGTTTATATGCCTTTGTGAAAACATTCACTGAGTTTCGGTTCTCAGAAAAAAAATCCCGAAACGAACGCATTCAACTTCGTCTAAGTCACTGCTAACATTTAAGTATAAACTTCTTCCTGAAAGAACCCGATGTTTCTTATATACTTTAGTGTAGTGTACAGAGTATTTTAATTCTTAGAGATGAAAAAATATATACACAAAAAGTTTCTATCTCCTTTGTCTAGGTCTTTGTTAATTGTGGAAGTTCTATACGAAAACAGAGTCTCATAAATGCGTTTGTAAAAACAATGTGCACAGTGTTTCAGTACCTGTAGAACACGCACATAAGAAATGCACTTTATGTTTATTACCATTGTCTGTCACCGTAGAAATTTATATACAGAAGTTGTTTATGAAGAAGTGAATGTTTCTTATATACTTTTCTGAAACCAATAAATTATGGTTTCCATTTCACAGAGAAGATGCAAGCGTGTAAGCAAAGACCCTTCTATCTCCTTTGTCTAACTCTTGTCAATTTTTTATCAAAGAACGGTTTCATATACGTTAGTTAAGTGTACAAGTGCTTCCATTCTTGGAGAAAAATATTAGCAAAGCTGATTCTGTCGCCTTTCTATAAGTCTATGAATATGTTTATATATGGAAATTCTATACGAAACGAATGTTTGTTATATGCGTTTGTGAAAACAATGTACACAGGTCTTCTGTTCTCATAGAACAAGCGTATAAACAGGATCCATTCTGGGTTATTGATACATGTGGGTGTTATTTATGAAAAAACAGAATGAACGTTATATGCGTGTGTGGAAACAATGTACACTTTGTTTCAGTACTCTGGGAAGAACAAGCATGTACGCAAGCACTTTCTATCTGAATTGTCTTAGTTACTGCAACTAATATGTGGAAGTTCTTTATGAAAAACCTGAATGTATCTTACATGCGTTTGTCAAAATCTTGTACATAGTTTTTCAGTTCTCAAAGAAAAGCAAGCATATAAAGAAGTCACAGTCTCCTTTAAGTCTTTGCAAAGGGGAATCATTTATACAAGAACTGTGCTTCTTATATGTGTTTATGATCGCAATGTACGTGGTTTCAGTTTACACTGAAAAACAAGTGTAATAGGCACTTATAACCTTTGTGTAAGTCACTGTAAAGATTTTGTATATCGCATTTTTTTAATGAAAAATCTGCAGGTTCCAGCCGACGATGTGAGTCACGGGAGTTAGAGGGCGAGGCTTAGAAATGAGGAAACAACAAAAAGATGGAGACAGGAGGAGGGAGTCCTTGGTGACTGCCGCGCCTTATTTCCGTTGCTATATTTATACAGATAAGAACAAAAGAGAAGCGAAATGCAAAGGAACAGGTGTTATATGTCTTTATTAAACCAGAGAACAAAACAGTTCTTGTTTCTTTCAACCTTACCTCACTTTGATATCCCTTTCCCTCGCTTAAGCAGTTTTCTAATCCTCAACATTTTTCTGATATCCAAAAAGCTACAAATACTCAACTATGATTACTCCAGACAATTCAAGGAAAAGAGCACCCAAGCGTTATTAACAATTCTGGGAAAGGAGTGTGTAGGGCTTCGGTGGCGGCTATAAGGTACTAGGGCTGTGTGCACAGGGTTACCCAGTGACCTTCTATAATTGCTACTGCTATCTCCAGCACCCTCCGTGAGCTGGAATAAAGGCCAAGACTGTCAGAGCGCTGATTCCAGGCGCCAGGTGCTATTTCTCATGAACCCCAGTGTTCCGGGCACCAACCGCACTTTAACGCTCCCGTTTTCGGGATAGCTCCCTACACCTCTCCCTTCCCTTTATAATTAATTGGAGGCTTGCTGTTAAACTTTCATTTGCACGTTATTGGAGTGTATGGCAGCTTTAACAGACAAAATATTCTTAGCAATCAGTGGCAGTAGAAGAGGCGTAACACACAAAATTATACGGGAAGAACAGAAGCTCAAATAATCATAAAGAATAAGCTTTTAAAATTTCCAAAAGATGGAACATGTCCTAAGACTTGATTGAGAAAACTTCGCGCTTTTGTGGAAATGCTAGTATTAAAGTGGAGTCTCCAACATGCCTATTTCTTGATGATGTTGGAGCAAATCTATAGATGCATATACGGATTGCCAGATCCCTGCCAGGTGATTTTGGACTTTAGCTCAATTATAGTTACTCTCTTTATAAGGTTTGGGAGTTACACAAATCCACTGATAATTGTGGCAGTGGAGATGGCTACGTAGCTGAACTCCTTGTACTTCCTCTCCCGGAATCGGGACCACGTCTTATAAAGCATCCAGTGGTCTTCAATCTTCTTATCAATATGCTCTTGGGTATCCAATGCCTGAGTGACATTTTAAGAGATATTATTGAAATAATTGGCAATTTTTAATCTCTTGGGTCAACGCCAATCCAGCCGCAGCATTGGATCCTAGTACAGTAACAAGAGCTACAATGGTAGTTATGAGTAGCCCAATAAATCTTTTAAGCCTTAGCTATATAGCGTTCACCTCCTTCCACATTTGCAATATTTTATCATCAAACCAGAGACATTAGATGGAACCCCACAAAGGTGGGGCGGTATAACACAACCATTCTATCAGAATAGGCAAGAATTGTATACAATTAATTAGTTGACAATTAAGGCATGATATTCCAAAACCATGAGTGACAGTACGAATATTCACAATGCCCACCATGAATACAAAAGTTCAGGGACACAGGCAGAAATAGTCGTTAGGCGTATTTTTGGGGTAGAGTCCACCGCACTCTCTTGCAGAAGATTGACCAGTTCCTGTAGTCCTTAGGCGTATTTTTCGGGTAGAGTCCACCACACTCTTGCAAAGAATTGACGAGTTCCTGCAACAAGTTTGTAGAGACTAGTCTGGTATATACCTTTGAAGGAGTTATCCATAGCCCCTCAACACAACCCCTGTCTCCCAAATAGCCATTGTGAGTTATTGCAGTGGTCCAATCATATATGCTCTGAGTCGTCCCGAGAATAGGAATCTTAGTTGCAGTTGGTTCACGGAAACTTCACAGCACGTGCAGGGTAGAAGCAACCAGCTCCTTTTCACAGCGAAGTATTCCGGGCTGCGGTGGCAAATAAGAGGGCCAGAAAATTGCCTGTCTAAACATGACATAGAGTCCATTTAACACCATTTATATTGTAATATACATAAGTAGGTAAAAGAACACAGCCTGGAAAATAACCTTCACGGTGAAAACAAGAATATCAGGGCTGAGTCCAGTATAATTATAAGCAGATACCAGCATGCTGGATGTGATCATTAGCGGGTGCTCCCAGAGACCTGGGATCACTGACAAGAACAACACGATCTCCGCAGCCCACCGGGTGGAGTAAAACGGGGTCTGATATATAAGTCCAATAGGCGTCCATAGCAGGGTTACCATAGCTAATAACAAGGTCAAAGAATTCAATGGCTGTCCTGTCGCTAGAACCAGCTAAGAAGCAATCTCAGTAAGTCTCAATATGACTTCAAGACGGCAGCAGAGCTTGTCTAGTTGTCATCCTAACTGGAGGTTGCTGGTCGACCTGCAGCTTCTGTGTCTTCATCCTGCTTTCTATGGAGGGATCCTGCTTGGCTTACTAGCCTCTCCAGGAGCCGGAACGGGCCCTCAGCATCTTGTTGAAATACACAAACATGACCTCGACTCCAAATAACAACTGGATCCGGTCCTGACCACTGGCTAGTCAGTGGATCCTTCCACCCAACCAACGGCGTGTCTTTGTTGGAATTAGTACACCAAAACCGCTGGGTTGCTGAACGATCTTGTCTAAAATTAAAAAATTTAAAATAACGAGATCATGGTTTATATAATTCTTGGGGGCGGGAGGGCGTGAGGTGGTACAGATCCACCTTTTTCATTTTCAAAAGTTGATTTTTGAGAGTCTAGTGGGCACGTTCTACAATGCTTTGTCCTTGGGCGTTATTAGAATTTTCTGATTTATGACTGATCCCCATTTTCAGTAAGAATGTTTGAAATTTGTCACCCGTGTATCCAGGGTCATTGTCTGTTTTTATACAATTAGGCTGGCCCATTGATGCAAAGCATCGGAGGCAATGGGCTACACAATGTTTATCAGCCTCGCCTAATTGAAATGTGGCCATTAAAAATCCAGAATAAGTGTCTATGTTCAGATGAACATATTTTAATCAACCCAGAGAAGTAATAAACGTCACATCCATTTGCCATAAGTGGTTAGATAAAAGGCATCTGGTATTAACACCATAATGGGGGACAGGGAGTAACTGAGAACAGGAAGAACAAGATTTTACAATTTTTCCAGCCGCTTCTCTAGAGATATTGAACTGTTGCTTGAGAGCGCTGCTATTTGGTTGTGCAAAGCATGGGACTGCTATGCCAACTACGCTTAACAAAATAAGAAGAGTTTCGTTCTAGAGGCAAGATATACAATTTTATATCCTTCGTCGAGGGGACCAGGCAGGTGGGAATGAGCACGAAGGTGCCCATAGAAAGATCTTCCTGTACGTGAGTGAATGAGGGATTGAAGGCTCGAAACAATTTCTGAACATTATATTTGAAGTCCCATAAAGGTCACATTCTCTATGACTTGGAGTGCCAGAATCACATAATGACTATATGAATAAAGGTTAACAGGCGTAGCATGGGTGGCCTCTAAAGCTAAAAAAATCCTCAACTCGACCTCTTGAGACGAAGAAACACAGTGTGCCAATATTTTATGTCCTCCTTAACTGAATAGACTCCATACCATTAGAAGAACCCTCTGTAAAAATCAGAACAGCATTGTCAAGGGGTACAAGAGACACTTGGGCAACAAAGTATAACGGATATAGGCTAGCAAAATGTAACAACTTATCAGGGGTGTAATGGTTATCAATTTTTCCAGGATAATTGGCCAAGGGCTATGGCTCAGGAGTCACTATGCTAGAACAACCACTCCTGCTGCAGACTAGAAAAAGGAACACAAAAAAGTGTGGCTCTTTACCTAGTAATTTGCAGGATTATGAACGGAGCAGGTGGATTAAGGTACTAACCGTCTCATAATGAGTTAGAACTTTAGAGGGATAGGAGGGCAAATGTAGCCAAATTAGTGGTGCCTATTGATAGACGACTGCTGTGGGAGTAAGAGAGTTGTGTAAAACATAGCCAGCCCATTCCAAGTTATAGTTTACATCGGGAACATGTTGGCGGCACAATTCCTGTTTTACTAATTTTAAAGATTGCCTCCCGTCAGAGGTTAATGGACAAGGAGAATTGCTCGAGGAGAATTAGGGTCGAATCGAATTGATATCTCCCAGAAGTCTTTGGAAATCATTAAGAGTTTTTAAGCCATCTTTACGAATTTGAATTCTTTGGTTAATAAAATGGTATTTATGCAGTTGGTATCCCAAATAACAATAAGGAGGGTGCCTCTGCACCTTTTCCTGAGCAATGACAACTCCTTGTTTAATTGTGCTGTTTCATGATCAAAAACTTGCAGTACGAATCCTTCATCTGCATATCCATATAGTGGATGATATACACAGTAGGATATTTGATTCTAGTAGCAAAGCATTGGCAACAAATCTTTGGCACAAGTTCGGGTTATACAAATAAACTCTCAGAGCCTGCATATAATCTCTTTCCGAATGATTAACGGGTAGAGCAAGTCGAACATCTGGTTGGAATTGTCTGACTGTTCTTACTCAACACAGTTAAGCGATTCACTACTGTTCAGGATTACGGGTTTAGCCTATCCCTTGGAGCGAACCAACGGCTTAATGCTTGGGCCACAGGAGGGCCAGTGTTGCTCAGTGATAACAGAAAACTCAGCTTCAGTATCTACAATTCCTTTAAATGCCTTACCATTCACCCACAAAACCGTTTTAGGCTTATTCCTTGTAATAGCATCCAATAAGCATCCGAGAAGCAAAAATCAGAGGGTACCCTTGTTTTTTGCGGTTGGACTTTACCAAGGCATATAAAAGAAATTAAAACAAGCTGAGTAATGTGCTGGCCAGGATTGACAACAGAAATAGAGCTGAGTGAAGTACAAAACTTTACTTTCTCTTGTATAATCCAGATCTATACTTCCCGATGTCACCAGTAAGCTGTTCAAAGTGATACTGCTTCTACCTAATAACGAGCCTATAGCAGCATTTTGAATAAGAAGTTTTTGCATATTTTTAAAATTTTCTAATTCCTTAAAGGTTATGTGCCTGATACAGAGTATGCCAGGGGTTTAGACAATCCCGAATAAGATTTCAAAGATAAAAAGCGTCCACAGGAACCTTCTCAGGTTCGTGGGCTGAGTAATAGTCCTGCAATTTAACTCTTACCTTCTTCCATGTATTGAAATTCACCGTTCCTTCCTCAGACATACTTCTACAAAACTTGAAAAATTTTCCAACTGCTTTTTACCTATTTTAACACTGCGGGCCCGAAGGATAGTCTTCAACACTTCTACAAACAACATTCTACGAGTTCTTTGTCCCATAATTTCTTACTCTTATCAATTACACTCTCTGCCCAACACACCTTTCTTTATATAATAGCCGGCCTTCCACGGGCAGCGGCCTCCACCGAATCCCCTTGTCACTATGTACCACTGAAGGCAGTCTCGGAGAGAGGGTTTCCTATACAGGCCACCGCCTGCCGGTGCCAGCCGGCGACGTGCATCACGTGGAGTTATGGGGCGAGGCTTAGAAATGAAGAGACAACAAGAAGATTGGGATGGAAGGACGGAGTACTTGGTGACTGCCGCGCCTCGTTTATTACCTTTGCTGTATTTATACGGATAAAACCAAATGAGAAGCGAAATACAAAGGAACAGTTAGTATGTCCTCACTAAACCCGAAAACAAAAGTTCCGGTTTTTTCAAAATTAGCTCACTTTGATAGCCGTTTCACTCGCTTAAGCAGTTTTGTAATCTACAACTTAACTGTTTTCTGATATCAAAAAAGATACATTCAGCCGGGCGCGGTTGCTCAAGCCTGTAATCCTAGTATTCTGGGAGGCTGAGGCGGGCAGATTGCTCGATGTTAGGAGTTCGAAACCAGCCTGAGCAAGAGTAAAACGCTGTCTCTATTATAAATAGAAAGAAATTAATTGGCCAACTAATATATATAGAAAATTAGCCGGGCAAGGTTGCGCATGCCTGTAGTCCCAGCTACTCGGGAGGCTGAGACAGAAGGATTGCTTGAGCCCAGGAGTTTGAGGTTGCTGTGATCTACGTTGATGCCAAGGCACTCGCTCTAGCCTTGTCAACAAGCTAAACTCTGGCTCAAAAAACAAATACACTCAACTATGATCACTAAGGCAGTTCAAGGAAAAGAGCACCCAAGCCTAAAAATTCTGGTAGAGTGTATGTCTTCAGTGGGGAGCTATAAGCTACAAGGGCTATGTGCACAGTATTACTTCAGTGACCTTCTATAACTACTACCTTTATCTCCAGCACCCTCCGTGAACTGGAAGAAAGGCCAAGAATGTCTGAGCTCCAAGTTAAGGCGCCAGGTGCTATGTCTCAAGGACCCCAGTGTTCCGGGCAAAAACCGCACCTCAACTCTCCGGTGTTCGAAGACAGCAGCCAGCAAGGAACTATATATTTTCTAAATGCTTTTTTGAAAACAATGTATACAGTCCCTCAGATCTAAGGGAAGATCAAGTGTCTAAGCAAGGGACTTTCTATCTCTTTGTCCATGTCAGTGTAAACATTTATATGTAACATTCTGTATGTAAGGACTTAACGTTTCTAATATACGTTGGTGAAAACCGTGTGAAATGTGCTTTAATTGGAGAATAACAAATATAAGGTAGTCACTTTCCATAGCTTTTGTCTATAACTTTTGTCATTTGTATATCGGAGTTCTTTATGACAGAACTGTATGTCTCATTGCTGTAAAAACAATGTACACAGTTCATTCCTCAGAAATGATCTAGCATATGAGCAAGGAATTTTTTTCTATCATTTGTTTAAATTTTTAAATTTATATATGGACGTTCTTTATGAAAGACAAAATGCTTCTAATATCCGTTTGTGTAACCAATATACGATGGGTTTCATTTGTCAGAGAAGAAGAAAAGCCGTCAAGCAATGCGCTTTTTTAATCTCCTTTGTCCATGTCACTCCAAACATTTATATAAGGGAGATTTTAATGAAAGAATGGCATATTTCATTGCAGAACCTTATACACATTGCTTTTGTTCTAAGAGAAAATCTACTGTAAAATCAAGGGGTGCTTTATGTTTTTTGTTTAAGACACTGTAAATGTCCACATAGAAACATTGCTTATGGAAGAACTGAATATTTCTTATATGCTTTTTTGAAAACAATGAAAACTGAGTTTCCGTTCTCACAGATGAGATATCTGTGCAAGGCAATTTCTCTGTGTCTAAGTTACTGCAAACACTAGTATACTTCAATTAGACAATAACGTATAAAGACTTTCTATCGCTTTTGTATACGAATCTTTAATCACTTATATATGGCAGTTTTTTTATGAAAAGACAGTTTTGTATATGCTTTTGTGTAAACATAGACGTGTTTTCAGTTCTCAAAGTAGCATACTGTATAAAGGAATTTTTTTCTCAGTTTACCTGTTTCAAATGTTATCTATGGTTGCAATTACATTTATATATGGAAGTCCTTTATGAACGAATTGTGTCTTATATGCGTTTCTGAAAACAAAGTACACTGTGTTTCAGATTTACAAAAAGAAGAAATATATAAACAACGAAGTTTCTATCTTCTTTGACTAACTGTACACATATTAAAAAGCCCCAAATGAAAAGAACTGAAAGTTTCTTTCATGGGTTACTCGAATCTATACAGTGCTTCAAGTCTCAGTAAAGAAGAGGCGCATAGGCGAGGCCTTTTTATCCACTTTGCATAAGTCACTGCATACATTTATATATGGCATTTCTTTATGAAAAAACTGAATGTTTCTCATATGCATTTGTGAAAACAATGTAGTCGAGCTTTTAGTTTGCCCGGAATAAACGTTTAAGCAAGGCATTTTCTGGCACCTTTTTCTGAGTGACTGTAAATATTTACAACGTTTCTATATTGAAGAAGTTAAAGATCCTTAAGTGTGTTTCTAAAATCTCTCCAAGTGCAATTCTCAGTGAAGAAAAAGCGTATAGGCCAGTCACTGTATTTATATATAGAAGTTCTTTATGAATGAACAAGCGTATGACAAGGCACTTTATATCGTCCAAGTCATTGTTTTCAAAAACACATATAAGAAGCATTCAGTTGTTTCCTAAAACTAACTTCCATTTATAAATGATGGCAGTAACTTAAAGAAACGAGCTAGATAGTGCCTTGTGTATACGCTTTTCCTGTGATAACTGAAAAACTGTCTTTTGTTTTCACAAACGCACATAAGAAAGATTCAGTTCTTTTCAAAAGATCTATGTATGAATGCTTACAGTAACTTACAAAAAGGAGACCAAAAGCGAAGTGCTTATATCCTTGTTCTTCTCTGATAACTGAAGCAATGTGTACGTTTTTACAAGACATATTAAAAAAGTACAGTTCTCACTTAAAGAACTGCGATATATAAATACTTACAGTGACTTAAGGCATATAGAAAGAGCCATGCTGGCCTGGCGAGGTGGCTCCCCCCTGTAACCCTAGCTCTCTGGGAGGCCGAGGCGGGTGGATTGCTCAAGGTCGGGAGTTCGAAACCAGCCTGAGCAAGAGTGAGACCCCGTCTCTACTATAAATAGAAAGAAACTAATTGGCCAACTAATATATATAGAAAAAATTAGCCGGGCATGGTGGCTCATGCCTGTAGTCCCAGCTACCCGGGAGGCTCAGGCAGAAGGATCACTCGAGCCCAGGAGTTTGAGGTTGCTGTGAGCTAGGCTGACGCCACGGCACTCACTCTAGCCTGGGCAACAAAGCGAGACTCTGTCTCAAAAAAAAAAAATAAAAAAAAGAAACATTCAATTATTTCATAAAGAACTTCCACATATAAATGCAGTGAATTAGACTATGGATATAGAATGTCTTGCTTATTTGATTGTTCTCTAAGAATGAAACACTGTGTTCTGTGTTTTCACAAACGGATATAAAAAACATTCAGTTCTTTCATAAAGAACTTCCTACATAAATGTTTGCAGTTAGACTAAAGAGATAGAATATGCCCTGTTAAACGCTTTTCTTTTCTAATACCTGAAGCACTATTTATATATTTTTCACAAACGGATATACGAAACATTCTGTTCTTTCTTAAAGAACTTCTATATGTGTGTACCTTAATCTACACACAGGAGATAAAGCCTTGCATAAACTCTTGTTCTTCTCTAAGAAAAAAACAATGTTTACATTGTTTTCACAAACAAATATTAGAAACATTCATTTTTTTTTATAGAACTTCTTTACTGCTCCACTTTTCAAAGAATATGAAGTAAATTTATATGATCAAGTCTTTGTGTAATTTGCAGTAAATATTGCTGTTCGGAACTTTTGTATACGAGTGTTTACCTTTTTTAATGTATAATTTTAGGAAACTAAACACTTTTCAGAGAAACGCCAGTGTATAGTCACTATATTTCTAAGACAGTGTTGGAAAAAAAGGTTGTAGACATAGCCAGATCCACACAGCACCCTCTCTGCCCATCTCCCGTGGGTGACTGGACACAGACAGATCCACACTGCGCCTTGCCCGCCCGTGTACCGTGGGTGAGTGGACACAGCCAGATCCGCACTGCGCCCTGCCTGACCGTCTCCCGTGGGCGAGTGGACACAGCCAGATCCGCACTGCGCCCTGCCTGCCCGTCTCCCGTGGGCGAGTGGACACAGCCAGATCCGCACTGCGCCTTGCCTGCCCGTCTCCCGTCAGTGAGTGGACACAGCCAGATCCGCACTGCGCCCTGCCTGCCCGTCTGCCGTGGGTGAGTGGACACAGCCAGATCCGCACTGCGCCCTGCCTGACCGTCTGCCGTCGGTGAGTGGACACAGCCAGATCCACACTGCGCGCTGCCTACCCGTATCCCGTGGGCGAGTGGACACAGCCAGATCCGCACTGCGCGCTGCCTACCCGTCTGTCGTGGGCGAGTGGACACAGCCAGATCCGCAATGCGCACTGCCTGACACTCTGCCGAGGGTGAGTGGACACAGCCAGATCCGCACTGCGCGCTGCCTGCCCGTCTCCCGTGGGCGAGTGGACACAGCCAGATCCGCACTGCGCCCTGCCTGCCCGTCTGTCGTGGGCGAGTGGACACAGCCAGATCCGCACTGCGCACTGCCTGACTCTCTGCCGTGGGTGAGTGGACACAGCCAGATCCGCACTGCGCTCTGCCTGACGGCCTGCCGTTGGTAAGTGGACACAGCCAGATCCGCACTGCGCTCAGCCTGACCGTCTGCCGTGGGTGAGTGGACACAGCCAGATCCGCACCTCGCCCTGCCTGCCCGTGTGCCGTGGGCGAGTGGACACAGCCAGATCCACACTGCGCCCGGCCTGACCGTCTGCCGTGGGTGAGTAGACACAGCCAGATCCGCACTGCGCCCTGCCTGACCGCCTGCCGTGGGTGAGTAACACAGCCAGATCCGCACTGCGCCCTGCCTGGCCATCTCCCGTGGGCGAGTGGATCCAGCCAGATCCGCACTGCGCCCTGCCTGCCCGTCTGCCGTGGGTGAGTGGACACAGCCAGATCCGCACTGCGCACTGTCTGACCGTCTGCCGTGGGTGAGTCGACACAGCCAGATCCGCACTGCGCCCTGCCTGACCGTCTGCCGTGGGTGAGTGGACACAGCCAGATCCGCACTGCGCCCTGCCTGACCGTCTCCCGTTTGTGAGTGGACACAGCCAGATCCGCACTGCGCCCTGCCTGCCCGTCTGCCGTGGGCGAGTGGACACAGCCAGATCCGCACTGCGCGCTGCCTGCCCGTCTCCCGTCGGTGAGTGGACACAGCCAGATCCGCACTGCGCACTGCCTGCCCGTCTCCCGTGGGTGAGTGGACACAGCCAGATCCGCACTACGCGCTGCCTGCCCGTCTCCCGTGGACGAGTGGAAACAGCCAGATCCGCATTGCGCCCTGCCTGCCCGTCTGTCTTGGGCGAGTGGACACAGCCAGATCCGCACTGCGCCCTGCCTGACCGTCTGCCGTTGGTGAGTGGACACAGCCAGATCCGCACTGCGCCCTGCCTGCCCGTCTGCCGTGGGTGAGTGGACACAGCCAGATCCGCACTGCGCCCTGCCTGACCGTCTGCCGTCGGTGAGTGGACACAGCCAGATCCACACTGCGCGCTGCCTACCCGTATCCCGTGGGCGAGTGGACACAGCCAGATCCGCACTGCGCGCTGCCTGCCCGTCTGTCGTGGGCGAGTGGACACAGCCAGATCCGCACTGCGCACTGCCTGACTCTCTGCCGTGGGTGAGTGGACACAGCCAGATCCGCACTGCGCCCTGCCTGCCCGTCTGCCGTGGGTGAGTGGACACAGCCAGATCCACACTGCGCCCTGCCTGCCCGTCTGCCGTGGGTGAGTGGACACAGCCAGATCCGCACTGCGCCCTGCCTGCCCGTCTCCCGTCAGTGAGTGGACACAGCCAGATCCACACTGCGCCCTGCCTGACCGTCTCCCGTGGGCGAGTGGACACAGCCAGATCCGCTCTGCGCCCTGCCTGCCCGTCTGTCGTGGGCGAGTGGACACAGCCAGATCCGCAATGCGCACTGCCTGACTCTCTGCCGAGGGTGAGTGGACACAGCCAGATCCGCACTGCGCGCTGCCTGCCCGTCTCCCGTGGGCGAGTGGACACAGCCAGATCCGCACTGCGCCCTGCCTGCCCGTCTGTCGTGGGCGAGTGGACACAGCCAGATCCGCACTGCGCACTGCCTGACTCTCTGCCGTGGGTGAGTGGACACAGCCAGATCCGCACTGCGCTCTGCCTGACGGCCTGCCGTTGGTGAGTGGACACAGCCAGATCCGCACTGCGCTCAGCCTGACCGTCTGCCGTGGGTGAGTGGACACAGCCAGATCCGCACCTCGCCCTGCCTGCCCGTGTGCCGTGGGCGAGTGGACACAGCCAGATCCGCACTGCGCCCTGCCTGACCGTCTGCCGTGGGTGAGTGGACACAGCCAGATCCGCACTGCGCCCTGCCTGACCGCCTGCCATGGGTGAGTAACACAGCCAGATCCGCACTGCGCCCTGCCTGGCCATCTCCCGTGGGCGAGTGGATACAGCCAGATCCGCACTGCGGCCTGCCTGCCCGTCTGCCGTGGGTGAGTGGACACAGCCAGATCCGCACTGCGCACTGTCTGACCGTCTGCCGTGGGTGAGTCGACACAGCCAGATCCGCACTGCGCCCTGCCTGACCGCCTGCCGTGGGTGAGTGGACACAGCCAGATCCGCACTGCGCCCTGCCTGACTGTCTCCCGTGGGTGAGTGGACACAGCCAGATCCGCACTGCGCCCTGCCTGCCCGTCTGCCGTGGGCGAGTGGACACAGCCAGATCCGCACTGCGCCCTGTCTGACCGTCTGCTGTGGGTGAGTGGACACAGCCAGATCCGCACTGCGCCCTGCCTGACCGTCTCCCGTGGGCGAGTGGACACAGCCAGATCCGCACTGCGCCCTGCCTGCCCGTCTCCCGTGGGCGAGTGGACACAGCCAGATCCGCACTGCGCCTTGCCTGCCCGTCTCCCGTCAGTGAGTGGACACAGCCAGATCCGCACTGCGCCCTGCCTGCCCGTCTGCCGTGGGTGAGTGGACACAGCCAGATCCGCACTGCGCCTTGCCTGCCCATCTCCCGTCGTTGAGTGGACACAGCCAAATCCGCACTGCGGCCTGCCTGCCCGTCTGCCGTTGGTGAGTGGACACAGCCAGATCCACACTGCGCCCTGCCTGCCCGTCTGCCGTGGGTGAGTGGACACAGCCAGATCCGCACTGCGCCCTGCCTGCCCGTCTGCCGTGGGTGAGTGGACACAGCCAGATCCGCACTGCGCTCTGCCTGACCGTCTGCCGTCGGTGAGTGGACACAGCCAGATCCACACTGCGCGCTGCCTACCCGTATCCCGTGGGCGAGTGGACACAGCCAGATCCGCACTGCGCGCTGCCTGCCCGTCTGTCGTGGGCGAGTGGACACAGCCAGATCCGCAATGCGCACTGCCTGACTCTCTGCCGAGGGTGAGTGGACACAGCCAGATCCGCACTGCGCGCTGCCTGCCCGTCTCCCGTGGGCGAGTGGACACAGCCAGATCCGCACTGCGCCCTGCCTGCCCGTCTGTCGTGGGCGAGTGGACACAGCCAGATCCGCACTGCGCACTGCCTGACTCTCTGCCGTGGGTGAGTGGACACAGCCAGATCCGCACTGCGCTCTGCCTGACGGCCTGCCGTTGGTAAGTGGACACAGCCAGATCCGCACTGCGCTCAGCCTGACCGTCTGCCGTGGGTGAGTGGACACAGCCAGATCCGCACCTCGCCCTGCCTGCCCGTGTGCCGTGGGCGAGTGGACACAGCCAGATCCGCACTGCGCCCGGCCTGACCGTCTGCCGTGGGTGAGTAGACACAGCCAGATCCGCACTGCGCCCTGCCTGACCGCCTGCCGTGGGTGAGTAACACAGCCAGATCCGCACTGCGCCCTGCCTGGCCATCTCCCGTGGGCGAGTGGATCCAGCCAGATCCGCACTGCGCCCTGCCTGCCCGTCTGCCGTGGGTGAGTGGACACAGCCAGATCCGCACTGCGCACTGTCTGACCGTCTGCCGTGGGTGAGTCGACACAGCCAGATCCGCACTGCGCCCTGCCTGACCGTCTGCCGTGGGTGAGTGGACACAGCCAGATCCGCACTGCGCCCTGCCTGACCGTCTCCCGTTTGTGAGTGGACACAGCCAGATCCGCACTGCGCCCTGCCTGCCCGTCTGCCGTGGGCGAGTGGACACAGCCAGATCCGCACTGCGCCCTGTATGACCGTCTGCTGTGGGTGAGTGGACACAGCCAGATCCGCACTGCGCCCTGCCTGACCGTCTCCCGTGGGCGAGTGGACACAGCCAGATCCGCACTGCGCCCTGCCTGCCCGTCTGCCGTGGGTGAGTGGACACAGCCAGATCCGCACTGCGCCTTGCCTGCCCGTCTCCCGTCAGTGAGTGGACACAGCCAGATCCGCACTGCGCCCTGCCTGCCCGTCTGCCGTGGGTGAGTGGACACAGCCAGATCCGCACTGCGCCCTGCCTGCCCGTCTCCCGTCGGTGAGTGGACACAGCCAGATCCGCACTGCGCCCTGCCTGCCCGTCTGTCGTGGGTGAGTGGACACAGCCAGATCCGCACTGCGCCCTGCCTGACCGCCTGCCGTGGGTGAGTAACACAGCCAGATCCGCACTGCGCCCTGCCTGGCCATCTCCCGTGGGCGAGTGGATACAGCCAGATCCGCACTGCGGCCTGCCTGCCCGTCTGCCGTGGGTGAGTGGACACAGCCAGATACGCACTGCGCACTGTCTGACCGTCTGCCGTGGGTGAGTCGACACAGCCAGATCCGCACTGCGCCCTGCCTGACCGCCTGCCGTGGGTGAGTGGACACAGCCAGATCCGCACTGCGCCCTGCCTGCCCGTCTGCCGTGGGCGAGTGGACACAGCCAGATCCGCACAGCGCCCTGTCTGACCGTCTGCTGTGGGTGAGTGGACACAGCCAGATCCGCACTGCGCCCTGCCTGCCCGTCTGTCGTGGGCGAGTGGACACAGCCAGATCCGCACTGCGAACTGCCTGACTCTCTGCCGTGGGTGAGTGGACACAGCCAGATCCGCACTGCGCTCTGCCTGACGGCCTGCCGTTGGTGAGTGGACACAGCCAGATCCGCACTGCGCTCAGCCTGACCGTCTGCCGTGGGTGAGTGGACACAGCCAGATCCGCACCTCGCCCTGCCTGCCCGTGTGCCGTGGGCGAGTGGACACAGCCAGATCCGCACTGCGCCCTGCCTGACCGTCTGCCGTGGGTGAGTGGACACAGCCAGATCCGCACTGCGCCCTGCCTGACCGCCTGCCGTGGTTGAGTAACACAGCCAGATCCGCACTGCGCCCTGCCTGGCCATCTCCCGTGGGCGAGTGGATCCAGCCAGATCCGCACTGCGCCCTGCCTTCCCGTCTGCCGTGGGTGAGTGGACACAGCCAGATCCGCACTGCGCACTGTCTGACCGTCTGCCGTGGGTGAGTCGACACAGCCAGATCCGCACTGCGCCCTGCCTGACCGTCTGCCGTGGGTGAGTGGACACAGCCAGATCCGCACTGCGCCCTGCCCGACCGTCTCCCGTGGGTGAGTGGACACAGCCAGATCCGCACTGCGCCCTGCCTGCCCGTCTGCCGTGGGCGAGTGGACACAGCCAGATCCGCACTGCGCCCTGTCTGACCGTCTGCTCTGGGTGAGTGGACACAGCCAGATCCGCACTGCGCCCTGCATGACCGTCTCCCGTGGGCGAGTGGACACAGCCAGATCCGCACTGCGCCTTGCCTGCCCGTCTCCCGTCAGTGAGTGGACACAGCCAGATCCGCACTGCGCCCTGCCTGCCCGTCTGCCGTGGGTGAGTGGACACAGCCAGATCCGCACTGCGCCTTGCCTGCCCATCTCCCGTCGTTGAGTGGACACAGCCAAATCCGCACTGCGCCCTGCCTGCCCGTCTGCCGTTGGTGAGTGGACACAGCCAGATCCACACTGCGCCCTGCCTGCCCGTCTGCCGTGGGTGAGTGGACACAGCCAGATCCGCACTGCGCCCTGCCTGCCCGTCTGCCGTGGGTGAGTGGACACAGCCAGTCCGCACTGCGACCTGCCTGACCGTCTGCCGTCGGTGAGTGGACACAGCCAGATCCACACTGCGCGCTGCCTACCCGTATCCCGTGGGCGAGTGGACACAGCCAGATCCGCACTGCGCCCTGCCTGACCGCCTGCCGTGGGTGAGTAACACAGCCAGATCCGCACTGCTCCCTGCCTGGCCATCTCCCGTGTTTGAGTGGATACAGCCAGATCCGCACTGCGGCCTGCCTGCCCGTCTGCCGTGGGTGAGTGGACACAGCCAGATACGCACTGCGCACTGTCTGACCGTCTGCCGTGGGTGAGTCGACACAGCCAGATCCGCACTGCGCCCTGCCTGACCGCCTGCCGTGGGTGAGTGGACACAGCCAGATCCGCACTGCGCCCTGCCTGCCCGTCTGCCGTGGGCGAGTGGACACAGCCAGATCCGCACTGCGCCCTGTCTGACCGTCTGCTGTGGGTGAGTGGACACAGCCAGATCCGCACTGCGCCCTGCCTGACCGTCTCCCGTGGGCGAGTGGACACAGCCAGATCCGCACTGCGCCCTGCCTGCCCGTCTGCCGTGGGTGAGTGGACACAGCCAGATCCGCACTGCGCCTTGCCTGCCCATCTCCCGTCGTTGAGTGGACACAGCCAAATCCGCACTGCGCCCTGCCTGCCCGTCTGCCGTTGGTGAGTGGACACAGCCAGATCCACACCGCGCCCTGCCTGCCCGTCTGCCGTGGGTGAGTGGACACAGCCAGATCCGCACTGCACCCTGCCTGCCCGTCTGCCGTGGGTGAGTGGACACAGCCAGATCCGCACTGCGCCCTGCCTGACCGTCTGCCGTCGGTGAGTGGACACAGCCAGATCCGCACTGCGCCCTGCCTGACCGTCTGCCGTCGGTGAGTGGACACAGCCAGATCCACACTGCGCGCTGCCTACCCGTAACCCGTGGGCGAGTGAACAAGCCAGATCCGCACTGCGCGCTGCCTGCCCGTCTGTCGTGGGCGAGTGGACACAGCCAGATCCGCAATGCGCACTGCCTGACTCTCTGCCGAGGGTGAGTGGACACAGCCAGATCCGCACTGCGCGCTGCCTGCCCGTCTCCCGTGGGTGAGTGGACACAGCCAGATCCGCACTGCGCCCTGCCTGCCCGTCTGTCGTGGGCGAGTGGACACAGCCAGATCCGCACTGCGCACTGCCTGACTCTCTGCCGTGGGTGAGTGGACACAGCCAGATCCGCACTGCGCTCTGCCTGACGGCCTGCCGTTGGTGAGTGGACACAGCCAGATCCGCACTGCGCTCAGCCTGACCGTCTGCCGTGGGTGAGTGGACACAGCCAGATCCGCACCTCGCCCTGCCTGCCCGTGTGCCGTGGGCGAGTGGACACAGCCAGATCCGCACTGCGCCCTGCCTGACCGTCTGCCGTGGGTGAGTGGACACAGCCAGATCCGCACTGCGCCCTGCCTGACCGCCTGCCGTGGGTGAGTAACACAGCCAGATCCGCACTGCGCCCTGCCTGGCCATCTCCCGTGGGCGAGTGGATCCAGCCAGATCCGCACTGCGCCCTGCCTGCCCGTCTGCCGTGGGTGAGTGGACACAGCCAGATCCGCACTGCGCACTGTCTGACCGTCTGCCGTGGGTGAGTCGACACAGCCAGATCCGCACTGCGCCCTGCCTGACCGTCTGCCGTGGGTGAGTGGACACAGCCAGATCCGCACTGCGCCCTGCCTGACCGTCTCCCGTGGGTGAGTGGACACAGCCAGATCCACACTGCGCCCTGCCTGCCCGTCTGCCGTGGGCGAGTGGACACAGCCAGATCCGCACTGCGCCCTGTCTGACCGTCTGCTGTGGGTGAGTGGACACAGCCAGATCCGCACTGCGCCCTGCCTGACCGTCTCCCGTGGGCGAGTGGACACAGCCAGATCCGCACTGCGCCCTGCCTGCCCGTCTGCCGTGGGTGAGTGGACACAGCCAGATCCGCACTGCGCCTTGCCTGCCCGTCTCCCGTCAGTGAGTGGACACAGCCAGATCCGCACTGCGCCCTGCCTGCCCGTCTGCCGTGGGTGAGTGGACACAGCCAGATCCGCACTGCGCCCTGCCTGCCCGTCTCCCGTCGGTGAGTGGACACAGCCAGATCCGCACTGCGCCCTGCCTGCCCGTCTCCCGTGGGCGAGTGGACACAGCCAGATCCGCACTGCGCCCTGCCTGACCGTCTGCCGTCGGTGAGTGGACACAGCCAGATCCACACTGCGCCCTGCCTGCCCGTCTACCGTGTGTGAGTGGACACAGCCAGATCCGCACTGCGCCCTGCCGGACCGTCTGCCGTCGGTGAGTGGACACAACCAGATCAACACTGCGCGCTGCCTACCCGTCTCCCGTGGGCGAGTGGACACAGCCAGATCCGCACTGCGCGCTGCCTGCCCGTCTGACGTGGGCGAGTGGACACAGCCATATCCGCACTACGCCCTGCCTGACCGTCTGCTGTGGGTGAGTGGACACAGCCAGATCCACACTGCGCCCTGCCTGCCCGTCTGCCGTGGGCGAGCGGACACAGCCAGATCCGAACTGCGCTCTGCCTGACCATCTGCCGTGGGTGAGTGGACACAGCCAGATCCGCACTGCGCCCTGCCTGACCGCCTGTCGTGGGTGAGTGGACACAGCCAGATCCGCACTGCGCCCTTCCTGCCCGTCTGCCGTGGGTGAGTGGACACAACCAGATCCACACTGCGCCCTGCCTGCCCGTCTGCCGTGGGTGAGTGGACACAGCCAGATCCGCACTGCGCCCTGCCTGCCCGTCTCCCGTCAGTGAGTGGACACAGCCAAATCCGCACTGCGCCCTGCCTGCCCGTCTCCAGTGGGCGAGTGGACACAGCCAGATCCGCACTGCGCCCTGCCTGCCCGTCTGTCGTGGGCGAGTGGACACAGCCAGATCCGCAATGCGCCCAGCCTGACTCTCTGCCGTGGGTGAGTGGACACAGCCAGATCCGCACTGCGCGCTGCCTACCCGTCTCCCGTGGGCGAGTGGACACAGCCAGATCCGCACTGCGCCCTGCCTGCCCGTCTGTCTTGGGCGAGTGGACACAGCCAGATCCGCACTGCGCCCTGCCTGACCGTCTGCCGTTGGTGAGTGGACACAGCCAGATCCGCACTGCGCCCTGCCTGCCCGTCTGCCGTGGGTGAGTGGACACAGCCAGATCCGCACTGCGCCTTGCCTGCCCGTCTCCCGTCAGTGAGTGGACACAGCCAGATCCGCACTGCGCCCTGCCTGCCCGTCTGCCGTGGGTGAGTGGACACAGCCAGATCCGCACTGCGCCCTGCCTGCCCGTCTCCCTTCGGTGAGTGGACACAGCCAGATCCGCACTGCGCCCTGCCTGCCCGTCTCCCGTGGGCGAGTGGACACAGCCAGATCCGCACTGCGCCCTGCCTGACCGTCTGCCGTCGGTGAGTGGACACAGCCAGATCCACACTGCGCCCTGCCTGCCCGTCTACCGTGTGTGAGTGGACACAGCCAGATCCGCACTGCGCCCTGCCGGACCGTCTGCCGTCGGTGAGTGGACACAACCAGATCAACACTGCGCGCTGCCTACCCGTCTCCCGTGGGCGAGTGGACACAGCCAGATCCGCACTGCGCGCTGCCTGCCCGTCTGACGTGGGCGAGTGGACACAGCCATATCCGCACTACGCCCTGCCTGACCGTCTGCTGTGGGTGAGTGGACACAGCCAGATCCACACTGCGCACTGCCTGCCCGTCTGCCGTGGGCGAGCGGACACAGCCAGATCCGAACTGCGCTCTGCCTGACCATCTGCCGTGGGTGAGTAGACACAGCCAGATCCGCACTGCGCCCTGCCTGACCGCCTGTCGTGGGTGAGTGGACACAGCCAGATCCGCACTGCGCCCTTCCTGCCCGTCTGCCGTGGGTGAGTGGACACAACCAGATCCACACTGCGCCCTGCCTGCCCGTCTGCCGTGGGTGAGTGGACACAGCCAGATCCGCACTGCGCCCTGCCTGCCCGTCTCCCGTCAGTGAGTGGACACAGCCAAATCCGCACTGCGCCCTGCCTGCCCGTCTCCAGTGGGCGAGTGGACACAGCCAGATCCGCACTGCGCCCTGCCTGCCCGTCTGTCGTGGGCGAGTGGACACAGCCAGATCCGCAATGCGCACAGCCTGACTCTCTGCCGTGGGTGAGTGGACACAGCCAGATCCGCACTGCGCGCTGCCTACCCGTCTCCCGTGGGCGAGTGGACACAGCCAGATCCGCACTGCGCCCTGCCTGCCCGTCTGTCTTGGGCGAGTGGACACAGCCAGATCCGCACTGCGCCCTGCCTGACCGTCTGCGGTTGGTGAGTGGACACAGCCAGATCCGCACTGCGCCCTGCCTGCCCGTCTGCCGTGGGTGAGTGGACACAGCCAGATCCGCACTGCGCCCTGCCTGACCGTCTGCCGTCGGTGAGTGGACACAGCCAGATCCACACTGCGCGCTGCCTACCCGTATCCCGTGGGCGAGTGGACACAGCCAGATCCGCACTGCGCGCTGCCTGCCCGTCTGTCGTGGGCGAGTGGACACAGCCAGATCCGCACTGCGCACTGCCTGACTCTCTGCCGTGGGTGAGTGGACACAGCCAGATCCGCACTGCGCCCTGCCTGCCCGTCTGCCGTGGGCGAGCGGACACAGCCAGATCCGAACTGAGCTCTGCCTGACCATCTGCCGTGGGTGAGTGGACACAGCCAGATCCGCACTGCGCCCTGCCTGACCGCCTGTCGTGGGTGAGTGGACACAGCCAGATCCGCACTGCGCCCTTCCTGCCCGTCTGCCGTGGGTGAGTGGACACAACCAGATCCACACTGCGCCCTGCCTGCCCGTCTGCCGTGGGTGAGTGGACACAGCCAGATCCGCACTGCGCCCTGCCTGCCCGTCTCCCGTCAGTGAGTGGACACAGCCAAATCCGCACTGCGCCCTGCCTGCCCGTCTCCAGTGGGCGAGTGGACACAGCCAGATCCGCACTGCGCCCTGCCTGCCCGTCTGTCGTGGGCGAGTGGACACAGCCAGATCCGCAATGCGCACAGCCTGACTCTCTGCCGTGGGTGAGTGGACACAGCCAGATCCGCACTGCCCGCTGCCTACCCGTCTCCCGTGGGCGAGTGGACACAGCCAGATCCGCACTGCGCCCTGCCTGCCCGTCTGTCTTGGGCGAGTGGACACAGCCAGATCCGCACTGCGCCCTGCCTGACCGTCTGCCGTTGGTGAGTGGACACAGCCAGATCCGCACTGCGCCCTGCCTGCCCGTCTGCCGTGGGTGAGTGGACACAGCCAGATCCGCACTGCGCCCTGCCTGACCGTCTGCCGTCGGTGAGTGGACACAGCCAGATCCACACTGCGCGCTGCCTACCCGTATCCCGTGGGCGAGTGGACACAGCCAGATCCGCACTGCGCGCTGCCTGCCCGTCTGTCGTGGGCGAGTGGACACAGCCAGATCCGCACTGCGCACTGCCTGACTCTCTGCCGTGGGTGAGTGGACACAGCCAGATCCGCACTGCGCCCTGCCTGCCCGTCTGCCGTGGGTGAGTGGACACAGCCAGATCCACACTGCGCCCTGCCTGCCCGTCTGCCGTGGGTGAGTGGACACAGCCAGATCCGCACTGCGCCCTGCCTGCCCGTCTCCCGTGAGTGAGTGGACACAGCCAGATCCACACTGCGCCCTGCCTGACCGTCTCCCGTGGGTGAGTGGACACAGCCAGATCCGCTCTGCGCCCTGCCTGCCCGTCTGTCGTGGGCGAGTGGACACAGCCAGATCCGCACTGCGCTCTGCCTGACGGCCTGCCGTTGGTGAGTGGACACAGCCAGATCCGCACTGCGCTCAGCCTGACCGTCTGCCGTGGGTGAGTGGACACAGCCAGATCCGCACCTCCCCTGCCTGCCCGTGTGCCGTGGGCAAGTGGACACAGCCAGATCCGCACTGCGCCCTGCCTGACCGTCTGCCGTGGGTGAGTGGACACAGCCAGATCCGCACTGCGCCCTGCCTGACCGCCTGCCATGGGTGAGTAACACAGCCAGATCCGCACTGCGCCCTGCCTGGCCATCTCCCGTGGGCGAGTGGATACAGCCAGATCCGCACTGCGGCCTGCCTGCCCGTCTGCCGTGGGTGAGTGGACACAGCCAGATCCGCACTGCGCACTGTCTGACCGTCTGCCGTGGGTGAGTCGACACAGCCAGATCCGCACTGCGCCCTGCCTGACCGCCTGCCGTGGGTGAGTGGACACAGCCAGATCCGCACTGCGCCCTGCCTGACTGTCTCCCGTGGGTGAGTGGACAGAGCCAGATCCGCACTGCGCCCTGCCTGCCCGTCTGCCGTGGGCGAGTGGACACAGCCAGATCCGCACTGCGCCCTGTCTGACCGTCTGCTGTGGGTGAGTGGACACAGCCAGATCCGCACTGCGCCCTGCCTGACCGTCTCCCGTGGGCGAGTGGACACAGCCAGATCCGCACTGCGCCCTGCCTGCCCGTCTGCCGTGGGTGAGTGGACACAGCCAGATCCGCACTGCGCCTTGCCTGCCCGTCTCCCGTCAGTGAGTGGACACAGCCAGATCCGCACTGCGCCCTGCCTGCCCGTCTGCCGTGGGTGAGTGGACACAGCCAGATCCGCACTGCGCCTTGCCTGCCCATCTCCCGTCGTTGAGTGGACACAGCCAAATCCGCACTGCGCCCTGCCTGCCCGTCTGCCGTTGGTGAGTGGACACAGCCAGATCCACACTGCGCCCTGCCTGCCCGTCTGCCGTGGGTGAGTGGACACAGCCAGATCCGCACTGCGCCCTGCCTGCCCGTCTGCCGTGGGTGAGTGGACACAGCCAGATCCGCACTGCGCCCTGCCTGACCGTCTGCCGTCGGTGAGTGGACACAGCCAGATCCACACTGCGCGCTGCCTACCCGTATCCCGTGGGCGAGTGGACACAGCCAGATCCGCACTGCGCCCTGCCTGCCCGTCTGTCGTGGGCGAGTGGATACAGCCAGATCCGCAATGCGCACTGCCTGACTCTCTGCCGAGGGTGAGTGGACACAGCCAGATCCGCACTGCGCGCTGCCTGCCCGTCTCCCGTGGCCGAGTGGACACAGCCAGATCCGCACTGCGCCCTGCCTGCACGTCTGTCGTGGGCGAGTGGACACAGCCAGATCCGCACTGCGCACTGCCTGACTCTCTGCCGTGGGTGAGTGGACACAGCCAGATCCGCACTGCGCTCTGCCTGACGGCCTGCCGTTTGTAAGTGGACACAGCCAGATCCGCACTGCGCTCAGCCTGACCGTCTGCCGTGGGTGAGTGGACACAGCCAGATCCGCACCTCGCCCTGCCTGCCCGTGTGCCGTGGGCGAGTGGACACAGCCAGATCCGCACTGCGCCCGGCCTGACCGTCTGCCGTGGGTGAGTGGACACAGCCAGATCCGCACTGCGCCCTGCCTGACCGTCTGCCGTCGGTGAGTGGACACAGCCAGATCCACACTGCGCCCTGCCTGCCCGTCTACCGTGTGTGAGTGGACACAGCCAGATCCGCACTGCGCCCTGCCTGACCGTCTGCCGTCGGTGAGTGGACACAACCAGATCAACACTGCGCGCTGCCTACCCGTCTCCCGTGGGCGAGTGGACACAGCCAGATCCGCACTGCGCGCTGCCTGCCCGTCTGACGTGGGCGAGTGGACACAGCCATATCCGCACTACGCCCTGCCTGACCGTCTGCTGTGGGTGAGTGGACACAGCCAGATCCACACTGCGCCCTGCCTGCCCGTCTGCCGTGGGCGAGCGGACACAGCCAGATCCGAACTGCGCTCTGCCTGACCATCTGCCGTGGGTGAGTGGACACAGCCAGATCCGCACTGCGCCCTGCCTGACCGCCTGTCGTGGGTGAGTGGACACAGCCAGATCCGCACTGCGCCCTGCCTGCCCGTCTGCCGTGGGTGAGTGGACACAACCAGATCCACACTGCGCCCTGCCTGCCCGTCTGCCGTGGGTGAGTGGACACAGCCAGATCCGCACTGCGCCCTGACTGCCCGTCTCCCGTCAGTGAGTGGACACAGCCAGATCCGCACTGCGCCCTGCCTGCCCGTCTCCAGTGGGCGAGTGGACACAGCCAGATCCGCACTGCGCCCTGCCTGCCCGTCTGTCGTGGGCGAGTGGACACAGCCAGATCCGCAATGCGCACAGCCTGACTCTCTGCCGTGGGTGAGTGGACACAGCCAGATCCGCACTGCGCGCTGCCTACCCGTCTCCCGTGGGCGAGTGGACACAGCCAGATCCGCACTGCGCCCTGCCTGCCCGTCTGTCTTGGGCGAGTGGACACAGCCAGATCCGCACTGCGCCCTGCCTGACCGTCTGCCGTTGGTGAGTGGACACAGCCAGATCCGCACTGCGCCCTGCCTGCCCGTCTGCCGTGGGTGAGTGGACACAGCCAGATCCGCACTGCGCCCTGCCTGACCGTCTGCCGTCGGTGAGTGGACACAGCCAGATCCACACTGCGCGCTGCCTACCCGTATCCCGTGGGCGAGTGGACACAGCCAGATCCGCACTGCGCGCTGCCTGCCCGTCTGTCGTGGGCGAGTGGACACAGCCAGATCCGCACTGCGCACTGCCTGACTCTCTGCCGTGGGTGAGTGGACACAGCCAGATCCGCACTGCGCCCTGCCTGCCCGTCTGCCGTGGGTGAGTGGACACAGCCAGATCCACACTGCGCCCTGCCTGCCCGTCTGCCGTGGGTGAGTGGACACAGCCAGATCCGCACTGCGCCCTGCCTGCCCGTCTCCCGTCAGTGAGTGGACACAGCCAGATCCACACTGCGCCCTGCCTGACCGTCTCCCGTGGGCGAGTGGACACAGCCAGATCCGCTCTGCGCCCTGCCTGCCCGTCTGTCGTGGGCGAGTGGACACAGCCAGATCCGCACTGCGCTCTGCCTGACGGCCTGCCGTTGGTGAGTGGACACAGCCAGATCCGCACTGCGCTCAGCCTGACCGTCTGCCGTGGGTGAGTGGACACAGCCAGATCCGCACCTCGCCCTGCCTGCCCGTGTGCCGTGGGCGAGTGGACACAGCCAGATCCGCACTGCGCCCTGCCTGACCGTCTGCCGTGGGTGAGTGGACACAGCCAGATCCGCACTGCGCCCTGCCTGACCGCCTGCCATGGGTGAGTAACACAGCCAGATCCGCACTGCGCCCTGCCTGGCCATCTCCCGTGGGCGAGTGGATACAGCCAGATCCGCACTGCGGCCTGCCTGCCCGTCTGCCGTGGGTGAGTGGACACAGCCAGATCCGCACTGCGCACTGTCTGACCGTCTGCCGTGGGTGAGTCGACACAGCCAGATCCGCACTGCGCCCTGCCTGACCGCCTGCCGTGGGTGAGTGGACACAGCCAGATCCGCACTGCGCCCTGCCTGACTGTCTCCCGTGGGTGAGTGGACACAGCCAGATCCGCACTGCGCCCTGCCTGCCCGTCTGCCGTGGGCGAGTGGACACAGCCAGATCCGCACTGCGCCCTGTCTGACCGTCTGCTGTGGGTGAGTGGACACAGCCAGATCCGCACTGCGCCCTGCCTGACCGTCTCCCGTGGGCGAGTGGACACAGCCAGATCCGCACTGCGCCCTGCCTGCCCGTCTGCCGTGGGTGAGTGGACACAGCCAGATCCGCACTGCGCCTTGCCTGCCCGTCTCCCGTCAGTGAGTGGACACAGCAAGATCCGCACTGCGCCCTGCCTGCCCGTCTGCCGTGGGTGAGTGGACACAGCCAGATCCGCACTGCGCCTTGCCTGCCCGTCTCCCGTCGTTGAGTGGACACAGCCAAATCCGCACTGCGCCCTGCCTGCCCGTCTGCCGTTGGTGAGTGGACACAGCCAGATCCACACTGCGCCCTGCCTGCCCGTCTGCCGTGGGTGAGTGGACACAGCCAGATCCGCACTGCGCCCTGCCTGCCCGTCTGCCGTGGGTGAGTGGACACAGCCAGATCCGCACTGCGCCCTGCCTGACCGTCTGCCGTCGGTGAGTGGACACAGCCAGATCCACACTGCGCGCTGCCTACCCGTATCCCGTGGGCGAGTGGACACAGCCAGATCCGCACTGCGCGCTGCCTGCCCGTCTGTCGTGGGCGAGTGGACACAGCCAGATCCGCAATGCGCACTGCCTGACTCTCTGCCGAGGGTGAGTGGACACAGCCAGATCCGCACTGCGCGCTGCCTGCCCGTCTCCCGTGGGCGAGTGGACACAGCCAGATCCGCACTGCGCCCTGCCTGCCCGTCTGTCGTGGGCGAGTGGACACAGCCAGATCCGCACTGCGCACTGCCTGACTCTCTGCCGTGGGTGAGTGGACACAGCCAGATCCGCACTGCGCTCTGCCTGACGGCCTGCCGTTGGTAAGTGGACACAGCCAGATCCGCACTGCGCTCAGCCTGACCGTCTGCCGTGGGTGAGTGGACACAGCCAGATCCGCACCTCGCCCTGCCTGCCCGTGTGCCGTGGGCGAGTGGACACAGCCAGATCCGCACTGCGCCCGGCCTGACCGTCTGCCGTGGGTGAGTGGACACAGCCAGATCCGCACTGCGCCCTGCCTGACCGCCTGCCGTGGGTGAGTAACACAGCCAGATCCACACTGCGCCCTGCCTGGCCATCTCCCGTGGGCGAGTGGATCCAGCCAGATCCGCACTGCGCCCTGCCTGCCCGTCTGCCGTGGGTGAGTGGACACAGCCAGATCCGCACTGCGCACTGTCTGACCGTCTGCCGTGGGTGAGTCGACACAGCCAGATCCGAACTGAGCCCTGCCTGACCGTCTGCCGTGGGTGAGTGGACACAGCCAGATCCGCACTGCGCCCTGCCTGACCGTCTCCCGTTTGTGAGTGGACACAGCCAGATCCGCACTGCGCCCTGCCTGCCCGTCTGCCGTGGGCGAGTGGACACAGCCAGATCCGCACTGCGCCCTGTATGACCGTCTGCTGTGGGTGAGTGGACACAGCCAGATCCGCACTGCGCCCTACCTGACCGTCTCCCGTGGGCGAGTGGACACAGCCAGATCCGCACTGCGCCCTGCCTGCCCGTCTGCCGTGGGTGAGTGGACACAGCCAGATCCGCACTGCGCCTTGCCTGCCCGTCTCCCGTCAGTGAGTGGACACAGCCAGATCCGCACTGCGCCCTGCCTGCCCGTCTGCCGTGGGTGAGTGGACACAGCCAGATCCGCACTGCGCCCTGCCTGCCCGTCTCCCGTCGGTGAGTGGACACAGCCAGATCCGCACTGCGCCCTGCCTGCCCGTCTGTCGTGGGCGAGTGGACACAGCCAGATCCGCAATGCGCACTGCCTGACTCTCTGCCGAGGGTGAGTGGACACAGCCAGATCCGCACTGCGCGCTGCCTGCCCGTCTCCCGTGGGCGAGTGGATACAGCCAGATCCGCACTGCGGCCTGCCTGCTCGTCTGCCGTGGGTGAGTGGACACAGCCAGATACGCACTGCGCACTGTCTGACCGTCTGCCGTGGGTGAGTCGACACAGCCAGATCCGCACTGCGCCCTGCCTGACCGCCTGCCGTGGGTGAGTGGACACAGCCAGATCCGCACTGCGCCCTGCCTGCCCGTCTGTCGTGGGCGAGTGGACACAGCCAGATCCGCACTGCGCACTGCCTGACTCTCTGCCGTGGGTGAGTGGACACAGCCAGATCCGCACTGCGCTCTGCCTGACGGCCTGCCGTTGGTAAGTGGACACAGCCAGATCCGCACTGCTCTCAGCCTGACCGTCTGCCGTGGGTGAGTGGACACAGCCAGATCCGCACCTCGCCCTGCCTGCCCGTGTGCCGTGGGCGAGTGGACACAGCCAGATCCGCACTGCGCCCGGCCTGACCGTCTGCCGTGGGTGAGTGGACACAGCCAGATCCGCACTGCGCCCTGCCTGACCGCCTGCCGTGGGTGAGTAACACAGCCAGATCCACACTGCGCCCTGCCTGGCCATCTCCCGTGGGCGAGTGGATCCAGCCAGATCCGCACTGCGCCCTGCCTGCCCGTCTGCCGTGGGTGAGTGGACACAGCCAGATCCGCACTGCGCACTGTCTGACCGTCTGCCGTGGGTGAGTCGACACAGCCAGATCCGCACTGCGCCCTGCCTGACCGTCTGCCGTGGGTGAGTGGACACAGCCAGATCCGCACTGCGCCCTGCCTGACCGTCTCCCGTTTGTGAGTGGACACAGCCAGATCCGCACTGCGCCCTGCCTGCCCGTCTGCCGTGGGCGAGTGGACACAGCCAGATCCGCACTGCGCCCTGTATGACCGTCTGCTGTGGGTGAGTGGACACAGCCAGATCCGCACTGCGCCCTACCTGACCGTCTCCCGTGGGCGAGTGGACACAGCCAGATCCGCACTGCGCCCTGCCTGCCCGTCTGCCGTGGGTGAGTGGACACAGCCAGATCCGCACTGCGCCTTGCCTGCCCGTCTCCCGTCAGTGAGTGGACACAGCCAGATCCGCACTGCGCCCTGCCTGCCCGTCTGCCGTGGGTGAGTGGACACAGCCAGATCCGCACTGCGCCCTGCCTGCCCGTCTCCCGTCGGTGAGTGGACACAGCCAGATCCGCACTGCGCCCTGCCTGCCCGTCTGTCGTGGGCGAGTGGACACAGCCAGATCCGCAATGCGCACTGCCTGACTCTCTGCCGAGGGTGAGTGGACACAGCCAGATCCGCACTGCGCGCTGCCTGCCCGTCTCCCGTGGGCGAGTGGATACAGCCAGATCCGCACTGCGGCCTGCCTGCTCGTCTGCCGTGGGTGAGTGGACACAGCCAGATACGCACTGCGCACTGTCTGACCGTCTGCCGTGGGTGAGTCGACACAGCCAGATCCGCACTGCGCCCTGCCTGACCGCCTGCCGTGGGTGAGTGGACACAGCCAGATCCGCACTGCGCCCTGCCTGCCCGTCTGCCGTGGGCGAGTGGACACAGCCAGATCCGCACTGCGCCCTGTCTGACCGTCTGCTGTGGGTGAGTGGACACAGCCAGATCCGCACTGCGCCCTGCCTGACCGTCTCCCGTGGGCGAGTGGACACAGCCAGATCCGCACTGCGCCCTGCCTGCCCGTCTGCCGTGGGTGAGTGGACACAGCCAGATCCGCACTGCGCCTTGCCTGCCCATCTCCCGTCGTTGAGTGGACACAGCCAAATCCGCACTGCGCCCTGCCTGCCCGTCTGCCGTTGGTGAGTGGACACAGCCAGATCCACACTGCTCCCTGCCTGCCCGTCTGCCGTGGGTGAGTGGACACAGCCAGATCCGCACTGCACCCTGCCTGCCCGTCTGCCGTGGGTGAGTGGACACAGCCAGATCCGCACTGCGCCCTGCCTGACCGTCTGCCGTCGGTGAGTGGACACAGCCAGATCCACACTGCGCGCTGCCTACCCGTATCCCGTGGGCGAGTGGACACAGCCAGATCCGCACTGCGCGCTGCCTGCCCGTCTGTCGTGGGCGAGTGGACACAGCCAGATCCGCAATGCGCACTGCCTGACTCTCTGCCGAGGGTGAGTGGACACAGCCAGATCCGCACTGCGCGCTGCCTGCCCGTCTCCCGTGGGCGAGTGGACACAGCCAGATCCGCACTGCGCCCTGCCTGCCCGTCTGTCGTGGGCGAGTGGACACAGCCAGATCCGCACTGCGCACTGCCTGACTCTCTGCCGTGGGTGAGTGGACACAGCCAGATCTGCACTGCGCTCTGCCTGACGGCCTGCCGTTGGTGAGTGGACACAGCCAGATCCGCACTGCGCTCAGCCTGACCGTCTGCCGTGGGTGAGTGGACACAGCCAGATCCGCACCTCGCCCTGCCTGCCCGTGTGCCGTGGGCGAGTGGACACAGCCAGATCCGCACTGCGCCCTGCCTGACCGTCTGCCGTGGGTGAGTGGACACAGCCAGATCCGCACTGCGCCCTGCCTGACCGCCTGCCGTGGGTGAGTAACACAGCCAGATCCGCACTGCGCCCTGCCTGGCCATCTCCCGTGGGCGAGTGGATCCAGCCAGATCCGCACTGCGCCCTGCCTGCCCGTCTGCCGTGGGTGAGTGGACACAGCCAGATCCGCACTGCGCACTGTCTGACCGTCTGCCGTGGGTGAGTCGACACAGCCAGATCCGCACTGCGCCCTGCCTGACCGTCTGCCGTGGGTGAGTGGACACAGCCAGATCCGCACTGCGCCCTGCCTGACCGTCTCCCGTGGGTGAGTGGACACAGCCAGATCCGCACTGCGCCCTGCCTGCCCGTCTGCCGTGGGCGAGTGGACACAGCCAGATCCGCACTGCGCCCTGTCTGACCGTCTGCCGTGGGTGAGTGGACACAGCCAGATCCGCACTGCGCCCTGCCTGACCGTCTCCCGTGGGCGAGTGGACACAGCCAGATCCGCACTGCGCCCTGCATGCCCGTCTGCCGTGGGTGAGTGGACACAGCCAGATCCGCACTGCGCCTTGCCTGCCCGTCTCCCGTCAGTGAGTGGACACAGCCAGATCCGCACTGCGCCCTGCCTGCCCGTCTGCCGTGGGTGAGTGGACACAGCCAGATCCGCACTGCGCCCTGCCTGCCCGACTCCCGTCGGTGAGTGGACACAGCCAGATCCGCACTGCGCCCTGCCTGCCCGTCTCCCGTGGGCGAGTGGACACAGCCAGATCCGCACTGCGCCCTGCCTGACCGTCTGCCGTCGGTGAGTGGATACAGCCAGATCCACACTGCGCCCTGCCTGCCCGTCTACCGTGTGTGAGTGGACACAGCCAGATCCGCACTGCGCCCTGCCTGACCGTCTGCCGTCGGTGAGTGGACACAACCAGATCAACACTGCGCGCTGCCTACCCGTCTCCCGTGGGCGAGTGGACACAGCCAGATCCGCACTGCGCGCTGCCTGCCCGTCTGACGTGGGCGAGTGGACACAGCCATATCCGCACTACGCCCTGCCTGACCGTCTGCTGTGGGTGAGTGGACACAGCCAGATCCACACTGCGCCCTGCCTGCCCGTCTGCCGTGGGCGAGCGGACACAGCCAGATCCGAACTGCGCTCTGCCTGACCGTCTGCCGTGGGTGAGTGGACACAGCCAGATCCGCACTGCGCCCTGCCTGACCGCCTGTCGTGTGTGAGTGGACACAGCCAGATCCGCACTGCGCCCTGCCTGCCCGTCTGCCGTGGGTGAGTGGACACAACCAGATCCACACTGCGCCCTGCCTGCCCGTCTGCCGTGGGTGAGTGGACACAGCCAGATCCGCACTGCGCCCTGCCTGCCCGTCTCCCGTCAGTGAGTGGACACAGCCAGATCCGCACTGCGCCCTGCCTGCCCGTCTCCAGTGGGCGAGTGGACACAGCCAGATCCGCACTGCGCCCTGCCTGCCCGTCTGTCGTGGGCGAGTGGACACAACCAGATCCGCAATGCGCACAGCCTGACTCTCTGCCGTGGGTGAGTGGACACAACCAGATCAACACTGCGCGCTGCCTACCCGTATCCCGTGGGCGAGTGGACACAGCCAGATCCGCACTGCGCCCTGCCTGCCCGTCTGCCGTGGGTGAGTGGACACAGCCAGATCCGCACTGCGCACTGTCTGACCGTCTGCCGTGGGTGAGTCGACACAGCCAGATCCGCACTGCGCCCTGCCTGACCGCCTGCCGTGGGTGAGTGGACACAGCCAGATCCGCACTGCGCCCTGCCTGACCGTCTCCCGTGGGTGAGTGGACACAGCCAGATCCGCACTGCGCCCTGCCTGCCCGTCTGCCGTGGGCGAGTGGACACAGCCAGATCCGCACTGCGCCCTGTCTGACCGTCTGCTGTGGGTGAGTGGACACAGCCAGATCCGCACTGCGCCCTGCCTGACCGTCTCCCGTGGGCGAGTGGACACAGCCAGATCCGCACTGCGCCCTGCCTGCCCGTCTGCCGTGGGTGAGTGGACACAGCCAGATCCGCACTGCGCCCTGCCTGCCCATCTCCCGTCGTTGAGTGGACACAGCCAAATCCGCACTGCGCCCTGCCTGCCCGTCTGCCGTTGGTGAGTGGACACAGCCAGATCCACACTGCGCCCTGCCTGCCCGTCTGCCGTGGGTGAGTGGACACAGCCAGATCCGCACTGCACCCTGCCTGCCCGTCTGCCGTGGGTGAGTGGACACAGCCAGATCCGCACTGCGCCCTGCCTGACCGTCTGCCGTCGGTGAGTGGACACAGCCAGATCCGCACTGCGCCTTGCCTGCCCGTCTCCCGTCAGTGAGTGGAAACAGCCAGATCCGCACTGCGCCCTGCCTGCCCGTCTGCCGTGGGTGGGTGGACACAGCCAGATCCGCACTGCGCACTGTCTGACCGTCTGCCGTGGGTGAGTCGACACAGCCAGATCCGCACTGCGCCCTGCCTGACCGTCTGCCGTGGGTGAGTGGACACAGCCAGATCCGCACTGCGCCCTGCCTGACCGTCTCCCGTGGGTGAGTGGACACAGCCAGATCCGCACTGCGCCCTGCCTGCCCGTCTGCCGTGGGCGAGTGGACACAGCCAGATCCGCACTGCGCCCTGTCTGACCGTCTGCTGTGGGTGAGTGGACACAGCCAGATCCGCACTGCGCCCTGCCTGACCGTCTCCCGTGGGCGAGTGGACACAGCCAGATCCGCACTGCGCCCTGCCTGCCCGTCTGCCGTGGGTGAGTGGACACAGCCAGATCCGCACTGCGCCCTGCCTGCCCGTCTGCCGTGGGCGAGTGGACACAGCCAGATCCGCACTGCGCCCTGTCTGACCGTCTGCTGTGGGTGAGTGGACACAGCCAGATCCGCACTGCGCCCTGCCTGACCGTCTCCCGTGGGCGAGTGGACACAGCCAGATCCGCACTGCGCCCTGCCTGCCCGTCTGCCGTGGGTGAGTGGACACAGCCAGATCCGCACTGCGCACTGTCTGACCGTCTGCCGTGGGTGAGTCGACACAGCCAGATCCGCACTGCGCCCTGCCTGACCGTCTGCCGTGGGTGAGTGGACACAGCCAGATCCGCACTGCGCCCTGCCTGACCGTCTCCCGTTTGTGAGTGGACACAGCCAGATCCGCACTGCGCCCTGCCTGCCCGTCTGCCGTGGGCGAGTGGACACAGCCAGATCCGCACTGCGCCCTGTATGACCGTCTGCTGTGGGTGAGTGGACACAGCCAGATCCGCACTGCGCCCTGCCTGACCGTCTCCCGTGGGCGAGTGGACACAGCCAGATCCGCACTGCGCCCTGCCTGCCCGTCTGCCGTGGGTGAGTGGACACAGCCAGATCCGCACTGCGCCTTGCCTGCCCGTCTCCCGTCAGTGAGTGGACACAGCCAGATCCGCACTGCGCCCTGCCTGCCCGTCTGCCGTGGGTGAGTGGACACAGCCAGATCCGCACTGCGCCCTGCCTGCCCGTCTCCCGTCGGTGAGTGGACACAGCCAGATCCGCACTGCGCCCTGCCTGCCCGTCTGTCGTGGATGAGTGGACACAGCCAGATCCGCACTGCGCCCTGCCTGACCGCCTGCCGTGGGTGAGTAACACAGCCAGATCCGCACTGCGCCCTGCCTGGCCATCTCCCGTGGGCGAGTGGATACAGCCAGATCCGCACTGCGGCCTGCCTGCCCGTCTGCCGTGGGTGAGTGGACACAGCCAGATACGCACTGCGCACTGTCTGACCGTCTGCCGTGGGTGAGTCGACACAGCCAGATCCGCACTGCGCCCTGCCTGACCGCCTGCCGTGGGTGAGTGGACACAGCCAGATCCGCACTGCGCCCTGCCTGCCCGTCTGCCGTGGGCGAGTGGACACAGCCAGATCCGCACTGCGCCCTGTCTGACCGTCTGCTGTGGGTGAGTGGACACAGCCAGATCCGCACTGCGCCCTGCCTGACCGTCTCCCGTGGGCGAGTGGACACAGCCAGATCCGCACTGCGCCCTGCCTGCCCGTCTGCCGTGGGTGAGTGGACACAGCCAGATCCGCACTGCGCCTTGCCTGCCCATCTCCCGTCGTTGAGTGGACACAGCCAAATCCGCACTGCGCCCTGCCTGCCCGTCTGCCGTTGGTGAGTGGACACAGCCAGATCCACACTGCGCCCTGCCTGCCCGTCTGCCGTGGGTGAGTGGACACAGCCAGATCCGCACTGCACCCTGCCTGCCCGTCTGCCGTGGGTGAGTGGACACAGCCAGATCCGCACTGCGCCCTGCCTGACCGTCTGCCGTCGGTGAGTGGACACAGCCAGATCCGCACTGCGCCCTGCCTGACCGTCTGCCGTCGGTGAGTGGACAAAGCCAGATCCACACTGCGCGCTGCCTACCCGTATCCCGTGGGCGAGTGGACACAGCCAGATCCGCACTGCGCGCTGCCTGCCCGTCTGTCGTGGGCGAGTGGACACAGCCAGATCCGCAATGCGCACTGCCTGACTCTCTGCCGAGGGTGAGTGGACACAGCCAGATCTGCACTGCGCGCTGCCTGCCCGTCTCCCGTGGGCGAGTGGACACAGCCAGATCCGCACTGCGCCCTGCCTGCCCGTCTGTCGTGGGCGAGTGGACACAGCCAGATCCGCACTGCGCACTGCCTGACTCTCTGCCGTGGGTGAGTGGACACAGCCAGATCCGCACTGCGCTCTGCCTGACGGCCTGCCGTTGGTGAGTGGACACAGCCAGATCCGCACTGCGCTCAGCCTGACCGTCTGCCGTGGGTGAGTGGACACAGCCAGATCCGCACCTCGCCCTGCCTGCCCGTGTGCCGTGGGCGAGTGGACACAGCCAGATCCGCACTGCGCCCTGCCTGACCGTCTGCCGTGGGTGAGTGGACACAGCCAGATCCGCACTGCGCCCTGCCTGACCGCCTGCCGTGGGTGAGTAACACAGCCAGATCCGCACTGCGCCCTGCCTGGCCATCTCCCGTGGGCGAGTGGATCCAGCCAGATCCGCACTGCGCCCTGCCTGCCCGTCTGCCGTGGGTGAGTGGACACAGCCAGATCCGCACTGCGCACTGTCTGACCGTCTGCCGTGGGTGAGTCGACACAGCCAGATCCGCACTGCGCCCTGCCTGACCGTCTGCCGTGGGTGAGTGGACACAGCCAGATCCGCACTGCGCCCTGCCTGACCGTCTCCCGTGGGTGAGTGGACACAGCCAGATCCGCACTGCGCCCTGCCTGCCCGTCTGCCGTGGGCGAGTGGACACAGCCAGATCCGCACTGCGCCCTGTCTGACCGTCTGCTGTGGGTGAGTGGACACAGCCAGATCCGCACTGCGCCCTGCCTGACCGTCTCCCGTGGGCGAGTGGACACAGCCAGATCCGCACTGCGCCCTGCCTGCCCGTCTGCCGTGGGTGAGTGGACACAGCCAGATCCGCACTGCGCCTTGCCTGCCCGTCTCCCGTCAGTGAGTGGACACAGCCAGATCCGCACTGCGCCCTGCCTGCCCGTCTGCCGTGGGTGAGTGGACACAGCCAGATCCGCACTGCGCCCTGCCTGCCCGTCTCCCGTCGGTGAGTGGACACAGCCAGATCCGCACTGCGCCCTGCCTGCCCGTCTCCCGTGGGCGAGTGGACACAGCCAGATCCGCACTGCGCCCTGCCTGACCGTCTGCCGTCGGTGAGTGGATACAGCCAGATCCACACTGCGCCCTGCCTGCCCGTCTACCGTGTGTGAGTGGACACAGCCAGATCCGCACTGCGCCCTGCCTGACCGTCTGCCGTCGGTGAGTGGACACAACCAGATCAACACTGCGCGCTGCCTACCCGTCTCCCGTGGGCGAGTGGACACAGCCAGATCCGCACTGCGCGCTTCCTGCCCGTCTGACGTGGGCGAGTGGACACAGCCATATCCGCACTACGCCCTGCCTGACCGTCTGCTGTGGGTGAGTGGACACAGCCAGATCCACACTGCGCCCTGCCTGCCCGTCTGCCGTGGGCGAGCGGACACAGCCAGATCCGAACTGCGCTCTGCCTGACCGTCTGCCGTGGGTGAGTGGACACAGCCAGATCCGCACTGCGCCCTGCCTGACCGCCTGTCGTGTGTGAGTGGACACAGCCAGATCCGCACTGCGCCCTGCCTGCCCGTCTGCCGTGGGTGAGTGGACACAACCAGATCCACACTGCGCCCTGCCTGCCCGTCTGCCGTGGGTGAGTGGACACAGCCAGATCCGCACTGCGCCCTGCCTGCCCGTCTCCCGTCAGTGAGTGGACACAGCCAGATCCGCACTGCGCCCTGCCTGCCCGTCTCCAGTGGGCGAGTGGACACAGCCAGATCAGCACTGCGCCCTGCCTGCCCGTCTGTCGTGGGCGAGTGGACACAGCCAGATCCGCAATGCGCACAGCCTGACTCTCTGCCGTGGGTGAGTGGACACAGCCAGATCCGCACTGCGCGCTGCCTACCCGTCTCCCGTGGGCGAGTGGACACAGCCAGATCCGCACTGCGCCCTGCCTGCCCGTCTGTCTTGGGCGAGTGGACACAGCCAGATCCGCACTGCGCCCTGCCTGACCGTCTGCCGTTGGTGAGTGGACACAGCCAGATCCGCACTGCGCCCTGCCTGACCGCCTGCCGTGGGTGAGTAACACAGCCAGATCCGCACTGCGCCCTGCCTGGCCATCTCCCGTGGGCGAGTGGATACAGCCAGATCCGCACTGCGGCCTGCCTGCCCGTCTGCCGTGGGTGAGTGGACACAGCCAGATACGCACTGCGCACTGTCTGACCGTCTGCCGTGGGTGAGTCGACACAGCCAGATCCGCACTGCGCCCTGCCTGACCGCCTGCCGTGGGTGAGTGGACACAGCCAGATCCGCACTGCGCCCTGCCTGCCCGTCTGCCGTGGGCGAGTGGACACAGCCAGATCCGCACTGCGCCCTGTCTGACCGTCTGCTGTGGGTGAGTGGACACAGCCAGATCCGCACTGCGCCCTGCCTGACCGTCTCCCGTGGGCGAGTGGACACAGCCAGATCCGCACTGCGCCCTGCCTGCCCGTCTGCCGTGGGTGAGTGGACACAGCCAGATCCGCACTGCGCCTTGCCTGCCCATCTCCCGTCGTTGAGTGGACACAGCCAAATCCGCACTGCGCCCTGCCTGCCCGTCTGCCGTTGGTGAGTGGACACAGCCAGATCCACACTGCGCCCTGCCTGCCCGTCTGCCGTGGGTGAGTGGACACAGCCAGATCCGCACTGCACCCTGCCTGCCCGTCTGCCGTGGGTGAGTGGACACAGCCAGATCCGCACTGCGCCCTGCCTGACCGTCTGCCGTCGGTGAGTGGACACAGCCAGATCCGCACTGCGCCCTGCCTGACCGTCTGCCGTCGGTGAGTGGACAAAGCCAGATCCACACTGCGCGCTGCCTACCCGTATCCCGTGGGCGAGTGGACACAGCCAGATCCGCACTGCGCGCTGCCTGCCCGTCTGTCGTGGGCGAGTGGACACAGCCAGATCCGCAATGCGCACTGCCTGACTCTCTGCCGAGGGTGAGTGGACACAGCCAGATCTGCACTGCGCGCTGCCTGCCCGTCTCCCGTGGGCGAGTGGACACAGCCAGATCCGCACTGCGCCCTGCCTGCCCGTCTGTCGTGGGCGAGTGGACACAGCCAGATCCGCACTGCGCACTGCCTGACTCTCTGCCGTGGGTGAGTGGACACAGCCAGATCCGCACTGCGCTCTGCCTGACGGCCTGCCGTTGGTGAGTGGACACAGCCAGATCCGCACTGCGCTCAGCCTGACCGTCTGCCGTGGGTGAGTGGACACAGCCAGATCCGCACCTCGCCCTGCCTGCCCGTGTGCCGTGGGCGAGTGGACACAGCCAGATCCGCACTGCGCCCTGCCTGACCGTCTGCCGTGGGTGAGTGGACACAGCCAGATCCGCACTGCGCCCTGCCTGACCGCCTGCCGTGGGTGAGTAACACAGCCAGATCCGCACTGCGCCCTGCCTGGCCATCTCCCGTGGGCGAGTGGATCCAGCCAGATCCGCACTGCGCCCTGCCTGCCCGTCTGCCGTGGGTGAGTGGACACAGCCAGATCCGCACTGCGCACTGTCTGACCGTCTGCCGTGGGTGAGTCGACACAGCCAGATCCGCACTGCGCCCTGCCTGACCGTCTGCCGTGGGTGAGTGGACACAGCCAGATCCGCACTGCGCCCTGCCTGACCGTCTCCCGTGGGTGAGTGGACACAGCCAGATCCGCACTGCGCCCTGCCTGCCCGTCTGCCGTGGGCGAGTGGACACAGCCAGATCCGCACTGCGCCCTGTCTGACCGTCTGCTGTGGGTGAGTGGACACAGCCAGATCCGCACTGCGCCCTGCCTGACCGTCTCCCGTGGGCGAGTGGACACAGCCAGATCCGCACTGCGCCCTGCCTGCCCGTCTGCCGTGGGTGAGTGGACACAGCCAGATCCGCACTGCGCCTTGCCTGCCCGTCTCCCGTCAGTGAGTGGACACAGCCAGATCCGCACTGCGCCCTGCCTGCCCGTCTGCCGTGGGTGAGTGGACACAGCCAGATCCGCACTGCGCCCTGCCTGCCCGTCTCCCGTCGGTGAGTGGACACAGCCAGATCCGCACTGCGCCCTGCCTGCCCGTCTCCCGTGGGCGAGTGGACACAGCCAGATCCGCACTGCGCCCTGCCTGACCGTCTGCCGTCGGTGAGTGGATACAGCCAGATCCACACTGCGCCCTGCCTGCCCGTCTACCGTGTGTGAGTGGACACAGCCAGATCCGCACTGCGCCCTGCCTGACCGTCTGCCGTCGGTGAGTGGACACAACCAGATCAACACTGCGCGCTGCCTACCCGTCTCCCGTGGGCGAGTGGACACAGCCAGATCCGCACTGCGCGCTTCCTGCCCGTCTGACGTGGGCGAGTGGACACAGCCATATCCGCACTACGCCCTGCCTGACCGTCTGCTGTGGGTGAGTGGACACAGCCAGATCCACACTGCGCCCTGCCTGCCCGTCTGCCGTGGGCGAGCGGACACAGCCAGATCCGAACTGCGCTCTGCCTGACCGTCTGCCGTGGGTGAGTGGACACAGCCAGATCCGCACTGCGCCCTGCCTGACCGCCTGTCGTGTGTGAGTGGACACAGCCAGATCCGCACTGCGCCCTGCCTGCCCGTCTGCCGTGGGTGAGTGGACACAACCAGATCCACACTGCGCCCTGCCTGCCCGTCTGCCGTGGGTGAGTGGACACAGCCAGATCCGCACTGCGCCCTGCCTGCCCGTCTCCCGTCAGTGAGTGGACACAGCCAGATCCGCACTGCGCCCTGCCTGCCCGTCTCCAGTGGGCGAGTGGACACAGCCAGATCCGCACTGCGCCCTGCCTGCCCGTCTGTCGTGGGCGAGTGGACACAGCCAGATCCGCAATGCGCACAGCCTGACTCTCTGCCGTGGGTGAGTGGACACAGCCAGATCCGCACTGCGCGCTGCCTACCCGTCTCCCGTGGGCGAGTGGACACAGCCAGATCCGCACTGCGCCCTGCCTGCCCGTCTGTCTTGGGCGAGTGGACACAGCCAGATCCGCACTGCGCCCTGCCTGACCGTCTGCCGTTGGTGAGTGGACACAGCCAGATCCGCACTGCGCCCTGCCTGCCCGTCTGCCGTGGGTGAGTGGACACAGCCAGATCCGCACTGCGCCCTGCCTGACCGTCTGCCGTCGGTGAGTGGACACAGCCAGATCCACACTGCGCGCTGCCTACCCGTATCCCGTGGGCGAGTGGACACAGCCAGATCCGCACTGCGCCCTGCCTGCCCGTCTCCAGTGGGCGAGTGGACACAGCCAGATCCGCACTGCGCCCTGCCTGCCCGTCTGTCTTGGGCGAGTGGACACAGCCAGATCCGCACTGCGCCCTGCCTGACCGTCTGCCGTTGGTGAGTGGACACAGCCAGATCCGCACTGCGCCCTGCCTGCCCGTCTGCCGTGGGTGAGTGGACACAGCCAGATCCGCACTGCGCCCTGCCTGACCGTCTGCCGTCGGTGAGTGGACACAGCCAGATCCACACTGCGCGCTGCCTACCCGTATCCCGTGGGCGAGTGGACACAGCCAGATCCGCACTGCGCCCTGCCTGCCCGTCTGCCGTGGGTGAGTGGACACAGCCAGATCCGCACTGCGCACTGTCTGACCGTCTGCCGTGGGTGAGTCGACACAGCCAGATCCGCACTGCGCCCTGCCTGACCGCCTGCCGTGGGTGAGTGGACACAGCCAGATCCGCACTGCGCCCTGCCTGACCGTCTCCCGTGGGTGAGTGGACACAGCCAGATACGCACTGCGCACTGTCTGACCGTCTGCCGTGGGTGAGTCGACACAGCCAGATCCGCACTGCGCCCTGCCTGACCGCCTGCCGTGGGTGAGTGGACACAGCCAGATCCGCACTGCGCCCTGCCTGCCCGTCTGCCGTGGGCGAGTGGACACAGCCAGATCCGCACTGCGCCCTGTCTGACCGTCTGCTGTGGGTGAGTGGACACAGCCAGATCCGCACTGCGCCCTGCCTGACCGTCTCCCGTGGGCGAGTGGACACAGCCAGATCCGCACTGCGCCCTGCCTGCCTGTCTGCCGTGGGTGAGTGGACACAGCCAGATCCGCACTGCGCCTTGCCTGCCCATCTCCCGTCGTTGAGTGGACACAGCCAAATCCGCACTGCGCCCTGCCTGCCCGTCTGCCGTTGGTGAGTGGACACAGCTAGATCCACACTGCGCCCTGCCTGCCCGTCTGCCGTGGGTGAGTGGACACAGCCAGATCCGCACTGCACCCTGCCTGCCCGTCTGCCGTGGGTGAGTGGACACAGCCAGATCCGCACTGCGCCCTGCCTGACCGTCTGCCGTCGGTGAGTGGACACAGCCAGATCCACACTGCGCGCTGCCTACCCGTATCCCGTGGGCGAGTGGACACAGCCAGATCCGCACTGCGCGCTGCCTGCCCGTCTGTCGTGGGCGAGTGGACACAGCCAGATCCGCAATGCGCACTGCCTGACTCTCTGCCGAGGGTGAGTGGACACAGCCAGATCCGCACTGCGCGCTGCCTGCCCGTCTCCCGTGGGCGAGTGGACACAGCCAGATCCGCACTGCGCCCTGCCTGCCCGTCTGTCGTGGGCGAGTGGACACAGCCAGATCCGCACTGCGCACTGCCTGACTCTCTGCCGTGGGTAAGTGGACACAGCCAGATCCGCACTGCGCTCTGCCTGACGGCCTGCCGTTGGTGAGTGGACACAGCCAGATCCGCACTGCGCTCAGCCTGACCATCTGCCGTGGGTGAGTGGACACAGCCAGATCCGCACCTCGCCCTGCCTGCCCGTGTGCCGTGGGCGAGTGGACACAGCCAGATCCGCACTGCGCCCTGCCTGACCGTCTGCCGTGGGTGAGTGGACACAGCCAGATCCGCACTGCGCCCTGCCTGACCGCCTGCCGTGGGTGAGTAACACAGCCAGATCCGCACTGCGCCCTGCCTGGCCATCTCCCGTGGGCGAGTGGATCCAGCCAGATCCGCACTGCGCCCTGCCTGCCCGTCTGCCGTGGGTGAGTGGACACAGCCAGATCCGCACTGCGCACTGTCTGACCGTCTGCCGTGGGTGAGTCGACACAGCCAGATCCGCACTGCGCCCTGCCTGACCGTCTGCCGTGGGTGAGTGGACACAGCCAGATCCGCACTGCGCCCTGCCTGACCGTCTCCCGTGGGTGAGTGGACACAGCCAGATCCGCACTGCGCCCTGCCTGCCCGTCTGCCGTGGGCGAGTGGACACAGCCAGATCCGCACTGCGCCCTGTCTGACCGTCTGCTGTGGGTGAGTGGACACAGCCAGATCCGCACTGCGCCCTGCCTGACCGTCTCCCGTGGGCGAGTGGACACAGCCAGATCCGCACTGCGCCCTGCCTGCCCGTCTGCCGTGGGTGAGTGGACACAGCCAGATCCGCACTGCGCCTTGCCTGCCCGTCTCCCGTCAGTGAGTGGACACAGCCAGATCCGCACTGCGCCCTGCCTGCCCGTCTGCCGTGGGTGAGTGGACACAGCCAGATCCGCACTGCGCACTGCCTGACTCTCTGCCGTGGGTGAGTGGACACAGCCAGATCCGCACTGCGCTCTGCCTGACGGCCTGCCGTTGGTAAGTGGACACAGCCAGATCCGCACTGCGCTCAGCCTGACCGTCTGCCGTGGGTCAGTGGACACAGCCAGATCCACACCTCGCCCTGCCTGCCCGTGTGCCGTGGGCGAGTGGACACAGCCAGATCCGCACTGCGCCCGGCCTGACCGTCTGCCGTGGGTGAGTGGACACAGCCAGATCCGCACTGCGCCCTGCCTGACCGCCTGCCGTGGGTGAGTAACACAGCCAGATCCGCACTGCGCCCTGCCTGGCCATCTCCCGTGGGCGAGTGGATCCAGCCAGATCCGCACTGCGCCCTGCCTGCCCGTCTGCCGTGGGTGAGTGGACACAGCCAGATCCGCACTGCGCACTGTCTGACCGTCTGCCGTGGGTGAGTCGACACAGCCAGATCCGCACTGCGCCCTGCCTGACCGTCTGCCGTGGGTGAGTGGACACAGCCAGATCCGCACTGCGCCCTGCCTGACCGTCTCCCGTTTGTGAGTGGACACAGCCAGATCCGCACTGCGCCCTGCCTGCCCGTCTGCCGTGGGCGAGTGGACACAGCCAGATCCGCACTGCGCCCTGTATGACCGTCTGCTGTGGGTGAGTGGACACAGCCAGATCCGCACTGCGCCCTGCCTGACCGTCTCCCGTGGGCGAGTGGACACAGCCAGATCCGCACTGCGCCCTGCCTGCCCGTCTGCCGTGGGTGAGTGGACACAGCCAGATCCGCACTGCGCCTTGCCTGCCCGTCTCCCGTCAGTGAGTGGACACAGCCAGATCCGCACTGCGCCCTGCCTGCCCGTCTGCCGTGGGTGAGTGGACACAGCCAGATCCGCACTGCGCCCTGCCTGCCCGTCTCCCGTCGATGAGTGGACACAGCCAGATCCGCACTGCGCCCTGCCTGCCCGTCTGTCGTGGGTGAGTGGACACAGCCAGATCCGCACTGCGCCCTGCCTGACCGCCTGCCGTGGGTGAGTAACACAGCCAGATCCGCACTGCGCCCTGCCTGGCCACCTCCCGTGGGCGAGTGGATACAGCCAGATCCGCACTGCGGCCTGCCTGCCCGTCTGCCGTGGGTGAGTGGACACAGCCAGATACGCACTGCGCACTGTCTGACCGTCTGCCGTGGGTGAGTCGACACAGCCAGATCCGCACTGCGCCCTGCCTGACCGCCTGCCGTGGGTGAGTGGACACAGCCAGATCCGCACTGCGCCCTGCCTGCCCGTCTGCCGTGGGCGAGTGGACACAGCCAGATCCGCACTGCGCCCTGTCTGACCGTCTGCTGTGGGTGAGTGGACACAGCCAGATCCGCACTGCGCCCTGCCTGACCGTCTCCCGTGGGTGAGTGGACACAGCCAGATCCGCACTGCGCCCTGCCTGCCCGTCTGCCGTGGGTGAGTGGACACAGCCAGATCCGCACTGCGCCTTGCCTGCCCATCTCCCGTCGTTGAGTGGACACAGCCAAATCCGCACTGCGCCCTGCCTGCCCGTCTGCCGTTGGTGAGTGGACACAGCCAGATCCACACTGCGCCCTGCCTGCCCGTCTGCCGTGGGTGAGTGGACACAGCCAGATCCGCACTGCGCCCTGCCTGCCCGTCTGCCGTGGGTGAGTGGACACAGCCAGTCCGCACTGCGCCCTGCCTGACCGTCTGCCGTCGGTGAGTGGACACAGCCAGATCCACACTGCGCGCTGCCTACCCGTATCCCGTGGGCGAGTGGACACAGCCAGATCCGCACTGCGCGCTGCCTGCCCGTCTGTCGTGGGCGAGTGGACACAGCCAGATCCGCAATGCGCACTGCCTGACTCTCTGCCGAGGGTGAGTGGACACAGCCAGATCCGCACTGCGCGCTGCCTGCCCGTCTCCCGTGGGCGAGTGGACACAGCCAGATCCGCACTGCGCCCTGCCTGCCCGTCTGTCGTGGGCGAGTGGACACAGCCAGATCCGCACTGCGCACTGCCTGACTCTCTGCCGTGGGTGACTGGACACAGCCAGATCCGCACTGCGCTCTGCCTGACGGCCTGCCGTTGGTGAGTGGACACAGCCAGATCCGCACTGCGCTCAGCCTGACCGTCTGCCGTGGGTGAGTGGACACAGCCAGATCCGCACCTCGCCCTGCCTGCCCGTGTGCCGTGGGCGAGTGGACACAGCCAGATCCGCACTGCGCCCTGCCTGACCGTCTGCCGTGGGTGAGTGGACACAGCCAGATCCGCACTGCGCCCTGCCTGACCGCCTGCCGTGGGTGAGTAACACAGCCAGATCCGCACTGCGCCCTGCCTGGCCATCTCCCGTGGGCGAGTGGATCCAGCCAGATCCGCACTGCGCCCTGCCTGCCCGTCTGCCGTGGGTGAGTGGACACAGCCAGATCCGCACTGCGCACTGTCTGACCGTCTGCCGTGGGTGAGTCGACACAGCCAGATCCGCACTGCGCCCTGCCTGACCGTCTGCCGTGGGTGAGTGGACACAGCCAGATCCGCACTGCGCCCTGCCTGACCGTCTCCCGTTTGTGAGTGGACACAGCCAGATCCGCACTGCGCCCTGCCTGCCCGTCTGCCGTAGGCGAGTGGACACAGCCAGATCCGCACTGCGCCCTGTCTGACCATCTGCTGTGGGTGAGTGGACACAGCCAGATCCGCACTGCGCCCTGCCTGACCGTCTCCCGTGGGCGAGTGGACACAGCCAGATCCGCACTGCGCCCTGCCTGCCCGTCTGCCGTGGGTGAGTGGACACAGCCAGATCCGCACTGCGCCTTGCCTGCCCGTCTCCCGTCAGTGAGTGGACACAGCCAGATCCGCACTGCGCCCTGCCTGCCCGTCTGCCGTGGGTGAGTGGACACAGCCAGATCCGCACTGCGCACTGCCTGACTCTCTGCCGTGGGTGAGTGGACACAGCCAGATCCGCACTGCGCTCTGCCTGACGGCCTGCCGTTGGTAAGTGGACACAGCCAGATCCGCACTGCGCTCAGCCTGACCGTCTGCCGTGGGTGAGTGGACACAGCCAGATCCGCACCTCGCCCTGCCTGCCCGTGTGCCGTGGGCGAGTGGACACAGCCAGATCCGCACTGCGCCCGGCCTGACCGTCTGCCGTGGGTGAGTGGACACAGCCAGATCCGCACTGCGCCCTGCCTGACCGCCTGCCGTGGGTGAGTAACACAGCCAGATCCGCACTGCGCCCTGCCTGGCCATCTCCCGTGGGCGAGTGGATCCAGCCAGATCCGCACTGCGCCCTGCCTGCCCGTCTGCCGTGGGTGAGTGGACACAGCCAGATCCGCACTGCGCACTGTCTGACCATCTGCCGTGGGTGAGTCGACACAGCCAGATCCGCACTGCGCCCTGCCTGACCGTCTGCCGTGGGTGAGTGGACACAGCCAGATCCGCACTGCGCCCTGCCTGACCGTCTCCCGTTTGTGAGTGGACACAGCCAGATCCGCACTGCGCCCTGCCTGCCCGTCTGCCGTGGGCGAGTGGACACAGCCAGATCCGCACTGCGCCCTGTATGACCGTCTGCTGTGGGTGAGTGGACACAGCCAGATCCGCACTGCGCCCTGCCTGACCGTCTCCCGTGGGCGAGTGGACACAGCCAGATCCGCACTGCGCCCTGCCTGCCCGTCTGCTGTGGGTGAGTGGAAACAGCCAGATCCGCACTGCGCCTTGCCTGCCCGTCTCCCGTCAGTGAGTGGACACAGCCAGATCCGCACTGCGCCCTGCCTGCCCGTCTGCCGTGGGTGAGTGGACACAGCCAGATCCGCACTGCGCCCTGCCTGCCCGTCTCCCGTCGGTGAGTGGACACAGCCAGATCCGCACTGCGCCCTGCCTGCCCGTCTGTCGTGGGTGAGTGGACACAGCCAGATCCGCACTGCGCCCTGCCTGACCGCCTGCCGTGGGTGAGTAACACAGCCAGATCCGCACTGCGCCCTGCCTGGCCATCTCCCGTGGGCGAGTGGATACAGCCAGATCCGCACTGCGGCCTGCCTGCCCGTCTGCCGTGGGTGAGTGGACACAGCCAGATACGCACTGCGCACTGTCTGACCGTCTGCCGTGGGTGAGTCGACACAGCCAGATCCGCACTGCGCCCTGCCTGACCGCCTGCCGTGGGTGAGTGGACACAGCCAGATCCGCACTGCGCCCTGCCTGCCCGTCTGCCGTGGGCGAGTGGACACAGCCAGATCCGCACTGCGCCCTGTCTGACCGTCTGCTGTGGGTGAGTGGACACAGCCAGATCCGCACTGCGCCCTGCCTGACCGTCTCCCGTGGGCGAGTGGACACAGCCAGATCCTCACTGCGCCCTGCCTGCCCGTCTGCCGTGGGTGAGTGGACACAGCCAGATCCGCACTGCGCCTTGCCTGCCCGTCTCCCGTCGTTGAGTGGACACAGCCAAATCCGCACTGCGCCCTGCCTGCCCGTCTGCCGTTGGTGAGTGGACACAGCCAGATCCACACTGCGCCCTGCCTGCCCGTCTGCCGTGGGTGAGTGGACACAGCCAGATCCGCACTGCACCCTGCCTGCCCGTCTGCCGTGGGTGAGTGGACACAGCCAGATCCGCACTGCGCCCTGCCTGACCGTCTGCCGTCGGTGAGTGGACACAGCCAGATCCACACTGCGCGCTGCCTACCCGTATCCCGTGGGCGAGTGGACACAGCCAGATCCGCACTGCGCGCTGCCTGCCCGTCTGTCGTGGGCGAGTGGACACCGCCAGATCCGCAATGCGCACTGCCTGACTCTCTGCCGAGGGTGAGTGGACACAGCCAGATCCGCACTGCGCGCTGCCTGCCCGTCTCCCGTGGGCGAGTGGACACAGCCAGATCCGCACTGCGCCCTGCCTGCCCGTCTGTCGTGGGCGAGTGGACACAGCCAGATCCGCACTGCGCACTGCCTGACTCTCTGCCGTGGGTGAGTGGACACAGCCAGATCCGCACTGCGCTCTGCCTGACGGCCTGCCGTTGGTGAGTGGACACAGCCAGATCCGCACTGCGCTCAGCCTGACCGTCTGCCGTGGGTGAGTGGACACAGCCAGATCCGCACCTCGCCCTGCCTGCCCGTGTGCCGTGGGCGAGTGGACACAGCCAGATCCGCACTGCGCCCTGCCTGACCGTCTGCCGTGGGTGAGTGGACACAGCCAGATCCGCACTGCGCCCTGCCTGACCGCCTGCCGTGGGTGAGTAACACAGCCAGATCCGCACTGCGCCCTGCCTGGCCATCTCCCGTGGGCGAGTGGATCCAGCCAGATCCGCACTGCGCCCTGCCTGCCCGTCTGCCGTGGGTGAGTGGACACAGCCAGATCCGCACTGCGCACTGTCTGACCGTCTGCCGTGGGTGAGTCGACACAGCCAGATCCGCACTGCGCCCTGCCTGACCGTCTGCCGTGGGTGAGTGGACACAGCCAGATCCGCACTGCGCCCTGCCTGACCGTCTCCCGTGGGTGAGTGGACACAGCCAGATCCGCACTGCGCCCTGCCTGCCCGTCTGCCGTGGGCGAGTGGACACAGCCAGATCCGCACTGCGCCCTGTCTGACCGTCTGCTGTGGGTGAGTGGACACAGCCAGATCCGCACTGCGCCCTGCCTGACCGTCTCCCGTGGGCGAGTGGACACAGCCAGATCCGCACTGCGCCCTGCCTGCCCGTCTGCCGTGGGTGAGTGGACACAGCCAGATCCGCACTGCGCCTTGCCTGCCCGTCTCCCGTCAGTGAGTGGACACAGCCAGATCCGCACTGCGCCCTGCCTGCCCGTCTGCCGTGGGTGAGTGGACACAGCCAGATCCGCACTGCGCCTTGCCTGCCCATCTCCCGTCGTTGAGTGGACACAGTCAAATCCGCACTGCGCCCTGCCTGCCCGTCTGCCGTTGGTGAGTGGACACAGCCAGATCCACACTGCGCCCTGCCTGCCCGTCTGCCGTGGGTGAGTGGACACAGCCAGATCCGCACTGCGCCCTGCCTGCCCGTCTGCCGTGGATGAGTGGACACAGCCAGTCCGCACTGCGCCCTGCCTGACCGTCTGCCGTCGGTGAGTGGACACAGCCAGATCCACACTGCGCGCTGCCTACCCGTATCCCGTGGGCGAGTGGACACAGCCAGATCCGCACTGCGCGCTGCCTGCCCGTCTGTCGTGGGCGAGTGGACACAGCCAGATCCGCAATGCGCACTGCCTGACTCTCTGCCGAGGGTGAGTGGACACAGCCAGATCCGCACTGCGCGCTGCCTGCCCGTCTCCCGTGGGCGAGTTGACACAGCCAGATCCGCACTGCGCCCTGCCTGCCCGTCTGTCGTGGGCGAGTGGACACAGCCAGATCCGCACTGCGCACTGCCTGACTCTCTGCCGTGGGTGAGTGGACACAGCCAGATCCGCACTGCGCTCTGCCTGACGGCCTGCCGTTGGTAAGTGGACACAGCCAGATCCGCACTGCGCTCAGCCTGACCGTCTGCCGTGGGTGAGTGGACACAGCCAGATCCGCACCTCGCCCTGCCTGCCCGTGTGCCGTGGGCGAGTGGACACAGCCAGATCCGCACTGCGCCCTGCCTGACCGTCTGCCGTGGGTGAGTGGACACAGCCAGATCCGCACTGCGCCCTGCCTGACCGCCTGCCGTGGGTGAGTAACACAGCCAGATCCGCACTGCGCCCTGCCTGGCCAACTCCCGTGGGCGAGTGGATCCAGCCAGATCCGCACTGCGCCCTGCCTGCCCGTCTGCCGTGGGTGAGTGGACACAGCCAGATCCGCACTGCGCACTGTCTGACCGTCTGCCGTGGGTGAGTCGACACAGCCAGATCCGCACTGCGCCCTGCCTGACCGTCTGCCGTGGGTGAGTGGACACAGCCAGATCCGCACTGCGCCCTGCCTGACCGTCTCCCGTTTGTGAGTGGACACAGCCAGATCCGCACTGCGCCCTGCCTGCCCGTCTGCCGTGGGCGAGTGGACACAGCCAGATCCGCACTGCGCCCTGTATGACCGTCTGCTGTGGGTGAGTGGACACAGCCAGATCCGCACTGCGCCCTGCCTGACCGTCTCCCGTGGGCGAGTGGACACAGCCAGATCCGCACTGCGCCCTGCCTGCCCGTCTGCCGTGGGTGAGTGGACACAGCCAGATCCGCACTGCGCCTTGCCTGCCCGTCTCCCGTCAGTGAGTGGACACAGCCAGATCCGCACTGCGCCCTGCCTGCCCGTCTGCCGTGGGTGAGTGGACACAGCCAGATCCGCACTGCGCCCTGCCTGCCCGTCTCCCGTCGGTGAGTGGACACAGCCAGATCCGCACTGCGCCCTGCCTGCCCGTCTGTCGTGGGTGAGTGGACACAGGCAGATCCGCACTGCGCCCTGCCTGACCGCCTGCCGTGGGTGAGTAACACAGCCAGATCCGCACTGCGCCCTGCCTGGCCATCTCCCGTGGGCGAGTGGATACAGCCAGATCCGCACTGCGGCCTGCCTGCCCGTCTGCCGTGGGTGAGTGGACACAGCCAGATACGCACTGCGCCTTGCCTGCCCATCTCCCGTCGTTGAGTGGACACAGCCAAATCCGCACTGCGCCCTGCCTGCCCGTCTGCCGTTGGTGAGTGGACACAGCCAGATCCACACTGTGCCCTGCCTGCCCGTCTGCCGTGGGTCAGTGGACACAGCCAGATCCGCACTGCACCCTGCCTGCCCGTCTGCCGTGGGCGAGTGGACACAGCCAGATCCGCACTGCGCCCTGTCTGACCGTCTGCCGTGGGTGAGTGGACACAGCCAGATCCGCACTGCACCCTGCCCTCCCGTCTGCCGTGGGTGAGTGGACACAGCCAGATCCGCACTGCGCCCTGCCTGACCGTCTGCCGTCGGTGAGTGGACACAGCCAGATCCACACTGCGCGCTGCCTACCCGTATCCCGTGGGCGAGTGGACACAGCCAGATCCGCACTGCGCGCTGCCTGCCCGTCTGTCGTGGGCGAGTGGACACAGCCAGATCCGCAATGCGCACTGCCTGACTCTCTGCCGAGGGTGAGTGGACACAGCCAGATCCGCACTGCGCGCTGCCTGCCCGTCTCCCGTGGGCGAGTGGACACAGCCAGATCCGCACTGCGCCCTGCCTGCCCGTCTGTCGTGGGCGAGTGGACACAGCCAGATCCGCACTGCGCACTGCCTGACTCTCTGCCGTGGGTGAGTGGACACAGCCAGATCCGCACTGCGCTCTGCCTGACGGCCTGCCGTTGGTGAGTGGACACAGCCAGATCCGCACTGCGCTCAGCCTGACCGTCTGCCGTGGGTGAGTGGACACAGCCAGATCCGCACCTCGCCCTGCCTGCCCGTGTGCCGTGGGCGAGTGGACACAGCCAGATCCGCACTGCGCCCTGCCTGACCGTCTGCCGTGGGTGAGTGGACACAGCCAGATCCGCACTGCGCCCTGCCTGACCGTCTGCCGTGGGTGAGTGGACACAGCCAGATCCGCACCTCGCCCTGCCTGCCCGTGTGCCGTGGGCGAGTGGACACAGCCAGATCCGCACTGCGCCCTGCCTGCCCGTCTGCCGTGGGTGAGTGGACACAGCCAGATCCGCACTGCACCCTGCCTGCCCGTCTGCCGTGGGTGAGTGGACACAGCCAGATCCGCACTGCGCCCTGCCTGACCGTCTGCCGTCGGTGAGTGGACACAGCCAGATCCACACTGCGCGCTGCCTACCCGTATCCCGTGGGCGAGTGGACACAGCCAGATCCGCACTGCGCGCTGCCTGCCCGTCTGTCGTGGGCGAGTGGACACAGCCAGATCCGCAATGCGCACTGCCTGACTCTCTGCCGAGGGTGAGTGGACACAGCCAGATCCGCACTACTCGCTGCCTGCCCGTCTCCCGTGGGCGAGTGGACACAGCCAGATCCGCACTGCGCCCTGCCTGCCCGTCTGTCGTGGGCGAGTGGACACAGCCAGATCCGCACTGCGCACTGCCTGACTCTCTGCCGTGGGTGAGTGGACACAGCCAGATCCGCACTGCGCTCTGCCTGACGGCCTGCCGTTGGTGAGTGGACACAGCCAGATCCGCACTGCGCTCAGCCTGACCGTCTGCCGTGGGTGAGTGGACACAGCCAGATCCGCACCTCGCCCTGCCTGCCCGTGTGCCGTGGGCGAGTGGACACAGCCAGATCCGCACTGCGCCCTGCCTGACCGTCTGCCGTGGGTGAGTGGACACAGCCAGATCCGCACTGCGCCCTGCCTGACCGCCTGCCGTGGGTGAGTAACACAGCCAGATCCGCACTGCGCCCTGCCTGGCCATCTCCCGTGGGCGAGTGGATCCAGCCAGATCCGCACTGCGCCCTGCCTGCCCGTCTGCCGTGGGTGAGTGGACACAGCCAGATCCGCACTGCGCACTGTCTGACCGTCTGCCGTGGGTGAGTCGACACAGCCAGATCCGCACTGCGCCCTGCCTGACCGTCTGCCGTGGGTGAGTGGACACAGCCAGATCCGCACTGCGCCCTGCCTGACCGTCTCCCGTGGGTGAGTGGACACAGCCAGATCCGCACTGCGCCCTGCCTGCCCGTCTGCCGTGGGCGAGTGGACACAGCCAGATCCGCACTGCGCCCTGTCTGACCGTCTGCTGTGGGTGAGTGGACACAGCCAGATCCGCACTGCGCCCTGCCTGACCGTCTCCCGTGGGCGAGTGGACACAGCCAGATCCGCACTGCGCCCTGCCTGCCCGTCTGCCGTGGGTGAGTGGACACAGCCAGATCCGCACTGCGCCTTGCCTGCCCGTCTCCCGTCAGTGAGTGGACACAGCCAGATCCGCACTGCGCCCTGCCTGCCCGTCTGCCGTGGGTGAGTGGACACAGCCAGATCCGCACTGCGCCTTGCCTGCCCATCTCCCGTCGTTGAGTGGACACAGCCAAATCCGCACTGCGCCCTGCCTGCCCGTCTGCCGTTGGTGAGTGGACACAGCCAGATCCACACTGCGCCCTGCCTGCCCGTCTGCCGTGGGTGAGTGGACACAGCCAGATCCGCACCTCGCCCTGCCTGCCCGTGTGCCGTGGGCGAGTGGACACAGCCAGATCCGCACTGCGCCCTGCCTGACCGTCTGCCGTGGGTGAGTGGACACAGCCAGATCCGCACTGCGCCCTGCCTGACCGCCTGCCGTGGGTGAGTAACACAGCCAGATCCGCACTGCGCCCTGCCTGGCCATCTCCCGTGGGCGAGTGGATCCAGCCAGATCCGCACTGCGCCCTGCCTGCCCGTCTCCCGTGGGTGAGTGGACACAGCCAGATCCGCACTGCGCACTGTCTGACCGTCTGCCGTGGGTGAGTCGACACAGCCAGATCCGCACTGCGCCCTGCCTGACCGTCTGCCGTGGGTGAGTGGACACAGCCAGATCCGCACTGCGCCCTGCCTGACCGTCTCCCGTTTGTGAGTGGACACAGCCAGATCCGCACTGCGCCCTGCCTGCCCGTCTGCCGTGGGCGAGTGGACACAGCCAGATCCGCACTGCGCCCTGTATGACCGTCTGCTGTGGGTGAGTGGACACAGCCAGATCCGCACTGCGCCCTGCCTGACCGTCTCCCGTGGGCGAGTGGACACAGCCAGATCCGCACTGCGCCCTGCCTGCCCGTCTGCCGTGGGTGAGTGGACACAGCCAGATCCGCACTGCGCCTTGCCTGCCCGTCTCCCGTCAGTGAGTGGACACAGCCAGATCCGCACTGCGCCCTGCCTGCCCGTCTGCCGTGGGTGAGTGGACACAGCCAGATCCGCACTGCGCCCTGCCTGCCCGTCTCCCGTCGGTGAGTGGACACAGCCAGATCCGCACTGCGCCCTGCCTGCCCGTCTGTCGTGGGTGAGTGGACACAGGCAGATCCGCACTGCGCCCTGCCTGACCGCCTGCCGTGGGTGAGTAACACAGCCAGATCCGCACTGCGCCCTGCCTGGCCATCTCCCGTGGGCGAGTGGATACAGCCAGATCCGCACTGCGGCCTGCCTGCCCGTCTGCCGTGGGTGAGTGGACACAGCCAGATACGCACTGCGCACTGTCTGACCGTCTGCCGTGGGTGAGTCGACACAGCCAGATCCGCACTGCGCCCTGCCTGACCGCCTGCCGTGGGTGAGTGGACACAGCCAGATCCGCACTGCGCCCTGCCTGCCCGTCTGCCGTGGGCGAGTGGACACAGCCAGATCCGCACTGCGCCCTGTCTGACCGTCTGCTGTGGGTGAGTGGACACAGCCAGATCCGCACTGCGCCCTGCCTGACCGTCTGCCGTGGGTGAGTGGACACAGCCAGATCCGCACTGCGCCTTGCCTGCCCATCTCCCGTCGTTGAGTGGACACAGCCAAATCCGCACTGCGCCCTGCCTGCCCGTCTGCCGTTGGTGAGTGGACACAGCCAGATCCACACTGTGCCCTGCCTGCCCGTCTGCCGTGGGTCAGTGGACACAGCCAGATCCGCACTGCACCCTGCCTGCCCGTCAGCCGTGGGCGAGTGGACACAGCCAGATCCGCACTGCGCCCTGTCTGACCGTCTGCCGTGGGTGAGTGGACACAGCCAGATCCGCACTGCACCCTGCCCTCCCGTCTGCCGTGGGTGAGTGGACACAGCCAGATCCGCACTGCGCCCTGCCTGACCGTCTGCCGTCGGTGAGTGGACACAGCCAGATCCACACTGCGCGCTGCCTACCCGTATCCCGTGGGCGAGTGGACACAGCCAGATCCGCACTGCGCGCTGCCTGCCCGTCTGTCGTGGGCGAGTGGACACAGCCAGATCCGCAATGCGCACTGCCTGACTCTCTGCCGAGGGTGAGTGGACACAGCCAGATCCGCACTGCGCGCTGCCTGCCCGTCTCCCGTGGGCGAGTGGACACAGCCAGATCCGCACTGCGCCCTGCCTGCCCGTCTGTCGTGGGCGAGTGGACACAGCCAGATCCGCACTGCGCACTGCCTGACTCTCTGCCGTGGGTGAGTGGACACAGCCAGATCCGCACTGCGCTCTGCCTGACGGCCTGCCGTTGGTGAGTGGACACAGCCAGATCCGCACTGCGCTCAGCCTGACCGTCTGCCGTGGGTGAGTGGACACAGCCAGATCCGCACCTCGCCCTGCCTGCCCGTGTGCCGTGGGCGAGTGGACACAGCCAGATCCGCACTGCGCCCTGCCTGACCGTCTGCCGTGGGTGAGTGGACACAGCCAGATCCGCACTGCGCCCTGCCTGACCGCCTGCCGTGGGTGAGTAACACAGCCAGATCCGCACTGCGCCCTGCCTGGCCATCTCCCGTGGGCGAGTGGATCCAGCCAGATCCGCACTGCGCCCTGCCTGCCCGTCTGCCGTGGGTGAGTGGACACAGCCAGATCCGCACTGCGCACTGTCTGACCGTCTGCCGTGGGTGAGTCGACACAGCCAGATCCGCACTGCGCCCTGCCTGACAGTCTGCCGTGGGTGAGTGGACACAGCCATATCCGCACTGCGCCCTGCCTGACCGTCTCCCGTGGGTGAGTGGACACAGCCAGATCCGCACTGCGCCCTGCCTGCCCGTCTGCCGTGGGCGAGTGGACACAGCCAGATCCGCACTGCGCCCTGTCTGACCGTCTGCTGTGGGTGAGTGGACACAGCCAGATCCGCACTGCGCCCTGCCTGACCGTCTCCCGTGGGCGAGTGGACACAGCCAGATCCGCACTGCGCCCTGCCTGCCCGTCTGCCGTGGGTGAGTGGACACAGCCAGATCCGCACTGCGCCTTGCCTGCCCGTCTCCCGTCAGTGAGTGGACACAGCCAGATCCGCACTGCGCCCTGCCTGCCCGTCTGCCGTGGGTGAGTGGACACAGCCAGATCCGCACTGCGCCCTGCCTGCCCGTCTCCCGTCGGTGAGTGGACACAGCCAGATCCGCACTGCGCCCTGCCTGCCCGTCTCCCGTGGGCGAGTGGACACAGCCAGATCCGCACTGCGCCCTGCCTGACCGTCTGCCGTCGGTGAGTGGACACAGCCAGATCCACACTGCGCCCTGCCTGCCCGTCTACCGTGTGTGAGTGGACACAGCCAGATCCGCACTGCGCCCTGCCTGACCGTCTGCCGTCGGTGAGTGGACACAACCAGATCAACACTGCGCGCTGCCTACCCGTCTCCCGTGGGCGAGTGGACACAGCCAGATCCGCACTGCGCGCTGCCTGCCCGTCTGACGTGGGCGAGTGGACACAGCCATATCCGCACTACGCCCTGCCTGACCGTCTGCTGTGGGTGAGTGGACACAGCCAGATCCACACTGCGCCCTGCCTGCCCGTCTGCCGTGGGTGAGTGGACACAGCCAGATCCGCACTGCGCCCTGCCTGCCCGTCTCCCGTCAGTGAGTGGACACAGCCAGATCCGCACTGCGCCCTGCCTGCCCGTCTCCAGTGGGCGAGTGGACACAGCCAGATCCGCACTGCGCCCTGCCTGCCCGTCTGTCGTGGGCGAGTGGACACAGCCAGATCCGCAATGCGCACAGCCTGACTCTCTGCCGTGGGTGAGTGGACACAGCCAGATCCGCACTGCGCGCTGCCTACCCGTCTCCCGTGGGCGAGTGGACACAGCCAGATCCGCACTGCGCCCTGCCTGCCCGTCTGTCGTGGGCGAGTGGACACAGCCAGATCCGCACTGCGCACTGCCTGACTCTCTGCCGTGGGTGAGTGGACACAGCCAGATCCGCACTGCGCTCTGCCTGACCGCCTGCCGTTGGTGAGTGGACACAGCCAGATCCGCACTGCGCTCTGCCTGACCGTCTGCCGTGGGTGAGTGGACACAGCCAGATCCGCACCTCGCCCTGCCTGCCCGTCTGCCGTGGCGAGTGGACACAGCCAGATCCGCACTGCGCCCTGCCTGACCGCCTGCCGTGGGTGAGTGGACACAGCCAGATCCGCACTGCGCCCTGCCTGACCGCCTGCCGTGGGTGAGTGGACACAGCCAGATCCGCACTGCGCCCTGCCTGCCCGTCTCCCGTGGGCGAGTGGACACAGCCAGATCCGCACTGCGCCCTGCCTGCCCGTCTGCCATGGGTGAGTGGACACAGCCAGATCCACACTGCGCCCTGCCTGCCCCTCTGCCGTGGGCGAGTGGACACAGCCAGATCCACACTGCGCCCTGCCTGCCCGTCTGCCGTGGGTGAGTGGACACAGCCAGATCCGCACTGCGCCCTGCCTGACCGTCTCCCGTGAGTGAGTGGACACAGCCAGCTCCGCACTGCGCCTTACCTGCCCGGCTCACCTGGGTGAGTAGACACAGCCAGATCCGCACTGCGCCCTACCTGCCCGTCTCCCGTGGGTGAGTGGACACAGCCAGATCTGCACTGCACCCTGCCTGACCGTCCTTCGTGGGTGAGTGGACACCGCCAGATCTGCACTGCGCCCTGCCTGCCCGTCTCCCGTGTGTGAGTGGACACAGCCAGATCCGCACTGCGCCTGCCTGCCCGTCTCCCGTCAGTGAGTGGACACAGCCAGATCCGCATTGCGCCCTGCCTGACCGCCTGCCGTGGGCGAGTGGACTCAGCCAGATCCGAACTGCGCCCTGCCTGACCGTCTGCCGTGGGTGAGTGGACACAGCCAGATCCGCACTGCGCCCTGCCTAACCGCCTTCCGTGGGTGGGTGGACACAGCCAGATCCGCCCTGCGCCCTGCCTGCCCGTCTCCCCTGGGCGAGTGGACACAGCCAGATCCGCACTGCGCTCTGCCTGCCCGTCTGCCGTGGGCGAGTGGACACAGCCAGATCCGCACTGCGCCCTGCCTGCCCGTCTCCCGGGGGCGAGTGGACACAGCCAGATCCGCACTGCGCCCTGCCTGCCCTTCTGCCGTGGGTGAGTGGACACAGCCAGATCCGCACTGCGCCCTTCCTGATCGTCTGCCGTCGGTGAGTGGACACAGCCAGATCCGCACTGCGCCCTGCCTGCCCGTCTGCCGTGGGCGATTGGACACAGCCCGATCCGCACTGCGCCCTGCCTGACTGTCTGCCGTGGGTGAGTGGACACAGCCAGATCCGCACTGCGCCCTGCCTGCCCGTCTGCCGTGGGCGAGTGGACACAGCCAGATCCGCACTGCGCCCTGCCTGACGGTCTGCCATGGGTGAGTGGACACAGCCAGATCGACACAGCGCCCTGCCTGCCCCTCTGCCGTGGGCGAGTGGACACAGCCAGATCCGCACTGTGCCCTGCCTGACCGTCTGCCGTGGGTGAGTGGACACAGCCAGAACCGCACTGCGCCCTGCCTGCCCGTCTCCCGTGGGCGAGTGGACACAGCCAGATCCGCACTGCGCCCTGCCTGCCCGTCTGCCGTGGGTGAGTGGACACAGCCAGATACGCACTGCGCACTGTCTGACCGTCTGCCGTGGGTGAGTCGACACAGCCAGATCCGCACTGCGCCCTGCCTGACCGCCTGCCGTGGGTGAGTGGACACAGCCAGATCTGCACTGCGCCCTGCCTGCCCGTCTCCAGTGGGCGAGTGGACACAGCCAGATCCGCACTGCGCTCTGCCTGCCCGTCTGCCGTGGGCGAGTGGACACAGCCAGATCCGCACTGCGCCCTGCCTGCCCGTCTCCCGGGGACGAGTGGACACAGCCAGATCCGCACTGCGCCCTGCCTGCCCTTCTGCCATGGGTGAGTGGACACAGCCAGATCCGCACTGCGCCCTGCCTGACAGTCTGCCGTCGGTGAGTGGACACAGCCAGATCCGCACTGCGCCCTGCCTTCCCGTCTGCCATGGGCGATTGGACACAGCCCGATCCGCACTGCGCCCTGCCTGACCGTCTGCCGTGGGTGAGTGGACACAGCCAGATCCGCACTGCGCCCTGCCTGCCCGTCTGCCGTGGGCGAGTGGACACAGCCAGATCCGCACTGCGCCCTGCCTGACGGTCTGCCGTGGGTGAGTGGACACAGCCAGATCCACACAGCGCCCTGCCTGCCCCTCTGCCGTGGGCGAGTGGACACAGCCAGATCCGCACTGCGCCCTGCCAGACCGTCTCCCGTGGGTGATTGAACACAGCCAGAACCGCACTGCGCCCTGCCTGCCCGTCTCCCGTGGGCGAGTGGACACAGCCAGATCCGCACTGCGCCCTGCCTGCCCGTCTCCAGTGGGCGAGTGGACACAACCAGATCCGGACTGCGGCCTGCCTGACCGTCTGCCGTGGGTGAGTGGACACAGCCAGATCCGCACTGCGCCCTGCCTGACCGCCTGCCGTGGGTGAGTGGACACAGCCAGATCCGCACTGCGCCCTGCATGCCCGTCACCCGTGGGCGAGTGGACACAGCCAGATCCGCACTGCGCCCTGCCGGACCGCCTGCCGTGGGTGAGTGGACACAGCCAGATCCGCACTGCGCCCTGCCTGGCCATCTCAGGTGGGCGAGTGGACACAGCCAGATCCGCACTGCGCCCTGCCTGCCCGTCTCCCGTCGGTGAGTGGACACAGCCAGATCCGCACTGCGCCCTGCCTGCCCGTCTCCCGTGGGCGAGTGGACACAGCCAGATCCGCACTGCGCCCTGCCTGACCGTCTGCCGTCGGTGAGTGGACACAGCCAGATCCGCACTGCGCCTTGCCTGCCCGTCTGCCGTGGGTGAGTGGACACAGCCAGATCCGCACTGCGCCCTGCCTGACCGTCTCCCGTGGGCGAGTGGACACAGCCAGATCCGCACTGCGCCCTGCCTGCCCGTCTGCCGTGGGTGAGTGGACACAGCCAGATCCGCACTGCGCCTTGCCTGCCCGCCTCCCGTCAGTGAGTGGACACAGCCAGATCCGCACTGCGCCCTGCCTGCCCGTCTGCCGTGGGTGAGTGGACACAGCCAGATCCGCACTGCGCCTTGCCTGCCCATCTCCCGTCGTTGAGTGGACACAGCCAAATCCGCACTGCGCCCTGCCTGCCCGTCTGCCGTTGGTGAGTGGACACAGCCAGATCCACACTGCGCCCTGCCTGCCCGTCTGCCGTGGGTGAGTGGACACAGCCAGATCCGCACTGCGCCCTGCCTGCCCGTCTGCCGTGGGTGAGTGGACACAGCCAGATCCGCACTGCGCCCTGCCTGACCGTCTGCCGTCGGTGAGTGGACACAGCCAGATCCACACTGCGCGCTGCCTACCCGTATCCCGTGGGCGAGTGGACACAGCCAGATCCGCACTGCGCGCTGCCTGCCCGTCTGTCGTGGGCGAGTGGACACAGCCAGATCCGCAATGCGCACTGCCTGACTCTCTGCCGAGGGTGAGTGGACACAGCCAGATCCGCACTGCGCGCTGCCTGCCCGTCTCCCGTGGGCGAGTGGACACAGCCAGATCCGCACTGCGCCCTGCCTGCCCGTCTGTCGTGGGCGAGTGGACACAGCCAGATCCGCACTGCGCACTGCCTGACTCTCTGCCGTGGGTGAGTGGACACAGCCAGATCCGCACTGCGCTCTGCCTGACGGCCTGCCGTTGGTAAGTGGACACAGCCAGATCCGCACTGCGCTCAGCCTGACCGTCTGCCGTGGGTGAGTGGACACAGCCAGATCCGCACCTCGCCCTGCCTGCCCGTGTGCCGTGGGCGAGTGGACACAGCCAGATCCGCACTGCGCCCGGCCTGACCGTCTGCCGTGGGTGAGTGGACACAGCCAGATCCGCACTGCGCCCTGCCTGACCGCCTGCCGTGGGTGAGTAACACAGCCAGATCCGCACTGCGCCCTGCCTGGCCATATCCCGTGGGCGAGTGGATCCAGCCAGATCCGCACTGCGCCCTGCCTGCCCGTCTGCCGTGTGTGAGTGGACACAGCCAGATCCGCACTGCGCACTGTCTGACCGTCTGCCGTGGGTGAGTCGACACAGCCAGATCCGCACTGCGCCCTGCCTGACCGTCTGCCGTGGGTGAGTGGACACAGCCAGATCCGCACTGCGCCCTGCCTGACCGTCTCCCGTTTGTGAGTGGACACAGCCAGATCCGCACTGCGCCCTGCCTGCCCGTCTGCCGTGGGCGAGTGGACACAGCCAGATCCGCACTGCGCCCTGTATGACCGTCTGCTGTGGGTGAGTGGACACAGCCAGATCCGCACTGCGCCCTGCCTGACCGTCTCCCGTGGGCGAGTGGACACAGCCAGATCCGCACTGCGCCCTGCCTGCCCGTCTGCCGTGGGTGAGTGGACACAGCCAGATCCGCACTGCGCCTTGCCTGCCCGTCTCCCGTCAGTGAGTGGACACAGCCAGATCCGCACTGCGCCCTGCCTGCCCGTCTGCCGTGGGTGAGTGGACACAGCCAGATCCGCACTGCGCCCTGCCTGCCCGTCTCCCGTCGGTGAGTGGACACAGCCAGATCCGCACTGCGCCCTGCCTGCCCGTCTGTCGTGGGTGAGTGGACACAGCCAGATCCGCACTGCGCCCTGCCTGACCGCCTGCCGTGGGTGAGTAACACAGCCAGATCCGCACTGCGCCCTGCCTGGCCATCTCCCGTGGGCGAGTGGATACAGCCAGATCCGCACTGCGGCCTGCCTGCCCGTCTGCCGTGGGTGAGTGGACACAGCCAGATACGCACTGCGCACTGTCTGACCGTCTGCCGTGGGTGAGTCGACACAGCCAGATCCGCACTGCGCCCTGCCTGACCGCCTGCCGTGGGTGAGTGGACACAGCCAGATCCGCACTGCGCCCTGCCTGCCCGTCTGCCGTGGGCGAGTGGACACAGCCAGATCCGCACTGCGCCCTGTCTGACCGTCTGCTGTGGGTGAGTGGACACAGCCAGATCCGCACTGCGCCCTGCCTGACCGTCTCCCGTGGGCGAGTGGACACAGCCAGATCCGCACTGCGCCCTGCCTGCCCGTCTGCCGTGGGTGAGTGGACACAGCCAGATCCGCACTGCGCCTTGCCTGCCCATCTCCCGTCGTTGAGTGGACACAGCCAAATCCGCACTGCGCCCTGCCTGCCCGTCTGCCGTTGGTGAGTGGACACAGCCAGATCCACACTGCGCCCTGCCTGCCCGTCTGCCGTGGGTGAGTGGACACAGCCAGATCCGCACTGCACCCTGCCTGCCCGTCTGCCGTGGGTGAGTGGACACAGCCAGATCCGCACTGCGCCCTGCCTGACCGTCTGCCGTCGGTGAGTGGACACAGCCAGATCCACACTGCGCGCTGCCTACCCGTATCCCGTGGGCGAGTGGACACAGCCAGATCCGCACTGCGCGCTGCCTGCCCGTCTGTCGTGGGCGAGTGGACACAGCCAGATCCGCAATGCGCACTGCCTGACTCTCTGCCGAGGGTGAGTGGACACAGCCAGATCCGCACTACGCGCTGCCTGCCCGTCTCCCGTGGGCGAGTGGACACAGCCAGATCCGCACTGCGCCCTGCCTGCCCGTCTGTCGTGGGCGAGTGGACACAGCCAGATCCGCACTGCGCACTGCCTGACTCTCTGCCGTGGGTGAGTGGACACAGCCAGATCCGCACTGCGCTCTGCCTGACGGCCTGCCGTTGGTGAGTGGACACAGCCAGATCCGCACTGCGCTCAGCCTGACCGTCTGCCGTGGGTGAGTGGACACAGCCAGATCCGCACCTCGCCCTGCCTGCCCGTGTGCCGTGGGCGAGTGGACACAGCCAGATCCGCACTGCGCCCTGCCTGACCGTCTGCCGTGGGTGAGTGGACACAGCCAGATCCGCACTGCGCCCTGCCTGACCGCCTGCCGTGGGTGAGTAACACAGCCAGATCCGCACTGCGCCCTGCCTGGCCATCTCCCGTGGGCGAGTGGATCCAGCCAGATCCGCACTGCGCCCTGCCTTCCCGTCTGCCGTGGGTGAGTGGACACAGCCAGATCCGCACTGCGCACTGTCTGACCGTCTGCCGTGGGTGAGTCGACACAGCCAGATCCGCACTGCGCCCTGCCTGACCGTCTGCCGTGGGTGAGTGGACACAGCCAGATCCGCACTGTGCCCTGCCTGACCGTCTCCCGTGGGTGAGTGGACACAGCCAGATCCGCACTGCGCCCTGCCTGCCCGTCTGCCGTGGGCGAGTGGACACAGCCAGATCCGCACTGCGCCCTGTCTGACCGTCTGCTGTGGGTGAGTGGACACAGCCAGATCCGCACTGCGCCCTGCCTGACCGTCTCCCGTGGGCGAGTGGACACAGCCAGATCCGCACTGCGCCCTGCCTGCCCGTCTGCCGTGGGTGAGTGGACACAGCCAGATCCGCACTGCGCCTTGCCTGCCCGTCTCCCGTCAGTGAGTGGACACAGCCAGATCCGCACTGCGCCCTGCCTGCCCGTCTGCCGTGGGTGAGTGGACACAGCCAGATCCGCACTGCGCCTTGCCTGCCCATCTCCCGTCGTTGAGTGGACACAGCCAAATCCGCACTGCGCCCTGCCTGCCCGTCTGCCGTTGGTGAGTGGACACAGCCAGATCCACACTGCGCCCTGCCTGCCCGTCTGCCGTGGGTGAGTGGACACAGCCAGATCCGCACTGCGCCCTGCCTGCCCGTCTGCCGTGGGTGAGTGGACACAGCCAGTCCGCACTGCGCCCTGCCTGACCGTCTGCCGTCGGTGAGTGGACACAGCCAGATCCACACTGCGCGCTGCCTACCCGTATCCCGTGGGCGAGTGGACACAGCCAGATCCGCACTGCGCGCTGCCTGCCCGTCTGTCGTGGGCGAGTGGACACAGCCAGATCCGCAATGCGCACTGCCTGACTCTCTGCCGAGGGTGAGTGGACACAGCCAGATCCGCACTGCGCGCTGCCTGCCCGTCTCCCGTGGGCGAGTGGACACAGCCAGATCCGCACTGCGCCCTGCCTGCCCGTCTGTCGTGGGCGAGTGGACACAGCCAGATCCGCACTGCGCACTGCCTGACTCTCTGCCGTGGGTGAGTGGACACAGCCAGATCCGCACTGCGCTCTGCCTGACGGCCTGCCGTTGGTGAGTGGACACAGCCAGATCCGCACTGCGCTCAGCCTGACCGTCTGCCGTGGGTGAGTGGACACAGCCAGATCCGCACCTCGCCCTGCCTGCCCGTGTGCCGTGGGCGAGTGGACACAGCCAGATCCGCACTGCGCCCTGCCTGACCGTCTGCCGTGGGTGAGTGGACACAGCCAGATCCGCACTGCGCCCTGCCTGACCGCCTGCCGTGGGTGAGTAACACAGCCAGATCCGCACTGCGCCCTGCCTGGCCATCTCCCGTGGGCGAGTGGATCCAGCCAGATCCGCACTGCGCCCTGCCTGCCCGTCTGCCGTGGGTGAGTGGACACAGCCAGATCCGCACTGCGCACTGTCTGACCGTCTGCCGTGGGTGAGTCGACACAGCCAGATCCGCACTGCGCCCTGCCTGACCGTCTGCCGTGGGTGAGTGGACACAGCCAGATCCGCACTGCGCCCTGCCTGACCGTCTCCCGTGGGTGAGTGGACACAGCCAGATCCGCACTGCGCCCTGCCTGCCCGTCTGCCGTGGGCGAGTGGACACAGCCAGATCCGCACTGCGCCCTGTCTGACAGTCTGCTGTGGGTGAGTGGACACAGCCAGATCCGCACTGCGCCCTGCCTGACCGTCTCCCGTGGGCGAGTGGACACAGCCAGATCCGCACTGCGCCCTGCCTGCCCGTCTGCCGTGGGTGAGTGGACACAGCCAGATCCGCACTGCGCCTTGCCTGCCCGTCTCCCGTCAGTGAGTGGACACAGCCAGATCCGCACTGCGCCCTGCCTGCCCGTCTGCCGTGGGTGAGTGGACACAGCCAGATCCGCACTGCGCCTTGCCTGCCCATCTCCCGTCATTGAGTGGACACAGCCAAATCCGCACTGCGCCCTGCCTGCCCGTCTGCCGTTGGTGAGTGGACACAGCCAGATCCACACTGCGCCCTGCCTGCCCGTCTGCCGTGGGTGAGTGGACACAGCCAGATCCGCACTGCGCCCTGCCTGCCCGTCTGCCGTGGGTGAGTGGACACAGCCAGTCCGCACTGCGCCCTGCCTGACCGTCTGCCGTCGGTGAGTGGACACAGCCAGATCCACACTGCGCGCTGCCTACCCGTATCCCGTGGGCGAGTGGACACAGCCAGATCCGCACTGCGCGCTGCCTGCCCGTCTGTCGTGGGCGAGTGGACACAGCCAGATCCGCAATGCGCACTGCCTGACTCTCTGCCGAGGGTGAGTGGACACAGCCAGATCCGCACTGCGCGCTGCCTGCCCGTCTCCCGTGGGCGAGTGGACACAGCCAGATCCGCACTGCGCCCTGCCTGCCCGTCTGTCGTGGGCGAGTGGACACAGCCAGATCCGCACTGCGCACTGCCTGACTCTCTGCCGTGGGTGAGTGGACACAGCCAGATCCGCACTGCGCTCTGCCTGACGGCCTGCCGTTGGTAAGTGGACACAGCCAGATCCGCACTGCGCCCAGCCTGACCGTCTGCCGTGGGTGAGTGGACACAGCCAGTTCCGCACCTCGCCCTGCCTGCCCGTGTGCCGTGGGCGAGTGGACACAGCCAGATCCGCACTGCGCCCTGCCTGACCGTCTGCCGTGGGTGAGTGGACACAGCCAGATCCGCACTGCGCCCTGCCTGACCGCCTGCCGTGGGTGAGTAACACAGCCAGATCCCCACTGCGCCCTGCCTGGCCATCTCCCGTGGGCGAGTGGATCCAGCCAGATCCGCACTGCGCCCTGCCTGCCGGTCTGCCGTGGGTGAGTGGACACAGCCAGATCCGCACTGCGCACTGTCTGACCGTCTGCCGTGGGTGAGTCGACACAGCCAGATCCGCACTGCGCCCTGCCTGACCGTCTGCCGTGGGTGAGTGGACACAGCCAGATCCGCACTGCGCCCTGCCTGACCGTCTCCCGTGGGTGAGTGGACACAGCCAGATCCGCACTGCGCCCTGCCTGCCCGTCTGCCGTGGGCGAGTGGACACAGCCAGATCCGCACTGCGCCCTGTCTGACCGTCTGCTGTGGGTGAGTGGACACAGCCAGATCCGCACTGCGCCCTGCCTGACCGTCTCCCGTGGGCGAGTGGACACAGCCAGATCCGCACTGCGCCCTGCCTGCCCGTCTGCCGTGGGTGAGTGGACACAGCCAGATCCGCACTGCGCCTTGCCTGCCCGTCTCCCGTCAGTGAGTGGACACAGCCAGATCCGCACTGCGCCCTGCCTGCCCGTCTGCCGTGGGTGAGTGGACACAGCCAGATCCGCACTGCGCCTTGCCTGCCCATCTCCCGTCGTTGAGTGGACACAGCCAAATCCGCACTGCGCCCTGCCTGCCCGTCTGCCGTTGGTGAGTGGACACAGCCAGATCCACACTGCGCCCTGCCTGCCCGTCTGCCGTGGGTGAGTGGACACAGCCAGATCCGCACTGCGCCCTGCCTGCCCGTCTGCCGTGGGTGAGTGGACACAGCCAGTCCGCACTGCGCCCTGCCTGACCGTCTGCCGTCGGTGAGTGGACACAGCCAGATCCACACTGCGCGCTGCCTACCCGTATACCGTGGGCGAGTGGACACAGCCAGATCCGCACTGCGCGCTGCCTGCCCGTCTGTCGTGGGCGAGTGGACACAGCCAGATCCGCAATGCGCACTGCCTGACTCTCTGCCGAGGGTGAGTGGACACAGCCAGATCCGCACTGCGCGCTGCCTGCCCGTCTCCCGTGGGCGAGTGGACACAGCCAGATCCGCACTGCGCCCTGCCTGCCCGTCTGTCGTGGGCGAGTGGACACAGCCAGATCCGCACTGCGCACTGCCTGACTCTCTGCCGTGGGTGAGTGGACACAGCCAGATCCGCACTGCGCTCTGCCTGACGGCCTGCCGTTGGTAAGTGGACACAGCCAGATCCGCACTGCGCTCAGCCTGACCGTCTGCCGTGGGTGAGTGGACACAGCCAGATCCGCACCTCGCCCTTCCTGCCCGTGTGCCGTGGCCGAGTGCACACAGCCAGATCCGCACTGCGCCCTGCCTGACCGTCTGCCGTGGGTGAGTGGACACAGCCAGATCCGCACTGCGCCCTGCCTGACCGCCTGCCGTGGGTGAGTAACACAGCCAGATCCGCACTGCGCCCTGCCTGGCCATCTCCCGTGGGCGTGTGGATCCAGCCAGATCCGCACTGCGCCCTGCCTGCCCGTCTGCCGTGGGTGAGTGGACACAGCCAGATCCACACTGCGCACTGTCTGACCGTCTGCCGTGGGTGAGTCGACACAGCCAGATCCGCACTGCGCCCTGCCTGACCGTCTGCCGTGGGTGAGTGGACACAGCCAGATCCGCACTGCGCCCTGCCTGACCGTCTCCCGTTTGTGAGTGGACACAGCCAGATCCGCACTGCTCCCTGCCTGCCCGTCTGCCGTAGGCGAGTGGACACAGCCAGATCCGCACTGCGCCCTGTATGACCGTCTGCTGTGGGTGAGTGGACACAGCCAGATCCGCACTGCGCCCTGCCTGACCGTCTCCCGTGGGCGAGTGGACACAGCCAGATCCGCACTGCGCCCTGCCTGCCCGTCTGCCGTGGGTGAGTGGACACAGCCAGATCCGCACTGCGCCTTGCCTGCCCGTCTCCCGTCAGTGAGTGGACACAGCCAGATCCGCACTGCGCCCTGCCTGCCTGTCTGCCGTGGGTGAGTGGACACAGCCAGATCCGCACTGCGCCTTGCCTGCCCATCTCCCGTCGTTGAGTGGACACAGCCAAATCCGCACTGCGCCCTGCCTGCCCGTCTGCCGTTGGTGAGTGGACACAGCTAGATCCACACTGCGCCCTGCCTGCCCGTCTGCCGTGGGTGAGTGGACACAGCCAGATCCGCACTGCACCCTGCCTGCCCGTCTGCCGTGGGTGAGTGGACACAGCCAGATCCGCACTGCGCCCTGCCTGACCGTCTGCCGTCGGTGAGTGGACACAGCCAGATCCACACTGCGCGCTGCCTACCCGTATCCCGTGGGCGAGTGGACACAGCCAGATCCGCACTGCGCGCTGCCTGCCCGTCTGTCGTGGGCGAGTGGACACAGCCAGATCCGCAATGCGCACTGCCTGACTCTCTGCCGAGGGTGAGTGGACACAGCCAGATCCGCACTGCGCGCTGCCTGCCCGTCTCCCGTGGGCGAGTGGACACAGCCAGATCCGCACTGCGCCCTGCCTGCCCGTCTGTCGTGGGCGAGTGGACACAGCCAGATCCGCACTGCGCACTGCCTGACTCTCTGCCGTGGGTGAGTGGACACAGTCAGATCCGCACTGCGCTCTGCCTGACGGCCTGCCGTTGGTGAGTGGACACAGCCAGATCCGCACTGCGCTCAGCCTGACCGTCTGCCGTGGGTGAGTGGACACAGCCAGATCCGCACCTCGCCCTGCCTGCCCGTGTGCCGTGGGCGAGTGGACACAGCCAGATCCGCACTGCGCCCTGCCTGACCGTCTGCCGTGGGTGAGTGGACACAGCCAGATCCGCACTGCGCCCTGCCTGACCGCCTGCCGTGGGTGAGTAACACAGCCAGATCCGCACTGCGCCCTGCCTGGCCATCTCCCGTGGGCGAGTGGATCCAGCCAGATCCGCACTGCGCCCTGCCTGCCCGTCTGCCGTGGGTGAGTGGACACAGCCAGATCCGCACTGCGCACTGTCTGACCGTCTGCCGTGGGTGAGTCGACACAGCCAGATCCGCACTGCGCCCTGCCTGACCGTCTGCCGTGGGTGAGTGGACACAGCCAGATCCGCACTGCGCCCTGCCTGACCGTCTCCCGTGGGTGAGTGGACACAGCCAGATCCGCACTGCGCCCTGCCTGCCCGTCTGCCGTGGGCGAGTGGACACAGCCAGATCCGCACTGCGCCCTGTCTGACCGTCTGCTGTGGGTGAGTGGACACAGCCAGATCCGCACTGCGCCCTGCCTGACCGTCTCCCGTGGGCGAGTGGACACAGCCAGATCCGCACTGCGCCCTGCCTGCCCGTCTGCCGTGGGTGAGTGGACACAGCCAGATCCGCACTGCGCCTTGCCTGCCCGTCTCCCGTCAGTGAGTGGACACAGCCAGATCCGCACTGCGCCCTGCCTGCCCGTCTGCCGTGGGTGAGTGGACACAGCCAGATCCGCACTGCGCACTGCCTGACTCTCTGCCGTGGGTGAGTGGACACAGCCAGATCCGCACTGCGCTCTGCCTGACGGCCTGCCGTTGGTAAGTGGACACAGCCAGATCCGCACTGCGCTCAGCCTGACCGTCTGCCGTGGGTGAGTGGACACAGCCAGATCCACACCTCGCCCTGCCTGCCCGTGTGCCGTGGGCGAGTGGACACAGCCAGATCCGCACTGCGCCCGGCCTGACCGTCTGCCGTGGGTGAGTGGACACAGCCAGATCCGCACTGCGCCCTGCCTGACCGCCTGCCGTGGGTGAGTAACACAGCCAGATCCGCACTGCGCCCTGCCTGGCCATCTCCCGTGGGCGAGTGGATCCAGCCAGATCCGCACTGCGCCCTGCCTGCCCGTCTGCCGTGGGTGAGTGGACACAGCCAGATCCGCACTGCGCACTGTCTGACCGTCTGCCGTGGGTGAGTCGACACAGCCAGATCCGCACTGCGCCCTGCCTGACCGTCTGCCGTGGGTGAGTGGACACAGCCAGATCCGCACTGCGCCCTGCCTGACCGTCTCCCGTTTGTGAGTGGACACAGCCAGATCCGCACTGCGCCCTGCCTGCCCGTCTGCCGTGGGCGAGTGGACACAGCCAGATCCGCACTGCGCCCTGTATGACCGTCTGCTGTGGGTGAGTGGACACAGCCAGATCCGCACTGCGCCCTGCCTGACCGTCTCCCGTGGGCGAGTGGACACAGCCAGATCCACACTGCGCCCTGCCTGCCCGTCTGCCGTGGGTGAGTGGACACAGCCAGATCCGCACTGCGCCTTGCCTGCCCGTCTCCCGTCAGTGAGTGGACACAGCCAGATCCGCACTGCGCCCTGCCTGCCCGTCTGCCGTGGGTGAGTGGACACAGCCAGATCCGCACCTCGCCCTGCCTGCCCGTGTGCCGTGGGCGAGTGGACACAGCCAGATCCGCACTGCGCCCTGCCTGACCGTCTGCCGTGGGTGAGTGGACACAGCCAGATCCGCACTGCGCCCTGCCTGACCGCCTGCCGTGGGTGAGTAACACAGCCAGATCCGCACTGCGCCCTGCCTGGCCATCTCCCGTGGGCGAGTGGATCCAGCCAGATCCGCACTGCGCCCTGCCTGCCCGTCTGCCGTGGGTGAGTGGACACAGCCAGATCCGCACTGCGCACTGTCTGACCGTCTGCCGTGGGTGAGTCGACACAGCCAGATCCGCACTGCGCCCTGCCTGACCGTCTGCCGTGGGTGAGTGGACACAGCCAGATCCGCACTGCGCCCTGCCTGACCGTCTCCCGTGGGTGAGTGGACACAGCCAGATCCGCACTGCGCCCTGCCTGCCCGTCTGCCGTGGGCGAGTGGACACAGCCAGATCCGCACTGCGCCCTGTCTGACCGTCTGCTGTGGGTGAGTGGACACAGCCAGATCCGCACTGCGCCCTGCCTGACCGTCTCCCGTGGGCGAGTGGACACAGCCAGATCCGCACTGCGCCCTGCCTGCCCGTCTGCCGTGGGTGAGTGGACACAGCCAGATCCGCACTGCGCCTTGCCTGCCCGTCTCCCGTCAGTGAGTGGACACAGCCAGATCCGCACTGCGCCCTGCCTGCCCGTCTGCCGTGGGTGAGTGGACACAGCCAGATCCGCACTGCGCCTTGCCTGCCCATCTCCCGTCGTTGAGTGGACACAGCCAAATCCGCACTGCGCCCTGCCTGCCCGTCTGCCGTTGGTGAGTGGACACAGCCAGATCCACACTGCGCCCTGCCTGCCCGTCTGCCGTGGGTGAGTGGACACAGCCAGATCCGCACTGCGCCCTGCCTGCCCGTCTGCCGTGGGTGAGTGGACACAGCCAGTCCGCACTGCGCCCTGCCTGACCGTCTGCCGTCGGTGAGTGGACACAGCCAGATCCACACTGCGCGCTGCCTACCCGTATCCCGTGGGCGAGTGGACACAGCCAGATCCGCACTGCGCGCTGCCTGCCCGTCTGTCGTGGGCGAGTGGACACAGCCAGATCCGCAATGCGCACTGCCTGACTCTCTGCCGAGGGTGAGTGGACACAGCCAGATCCGCACTGCGCGCTGCCTGCCCGTCTCCCATGGGCGAGTGGACACAGCCAGATCCGCACTGCGCCCTGCCTGCCCGTCTGTCGTGGGCGAGTGGACACAGCCAGATCCGCACTGCGCACTGCCTGACTCTCTGCCGTGGGTGAGTGGACACAGCCAGATCCGCACTGCGCTCTGCCTGACGGCCTGCCGTTGGTAAGTGGACACAGCCAGATCCGCACTGCGCTCAGCCTGACCGTCTGCCGTGGGTGAGTGGACACAGCCAGATCCGCACCTCGCCCTGCCTGCCCGTGTGCCGTGGGCGAGTGGACACAGCCAGATCCGCACTGCGCCCTGCCTGACCGTCTGCCGTGGGTGAGTGGACACAGCCAGATCCGCACTGCGCCCTGCCTGACCGCCTGCCGTGGGTGAGTAACACAGCCAGATCCGCACTGCGCCCTGCCTGGCCATCTCCCGTGGGCGAGTGGATCCAGCCAGATCCGCACTGCGCCCTGCCTGCCCGTCTGCCGTGGGTGAGTGGACACAGCCAGATCCGCACTGCGCACTGTCTGACCGTCTGCCGTGGGTGAGTCGACACAGCCAGATCCGCACTGCGCCCTGCCTGACCGTCTGCCGTGGGTGAGTGGACACAGCCAGATCCGCACTGCGCCCTGCCTGACCGTCTCCCGTTTGTGAGTGGACACAGCCAGATCCGCACTGCGCCCTGCCTGCCCGTCTGCCGTAGGCGAGTGGACACAGCCAGATCCGCACTGCGCCCTGTATGACCGTCTGCTGTGGGTGAGTGGACACAGCCAGATCCGCACTGCGCCCTGCCTGACCGTCTCCCGTTTGTGAGTGGACACAGCCAGATCCGCACTGCGCCCTGCCTGCCCGTCTGCCGTTGGCGAGTGGACACAGCCAGATCCGCACTGCGCCCTGTATGACCGTCTGCTGTGGGTGAGTGGACACAGCCAGATCCGCACTGCGCCCTGCCTGACCGTCTCCCGTGGGCGAGTGGACACAGCCAGATCCGCACTGCGCCCTGCCTGCCCGTCTGCCGTGGGTGAGTGGACACAGCCAGATCCGCACTGCGCCTTGCCTGCCCGTCTCCCGTCAGTGAGTGGACACAGCCAGATCCGCACTGCGCCCTGCCTGCCCGTATGCCGTGGGTGAGTGGACACAGCTAGATCCGCACTGCGCCCTGCCTGCCCGTCTGCCGTGGGTGAGTGGACACAGCCAGATCCGCACTGCGCCTTGCCTGCCCGTCTCCCGTCAGTGAGTGGACACAGCCAGATCCGCACTGCGCCCTGCCTGACCGCCTGCCGTGGGTGAGTAACACAGCCAGATCCGCACTGCGCCCTGCCTGGCCATCTCCCGTGGGCGAGTGGATACAGCCAGATCCGCACTGCGGCCTGCCTGCCCGTCTGCCGTGGGTGAGTGGACACAGCCAGATACGCACTGCGCACTGTCTGACCGTCTGCCGTGGGTGAGTCGACACAGCCAGATCCGCACTGCGCCCTGCCTGACCGCCTGCCGTGGGTGAGTGGACACAGCCAGATCCGCACTGCGCCCTGCCTGCCCGTCTGCCGTGGGCGAGTGGACACAGCCAGATCCGCACTGCGCCCTGTCTGACCGTCTGCTGTGGGTGAGTGGACACAGCCAGATCCGCACTGCGCCCTGCCTGACCGTCTCCCGTGGGCGAGTGGACACAGCCAGATCCGCACTGCGCCCTGCCTGCCCGTCTGCCGTGGGTGAGTGGACACAGCCAGATCCGCACTGCGCCTTGCCTGCCCATCTCCCGTCGTTGAGTGGACACAGCCAAATCCGCACTGCGCCCTGCCTGCCCGTCTGCCGTTGGTGAGTGGACACAGCTAGATCCACACTGCGCCCTGCCTGCCCGTCTGCCGTGGGTGAGTGGACACAGCCAGATCCGCACTGCACCCTGCCTGCCCGTCTGCCGTGGGTGAGTGGACACAGCCAGATCCGCACTGCGCCCTGCCTGACCGTCTGCCGTCGGTGAGTGGACACAGCCAGATCCACACTGCGCGCTGCCTACCCGTATCCCGTGGGCGAGTGGACACAGCCAGATCCGCACTGCGCGCTGCCTGCCCGTCTGTCGTGGGCGAGTGGACACAGCCAGATCCGCAATGCGCACTGCCTGACTCTCTGCCGAGGGTGAGTGGACACAGCCAGATCCGCACTGCGCGCTGCCTGCCCGTCTCCCGTGGGCGAGTGGACACAGCCAGATCCGCACTGCGCCCTGCCTGCCCGTCTGTCGTGGACGAGTGGACACAGCCAGATCCGCACTGCGCACTGCCTGACTCTCTGCCGTGGGTGAGTGGACACAGCCAGATCCGCACTGCGCTCTGCCTGACGGCCTGCAGTTGGTGAGTGGACACAGCCAGATCCGCACTGCGCTCAGCCTGACCGTCTGCCGTGGGTGAGTGGACACAGCCAGATCCGCACCTCGCCCTGCCTGCCCATGTGCCGTGGGCGAGTGGACACAGCCAGATCCGCACTGCGCCCTGCCTGACCGTCTGCCGTGGGTGAGTGGACACAGCCAGATCCGCACTGCGCCCTGCCTGACCGCCTGCCGTGGGTGAGTAACACAGCCAGATCCGCACTGCGCCCTGCCTGGCCATCTCCCGTGGGCGAGTGGATCCAGCCAGATCCGCACTGCGCCCTGCCTGCCCGTCTGCCGTGGGTGAGTGGACACAGCCAGATCCGCACTGCGCACTGTCTGACCGTCTGCCGTGGGTGAGTCGACACAGCCAGATCCGCACTGCGCCCTGCCTGACCGTCTGCCGTGGGTGAGTGGACACAGCCAGATCCGCACTGCGCCCTGCCTGACCGTCTCACGTGGGTGAGTGGACACAGCCAGATCCGCACTGCGCCCTGCCTGCCCGTCTGCCGTGGGCGAGTGGACACAGCCAGATCCGCACTGCGCCCTGTCTGACCGTCTGCTGTGGGTGAGTGGACACAGCCAGATCCGCACTGCGCCCTGCCTGACCGTCTCCCGTGGGCGAGTGGACACAGCCAGATCCGCACTGCGCCCTGCCTGCCCGTCTGCCGTGGGTGAGTGGACACAGCCAGATCCGCACTGCGCCTTGCCTGCCCGTCTCCCGTCAGTGAGTGGACACAGCCAGATCCGCACTGCGGCCTGCCTGCCCGTCTGCCGTGGGTGAGTGGACACAGCCAGATCCGCACTGCGCACTGCCTGACTCTCTGCCGTGGGTGAGTGGACACAGCCAGATCCGCACTGCGCTCTGCCTGACGGCCTGCCGTTGGTAAGTGGACACAGCCAGATCCGCACTGCGCTCAGCCTGACCGTCTGCCGTGGGTCAGTGGACACAGCCAGATCCACACCTCGCCCTGCCTGCCCGTGTGCCGTGGGCGAGTGGACACAGCCAGATCCGCACTGCGCCCGGCCTGACCGTCTGCCGTGGGTGAGTGGACACAGCCAGATCCGCACTGCGCCCTGCCTGACCGCCTGCCGTGGGTGAGTAACACAGCCAGATCCGCACTGCGCCCTGCCTGGCCATCTCCCGTGGGCGAGTGGATCCAGCCAGATCCGCACTGCGCCCTGCCTGCCCGTCTGCCGTGGGTGAGTGGACACAGCCAGATCCGCACTGCGCACTGTCTGACCGTCTGCCGTGGGTGAGTCGACACAGCCAGATCCGCACTGCGCCCTGCCTGACCGTCTGCCGTGGGTGAGTGGACACAGCCAGATCCGCACTGCGCCCTGCCTGACCGTCTCCCGTTTGTGAGTGGACACAGCCAGATCCGCACTGCGCCCTGCCTGCCCGTCTGCCGTGGGCGAGTGGACACAGCCAGATCCGCACTGCGCCCTGTATGACCGTCTGCTGTGGGTGAGTGGACACAGCCAGATCCGCACTGCGCCCTGCCTGACCGTCTCCCGTGGGCGAGTGGACACAGCCAGATCCGCACTGCGCCCTGCCTGCCCGTCTGCCGTGGGTGAGTGGACACAGCCAGATCCGCACTGCGCCTTGCCTGCCCGTCTCCCGTCAGTGAGTGGACACAGCCAGATCCGCACTGCGCCCTGCCTGCCCGTCTGCCGTGGGTGAGTGGACACAGCTAGATCCGCACTGCGCCCTGCCTGCCCGTCTCCCGTCGGTGAGTGGACACAGCCAGATCCGCACTGCGCCCTGCCTGCCCGTCTGTCGTGGGTGAGTGGACACAGCCAGATCCGCACTGCGCCCTGCCTGACCGCCTGCCGTGGGTGAGTAACACAGCCAGATCCGCACTGCGCCCTGCCTGGCCATCTCCCGTGGGCGAGTGGATACAGCCAGATCCGCACTGCGGCCTGCCTGCCCGTCTGCCGTGGGTGAGTGGACACAGCCAGATACGCACTGCGCACTGTCTGACCGTCTGCCGTGGGTGAGTCGACACAGCCAGATCCGCACTGCGCCCTGCCTGACCGCCTGCCGTGGGTGAGTGGACACAGCCAGATCCGCACTGCGCCCTGCCTGCCCGTCTGCCGTGGGAGAGTGGACACAGCCAGATCCGCACTGCGCCCTGTCTGACCGTCTGCTGTGGGTGAGTGGACACAGCCAGATCCGCACTGCGCCCTGCCTGACCGTCTCCCGTGGGCGAGTGGACACAGCCAGATCCGCACTGCGCCCTGCCTGCCCGTCTGCCGTGGGTGAGTGGACACAGCCAGATCCGCACTGCGCCTTGCCTGCCCGTCTCCCGTCGTTGAGTGGACACAGCCAAATCCGCACTGCGCCCTGCCTGCCCGTCTGCCGTTGGTGAGTGGACACAGCCAGATCCACACTGCGCCCTGCCTGCCCGTCTGCCGTGGGTGAGTGGACACAGCCAGATCCGCACTGCACCCTGCCTGCCCGTCTGCCGTGGGTGAGTGGACACAGCCAGATCCGCACTGCGCCCTGCCTGACCGTCTGCCGTCGGTGAGTGGACACAGCCAGATCCGCACTGCGCGCTGCCTACCCGTATCCCGTGGGCGAGTGGACACAGCCAGATCCGCACTGCGCGCTGCCTGCCCGTCTGTCGTGGGCGAGTGGACACAGCCAGATCCGCAATGCGCACTGCCTGACTCTCTGCCGAGGGTGAGTGGACACAGCCAGATCCGCACTGCGCGCTGCCTGCCCGTCTCCCGTGGGCGAGTGGACACAGCCAGATCCGCACTGCGCCCTGCCTGCCCGTCTGTCGTGGGCGAGTGGACACAGCCAGATCCGCACTGCGCACTGCCTGACTCTCTGCCGTGGGTGAGTGGACACAGCCAGATCCGCACTGCGGTCTGCCTGACGGCCTGCCGTTGGTGAGTGGACACAGCCAGATCCGCACTGCGCTCAGCCTGACCGTCTGCCGTGGGTGAGTGGACACAGCCAGATCCGCACCTCGCCCTGCCTGCCCGTGTGCCGTGGGCGAGTGGACACAGCCAGATCCGCACTGCGCCCTGCCTGACCGTCTGCCGTGGGTGAGTGGACACAGCCAGATCCGCACTGCGCCCTGCCTGACCGCCTGCCGTGGGTGAGTAACACAGCCAGATCCGCACTGCGCCCTGCCTGGCCATCTCCCGTGGGCGAGTGGATCCAGCCAGATCCGCACTGCGCCCTGCCTGCCCGTCTGCCGTGGGTGAGTGGACACAGCCAGATCCGCACTGCGCACTGTCTGACCGTCTGCCGTGGGTGAGTCGACACAGCCAGATCCGCACTGCGCCCTGCCTGACCGTCTGCCGTGGGTGAGTGGACACAGCCAGATCCGCACTGCGCCCTGCCTGACCGTCTCCCGTGGGTGAGTGGACACAGCCAGATCCGCACTGCGCCCTGCCTGCCCGTCTGCCGTGGGCGAGTGGACACAGCCAGATCCGCACTGCGCCCTGTCTGACCGTCTGCTGTGGGTGAGTGGACACAGCCAGATCCGCACTGCGCCCTGCCTGACCGTCTCCCGTGGGCGAGTGGACACAGCCAGATCCGCACTGCGCCCTGCCTGCCCGTCTGCCGTGGGTGAGTGGACACAGCCAGATCCGCACTGCGCCTTGCCTGCCCGTCTCCCGTCAGTGAGTGGACACAGCCAGATCCGCACTGCGCCCTGCCTGCCCGTCTGCCGTGGGTGAGTGGACACAGCCAGATCCGCACTGCGCCTTGCCTGCCCATCTCCCGTCGTTGAGTGGACACAGCCAAATCCGCACTGCGCCCTGCCTGCCCGTCTGCCGTTGGTGAGTGGACACAGCCAGATCCACACTGCGCCCTGCCTGCCCGTCTGCCGTGGGTGAGTGGACACAGCCAGATCCGCACTACGCCCTGCCTCCCCGTCTGCCGTGGGTGAGTGGACACAGCCAGTCCGCACTGCGCCCTGCCTGACCGTCTGCCGTCAGTGAGTGGACACAGCCAGATCCACACTGCGCGCTGCCTACCCGTATCCCTTGGGCGAGTGGACACAGCCAGATCCGCACTGCGCGCTGCCTGCCCGTCTGTCGTGGGCGAGTGGACACAGCCAGATCCGCAATGCGCACTGCCTGACTCTCTGCCGAGTGTGAGTGGACACAGCCAGATCCGCACTGCGCGCTGCCTGCCCGTCTCCCGTGGGCGAGTGGACACAGCCAGATCCGCACTGCGCCCTGCCTGCCCGTCTGTCGTGGGCGAGTGGACACAGCCAGATCCGCACTGCGCACAGCCTGACTCTCTGCCGTGGGTGAGTGGACACAGCCAGATCCGCACTGCGCTCTGCCTGACGGCCTGCCGTTGGTAAGTGGACACAGCCAGATCCGCACTGCGCTCAGCCTGACCGTCTGCCGTGGGTGAGTGGACACAGCCAGATCCGCACCTCGCCCTGCCTGCCCGTGTGCCGTGGGCGAGTGGACACAGCCAGATCTGCACTGCGCCCTGCCTGACCGTCTGCCGTGGGTGAGTGGACACAGCCAGATCCGCACTGCGCCCTGCCTGACCGCCTGCCGTGGGTGAGTAACACAGCCAGATCCGCACTGCGCCCTGCCTGGCCATCTCCCGTGGGCGAGTGGATCCAGCCAGATCCGCACTGCGCCCTGCCTGCCCGTCTGCCGTGGGTGAGGGGACACAGCCAGATCCGCACTGCGCACTGTCTGACCGTCTGCCGTGGGTGAGTCGACACAGCCAGATCCGCACTGCGCCCTGCCTGACCGTCTGCCGTGGGTGAGTGGACACAGCCAGATCCGCACTGCGCCCTGCCTGACCGTCTCCCGTTTGTGAGTGGACACAGCCAGATCCGCACTGCGCCCTGCCTGCCCGTCTGCCGTGGGCGAGTGGACACAGCCAGATCCGCACTGCGCCCTGTATGACCGTCTGCTGTGGGTGAGTGGACACAGCCAGATCCGCACTGCGCCCTGCCTGACCGTCTCCCGTGGGCGAGTGGACACAGCCAGATCCGCACTGCGCCCTGCCTGCCCGTCTGCCGTGGGTGAGTGGACACAGCCAGATCCGAACTGCGCCTTGCCTGCCCGTCTCCCGTCAGTGAGTGGACACAGCCAGATCCGCACTGCGCCCTGCCTGCCCGTCTGCCGTGGGTGAGTGGACACAGCCAGATCCGCACTGCGCCCTGCCTGCCCGTCTCCCGTCGGTGAGTGGACACAGCCAGATCCGCACTGCGCCCTGCCTGCCCGTCTGTCGTGGGTGAGTGGACACAGCCAGATCCGCACTGCGCCCTGCCTGCCCGTCTGTCGTGGGCGAGTGGACACAGCCAGATCCGCACTGCGCACAGCCTGACTCTCTGCCGTGGGTGAGTGGACACAGCCAGATCCGCACTGCGCTCTGCCTGACGGCCTGCCGTTGGTAAGTGGACACAGCCAGATCCGCACTGCGCTCAGCCTGACCGTCTGCCGTGGGTGAGTGGACACAGCCAGATCCGCACCTCGCCCTGCCTGCCCGTGTGCCGTGGGCGAGTGGACACAGCCAGATCTGCACTGCGCCCTGCCTGACCGTCTGCCGTGGGTGAGTGGACACAGCCAGATCCGCACTGCGCCCTGCCTGACCGCCTGCCGTGGGTGAGTAACACAGCCAGATCCGCACTGCGCCCTGCCTGGCCATCTCCCGTGGGCGAGTGGATCCAGCCAGATCCGCACTGCGCCCTGCCTGCCCGTCTGCCGTGGGTGAGGGGACACAGCCAGATCCGCACTGCGCACTGTCTGACCGTCTGCCGTGGGTGAGTCGACACAGCCAGATCCGCACTGCGCCCTGCCTGACCGTCTGCCGTGGGTGAGTGGACACAGCCAGATCCGCACTGCGCCCTGCCTGACCGTCTCCCGTTTGTGAGTGGACACAGCCAGATCCGCACTGCGCCCTGCCTGCCCGTCTGCCGTGGGCGAGTGGACACAGCCAGATCCGCACTGCGCCCTGTATGACCGTCTGCTGTGGGTGAGTGGACACAGCCAGATCCGCACTGCGCCCTGCCTGACCGTCTCCCGTGGGCGAGTGGACACAGCCAGATCCGCACTGCGCCCTGCCTGCCCGTCTGCCGTGGGTGAGTGGACACAGCCAGATCCGAACTGCGCCTTGCCTGCCCGTCTCCCGTCAGTGAGTGGACACAGCCAGATCCGCACTGCGCCCTGCCTGCCCGTCTGCCGTGGGTGAGTGGACACAGCCAGATCCGCACTGCGCCCTGCCTGCCCGTCTCCCGTCGGTGAGTGGACACAGCCAGATCCGCACTGCGCCCTGCCTGCCCGTCTGTCGTGGGTGAGTGGACACAGCCAGATCCGCACTGCGCCCTGCCTGACCGCCTGCCGTGGGTGAGTAACACAGCCAGATCCGCACTGCGCCCTGCCTGGCCATCTCCCGTGGGCGAGTGGATACAGCCAGATCCGCACTGCGGCCTGCCTGCCCGTCTGCCGTGGGTGAGTGGACACAGCCAGATACGCACTGCGCACTGTCTGACCGTCTGCCGTGGGTGAGTCGACACAGCCAGATCCGCACTGCGCCCTGCCTGACCGCCTGCCGTGGGTGAGTGGACACAGCCAGATCCGCACTGCGCCCTGCCTGCCCGTCTGCCGTGGGAGAGTGGACACAGCCAGATCCGCACTGCGCCCTGTCTGACCGTCTGCTGTGGGTGAGTGGACACAGCCAGATCCGCACTGCGCCCTGCCTGACCGTCTCCCGTGGGCGAGTGGACACAGCCAGATCCGCACTGCGCCCTGCCTGCCCGTCTGCCGTGGGTGAGTGGACACAGCCAGATCCGCACTGCGCCTTGCCTGCCCGTCTCCCGTCGTTGAGTGGACACAGCCAAATCCGCACTGCGCCCTGCCTGCCCGTCTGCCGTTGGTGAGTGGACACAGCCAGATCCACACTGCGCCCTGCCTGCCCGTCTGCCGTGGGTGAGTGGACACAGCCAGATCCGCACTGCACCCTGCCTGCCCGTCTGCCGTGGGTGAGTGGACACAGCCAGATCCGCACTGCGCCCTGCCTGACCGTCTGCCGTCGGTGAGTGGACACAGCCAGATCCACACTGCGCGCTGCCTACCCGTATCCCGTGGGCGAGTGGACACAGCCAGATCCGCACTGCGCGCTGCCTGCCCGTCTGTCGTGGGCGAGTGGACACAGCCAGATCCGCAATGCGCACTGCCTGACTCTCTGCCGAGGGTGAGTGGACACAGCCAGATCCGCACTGCGCGCTGCCTGCCCGTCTCCCGTGGGCGAGTGGACACAGCCAGATCCGCACTGCGCCCTGCCTGCCCGTCTGTCGTGGGCGAGTGGACACAGCCAGATCCGCACTGCGCACTGCCTGACTCTCTGCCGTGGGTGAGTGGACACAGCCAGATCCGCACTGCGGTCTGCCTGACGGCCTGCCGTTGGTGAGTGGACACAGCCAGATCCGCACTGCGCTCAGCCTGACCGTCTGCCGTGGGTGAGTGGACACAGCCAGATCCGCACCTCGCCCTGCCTGCCCGTGTGCCGTGGGCGAGTGGACACAGCCAGATCCGCACTGCGCCCTGCCTGACCGTCTGCCGTGGGTGAGTGGACACAGCCAGATCCGCACTGCGCCCTGCCTGACCGCCTGCCGTGGGTGAGTAACACAGCCAGATCCGCACTGCGCCCTGCCTGGCCATCTCCCGTGGGCGAGTGGATCCAGCCAGATCCGCACTGCGCCCTGCCTGCCCGTCTGCCGTGGGTGAGTGGACACAGCCAGATCCGCACTGCGCACTGTCTGACCGTCTGCCGTGGGTGAGTCGACACAGCCAGATCCGCACTGCGCCCTGCCTGACCGTCTGCCGTGGGTGAGTGGACACAGCCAGATCCGCACTGCGCCCTGCCTGACCGTCTCCCGTGGGTGAGTGGACACAGCCAGATCCGCACTGCGCCCTGCCTGCCCGTCTGCCGTGGGCGAGTGGACACAGCCAGATCCGCACTGCGCCCTGTCTGACCGTCTGCTGTGGGTGAGTGGACACAGCCAGATCCGCACTGCGCCCTGCCTGACCGTCTCCCGTGGGCGAGTGGACACAGCCAGATCCGCACTGCGCCCTGCCTGCCCGTCTGCCGTGGGTGAGTGGACACAGCCAGATCCGCACTGCGCCTTGCCTGCCCGTCTCCCGTCAGTGAGTGGACACAGCCAGATCCGCACTGCGCCCTGCCTGCCCGTCTGCCGTGGGTGAGTGGACACAGCCAGATCCGCACTGCGCCTTGCCTGCCCATCTCCCGTCGTTGAGTGGACACAGCCAAATCCGCACTGCGCCCTGCCTGCCCGTCTGCCGTTGGTGAGTGGACACAGCCAGATCCACACTGCGCCCTGCCTGCCCGTCTGCCGTGGGTGAGTGGACACAGCCAGATCCGCACTACGCCCTGCCTCCCCGTCTGCCGTGGGTGAGTGGACACAGCCAGTCCGCACTGCGCCCTGCCTGACCGTCTGCCGTCAGTGAGTGGACACAGCCAGATCCACACTGCGCGCTGCCTACCCGTATCCCTTGGGCGAGTGGACACAGCCAGATCCGCACTGCGCGCTGCCTGCCCGTCTGTCGTGGGCGAGTGGACACAGCCAGATCCGCAATGCGCACTGCCTGACTCTCTGCCGAGTGTGAGTGGACACAGCCAGATCCGCACTGCGCGCTGCCTGCCCGTCTCCCGTGGGCGAGTGGACACAGCCAGATCCGCACTGCGCCCTGCCTGCCCGTCTGTCGTGGGCGAGTGGACACAGCCAGATCCGCACTGCGCACAGCCTGACTCTCTGCCGTGGGTGAGTGGACACAGCCAGATCCGCACTGCGCTCTGCCTGACGGCCTGCCGTTGGTAAGTGGACACAGCCAGATCCGCACTGCGCTCAGCCTGACCGTCTGCCGTGGGTGAGTGGACACAGCCAGATCCGCACCTCGCCCTGCCTGCCCGTGTGCCGTGGGCGAGTGGACACAGCCAGATCTGCACTGCGCCCTGCCTGACCGTCTGCCGTGGGTGAGTGGACACAGCCAGATCCGCACTGCGCCCTGCCTGACCGCCTGCCGTGGGTGAGTAACACAGCCAGATCCGCACTGCGCCCTGCCTGGCCATCTCCCGTGGGCGAGTGGATCCAGCCAGATCCGCACTGCGCCCTGCCTGCCCGTCTGCCGTGGGTGAGGGGACACAGCCAGATCCGCACTGCGCACTGTCTGACCGTCTGCCGTGGGTGAGTCGACACAGCCAGATCCGCACTGCGCCCTGCCTGACCGTCTGCCGTGGGTGAGTGGACACAGCCAGATCCGCACTGCGCCCTGCCTGACCGTCTCCCGTTTGTGAGTGGACACAGCCAGATCCGCACTGCGCCCTGCCTGCCCGTCTGCCGTGGGCGAGTGGACACAGCCAGATCCGCACTGCGCCCTGTATGACCGTCTGCTGTGGGTGAGTGGACACAGCCAGATCCGCACTGCGCCCTGCCTGACCGTCTCCCGTGGGCGAGTGGACACAGCCAGATCCGCACTGCGCCCTGCCTGCCCGTCTGCCGTGGGTGAGTGGACACAGCCAGATCCGAACTGCGCCTTGCCTGCCCGTCTCCCGTCAGTGAGTGGACACAGCCAGATCCGCACTGCGCCCTGCCTGCCCGTCTGCCGTGGGTGAGTGGACACAGCCAGATCCGCACTGCGCCCTGCCTGCCCGTCTCCCGTCGGTGAGTGGACACAGCCAGATCCGCACTGCGCCCTGCCTGCCCGTCTGTCGTGGGTGAGTGGACACAGCCAGATCCGCACTGCGCCCTGCCTGACCGCCTGCCGTGGGTGAGTAACACAGCCAGATCCGCACTGCGCCCTGCCTGGCCATCTCCCGTGGGCGAGTGGATACAGCCAGATCCGCACTGCGGCCTGCCTGCCCGTCTGCCGTGGGTGAGTGGACACAGCCAGATACGCACTGCGCACTGTCTGACCGTCTGCCGTGGGTGAGTCGACACAGCCAGATCCGCACTGCGCCCTGCCTGACCGCCTGCCGTGGGTGAGTGGACACAGCCAGATCCGCACTGCGCCCTGCCTGCCCGTCTGCCGTGGGCGAGTGGACACAGCCAGATCCGCACTGCGCCCTGTCTGACCGTCTGCTGTGGGTGAGTGGACACAGCCAGATCCGCACTGCGCCCTGCCTGACCGTCTCCCGTGGGCGAGTGGACACAGCCAGATCCGCACTGCGCCCTGCCTGCCCGTCTGCCGTGGGTGAGTGGACACAGCCAGATCCGCACTGCGCCTTGCCTGCCCGTCTCCCGTCGTTGAGTGGACACAGCCAAATCCGCACTGCGCCCTGCCTGCTCGTCTGCCGTTGGTGAGTGGACACAGCCAGATCCACACTGCGCCCTGCCTGCCCGTCTGCCGTGGGTGAGTGGACACAGCCAGACCCGCACTGCACCCTGCCTGCCCGTCTGCCGTGGGTGAGTGGACACAGCCAGATCCGCACTGCGCCTTGCCTGACCGTCTGCCGTCGGTGAGTGGACACAGCCGGATCCACACTGCGCGCTGCCTACCCGTATCCCGTGGGCGAGTGGACACAGCCAGATCCGCACTGCGCGCTGCCTGCCCGTCTGTCGTGGGCGAGTGGACACAGCCAGATCCGCAATGCGCACTGCCTGACTCTCTGCCGAGGGTGAGTGGACACAGCCAGATCCGCACTGCGCGCTGCCTGCCCGTCTCCCGTGGGCGAGTGGACACAGCCAGATCCGCACTGCGCCCTGCCTGCCCGTCTGTCGTGGGCGAGTGGACACAGCCAGATCCGCACTGCGCACTGCCTGACTCTCTGCCGTGGGTGAGTGGACACAGCCAGATCCGCACTGCGCTCTGCCTGACGGCCTGCCGTTGGTGAGTGGACACAGCCAGATCCGCACTGCGCTCAGCCTGACCGTCTGCCGTGGGTGAGTGGACACAGCCAGATCCGCACCTCGCCCTGCCTGCCCGTGTGCCGTGGGCGAGTGGACACAGCCAGATCCGCACTGCGCCCTGCCTGACCGTCTGCCGTGGGTGAGTGGACACAGCCAGATCCGCACTGCGCCCTGCCTGACCGCCTGCCGTGGGTGAGTAACACAGCCAGATCCGCACTGCGCCCTGCCTGGCCATCTCCCGTGGGCGAGTGGATCCAGCCAGATCCGCACTGCGCCCTGCCTGCCCGTCTGCCGTGGGTGAGTGGACACAGCCAGATCCGCACTGCGCACTGTCTGACCGTCTGCCGTGGGTGAGTCGACACAGCCAGATCCGCACTGCGCCCTGCCTGACCGTCTGCCGTGGGTGAGTGGACACAGCCAGATCCGCACTGCGCCCTGCCTGACCGTCTCCCGTGGGTGAGTGGACACAGCCAGATCCGCACTGCGCCCTGCCTGCCCGTCTGCCGTGGGCGAGTGGACACAGCCAGATCCGCACTGCGCCCTGTCTGACCGTCTGCTGTGGGTGAGTGGACACAGCCAGATCCGCACTGCGCCCTGCCTGACCGTCTCCCGTGGGCGAGTGGACACAGCCAGATCCGCACTGCGCCCTGCCTGCCCGTCTGCCGTGGGTGAGTGGACACAGCCAGATCCGCACTGCGCCTTGCCTGCCCGTCTCCCGTCAGTGAGTGGACACAGCCAGATCCGCACTGCGCCCTGCCTGCCCGTCTGCCGTGGGTGAGTGGACACAGCCAGATCCGCACTGCGCCCTGCCTGCCCGTCTCCCGTCGGTGAGTGGACACAGCCAGATCCGCACTGCGCCCTGCCTGCCCGTCTCCCGTGGGCGAGTGGACACAGCCAGATCCGCACTGCGCCCTGCCTGACCGTCTGCCGTCGGTGAGTGGACACAGCCAGATCCACACTGCGCCCAGCCTGCCCGTCTACCGTGTGTGAGTGGACACAGCCAGATCCGCACTGCGCCCTGCCTGACCGTCTGCCGTCGGTGAGTGGACACAACCAGATCAACACTGCGCGCTGCCTACCCGTCTCCCGTGGGCGAGTGGACACAGCCAGATCCGCACTGCGCGCTGCCTGCCCGTCTGACGTGGGCGAGTGGACACAGCCATATCCGCACTACGCCCTGCCTGACCGTCTGCCGTGGGTGAGTGGACACAGCCAGATCCGCACTGCGCCCTGCCTGCCCGTCTCCCGTGGGCGAGTGGACACAGCCAGATCCGCACTGCGCCCTGCCTGACCGTCTGCCATGGGTGAGTGGACACAGCCAGATCCACACTGCGCCCTGCCTGCCCCTCTGCCGTGGGCGAGTGGACACAGCCAGATCCACACTGCGCCCTGCCTGCCCGTCTGCCGTGGGTGAGTGGACACAGCCAGATCCGCACTGCGCCCTGCCTGACCGTCTCCCGTGAGTGAGTGGACACAGCCAGCTCCGCACTGCGCCTTACCTGCCCGGCTCACCTGGGTGAGTAGACACAGCCAGATCCGCACTGCGCCCTACCTGCCCGTCTCCCGTGGGTGAGTGGACACAGCCAGATCTGCACTGCACCCTGCCTGACCGTCCTTCGTGGGTGAGTGGACACCGCCAGATCTGCACTGCGCCCTGCCTGCCAGTCTCCCGTGTGTGAGTGGACACAGCCAGATCCGCACTGCGCCTGCCTGCCCGTCTCCCGTCAGTGAGTGGACACAGCCAGATCCGCACTGCGCCCTGCCTGACCGCCTGCCGTGGGCGAGTGGACTCAGCCAGATCCGAACTGCGCCCTGCCTGACCGTCTGCCGTGGGTGAGTGGACACAGCCAGATCCGCACTGCGCCCTGCCTAACCGCCTTCCGTGGGTGGGTGGACACAGCCAGATCCGCCCTGCGCCCTGCCTGCCCGTCTCCCCTGGGCGAGTGGACACAGCCAGATCCGCACTGCGCTCTGCCTGCCCGTCTGCCGTGGGCGAGTGGACACAGCCAGATCCGCACTGCGCCCTGCCTGCCCGTCTCCCGGGGGCGAGTGGACACAGCCAGATCCGCACTGCGCCCTGCCTGCCCTTCTGCCGTGGGTGAGTGGACACAGCCAGATCCTCACTGCGCCCTTCCTGATCGTCTGCCGTCGGTGAGTGGACACAGCCAGATCCGCACTGCGCCCTGCCTGCCCGTCTGCCGTGGGCGATTGGACACAGCCCGATCCGCACTGCGCCCTGCCTGACTGTCTGCCGTGGGTGAGTGGACACAGCCAGATCCGCACTGCGCCCTGCCTGCCCGTCTGCCGTGGGTGAGTGGACACAGCCAGATCCACACAGCGCCCTGCCTGCCCCTCTGCCGTGGGCGAGTGGACACAGCCAGATCCGCACTGTGCCCTGCCTGACCGTCTGCCGTGGGTGAGTGGACACAGCCATAACCGCACTGCGCCCTGCCTGCCCGTCTCCCGTGGGCGAGTGGACACAGCCAGATCCGCACTGCGCCCTGCCTGCCCGTCTCCCGTGGGCGAGTGGACACAGCCAGATCCACACTGCGCCCTGCCTGCCCGTCTCCAGTGGGCGAGTGGACACAGCCAGATCCGCACTGCGCTCTGCCTGCCCGTCTGCCGTGGGCGAGTGGACACAGCCAGATCCGCACTGCGCCCTGCCTGCCCGTCTCCCGGGGACGAGTGGACACAGCCAGATCCGCACTGCGCCCTGCCTGCCCTTCTGCCGTGGGTGAGTGGACACAGCCAGATCCGCACTGCGCCCTGCCTGACAGTCTGCCGTCGGTGAGTGGACACAGCCAGATCCGCACTGCGCCCTGCCTGCCCGTCTGCCGTGGGCGATTCGACACAGCCCGATCCGCACTGCGCCCTGCCTGACCGTCTGCCGTGGGTGAGTGGACACAGCCAGATCCGCACTGCGCCCTGCCTGCCCGTCTGCCGTGGGCGAGTGGACACAGCCAGATCCGCACTGCGCCCTGCCTGACGGTCTGCCGTGGGTGAGTGGACACAGCCAGATCCACACAGCGCCCTGCCTGCCCCTCTGCCGTGGGCGAGTGGACACAGCCAGATCCGCACTGCGCCCTGCCTGACCGTCTCCCGTGGGTGAGTGGACACAGCCAGAACCGCACTGCGCCCTGCCTGCCCGTCTCCCGTGGGCGAGTGGACACAGCCAGATCCGCACTGCGCCCTGCCTGCCCGTCTCCAGTGGGCGAGTGGACACAGCCAGATCCGGACTGCGGCCTGCCTGCCCGTCTGCCGTGGGCGAGTGGACACAGCCAGATCCGCACTGCGCCCTGCCTGACCGTCTGCCGTGGGTGAGTGGACACAGCCAGATCCGCACTGCGCCCTGCCTGACCGCCTGCCGTGGGTGAGTGGACACAGCCAGATCCGCACTGCGCCCTGCATGCCCGTCACCCGTGGGCGAGTGGACACAGCCAGATCCGCACTGCGCCCTGCCTGACCGCCTGCCGTGGGTGAGTGGACACAGCCAGATCCGCACTGCGCCCTGCCTGGCCATCTCCCGTGGGCGAGTGGACACAGCCAGATCCACACTGCGCCCTGCCTGCCCGTCTCCCGTCGGTGAGTGGACACAGCCAGATCCGCACTGCGCCCTGCCTGCCCGTCTGCCGTGGGTGAGTGGACACAGCCAGATCCGCACTGCGCCCTGCCTGCCCGGCTCCCGTAAGTGAGTGGACACAGCCAGATCCGCACTGCGCCCTGCCTGCCCGTCTCCAGTGGGCGAGTGGACACAGCCAGATCCGCACTGCGCCCTGCCTGCCCGTCTGTCGTGGGCGAGTGGACACAGCCAGATCCGCACTGCGCCCTGCCTGGCCATCTCCCGTGGGCGAGTGGACACAGCGAGATCCGCACTGCGCCCTGCCTGCCCGTCTCCCGTCGGTGAGTGGACACAGCCAGATCCGCACTGCGCCCTGCCTGCCCGTCTCCCGTGGGCGAGTGGACACAGCCAGATCCGCACTGCGCCCTGCCTGACCGTCTGCCGTCGGTGAGTGGACACAGCCAGATCCACACTGCGCCCTGCCTGCCCGTCTACCGTGTGTGAGTGGACACAGCCAGATCCGCACTGCGCCCTGCCTGACCGTCTGCCGTCGGTGAGTGGACACAACCAGATCAACACTGCGCGCTGCCTACCCGTCTCCCGTGGGCGAGTGGACACAGCCAGATCCGCACTGCGCGCTGCCTGCCCGTCTGACGTGGGCGAGTGGACACAGCCATATCCGCACTACGCCCTGCCTGACCGTCTGCTGTGGGTGAGTGGACACAGCCAGATCCACACTGCGCCCTGCCTGCCCGTCTGCCGTGGGCGAGCGGACACAGCCAGATCCGAACTGCGCTCTGCCTGACCATCTGCCGTGGGTGAGTGGACACAGCCAGATCCGCACTGCGCCCTGCCTGACCGCCTGTCGTGGGTGAGTGGACACAGCCAGATCCGCACTGCGCCCTGCCTGCCCGTCTGCCGTGGGTGAGTGGACACAACCAGATCCACACTGCGCCCTGCCTGCCCGTCTGCCGTGGGTGAGTGGACACAGCCAGATCCGCACTGCGCCCTGCCTGCCCGTCTCCCGTCAGTGAGTGGACACAGCCAGATCCGCACTGCGCCCTGCCTGCCCGTCTCCAGTGGGCGAGTGGACACAGCCAGATCCGCACTGCGCCCTACCTGCCCGTCTGTCGTGGGCGAGTGGACACAGCCAGATCCGCAATGCGCACAGCCTGACTCTCTGCCGTGGGTGAGTGGACACAGCCAGATCCGCACTGCGCGCTGCCTACCCGTCTCCCGTGGGCGAGTGGACACAGCCAGATCCGCACTGCGCCCTGCCTGCCCGTCTGTCTTGGGCGAGTGGACACAGCCAGATCCGCACTGCGCCCTGCCTGACCGTCTGCCGTTGGTGAGTGGACACAGCCAGATCCGCACTGCGCCCTGCCTGCCCGTCTGCCGTGGGTGAGTGGACACAGCCAGATCCGCACTGCGCCCTGCCTGACCGTCTGCCGTCGGTGAGTGGACACAGCCAGATCCACACTGCGCGCTGCCTACCCGTATCCCGTGGGCGAGTGGACACAGCCAGATCCGCACTGCGCGCTGCCTGCCCGTCTGTCGTGGGCGAGTGGACACAGCCAGATCCGCACTGCGCACTGCCTGACTCTCTGCCGTGGGTGAGTGGACACAGCCAGATCCGCACTGCGCCCTGCCTGCCCGTCTGCCGTGGGTGAGTGGACACAGCCAGATCCACACTGCGCCCTGCCTGCCCGTCTGCCGTGGGTGAGTGGACACAGCCAGATCCGCACTGCGCCCTGCCTGCCCGTCTCCCGTCAGTGAGTGGACACAGCCAGATCCACACTGCGCCCTGCCTGACCGTCTCCCGTGGGCGAGTGGACACAGCCAGATCCGCTCTGCGCCCTGCCTGCCCGTCTGTCGTGTGCGAGTGGACACAGCCAGATCCGCAATGCGCACTGCCTGACTCTCTGCCGAGGGTGAGTGGACACAGCCAGATCCGCACTGCGCGCTGCCTGCCCGTCTCCCGTGGGCGAGTGGACACAGCCAGATCCGCACTGCGCCCTGCCTGCCCGTCTGTCGTGGGCGAGTGGACACAGCCAGATCCGCACTGCGCACTGCCTGACTCTCTGCCGTGGGTGAGTGGACACAGCCAGATCCGCACTGCGCTCTGCCTGACGGCCTGCCGTTGGTGAGTGGACACAGCCAGATCCGCACTGCGCTCAGCCTGACCGTCTGCCGTGGGTGAGTGGACACAGCCAGATCCGCACCTCGCCCTGCCTGCCCGTGTGCCGTGGGCGAGTGGACACAGCCAGATCCGCACTGCGCCCTGCCTGACCGTCTGCCGTGGGTGAGTGGACACAGCCAGATCCGCACTGCGCCCTGCCTGACCGCCTGCCATGGGTGAGTAACACAGCCAGATCCGCACTGCGCCCTGCCTGGCCATCTCCCGTGGGCGAGTGGATACAGCCAGATCCGCACTGCGGCCTGCCTGCCCGTCTGCCGTGGGTGAGTGGACACAGCCAGATCCGCACTGCGCACTGTCTGACCGTCTGCCGTGGGTGAGTCGACACAGCCAGATCCGCACTGCGCCCTGCCTGACCGCCTGCCGTGGGTGAGTGGACACAGCCAGATCCACACTGCGCCCTGCCTGCCCGTCTCCCGTGGGTGAGTGGACACAGCCAGATCCGCACTGCGCCCTGCCTGCCCGTCTGCCGTGGGCGAGTGGACACAGCCAGATCTGCACTGCGCCCTGTCTGACCGTCTGCTGTGGGTGAGTGGACACAGCCAGATCCGCACTGCGCCATGCCTGACCGTCTCCCGTGGGCGAGTGGACACAGCCAGATCCGCACTGCGCCCTGCCTGCCCGTCTGCCGTGGGTGAGTGGACACAGCCAGATCCGCACTGCGCCTTGCCTGCCCGTCTCCCGTCAGTGAGTGGACACAGCCAGATCCGCACTGCGCCCTGCCTGCCCGTCTGCCGTGGGTGAGTGGACACAGCCAGATCCGCACTGCGCCTTGCCTGCCCATCTCCCGTCGTTGAGTGGACACAGCCAAATCCGCACTGCGCCCTGCCTGCCCGTCTGCCGTTGGTGAGTGGACACAGCCAGATCCACACTGCGCCCTGCCTGCCCGTCTGCCGTTGGTGAGTGGACACAGCCAGATCCGCACTGCGCCCTGCCTGCCCGTCTGCCGTGGGTGAGTGGACACAGCCAGATCCGCACTGCGCCCTGCCTGACCGTCTGCCGTCGGTGAGTGGACACAGCCAGATCCACACTGCGCGCTGCCTACCCGTATCCCGTGGGCGAGTGGACACAGCCAGATCCGCACTGCGCGCTGCCTGCCCGTCTGTCGTGGGCGAGTGGACACAGCCAGATCCGCAATGCGCACTGCCTGACTCTCTGCCGAGGGTGAGTGGACACAGCCAGATCCGCACTGCGCGCTGCCTGCCCGTCTCCCGTGGGCGAGTGGACACAGCCAGATCCGCACTGCGCCCTGCCTGCCCGTCTGTCGTGGGCGAGTGGACACAGCCAGATCCGCACTGCGCACTGCCTGACTCTCTGCCGTGGGTGAGTGGACACAGCCAGATCCGCACTGCGCTCTGCCTGACGTCCTGCCGTTGGTAAGTGGACACAGCCAGATCCGCACTGCGCTCAGCCTGACCGTCTGCCGTGGGTGAGTGGACACAGCCAGATCCGCACCTCGCCCTGCCTGCCCGTGAGCCGTGGGCGAGTGGACACAGCCAGATCCGCACTGCGCCCTGCCTGACCGTCTGCCGTGGGTGAGTGGACACAGCCAGATCCGCACTGCGCCCTGCCTGACCGCCTGCCGTGGGTGAGTAACACAGCCAGATCCGCACTGCGCCCTGCCTGGCCATCTCCCGTGGGCGAGTGGATCCAGCCAGATCCGCACTGCGCCCTGCCTGCCCGTCTGCCGTGGGTGAGTGGACACAGCCAGATCCGCACTGCGCACTGTCTGACCGTCTGCCGTGGGTGAGTCGACACAGCCAGATCCGCACTGCGCCCTGCCTGACCGTCTGCCGTCTGTGAGTGGACACAGCCAGATCCGCACTGCGCCCTGCCTGACCGTCTCCCGTTTGTGAGTGGACACAGCCAGATCCGCACTGCGCCCTGCCTGCCCGTCTGCCGTGGGCGAGTGGACACAGCCAGATCCGCACTGCGCACTGTATGACCGTCTGCTGTGGGTGAGTGGACACAGCCAGATCCGCACTGCGCCCTGCCTGACCGTCTCCCGTGGGCGAGTGGACACAGCCAGATCCGCACTGCGCCCTGCCTGCCTGTCTGCCGTGGGTGAGTGGACACAGCCAGATCCGCACTGCGCCTTGCCTGCCCATCTCCCGTCGTTGAGTGGACACAGCCAGATCCGCACTGCGCCCTGCCTGCCCGTCTGCCGTTGGTGAGTGGACACAGCCAGATCCACACTGCGCCCTGCCTGCCCGTCTGCCGTGGGTGAGTGGACACAGCCAGATCCGCACTGCACCCTGCCTGCCCGTCTGCCGTGGGTGAGTGGACACAGCCAGATCCGCACTGCGCCCTGCCTGACCGTCTGCCGTCGGTGAGTGGACACAGCCAGATCCACACTGCGCGCTGCCTACCCGTATCCCGTGGGCGAGTGGACACAGCCAGATCCGCACTGCGCGCTGCCTGCCCGTCTGTCGTGGGCGAGTGGACACAGCCAGATCCGCAATGCGCACTGCCTGACTCTCTGCCGAGGGTGAGTGGACACAGCCAGATCCGCACTGCGCGCTGCCTGCCCGTCTCCCGTGGGCGAGTGGACACAGCCAGATCCGCACTGCGCCCTGCCTGCCCGTCTGTCGTGGGCGAGTGGACACAGCCAGATCCGCACTGCGCACTGCCTGACTCTCTGCCGTGGGTGAGTGGACACAGCCAGATCCGCACTGCGCTCTGCCTGACGGCCTGCCGTTGGTGAGTGGACACAGCCAGATCCGCACTGCGCTCAGCCTGACCGTCTGCCGTGGGTGAGTGGACACAGCCAGATCCGCACCTCGCCCTGCCTGCCCGTGTGCCGTGGGCGAGTGGACACAGCCAGATCCGCACTGCGCCCTGCCTGACCGTCTGCCGTGGGTGAGTGGACACAGCCAGATCCGCACTGCGCCCTGCCTGACCGCCTGCCGTGGGTGAGTAACACAGCCAGATCCGCACTGCGCCCTGCCTGGCCATCTCCCGTGGGCGAGTGGATCCAGCCAGATCCGCACTGCGCCCTGCCTGCCCGTCTGCCGTGGGTGAGTGGACACAGCCAGATCCGCACTGCGCACTGTCTGACCGTCTGCCGTGGGTGAGTCGACACAGCCAGATCCGCACTGCGCCCTGCCTGACCGTCTGCCGTGGGTGAGTGGACACAGCCATATCCGCACTGCGCCCTGCCTGACCGTCTCCCGTGGGTGAGTGGACACAGCCAGATCCGCAATGCGCCCTGCCTGCCCGTCTGCCGTGGGCGAGTGGACACAGCCAGATCCGCACTGCGCCCTGTCTGACCGTCTGCTGTGGGTGAGTGGACACAGCCAGATCCGCACTGCGCCCTGCCTGACCGTCTCCCGTGGGCGAGTGGACACAGCCAGATCCGCACTGCGCCCTGCCTGCCCGTCTGCCGTGGGTGAGTGGACACAGCCAGATCCGCACTGCGCCTTGCCTGCCCGTCTCCCGTCAGTGAGTGGACACAGCCAGATCCGCACTGCGCCCTGCCTGCCCGTCTGCCGTGGGTGAGTGGACACAGCCAGATCCGCACTGCGCCCTGCCTGACCGCCTGCCGTGGGTGAGTAACACAGCCAGATCCGCACTGCGCCCTGCCTGCCCGTCTGCCGTGGGCGAGTGGACACAGCCAGATCCGCACTGCGCCCTGCCTGCCCGTCTGCCGTGGGCGAGTGGACACAGCCAGATCCGCACTGCGCCCTGTCTGACCGTCTGCTGTGGGTGAGTGGACACAGCCAGATCCGCACTGCGCCCTGCCTGACCGTCTCCCGTGGGTGAGTGGACACAGCCATATCCGCTCTGCGCCCTGCCTGACCGTCTCCCGTGGGTGAGTGGACACAGCCAGATCCGCACTGCGCCCTGCCTGCCCGTCTGCCGTGGGCGAGTGGACACAGCCAGATCCGCACTGCGCCCTGTCTGACCGTCTGCTGTGGGTGAGTGGACACAGCCAGATCCGCACTGCGCCCTGCCTGACCGTCTCCCGTGGGCGAGTGGACACAGCCAGATCCGCACTGCGCCCTGCCTGCCCGTCTGCCGTGGGTGAGTGGACACAGCCAGATCCGCACTGCGCCTTGCCTGCCCGTCTCCCGTCAGTGAGTGGACACAGCCAGATCCGCACTGCGCCCTGCCTGCCCGTCTGCCGTGGGTGAGTGGACACAGCCACATCCGCACTGCGCCCTGACTGCCCGTCTCCCGTCGGTGAGTGGACACAGCCAGATCCGCACTGCGCCCTGCTTGCCCGTCTCCCGTGGGCGAGTGGACACAGCCAGATCCGCACTGCGCCCTGCCTGACCGTCTGCCGTCGGTGAGTGGACACAGCCAGATCCACACTGCGCCCTGCCTGCCCGTCTACCGTGTGTGAGTGGACACAGCCAGATCCGCACTGCGCCCTGCCTGCCCGTCTCCCGTCGGTGAGTGGACACAGCCAGATCCGCACTGCGCCCTGCCTGCCCGTCTGCCGTGGGTGAGTGGACACAGCCAGATCCGCACTGCGCCCTGCCTGCCCGTCTCCCGTAAGTGAGTGGACACAGCCAGATCCGCACTGCGCCCTGCCTGCCCGTCTCCAGTGGGCGAGTGGACACAGCCAGATCCGCACTGCGCCCTGCCTGCCCGTCTGTCGTGGGCGAGTGGACACAGCCAGATCCGCACTGCGCCCTGCCTGGCCATCTCCCGTGGGCGAGTGGACACAGCCAGATCCGCACTGCGCCCTGCCTGCCCGTCTCCCGTCGGTGAGTGGACACAGCCAGATCCGCACTGCGCCCTGCCTGCCCGTCTGCCGTGGGTGAGTGGACACAACCAGATCCACACTGCGCCCTGCCTGCCCGTCTGCCGTGGGTGAGTGGACACAGCCAGATCCGCACTGCGCCCTGCCTGCCCGTCTCCCGTCAGTGAGTGGACACAGCCAGATCCGCACTGCGCCCTGCCTGCCCGTCTCCAGTGGGCGAGTGGACACAGCCAGATCCGCACTGCGCCCTGCCTGCCCGTCTGTCGTGGGCGAGTGGACACAGCCAGATCCGCAATGCGCACAGCCTGACTCTCTGCCGTGGGTGAGTGGACACAGCCAGATCCGCACTGCGCGCTGCCTACCCGTCTCCCGTGGGCGAGTGGACACAGCCAGATCCGCACTGCGCCCTGCCTGCCCGTCTGTCGTGGGCGAGTGGACACAGCCAGATCCGCACTGCGCACTGCCTGACTCTCTGCCGTGGGTGAGTGGACACAGCCAGATCCGCACTGCGCTCTGCCTGACCGCCTGCCGTTGGTGAGTGGACACAGCCAGATCCGCACTGCGCTCTGCCTGACCGTCTGCCGTGGGTGAGTGGACACAGCCAGATCCGCACCTCGCCCTGCCTACCCGTCTGCCGTGGGCGAGTGGACACAGCCAGATCCGCACTGCGCCCTGCCTGACCGCCTGCCGTGGGTGAGTGGACACAGCCAGATCCGCACTGCGCCCTGCTTGACCGCCTGCCGTGGGTGAGTGGACACAGCCAGATCCGCACTGCGCCCTGCCTGCCCGTCTCCCGTGGGCGAGTGGACACAGCCAGATCCGCACTGCGCCCTGCCTGACCGTCTGCCGTGGATGAGTGGACACAGCCAGATCCAGACTGCGCCCTGCCTGTCCGTCTGCCGTGGGTGAGTGAACACAGCCAGATCCGCACTGCGCCCTGCCTGACCGTCTGCCGTGGGTGAGTGGACACAGCCAGATGCGCACTGCGCCCTGCCTGACCGTCTGCCGTGGGTGAGTGGACACAGCCAGATCCACACTGCGCCCTGCCTGCCCCTCTGCCGTGGGCGAGTGGACACAGCCAGATCCACACTGCGCCCTGCCTGCCCGTCTGCCGTGGGTGAGTGGACACAGCCAGATCCGCACTGCGCCCTGCCTGACCGTCTCCCGTGAGTGAGTGGACACAGCCAGCTCCGCACTGCGCCTTACCTGCCCGGCTCACCTGGGTGAGTAGACACAGCCAGATCCGCACTGCGCCCTACCTGCCCGTCTCCCGTGGGTGAGTGGACACAGCCAGATCTGCACTGCACCCTGCCTGACCGTCCTTCGTTGGTGAGTGGACACCGCCAGATCTGCACTGCGCCCTGCCTGCCCGTCTCCCGTGTGTGAGTGGACACAGCCAGATCCGCACTGCGCCTGCCTGCCTGTCTCCCGTCAGTGAGTGGACACAGCCAGATCCGCACTGCGCCCTACCTGACCGCCTGCCGTGGGCGAGTGGACACAGCCAGATCCGAACTGCGCCCTGCCTGACCGTCTGCCGTGGGTGAGTGGACACAGCCAGATCCGCACTGCGCCCTGCCTAACCGCCTTCCGTGAGTGGGTGGACACAGCCAGATCCGCCCTGCGCCCTGCCTGCCCGTCTCCCCTGGGCGAGTGGACACAGCCAGATCCGCACTGCGCTCTGCCTGCCCGTCTGCCGTGGGCGAGTGGACACAGCCAGATCCGCACTGCGCCCTGCCTGCCCTTCTGCCGTGGGTGAGTGGACACAGCCAGATCCGCACTGCGCCCTTCCTGATCGTCTGCCGTCGGTGAGTGGACACAGCCAGATCCGCACTGCGCCCTGCCTGCCCGTCTGCCGTGGGCGATTGGACACAGCCCGATCCGCACTGCGCCCTGCCTGACTGTCTGCCGTGGGTGAGTGGACACAGCCAGATCCGCACTGCGCCCTGCCTGCCCGTCTGCCGTGGGCGAGTGGACACAGCCAGATCCCCACTGCGCCCTGCCTGACGGTCTGCCATGGGTGAGTGGACACAGCCAGATCCACACAGCGCCCTGCCTGCCCCTCTGCCGTGGGCGAGTGGACACAGCCAGATCCGCACTGTGCCCTGCCTGACCGTCTGCCGTGGGTGAGTGGACACAGCCAGAACCGCACTGCGCCCTGCCTGCCCGTCTCCCGTGGGCGAGTGGACACAGCCAGATCCGCACTGCGCCCTGCCTGCCCGTCTCCAGTGGGCGAGTGGACACAGCCAGATCCGCACTGCGCTCTGCCTGCCCGTCTGCCGTGGGCGAGTGGACACAGCCAGATCCGCACTGCGCCCTGCCTGCCCGTCTCCCGGGGGCGAGTGGACACAGCCAGATCCGCACTGCGCCCTGCCTGCCCTTCTGCCGTGGGTGAGTGGACACAGCCAGATCCGCACTGCGCCCTGCCTGACAGTCTGCCATCGGTGAGTGGACACAGCCAGATCCGCACTGCGCCCTGCCTGCCCGTCTGCCGTGGGCGATTGGACACAGCCCGATCCGCACTGCGCCCTGCCTGACCGTCTGCCGTGGGTGAGTGGACACAGCCAGATCCGCACTGCGCCCAGCCTGCCCGTCTGCCGTGGGCGAGTGGACACAGCCAGATCCACACTGCGCCCTGCCTGACGGTCTGCCGTGGGTGAGTGGACACAGCCAGATCCACACAGCGCCCTGCCTGCCCCTCTGCCGTGGGCGAGTGGACACAGCCAGATCCGCACTGCGCCCTGCCTGACCGTCTCCCGTGGGTGAGTGGACACAGCCAGATCCGCACTGCGCCCTGCCTGCCCGTCTGCCGTGGGTGACTGGACACAGCCAGATCCGCACTGCGCCCTGCCTGACCGTCTCCCGTGGGTGAGTGGACACAGCCAGATCCGCACTGCGCCTTGCCTGCCCATCTCACGTGGGTGAGTGGACACAGCCAGATCCGCACTGCGCCCTACCTGCCCGTCTCCCGTGGGTGAGTGGACACAGCCAGATCCACACTGCGCACTGCCTGACCGTCTGCCGTGGGTGAGTCGACACAGCCAGATCCGTAAAGCGCCCTGCCTGACCGCCTGCCGTGGGTGAGTGGACACAGCCAGATCCGCACTGCGCACTGCCTGACAGTCTGCCGTGGGTGAGTCGACACAGCCAGATCCGTACTGCGCCCTGCCTGACCGCCTGCCGTGGGTGAGTGGACACAGCCAGATCCGCACTGCGCCCTGCCTGCCCGTCTTCCGTGGGTGAGTGGACACAGCCAGATCCGCACTGCGCCCTGCCTGCCCGTCTCCCGTGGGTGAGTGGACACAGCCAGATCCGCACTGCGCCCTGCCTGCCCGTCTCCCGTGGTTGAGTGGACACAGCCAGATCCGCACTGCACTCTGCCTGCCCGTCTCCCATGGGTGAGTGGACACAGCCAGATCCGCACTACGCGCTGCCTGCCCGTCTGTAGTGGGCGAGTGGACACAGCCATATCCGCACTACGCCCTGCCTGACCGTCTGCCGTGGCTGAGCGGACACAGCCAGATCCACACTGCGCCCTGCCTGCCCGTCTGCCGTGGGCGAGCGGACACAGCCAGATCCGCACTGCGCACTGCCTGACCGTCTGCCGTGGGTGAGTGGACACAGCCAGATCCGCACTGCGCCCTGCCTGACCGCCTGTCTTGGTTGAGTGGACACAGCCAGATCCGCACTGCGCCTTGCCTGACCGTCTGCCGTGGGTGAGTGGACACAGCCAGATCCACACTGCACCCAGCCTGCCCGTCTGCTGTGGGTGAGTGGACACAGCCAGATCCGCACTGCGCCCTGCCTGACCGTCTCCCGTGGGTAAGTGGACACAGCCAGATCCGCACTGCGCCTTGCCTGCCCGTCTCACGTTGGTGAGTGGACACAGCCAGATCCGCACTGCGCCCTACCTGCCCGTCTCCCGTGGGTGAGTGGACACAGCCAGATCCGCACTGCACCCTGCCTGACCGTCCTTCATGGGTGAGTGGACACCGCCAGATCCGCACTGCGCCCTGCCTGCCCGTCTGCCGTGGGCGAGTGGACACAGCCAGATCCGCACTGCGCCCTGCCTGACCGTCTGCTGTGGGTGAGTGGACACAGCCAGATCCACACTGCGCCCTGCCTGCCCCTCTGCCGTGGGTGAGTGGACACAGCCAGATCCGCACTGCGCCCTGCCTGACCGTCTGCCGTGGGTTAGTGGACACAGCCAGATCTGCACTGAGCCCTGACTGACCGCCTGCCGTGGGTGAGTGGACACAGCCAGATCCGCACTGCGCCCTGCCTGCCCGTCTCCCGTGGGTGAGTGGACACCGCCAGATCCGCACTGCGCCCTGCCTGCCCGTCTCCCGTAGGTGAGTGGACACAGCCAGATCCCCACTGCGCCCTGCCTGCCCGTCTGCCGTGGGTGAGTGGACACAGCCAGATCCGCACTGCGCCCTGCCTGACCGTCTCCCGTGGGTGAGTGGACACAGCCAGATCCGCACTGCGCCTTGCCTGACCGTCTCACATGGGTGAGTGGACACAGCCAGATCCGCACTGCGCCCTGCCTGCCCGTCTCCCGTGGGTGAGTGGACACAGCCAGATCCGCACTGCACCCTGCCTGACCGTCTTTCGTGGGTGAGTGGACACCGCCAGATCTGCACTGCGCCCTGCCTGCCCGTCTCCCGTGGGTGAGTGGACACAGCCAGATCCGCACTGCGCCCTGCCTGACCGTCTGCCGTGGGTGAGTGGACACTGCCAGATCCACACTGCGCCCTGCCTGCCCGTCTGCCGTGGGCGAGTGGACACAGCCAGATCCGCACTGCGCCCTGCCTGACCGTCTGCTGTGGGTGAGTGGACACAGCCAGATCCGCACTGCGCCCTGCCTGACCGCCTGCCGTGGGTGAGTGGATACAGCCAGATCCGCACTGCGCCATGCCTGCCCGTCTCCCGGGGGCGAGTGGACACAGCCAGATCCGCACTGCGCCCTGCCTGCCCTTCTGCCGTGGGTGAGTGGACACAGCCAGATCCGCACTGCGCCCTGCCTGACCGTCTGCCGTCGGTGAGTGGACACAGCCAGATCCACACTGCGCCCTGCCTGCCCGTCTGCCGTGGGCGAGTGGACACAGCCAGATCCGCAATGCGCCCTGCCTGACCGTCTGCCGTGGGTGAGTGGACACAGCCAAATCCGCACTGCGCCCTGCCTGCCCGTCTGCCGTGGGTGAGTGGACACAGCCCGATCCGCACTGCGCCCTGCCTGACCGTCTGCCGTGGGTGAGTGGACACAGCCAGATCCGCACTGCGCCCTGCCTGCCCGTCTGCCGTGGGTGAGTGGACACAGCCAGATCCGCACTGCGCCCTGCCTGCCCGTCTCCCGTGGGTGAGTGGACACAGCCAGATCCGCACTGCGCCCTGCCTGACCGCCTGCCGTGGGTGAGTGGACACAGCGAGATCCGCACTGTGCACTGCCTGACAGTCTGCCGTGGGTGAGTCGACACAGCCAGATCCGCACTGCGCCCTGCCTGACCGCCTGCCGTTGGTGAGTGGACACAGCGAGATCCGCACTGTGCACTGCCTGACAGTCTGCCGTGGGTGAGTCGACACAGCCAGATCCGCACTGCGCCCTGCCTGACCGTCTGCCGTGGGTGAGTGGACACAGCCAGATCCGCACTGCGCCCTGCCTGACCGCCTGTCGTTGGTGAGTGGTCACAGCCAGATCCGTACTGCGCCCTGCCTGCCCGTCTGCCGTGGGTCAGTGGACATAGCCAGATCCACACAGCACCGTCTCTGCCCATCTCCCGTGGGTGAGTGAACACAGCCGTATCCGCACTGCGCCCTGCCTGCCCGTCTGCCGTGGGCAAGTGGACACAGCCAGATCCGCACTGCGCCCTGCCTGACCGTCTGCCGTGGGTGAATGGACACAGCCAGATCCGCACTGCGCCCTGCCTAACCGCCTGCCGTGGGGGAGTGGACACAGCCAGATCCGCACTGCGCCCTGCCTGCCCGTCTCCCGTGGGCGAGTGGACACAGCCAGATCCGCACTGCACCCTGCCTGCCCGTCTGCCGTGGGTGAGTGGACACAGCCAGATCCGCACTGCGCCCTGCCTGACCGTCTGCCGTGGGTGAGTGGACACAGCCAGATCCACACTGCGCCCTGCCTGCCCGTCTGCCGTGGGTGAGTGGACACAGCCAGATCCGTACTGCGCCCTGCCTGACCGTCTCCCGTGGGTGAGTGGACACAGCCAGATCCGCACTGCGCCTTGCCTGCCCGTCTACCGTCAGTGAGTGGACACAGCCAGATCCGCACTGCGCCCTGCCTACCCGTCTCCCGTGGGTGAGTGGACACAGCCAGACCCGCAATGCGCGCTGCCTGCCCGTCTCCCGTGGGCGAGTGGACACAGCCAGATCCGCACTGCGCCCTGCCTGCCCGTCTGTCGTGGGCGAGTGGACACAGCCAGATCCGCACTACGCCCTGCCTGACCGTCTGCCGTGGGTGAGTGGACACAGCCAGATCCACACTGCGCCCTGCCTGCCCGTCTGCCGTGGGCGAGCGGACACAGCCAGATCCGCAGTGCGCACTGCCTGACCGTCTGCCGTGGTGAGTGGACACAGCCAGATCCGCACTGCTCCCTGCCTGCCCGTCTGCCGTGGGCGATTAACACAGCCAGATCCACACTGCGCCCTGCCTGCCCCTCTGCCGTGGGCGAGTGGACACAGCCAGATCCGCACTGCGCCCTGCCTGACCGTCTGCCGTGGGTGAGTGGACACAGCCAGATCCGCACTGCGCCCTGCCTGACCGCCTGCCCTGGGTGAGTGGACACAGCCAGATCCGCACTGCGCCCTGCCTGCCCTTCTGCCGTGGGTGAGTCAACACAGCCAGATGCGCACTGCGCCCTGCCTGCCCGTCTCCCGTCAGTTAGTGGACACAGCCAGATCCGAACTGCGCCCTGCCTGCCTGTCTCCCGTGGGTGAGTGGACACAGCCAGATCCGCACTGCGCCCTGCCTGTCCGTCTGCCGTGGGCGAGTGGACACAGCCAGATCCGCACTGCGCCCTGCCTGACTGTCTGCCCTGGTGAGTGGACACAGCCAGATCCGCACTGCGCCCTGCCTGACCGCCAGCCGTGCGTGAGTGGACACAGCCAGATCCGCACTGCCCCCTGCCTGCCCGTCTCCCGTGGGCGAGTGGACACAGCCATATCCGCACTGCGCCCTGCCTGACCGCCTGCCGTGGGTGAGTGGACACAGCCAGATCCGCACTGCGCCCTGCCTGCCCGTCTCCCGTGGGCGAGTGGACACAGCCAGATCCGCACTGCGCCCTGCCTGCCCGTCTCCCGTGGGTGAGTGGACACAGCCAGATCCGCACTGCGCCCTGCCTGCCCGTCTCCCGTGGGCGAGTGGACACAGCCAGATCCGCACTGCGCCCTGCCTGACCGTCTCCCGTGGGTGAGTGGACACAACCAGATCTGCACTGCGCCCTACCTGCTCGTCTCCCGTGGGTGAGTGGACACAGCCAGATCTGCACTGCACCCTGCCTGACCGTCCTTCGTGTGTGAGTAGACACAGCCAGATCCGCACTGCGCCCTGCCTGCCCGTCTCCCGTGGGTGAGTGGACACAGCCAGATCCGCACTCTGCCCTGCCTGCCCGTCTCCCGTGGGCGAGTGGACACAGCCAGATCCGCATTGCGCCCTGCCTGCCCGTCTGCCGTGGGCGAGTGGACACAGCCAGATCCACAGTGTGCCGTGCCTGACCGTCTGCCGTGGGTCAGTGGACATAGCCATATCCACACAGCACCCTCTCTGCCCGTCTCCCGTGAGTGAGTGGACACAACCAGTTCCAGACAGCGCCCTACCTGCCTGTCACCCGTGTGTCAGTGGACACGGCCAGTTCCACACCGCGCCCTGCCTGCCCGTGTCCCGTGGGTGAGTGGACACTGCCAGTCCAACACAGCGCCCTGCCTGCCCATCTCTCCTGGGTTAGTGGACACAGTCAGGTCCACTGAGTGCCCTACCTGCCCGTCAACCGTGGGTCAGTGGACACAGCCCGTCCCACAGAGCGCCCTACCTGACCGTCTACCATGGATGAGTGGACAGCGCCAGTTCCACACCACGCCCTGCCTGCCCGTGTCCGGAGGGTGAGTGGACACAGAGAGTTCCACACATCGCCCTACCTGCCAGTCACCCGTGGGTCAGTGGACACAGCCGGTACCACACAGGGCCCTAACTGCCCGTCTACCGTGGGTGAGTGGACACAGCCAGTTCCACACCGCGCCCTGCCTGCCCAACCACTCTAGATGAGTGGACACAACCAGTGCCACACTGGGCCCTGCCTGCCCGTTACCCGTGGGTCAGTGGACACAGCCGGTTCCACACAGCACCCTACCTGCATATCTACCGTGGGTGAGTGGACACAACCAGTTCCACATCGCGCCCTACCTGCCCTTCACCCGTGGGTCAGTGGACACAGCCAGTTCCACACAGCGCCCTATCTGCCCGTCTCCCGTGGGTGAGTGGACACAGCCAGGTCAACACAGTGACCTGCCTGCCCTTCTCCCATGGGTGAGTGGACACTGCCAGTACAACACAGCGCCCTGCCTGCCCGTCTCCCATTTGTGAGAGGACACAGCAAGTTCAACACAGCGACCTGCCTGCCCGTCTCCCGTGGGTGAGTGGACACTGCCAGTTCCACACAGCGCCCTACCTGCCTGTAACCCGTTGGTCAGTGGACACAGCCAGTTCCACACAGCGCCCTACCTGACCGTCAGCTGTGGGTGAGTGGACACTGCCAGTTCCACACCGCGCCCTGCCTGCCCGTGTCCCGTGGGTTAGTGGACACTGCCAGTACAAAACAGCGCCCTGCCTGCCCATCTCCCGTGAGTGAGTGGACACCGCCAGTTCCACACAGTGCCTTACCTATCCGTCACCCGTGGGTCAGTGGACACAGCCCGTCCCACAGAGCGCTCTACCTGACTGTCTACCGTGGGTGAGTGGACAGCGCCAGTTCCACATAGTGCCCTGCCTGTCCGTTTCCCGTCGGTGAGTGCACACTTCCAGTTCAACACAGCAACCTGCCTGCACGTCTCCTGTGGTTGAGTGGACACTGCCAGTTCCACACAGCGCCCTACCTGCCCATCACCCGTGGGTCAGTGGACACAGCCAGTTCCACACAGCGCCCTAACTCCTCGTCCACAGTGGGTGAGTGGACACTGCCATTTCCACACCACGCCCTACCTGACCATGTCCCATGTGGGAGTGGACACAGCCAGGTCAACACAGTGACCTGCCTACCCGTCCCCGTGGGTGAGTGGACACTGCCTGTTCAACACAGTGACCTGCCTGCCCGTCTCCCATGTGTGAGTGGACACAGCCAGTTCAACACAGCGACCTGTCTGCCCGTCTCCCGTGGGTGAGTGGACACTGCCAGTTCCACATGGCGCCCTGCCTGCCCATGTCCCGTGGGTGAGTGGACACAGCCAGGTCAACACAGTGAGCTGCCTGCCCGTCTCCCCGTCTCCCGTGGGTGAGTGGACACTGCCTGTTCAACACAGCGCCCTTCCTACCCGTCTCCCGGGTGTGAGTGGACACAGCCAGTTCAACACAGCGACCTGTCTGCCTGTCTCCCGTGGGTGAGTGGACACTGCCATTTCCACACAGCGCCCTACATGCCTGTCACCCGTGGGTCAGTGGACACAGCCAGTTCCACACAGCGCCCTACCTGCCCGTCAGCCGTGGGTGAGTGGACACCGCCAGTTCCACACCATGCCATCCCTGCCCGTGTCCCGTGGGTGAGTGGACACTGCCATTACAAAACAGTACCCTGCCTGCCCGTCCCCCGTGGGTGAGTGTACACTGCCTTTTCCACACAGTGTCTTACCTACCCGTCACCCGTGGGTCAGTGTACACAGCCCATCCCACAGAGCGCCCTACCTGCCTCTCTACCATGGGTGAGTGGACAGCGCCTGTTCCACAGAGTGCCCTGCCTGTCCGTTTCCCGTCTGTGAGTGGACACTGCCAGTTCAACACAGCGACCTGCCTGCCCGTCTCCCGTGGTTGAGTGGACACTGCCAGTTCCGCACAGCGCCCTACCTGCCCGTCACCCGTGGGTCACTGGACACAGCCAGTTCCACACAGCGCCCTCATTGCCCGTCTACCGTGGGTGAGTGGACACTGCCAGTTCCACACCACGCCCTGCCTGCCCGTGTCCCATGGGTGATTGGACACAGCCAGGTCAACACAGTGACCTGCCTGCCCGTCTCCCATGTGTGAGTGGACACAGCCAGTTCAACACAGCGACATGCCTGCCCGTCTCCCGTGGGTGAGAGGACACTGCCAGTTCCACATGGCGCCCTGCCTGCCCATGTCCCGTGGGTGAGTGGACACAGCCAGGTCAACACAGTGAGCTGCCTGCCCGTCTCCCCGTCTCCCGTGGGTGAGTGGACACTGCCTGTTCAACACAGCGCCCTTCCTGCCTGTCTCCCGGGTGTGAGTGGACACAGCCAGTTCAACACAGCGACCTGTCTGCCTGTCTCCCGTGGGTGAGTGGACACTGCCATTTCCACACAGCGCCCTACATGCCTGTCACCCGTGGGTCAGTGGACACAGCCAGTTCCACACAGCGCCCTACCTGCCCGTCAGCCGTGGGTGAGTGGACACCGCCAGTTCCACACCATGCCCTCCCTGCCCGTGTCCCGTGGGTGAGTGGACACTGCCATTACAAAACAGTACCCTGCCTGCCCGTCCCCCGTGAGTGAGTGTACACTGCCATTTCCACACAGTGTCTTACCTACCCGTCACCCGTGGGTCAGTGTACACAGCCCGTCCCACAGAGCACCCTACCTGCCTCTCTACCATGGGTGAGTGGACAGCGCCTGTTCCACAGAGTGCCCTGCCTGTCCGTTTCCCGTCTGTGAGTGAACACTGCCAGTTCAACACAGCGACCTGCCTGCCCGTCTCCCGTGGTTGAGTGGACACTGCCAGTTCCGCACAGCGCCCTACCTGCCCGTCACCCGTGGGTCACTGGACACAGCCAGTTCCACACAGCGCCCTAATTGCCCGTCTACCGTGGGTGAGTGGACACTGCCAGTTCCACACCACGCCCTGCCTGCCCGTGTCCCATGGGTGATTGGACACAGCCAGGTCAACACAGTGACCTGCCTGCCCGTCTCCCATGTGTGAGTGGACACAGCCAGTTCAACACAGCGACATGCCTGCCCGTCTCCCGTGGGTGAGTGGACACTGCCATTTCCACATTGCGCCCTGCCTGCCCGTGTCCCGTGGGTGAGTGGACAAAGCCAGGTCAACACAGTGAGCTGCCTGCCCGTCAGCCGTGGGTGAGTGGACACTGCCTGTTCAACACCACGCCCTGCCTGCCTGTCCCCCGTGTGTGAGTGGACACAGCCAGTTCAATACAGTGAACTGCCTGCCCGTCTCCCGTGGGTGAGTGGACACTGCCAGTTCCACACAGCGCCCTACGTACCTGTCACCCGTGGGTCAGTGGACACAGCCAGTTCCACACAACGCCCTACATGCCCGTCAGCCGTGGGTGAGTGGACACTGCCAGTTCCACACCACGCCCTGCCTACCCATGTCCCGTGGGTGAGTGGACACTGCCAGTACAAAACAGCGCCCTGCCTGCCCTTCCCCCGTCGGTGAGTGGACACAGCCAGTTCCACACAGTGTCTTACCTACCCCTCACTCGTGGGTCAGTGGCCACAGCCCGTCCCACAGAGCACCCTACATGCTCTCTACCATGGGTGAGTGGACAGCGCATGTTCCACATTGCGCCCTGCCTGCCCATCTCCCGTCGGTGAGTGGACACAGCCAGTTCCACACAGCGCCCTATCTGCCCGTCCCCCGTGGGTCAGTGGACACACCCAGGTCAACACAGTGGCCTGCCTGCCCGTCTCCCGTGGGTGAGAGGACACTGCCAGTTCCACACAGCACCCTACATGTCTGTCACCCGTGGGTCAGTGGACACAGCCAGTTCCACACAGCGCCCTACCTGCCCATCAGCCGTGGGTGAGTGGACACCGCCAGTTCCACACCACGCCCTGCCTGCCCGTGTCCCGTGAGTGAGTGGACACTGCCAGTACAAAACAGTACCCTGCCTGCCCGTCCCCCGAGGGTGAGTGTACAATGCCAGTTCCACACAGTGTCTTACATACCCGTCACCCGTGGGTCAGTGGACACAGCCCGTCCCACAGAGCGCCCTACCTGCCTCTCTACCATGGGTGAGTGGACAGCGCCTGTTCCACAGAGTGCCCTGCCTGTCCGTTTCCCGTCGGTGAGTGGACACTGCCAGATCCACACAGCGCCCTACCTGCTCGTCACCCGTGGGTCACTGGACACAGCCAGTTCCACACAGCGCCCTAACTGCCCGTCCACTGTGGGTGAGTGGACACTGCCAGTTCCACACCACGCCCTGCCTGCCTGTGTCCCATGGGTGATTGGACACAGCCAGGTCAACACAACACCCTGCCTGCCCGTCCCCCGTGTGTGAGTGGACACAGCCAGTTCAATACAGCGACCTGCCTGCCCGTCTCCCGTGGGTGAGTGGACACTGCCAGTTCCACACAGCGCCCTACGTACCTGTCACCCGTGGGTCAGTGGACACAGCCAGTTCCACACAACGCCCTACATGCCCGTCAGCCATGGGTGAGTGGGACACTGCCAGTTCCACACCACGCACTACCTGCCCGTGTCCCGTGGGTGAGTGGACACTGCCAGTACAAAACAGCGCCCTGCCTGCCCGTCCCCCGTGGGTGAGTGGACACAGCCAGTTCCACAGTGTCTTACCTACCCCTCACCCGTGGGTCAGTGGCCACAGCCCGTCCCACAGAGCGCCCTACCTGCCTCTCTACCATGGGTGAGTGGACAGCTCTTGTTCCACATTGCGCCCTGCCTGCCCATCTCCCGTCGGTGAGTGGACACAGCCAGTTCCACACAGTGCCCTATCTGCCTGTCCCCCGTGGGTCAGTGGACACAGCCAGGTCAACACAGTGACCTGCCTGCCCGTCTCCCTTGGGTGAGTGGACACTGCCAGTTCCACACAGCGCCCTACATGTCTGTCACCCGTGGGTCAGTGGACACAGCCAGTTCCACACAGCGCCCTACCTGCCCATCAGCCGTGGGTCAGTGGACACAGCCAGATCCACACAGCGCCCTAACTGCCCGTCCACCGTGGGTGAGTGGACACTGCCAGTTCCACACCACGCCCTGCCTGCCCGTGTCCCATGTGTGAGTGGACACAGCCAGTTCAACACAGCGACCTGCCTGCCCATCTCCCGTGGGTGAGTGGACACTGCCAGTTTCACAATGCGCCCTGCCTGCCCGTGTCCCGTGGGTGAGTGGACACAGCCAGGTAAACACAGTGAGCTGCCTGCCCGTCAGCCGTGGGTGAGTGGACACTGCCTGTTCAACACAGCGCCCTGCCTGCTCATCTCCCGTGTGTGAGTGGACACAGCCAGTTCAATACAGCGACCTGCCTGCCCGTCTCCCGTGGGTGAGTGGACACTGCCAGTTCCACACAGCGCCCTACGTGCTGTCACCCGTAGGTCAGTGGACACAGCCAGTTCCACACAACGCCCTACCTGCCCGTCAGCCGTGGGTGAGTGGACACTGCCAGTTCCACACCACGCCCTGCCTGCCCGTGTCCCGTGGGTGAGTGGACACTGCCAGTACAAAACAGCGCCCTGCCTGCCCTTCCCCCATGGGTGAGTGGACACAGCCAGTTCCACACAGTGTCTTACTTACCCCTCACCCATGGGTCAGTGGACACAGCCCGTCCCACAGAGCGCCCTACCTGCCTCTCTACCATGGGTGAGTTGAGAGCGCCTGTTCCACAGAGTGCCCTCCCTGTCCGTTTCCCGTCGGTGAGTGGGCACTGCCAGTTCAACACAGTGACCTGCTTGCCCGTCTCCTGTGGGTGAGTGGACACTGCCAGTTCCACACAGCGCCCTACCTGCCCGTCACCCATGGGTCAGTGGACACAGCCAGTTCCACACAGCGCCCTAACTGCCCGTCCACTGTGGGTGAGTGGACACTGCCAGTTCCCCACACGCCCTGCCTGCCCGTGTCCTATGGGTGAGTGGACACAGCCAGGTCAACACAGTGACCTGCCTACCCGTCTCCCGTGTGTGGGTGGACACTGCCTCTTCAACACAGCGCCCTGCCTGCCCGTCTCCCATGTGTCAGTGGATACAGCCAGTTCAACACAGCGACCTGCCTGCCCGTCTCCCGTGGGTGAGTGGACACTGCCAGTTCCACAAAGCACCCTACCAGCCCGTATAACATGGGTCAGTGGACACAGCCAGTTCCACACCCCGCCCTTCCTGCCCGTCTCCCGTCGGTGAGTGGGCACAGCCAGTTGAACACAGCGCCCTGCCTGCCCGTCTCCTGTGTGTGAGTGGACACAGCCAGTTCAACATAACGACCTGCCTGCCCGTCTCCCGTGGGTGAGTGGACACTGCCAGTTCCACACAGCGCCCTACCTGCCTGTCAGCCGTGGGTCAGTGGACACAGCCAGTTCCACACAGCGCCCTACCTGCCCGTCAGCCATGGGTGAGTGGACACTGCAAGTTCCACACCGCGCCCTTTTTGCCCGTGTCCCGTGGGTGAGTGGACACTGCCAGGACAAAACAGCGCCCTGCTAGCCCGTCCCCCGTGGGTGAGTGGACACAGCCAGTTCCACACAGTGTCTTACCTACCCCTCGCCCGTGGGTCAGTGGACACAGCCCGTCCCACAGAGCGCCCTACCTGCCTCTCTACCATGGGTTAGTGGACAGCGCCTGTTCCACAGAGTGCCCTGCCTGTCCGTTTCCGATCAGTGATTGAACTCTGCCAGTTCAACACAGCGACCTGTCTGCCCGTCTCCCGTGGGTGAGTGTACACAGCCAGGTCAACACAGCGCCCTACCTGCCCATCCCCCGTGGGTGAGTGGACAAAGCCAGGTCAACACAGCGACCTGCCTTCCCGTCTCCCGTGGGTGAGTGGACACTGCCAGTTCAACACAGCGCCCTGCCTGCCTGTCTACAGTGGGTGAGTGGACATTTCAAAACCATGAGTGACAGTACGAATATTCACATTGCCTACCATGAATCTAAAAGTTCAGGGACACAGGCAGAGATAGTCGTTAGGCGTATTTTTGGGGTAGAGTCCACCGCACTCTCTTGCAGAAGATTGACCAGTTCCTGTAGTCCTTAGGTGTATTTTTGGGGTAGAGTCCACCACACTCTCTTGCAAAGAATTGACCAATTCCTGCAACAAGTTTGCAGAGACTAGTCTGGTATACCTTTGAAGTATATCCATAGCCCCTCAACACAACCCTTGTCTCCCAAATACCCATTGTAAGTTATTGCAGTGGTCCAATCATATATGCTCTGAGTCGTCCCGAGAATAGGAATCTTAGTTGCAGTTTGTTCACGAAACTTCTCCACAGCACGTGCAGAGTAGAAGCAACCAGCTCCTTTTCACAGCGAAGTATTCCGGGCGGCGGTGGCAAATAAGAGGGCCAGAAAATCGCCTGTCTAAACTTGACATAGAGTCCATTTAACACCATTTATATTGTAATATACATAAGTAGGTAAAAGAACACAGCCTGGCAAATAAACTTCACGGTGGAAACAAATAAGAATATCAGGGCTGAGTCCGGTATAATAATAAGCAGATACCAGCATGCTGGATGTGATCATTAGCGGGTGCTCCCAGAGCCCTGGGATCACTGACATAAGAACAACACGATCTCCCCAGCCCACCGGTTAGAGTAAAACGGGGTCTGATATATAAGTCCAATAGGCGTCCATAGCAGGGTTACCATAGCTGAAAACAAGGTCAAAGAATTCAATGGCTGTCCTGTCGCTCGAACCAGCTTGGAAGCAATCTCAGTAAGTCTCAATCTGACTTCAAGACGGCAGCAGAGCTTGTCTAGTTGTCATCCTAACTGGAGGTTGCTGGTCGAACTGCAGCTTCTGTGTCTTCATCCTGCTTTTTATGGAGGGATCCTGCTTGGCTTACTAGCCTCTCCAGGAGCCAGAACGGGCCCTCAGCATCTTGTTGAAATACACAAACATGACCTCAACTCCAAATAACAACTGGATCCGGTCCTGACCACTGGCTAGTCAGTGGATCCTTCCACCCAACCAAGGGCGTGTCTTTGTTGGAATTAGTACACCAAAACCGTTGGGTTGCTGAACGATCTTCTTTGTCCAAAATTAAAAAATTTTAAATAACGAGATCATGGTTTTGATAATTCTGGGGGAGGGGGGCGTGAGGTGGTACAGATCCACCTTTTTCATTTTCAAAAGTTGATTTTTGAGAATCTAGTAGGCACGTTCTACAATGCTTTGTCCTTAGGCGTTATAAGAATTTTCTGGTTTATGACTGATCCCCATTTTCAGTAAGAATGTTTGAAATTTGTCACCCGTGTATTCAGGGTCATTGTCTGTTTTTATACAATTAGGCTGGCCCATTGATGCAAAGCATCGGAGGCAATGGGCTACACAGTGTTTACCAGCCTCGCCTAATTGAAATGTGGCCATTAAAAATCCAGAATAAGTGTCTAAGATCAGATGAACATATTTTAATCAACCCAGAGAAGTAATAAACGTCACATCCATTTGCCATAAGTGGTTAGATAAAAGGCCTCTGGTATTAACACCATAATGGGGAACAGGGAGTAACTGAGAACAGGAAGAGCAAGCTATTACAATTTTTCGAGCCGCTTCTCTAGAGATATTGAACTGTTGCTTGAGAGCGCTGCTATTTGTGCAAAGCATGGGACTGCTATGCCAACTACGCTTAACAAAATAAGAAGAGTTTCGTTCTAGAGGCAAGATATACAATTTTATTTCCTTCGTCGAGGGGACCAGGCAGGTGGGAATGAGCACGAAGGTGCCCATAGAAAGATCTTCCGGTACGTGAGTGAATGAGGGATTGCAAGGCTCGAAACAATTTCTGAACATTATATTTGAAGTCCCATAAGGGTCACATTCTCTATGACTTGGAGTGCCAGAATCACATAATGACTATATGAATAAAGGTTAACAGGCGTAGCATGGATGGCCTCTAAAGCTGAAAAAACTGCCTGCAATTCGACCTCTTGAGACGAAGAAAACTCAGTGTGCCAATATTTTATGTCATCCTTAACTGAATAGACTCCATACCATTAGAAGAACCCTCTGTAAAAATAAGAAAAGCATTTTCAAGGGGAACAAGAGACACTTGGGCAACAAAGTAAAACGGATTTAGGCTAGCAAAATGTAACAACTTATCAGGGGTGTAATGGTTATCAATTTTTCCAGGATAATTGGCCAAGGGCTATGGCTCAGGAGTCACTATGCTAGAACAACCACTCCTGCTGCAGACTAGAAAAAGGCACACAAAAAAGTGTGGCTCTTTACCCAGTAATTTGCAGGATTATGAACGGAGCATATGGATTAAGGTACCAACCATCTCTTAATAAGGAGTTAGAACTTTAGAGGGATAGGAGGGCAAATGTAGCTCATTAGTGGTGCCTATTGATAGACGACTGCTGTGGGAATAAGAGAGTTGTGTAAAACATAGCCAGCCCATTCCAAGTTATAGTTTACATAGGGAACATGTTGGCGGGACAATTCCTGTTTTACTAATTTTAAAGATTGCCTCCCGTCAGAGGTTAATTGACGAGGAGAATTGGTATCGCCATGTAAGATGTCAAAAAGACATCTTATTGTCGCCAGTGGTAATTCTCAATTAGGGTCGAATCCAATTGATATCTCCTAGAAGTCTTTGGAAATCATTAAGAGTTTTTAAGCCATCTTTACGAATTTGAATTCTTTGGTTAATAAAATGGTATTTATGCAGTTGGTATCCCAAATAACAATAAGGAGGGTGCCTCTGCACCTTCTCCTGAGCAATGACAAGTCCCTGTTTAATTGTGTTGTTTCATGATCAAAAACTTGCAGTAAGACTCCTTCATCTGCATATCCATATAGTGGATGATATATACAGTAGGATATTTGATTCTAGTAGCAAACCACTGGCAACAAATCTTTGGCACATGTTGGAATTGTCTGGACTGTCCTTACTCAACACAGTTAAGCAATTCACTACTGTTCAGGATTACGGGCTTAGCCTATCCCTTGGAGCGAACCAACAGCTTCCTGCTTGGGCCACAGGAGGGCCAGTGTTGCTCAGTGATAACAGAAACCTCAGCCTCAGTATCTACAATTCCTTTAAATGCCTTACCATTCACCCACAAAACCATTTCAGGCTTATTCATAGTAATAGCATCCAGTAAGCATCCGAGAAGCAAAAAGCAGAGGGTACCCTGGTTTGTTGCGATTGTACTTTACCAAGGGATATAAAAGAAATTAAAACAAGCTGAGCAATGTGCTGGCCAGGATTGACAACAGAAATAGAGCTGAGAGGAGTACAAAACTTTAATTTCTCTTGTATAATCCTGATCTATAATTCCCGATGTCACCAGTAAGCTGTTCAAAGTGATACTGCTTCTACCTAATAACAAGCCTATAGCAGCATTTTGAATAAGAAGTTTTTGCATATTTTTTAAATTTTCTAATTCCTTAAAGGTTATGTGCCTGATAATATGCCAGGGGTTTAGACAATTCCGAATAAGATTTCAAAGATAAAAAGCGTCCACAGGAACCTTCTCAGGTTCATGGGCTGAGTAATAGTCCTGCAATTTAACTCTTACTTCTTCTAAGTATTGAAATTTACCGTTCCTTCGTCAGGGCACCAAAGACATACTTCTACAAAACTTGAAAAATTTTCCAACTGCTTTTTTCCTATTTTAACACTGCGGGCCCGAAGCATAGTCTTCAACACTTCTACAAACAACATTCTACTAGTTCCTTGTCCCATAATTTCTTACTCTTATCAATTACACTCTCTGCCCAACACACCTTTCTTTATATAACAGCCGGCCTTCCACGGGCAGTGGCCTTCACCGAATCCCCTTGTCACTATGTACCACCGAAGGCAGTCTCGGAGAGAGGGTTTCCTATACGGGCCACCGCCTGCCGGTGCCAGCCGACGACGTGTATCACGTGGAGTTATGGGGCGAGGCTGAGAAATGAAGAGACAACAAAAAGATTGGGATGGGAGGACGGAGTCCTTGGTGACTGCCGCGCCTCGTTTATTACCGTTGCTGTATTTATACAGATAGAAACAAAGGAGAAGCGAAATACAAAGGAACAGGTAGTATATGTCTTCACTAAACCAGAAAACAAAGGTTCCGGTTTTTTCAAACATACCTCACTTTGATAGCCGTTTCACTCGCTTAAGCAGTTTTGTAATCTACAACTTAACTGTTTTCTGATATCAAAAAAGATACATTCAGCCGGGCGCGGTTACTCAAGCCTGTAATCCTAGTATTCTGGGAGGCTGAAGCGGGCAGATTGCTCGAGGTTAGGAGTTCGAAGCCAGCCTGAGCAAGAGTAAAACCCTGTCTCTACTATAAATAGAAATAAATTAATTGGCCAACTAATATATATAGAAAATTAGCCGGGCAAGGTTGCGCATGCCTGTAGTCCCAGGTACTGGGAAGGCTGAGACAGAAGGATTGCTTGAGCCCAGGAGTTTGAGGTTGCTGTGATCTAGGTTGATGCCAAGGCACTCACTCTAGCCTGGTCAACAAGCTAAACTCTGGCTCAACAAACAAATACACTCAACTATGATCACTAAGACAGTTCAAGGAAAAGAGCACCCAAGCCTAACAATTCTGGTAAAGGAGAGTGTAGGGCTTCAGTGGGGAGCTATAAGCTACAAGGGCTATGTGCACAGTATTACTTCAGTGACCTTCTATAACTGCTACAGTTATCTCCAGCACCCTCCGTGAACTGGAGGAAAGGCCAAGAATGTCTGAGCTCAAAGTTAAGGCGCCAGGTGCTATGTCTAAAGGACCCCAGTGTTCCGCGCAAAAACCGCACCTCAACTATCCGGTGTTCTAAGACAGCAGCCAACAACGAACTATATATTTTCTAAATTCTTTTTTGAAAACAATGTGTACAGTTCCTCAGATCTAAGGGAAGACAACGATTCTAATATACGTTGGTGAAAACCGTGTGAAATGTGCTTTAATTGGAGAATAACAAATATAAAGTAGTCAGTTTCTATAGCTTTTGTCATTTATATATCGGAGTTCTTTATGACAGAACTGTATGTCTCTTATTGCTGTGAAAACAATGTACACAGTTCATTGCTCAGAAAAGATCTAGAATATGAGCAAGGAATTTTTTCTATCATTTGTGTAAATGATTGCATTTATATATGGACGTTCTTTATGAAGGACAAAATGCTTCTTTATCCGTTTGTGTAACCAATATTCGATGGGTTTCATTTGTCAGAGAAGAAGAAAAGCCTTCAAGCAATGCGCTTTTTAATCTCCTTTGTCCATGTCACTCCAAACATTTATATAAGGGAGATTTTTATGAAAGAATGGCATATTTCCTTTGCAGAACCTTATACACATTGCTTTTGTTCTAAGAGAAAATCTACTGTAAAATGAAGGGGTGTTTCATATTTTTTGTCTAAGACACTGTAAATGTCCACATAGAAACATTGCTTATGGAAGAACTGAATATTTCTTATAATGCTTTTTTGAAAACAATGAAAACTGTGTTTCCGTTCTCACAGATGAGATATCTGTGCAAGGCACATTCTCTGTTTCTAAGTCACTGCAAACATTATTATATTTCAATTAGAGAATAACGAATAAAGAAGTCACTTTCTATCGCTTTTGTATATGAATCTTTAATCACATATATGGCAGTTTTTTATGAAAAGACAGTTTTGTATATGCTTTTGTGTAAATATAGACGTGTTTTCAGTTCTCAAAGTAGCATACTGTATAAAGGAATTTTTTCTCAGTTTACCTGTTTCAAGTGTTATCTATGGTTGCAATTACATTTATATATGGAAGTTCTTTATGAACGAATTGTGTCTTACATGCGTTTCTGAAAACAAAGTACACTGTGTTTCAGATTTACAAAAAGAAGAAATATGTAAGCAACGCAGTTTCTATCTTCTTTGACTAAGTAACTGTACACATATTAAAAGGTCCCAAATGAAAAGAACTGAAAGTTTCTTTCATGGGTTTCTAGAATCTATACAGTGCTTCAAGTCTCAGTAAAGAAGAGGCGCATAAGCGAGGCCCTTTTATCCACTTTGTATAAGTCACTGCATATATTTATATATGGCATTTCTTTATGAAAAAACTGAATGTTTCTCAAATGCATTTGTGAAAACAATGTAGTCGAGCTTTTAGTTTGCGAGAATAAACGTTTAAGCAAGGCACTTTCTGGCACCTTTTTCTGAGTGACTGTAAATATTTACAACCTTTTATATTGAAGAAGTTAAAGATCCTTAAGTGTGTTTCTCAAAACTCTCTAAGTGCAATTCTTAGTGAGGAAAAAGCGTATAAGCCAGTCACTGTATTTATATATAGAAGTTCTTTATGAATGAACAAGCATATGACAAGGCACTTTCTATCGTCCAAGTCATTGTTTTCAAAAACGCATATAAGAAACTGTTGTTTCCTAAAACTTCCTTTTATAAATGTTGGCAGTAACTTAAAGAAACGAGCTAGATAGTGCCTTGTGTATACGCTTTTTCTGATAACTGAAAAAGTCTGTACTTTGTTTTCACAAACGCACATAAGAAAGATTCAGTTCTTTTTAAAAGATCTATGTATGAATGCTTACAGTAACTTACAAAAAGGAGACCAAAAGCGAAGTGCTTATATCCTTGTTCTTCTCTGATAACTGAAGCAATGTGTACGTTTTCACAAGACATATTACAAAAGTCTCTTAAAGAACTGCAATATATAAATGCTTACAGTGACTTAAAGCATATAGAAAGAGCCATGCTTAAACGCTTGTTTTTCTCTGAGAATTGAGAGTGCACATAAGACACATTCAGTTCATTCTTAAAGAACTTAAAAATAAATGCGGTGATTTAGACAGAGGTGATAAAAAGTGCCTTGCTTGTTCGCTGTAAACTGAAGACCTGTGTTCATTGTTTTCACAAACCATATAAAAACCAGTTCTTTCATGAAGAACTTCCATATATAAATGGAGAGACTTAGACAAAGAGAGATAATGCTTTGCTCATACGCTTGTTCTACTCTGATAACTGAAATAGTGTGTACATTGTTTTCATAAATGCATATAAGCAACATACACTTCTTTCATAAAGAACGCCAACATATAGATGCTTACAATGACTTAGACCAAGGAGCTAGACAGTCTCTTGCTGGTAAGCTTATTCTCAGCTGAGAACTAAACGTCCATGCACATTATTTCAGAAACGCCTATAAGAAACATCGTTCTTTCATAAATAACTTTCCTATATAAATGTTTGCAGTGACGTAAAAGAGAGAAAGTGCCTTGCTTGTACGTTTGTTCTTCTCTAGAACAGAAGCAAATGTATTCACAAACTCGTATAGGAAACATTGAGTTCTTTCATATAGGACTTCATATAGACGTCTTTGTAGTGCCATAGGCTAACGATAGATTAAGTGTCTTGCTGTTAGGCTTGTTCTTCTCTGAAAACTGAAGCCCTGTTTACATTGTTTTCTCCAACGGATATAAGAAACAGTCTTTCTTAAAGAACTCCAATATATGAATGTTTACAGTAACAATAATAAAAGATAGAAAGTACCTTGTTTATACGTTTGTTCTTCTCTGAGACCTGAAACCCCGTGTACCAAATTGTTTTCACAAACATATATGAAACACATTCAGTATTTTCATAAACATCTTCCATGTATATGTTTGCAGTGTCAAAGGAGACAAAAAGTACATTGTTAGTACTCCTATTCTCTGAAGCACTGTGTAGGGAGATTTGAGAAATGCATATAAGAAACTTTCAATTCTTTCATAATAAACTTTTATATGCTTGTTCTCTTGGAACTGAAGCAAGGTGCACATTGTTTTCACAAAAGTATAGAAGAAACATACAGTGCTTTCATAACTCATAGATACATATGTTTACAATGACTTTGATAAGGAAATAGATTTCTTTGTTTTATATGCTTTTTCCCTGAGCAAACACCATGTACATTGTTTTCACAAACGCATATAAACATTCAGTTATTTCTTAAGGCTTTCCATATATAAATGTTTACAGTGTCTTACAAAAAGAGAAAGTGTTTTGGTTATACGCTAGTTCTCTGAAGCGCTTTGTAGAAAATTTTGAGAAACCCATGTAAGAAACATTCAGTTCTTTCATAAGGAACTTCCACATATAAATGCAGTGAATTAGACTATGGATATAGAATGTCTTGCTTATTTGATTGTTTAAGAATGAAACACTGTGTTCTGTGTTTTCACAAACGGATATAAAAAACATTCAGTTCTTTCATAAAGAACGTCCTACATAAATGTTTGCAGTTAGACTAAAGAGATAGAATATGCCCCGTTAAACGCTTTTCTTTTCTAATACCTGAAGCACTGTTTATATATTTTTCACAAACGGATATCCGAAACATTCTGTTCTTTCTTAAAGAACTTCTATATGTGTGTACCTTAATCTACACACAGGAGATAAAGCCTTGCATAAACGCTAGTTCTTCTATAAGAACAAAACAATGTTTACATTGTTTTCACAAACACATATTAGAAACATTCATTTCTTTTATAGAGAACTTCTATAAAAGTTCTCTATAAAAGGCCCTGCCTGCCCGTCTCCCCTGGATTAGTGGACACAGCCAAATCCGCACTGCGCTCTGCCTGCCCATCTCCCGTGGGTGAGTGGACACAGCAAGATCCGCACTGCGCCCTGCCTGCCCGTCTGCCGTGGGTGAGTGGACACAGCCAGATCCGCACTGCACCCTGCCTGCCCGTTTGCCGTGGGTCAGTGGACATAGCCAGATCCACACAGCACCCTCTCTGCCCGTCTCCCGTGGGTGAGTGAACACAGCCAGATCCACACTGCGCCCTGCCTGACCGTCTCCCGTGGGTGAGTGGACACAGCCAAATCCGCACTGCGCCCTGCCTGCCCGTCTGCCGTGGGTGAGTGGACACAGCCAGATCCGCACTGCGCCCTGCCTGCCCGTTTCCCGTGGGTGAGTGGACACAACCAGATCCGCACTGCGCCTTGCCTGCCCGTCTCCCGTCAGTGGGTGTACACAGCCAGATCCGCACTGCGCCCTGCCTAACCGCCTGCCGTGGGTGAGTGGACACAGCCAGATCCGCACTGCGCCCTGCCTGCCCGTCTTCCCTGGGCGAGTGGACACAGCCAAATCCGCACTGCGCCCTGCCTGCCCATCTCCCGTGGGTGAGTGGACACAACAAGATCCGCACTGCGCCTTGCCTGCCCGTCTCCCGTCAGTGGGTGTACACAGCCAGATCCGCACTGCGCCCTGCCTAACCGCCTGCCGTGGGTGAGTGGACACAGCCAGATCCGCACTGCGCCCTGCCTGCCCGTCTTCCCTGGGCGAGTGGACACAGCCAAATCCGCACTGCGCCCTGCCTGCCCATCTCCCGTGGGTGAGTGGACACAACAAGATCCGCACTGCGCCTAGCCTGCCCGTCTCCCGTCAGTGGGTGTACACAGCCAGATCCGCACTGCGCCCTGCCTAACCGCCTGCCGTGGGTGAGTGGACACAGCCAGATCCGCACTGCGCCCTGCCTGCCCGTCTTCCCTGGGCGAGTGGACACAGCCAGATCCGCACTGGGCCCTGCCTGCCCGTCTGCCAGGGGTTAGTGGACATAGCCAGATCCACACAGCACCGTCTCTGCCCATCTTCCGTGGGTGAGTGGACACAGCCGGATCCGCACTGCGCCCTGCCTGACCGTCTGCCGTGGGTGAGTGGACACAGCCAGATCCGCACTGCGCCCTGTATGACCGTCTGCCGTGGGTGAGTGGACACAGCCAGATCCGCACTGCGCGCTGCCTGCCCGTCTCACGTGGGTGAGTGGATACAGCCAGATCCGCACTGCGCCCTGCCTGCCCGTCTCCCGTCAGTGAGTGGACACAGCCAGATCCGCACTGCGCCCTGCCTGCCTGTCTCCCGTGGGTGAGTGGACACAGCCAGATCCGCACTGCGCCCTGCCTGCCCGTCTGCCGTGGGTGAGTGGACACAGCCAGATCCGCACTGCCACCTGCCTGACCGCCTGCCGTGGGTGAGTGGACACAGCCAGATCCACACTGCCACCTGCCTGACCGCCTGCCGTGGGTGAGTGGACACAGCCAGATCCGCACTGCGCCCTGCCTGCCCGTCTCCCGTGGGCGAGTGGACACAGCCAGATCCGCACTGCGCCCTGCCTGCCCTTCTGCCGTGGGTGAGTGGACACAGCCAGATCCGCACTGCTTCCTGCCTGACCGTCTGTCGTGGGTGAGTGGACACAGCCAGATCCGCACTGCGCCCTGCCTGCCCGTCTCCCGTGGGTGAGTGGACACAGCCAGATCCGCACTGCGCCCTGCCTGCCCGTCTGCCGTGGGTGAGTGGACACAGCCAGATCCGCACTGCGCCCTGCCTGACCCTCTCCCGTGGGTGAGTGGACACAGCCAGATCCGCACTGCGCCCTGCCTGCCCGTATCCCCTGGACGAGTGGACACAGCCAGATCCGCACTGCGCCCTGCCTGCCCGTCTCCCGTGGGTGAGTGGACACAGCCAGATCCAAACTGCGCCCTGCCTGCCCGTCTGCCGTGGGTGAGTGCACACAGCCAGATCCGCACTGCGCCCTGCCTGACCGTCTCCCGTGGGTGAGTGGACACAGCCAGATCCGCACTGCGCCTTGCCTTCCCGTCTCACGTGGGTGAGTGGACACAGCCAGATCCGCACTGCGCCCTACCTGCCCGTCTCCCGTGGGTGATTGGACACAGCCAGATCCGCATTGCACCCTGCCTGACCGTCCTTCGTGGATGAGTGGACACCGCCAGATCCGCACTGCGCCCTGCCTGCCCGTCTCCCGTGGGTGAGTGGACACAGCCAGATCCGCACTGCGCCCTGCCTGCCCGTCTCCCGTTAGTGAGTGGACACAGCCAGATCCGCACTGCACCTTGCCTGCCGTCTCCCGTCAGTGAGTGGACACAGCCAGATCCGCACTGCGCCCTGCCTGCCCGTCTGCCGTGGGCGAGTGGACACATCCAGATCCGCACTGCGCCCTGCCTGACCGTCTGCTGTGGGTGAGTGGACACGGCCAGATCCGCACTGCGCCCTGCCTGACGGTCTGCCGTGGGTGAGTGGACACAGCCAGATTCGCACTGCGCCCTGCCTGCCCGTCTCCCGGGGGCGAGTGGACACAGCCAGATCCGCACTGCGCCCTGCCTGCCCGTCTCCAGTGGGCGAGTGGACACAGCCAGATCCGCACTGCGCCCTGCCTGCCCGTCACCCGTGGGCGAGTGGACACAGCCAGATCCGCACTGCGCAATGCCTGCCCGTCTCCCGTGGGTGAGTGGACACAGCCAGATCCGCACTGTACCTTGCCTGCCCGTCTCCCGTCAGTGAGTGGACACAGCCAGATCCGCACTGCGCCCTGCCTGCCCGTCTCCCGTGGGTGAGTGGACACAGCCAGATCCGCACTGCGCCCTGCCTGCAAGTCTGCCGTGGGTGAGTGGACACAGCCAGATCCGCACTGCGCCCTGCCTGCCCGTCTCCCGGGGGCGAGTGGACACAGCCAGATCCGCACTGCGCCCTGCCTGCCCGTCTCCAGTGGGCGAGTGGACACAACCAGATCCGCACTGCGCCCTGCCTGCCCGTCACCCGTGGGCGAGTCGACACAGCCAGATCCGCACTGCGCCCTGCCTGACCGCCTGCCGTGGGTGAGTGGACACAGCCAGATCCACACTTCGCCCTGCCTGCCCGTCTGCCGTGGGCGAGTGGACACAGCCAGATCCGCACTGCGCCCTGCCTGCCCTTCTGCCGTGGGTGAGTGGACACAGCCAGATCCGCACCGCGCCCTGCCTGATCGTCTGCCGTGGGTGAGTGGACACAGCCAGATCTGCACTGCGCCCTGCCTGCCGTCTCCCGTGGGTGACTGGACACAGCCAGATCCGCACTGCGCCCTGCCTGACCATCTGCCGTGGGTGAGTGGACAAGCCAGATCCGCACTGCGCCCTGCCTGCCCGTCTCCCGTGGGTGAGTGGACACATCCAGATCCGCACTGCGCCTTGCCTGCCCGTCTCCCGTCAGTGAGTGGACACAGCCAGATCTGCACTGCGCCCTGCCTCACCGTCTCCCGTTGGCGAGTGGACACAGCCAGATCCGCACTGCGCCCTGCCTGCCGGTCTCCCGTGGGTGAGTGGACACAGCCAGATCCGAACTGCGCCCTGCCTGCCCGTCTGCCGTGGGCGAGTGGACACAGCCAGATCCGCACTGCGCCATGCCTGCCCGTCTCCCGTCAGTGAGTGGACACAGCCAGATCTGCACTGCGCCCTGCCTGCCCGTCTCCCGTTGGCGAGTGGACACAGCCAGATCCGCACTGCGCCCTGCCTAACCGCCTTCCGTGTGTGAGTGGACACAGCCAGATCCGCACTGCGCCCTGCCTGCCCGTATCCCCTGGACGAGTGGACACAGCCAGATCCGCACTGCGCCCTGCCTGCCCGTATGCCGTGGGTGAGTGGACACAGCCAGATCCGCACTGCGCCCTGCCTGCCCGTCTCCCGTGGGTGAGTGGACACAGCCAGATCCAAACTGCGCCCTGCCTGCCCGTCTGCCGTGGGTGAGTGCACACAGCCAGATCCGCACTGCGCCCTGCCTGACCGTCTCCCGTGGGTGAGTGGACACAGCCAGATCCGCACTGCGCCTTGCCTTCCCGTCTCACGTGGGTGAGTGGACACAGCCAGATCCGCACTGCGCCCTACCTGCCCGTCTCCCGTGGGTGATTGGACACAGCCAGATCCGCACTGCACCCTGCCTGACCGTCCTTCGTGGATGAGTGGACACCGCCAGATCCGCACTGCGCCCTGCCTGCCCATCTCCCGTGGGTGAGTGGACACAGCCAGATCCGCACTGCGCCCTGCCTGCCCGTCTCCCGTTAGTGAGTGGACACAGCCAGATCCGCACTGCACCTTGCCTGCCGTCTCCCGTCAGTGAGTGGACACAGCCAGATCCGCACTGCGCCCTGCCTGCCCGTCTGCCGTGGGCGAGTGGACACATCCAGATCCGCACTGCGCCCTGCCTGACCGTCTGCTGTGGGTGAGTGGACACGGCCAGATCCGCACTGCGCCCTGTCTGACCGTCTGCCGTGGGTGAGTGGACACAGCCAGATCCGCACTGCGCCCTGCCTGCCCGTCTCCCGGGGGCGAGTGGACACAGCCAGATCCGCACTGCGCCCTGCCTGCCCGTCTCCAGTGGGCGAGTGGACACAGCCAGATCCGCACTGCGCCCTGCCTGCCCGTCACCCGTGGGCGAGTGGACACAGCCAGATCCGCACTGCGCAATGCCTGCCCGTCTACCGTGGGTGAGTGGACACAGCCAGATCCGCACTGTACCTTGCCTGCCCGTCTCCCGTCAGTGAGTGGACACAGCCAGATCCGCACTGCGCCCTGCCTGCCCTTCTGCCGTGGGTGAGTGGACACAGCCAGATCCGCACTGCGCCCTGCCTGACCGTCTGCCGTGTGTGAGTGGACAAAGCCAGATCCACACTGCGCCCTGCCTGCCCGTCTGCCGTGGGTGAGTGGACACAGCCCGATCCGCACTGCGCCCTGCCTGACCGTCTCCCGTGGGCGAGTGGACACAGCCAGATCCGCACTGCGCCCTGCCTGACCGTCTGCCGTTGGTGAGTGGACACAGCCAGATCCGCACTGCGCCCTGCCTGACCGTCTGCCGTGGGTGAGTGCACACAGCCAGATCCGCACTGCGCCCTGCCTGACCGTCTCCCGTGGGTTAGTGGACACAGCCAGATCCGCACTGCGCCTTGCCTTCCCGTCTCACGTGGGTGAGTGGACACAGCCAGATCCGCACTGCGCCCTGCCTGCCCGTCTCCCGTGGGTGAGTGGACACAGCCAGATCCGCACTGCACCCTGCCTGACCGTCCTTCGTGGATGAGTGGACACCGCCAGATCCGCACTGCGCCCTGCCTGCCCGTCTCCCGTGGGTGAGTGGACACCGTCAGATCCGCACTGCGCCCTGCCTGCCCGTCTCCCGTTAGTGAGTGGACACAGCCAGATCCGCACTGCACCTTGCCTGCCCGTCTGCCGTGGGCGAGTGAACACATCCAGATCCGAAATGCGCCCTGCCTGACCGTCTGCTGTGGGTGAGTGGACACGGCCAGATCCGCACTGCGCTCAGCCTGACCGTCTGCCGTGGGTGAGTGGACACAGCCAGATCCGCACTGCGCCCTGCCTGCCCGTCTCCCGGGGGCGAGTGGACACAGCCAGATCCGCACTGCGCCCTGCCTGCCCGTCTCCAGTGGGCGAGTGGACACAGCCAGATCCGCACTGCGCCCTGGCTGCCCGTCACCCGTGGGCGAGTGGACACAGCCAGATCCGCACTGCCCCTTGCCTGACCGCCTGCCGTGGGTGAGTGGACACAGCCAGATCCACACTTCGCCCTGCCTGCCCGTTTGCCGTAGGCGAGTGGACACAGCCAGATCCGCACTGCGCCCTGCCTGCCCGTATCCCCTGGACGAGTGGACACAGCCAGATCCGCACTGCGCCCTGCCTGCCCGTATGCCGTGGGTGAGTGGACACAGCCAGATCCGCACTGCGCCCTGCCTGCCCGTCTGCCGTGAGCGAGTGGACACAGCCAGATCCGCACTGCGCCCTGCCTGACCGTCTGCCGTGGGTGAGGGGACACAGCCAGATACACACTGCGCCCTGCCTGCCCCTCTGCCGTGGGCGAGTGGACACAGCCAGATCCGCACTGCGCCCTGCCTGTCCGTCTCCGGTCAGTGAGTGGACACTGCCAGATCCGCACTGCGCACTGCCTGCCCGTCTGCCGTGAGCGAGTGGACACAGCCAGATCCGCACTGCGCCCTGCCTGACCGTCTGCCGTGGGTGAGGGGACACAGCCAGATACACACTGCGCCCTGCCTGCCCCTCTGCCGTGGGCGAGTGGACACAGCCAGATCCGCACTGCGCCCTGCCTGACCGTCTGCCGTGGGTGAGTGGACACAGCCAGATCCGCACTGCGCCCTTCCTGCCCGTCTGCCGTGGGTGAGTGGACACAGCCAGATCCGCACTGCGCCCTGCCTGCCCCTCTGCCGTGGGCAAGTGGACACAGCCAGATCCGCACTGCGCCCTGCCTGACCGTCTGCCGTGGGTGAGTGGACACAGCCAGATCCGCACTGCGCCCTGCCTGCCTGTCTCCCGTGGGCGAGTGGACACAGCCAGATCCGCACTGCGCCCTGGCTGCCCATCTCCAGTGGACGAGTGGACACAGCCAGATCCGCACTGCGCCCTGCCTGCCCGTCTGCCGTGGGCGAGTGGACACAGCCAGATCCGCACTGTGCCCTGCCTGCCCGTCTGCCTTGGGCGAGTGGACACAGCGAGATCCGCACTGCGCCCTGCCTGACCGTCTGCCGTGTGTGAGTGGACACAGCCAGATCCACACTGCGCCCTGCCTGCCCCTCTGCCGTGGGCGAGTGGACACAGCCAGATCCGCACTGCGCCCTGCCTGCCCGTCTCCGGTCAGTGAGTGGACACTGCCAGATCCGCACTGCGCACTGCCTGCCCGTCTGCCGTGAGCGAGTGGACACAGCCAGATCCGCACTGCGCCCTGCCTGACCGTCTGCCGTGGGTGAGGGGACACAGCCAGATACACACTGCGCCCTGCCTGCCCCTCTGCCCTGGGCGAGTGGACACAGCCAGATCCGCACTGCGCCCTGCCTGACCGTCTGCCGTGGGTGAGTGGACACAGCCAGATCCGCACTGCGCCCTGCCTGCCCTTCTGCCGTGGGTGAGTGGACACAGCCAGATCCGCACTGCGCCCTGCCTGCCCGTCTCCCGTGGGTGAGTGGACACAGCCAGATCCGCACTGCGCCCTGCCTGCCCGTCTGCCGTGGGTGAGTGGACACAGCCAGATCCGCACTGCGCCATGCCTGACCGTCTGCCGTGGGTGAGTGGAGACAACCAGATCCGCACTGAGCCCTGCCTGACCGCCTGTCGTGGGTGAGTGGTCACAGCCAGATCCGTACTGCGCCCTGCCTGCCCGTCTGCCGTGGGTCAGTGGACATAACCAGATCCACACAGCACCGTCTGTGCCCATCTCCTGTGGGTGAGTGGACACAGCCGAATTCGCACTGCGCCCTGCCTGCCTGTCTCCCGTGGCTGAGTGGACACAGCCACATCGGCACTGCGCCCTGCCTGACCGTCTTCCGTGGGTGAGTGGACACAGCCAGATCCGCACTGCGCCCTGCCTGCCCGTCTGCCGTGGGCGAGTGGACATAGCCAGATCCGCACTGCGCCCTGCTTGCCCGTCTCCCGTCAGTGAGTGGACACAGCCAGATCCGCACTGCGCCCTGCCTGCCCGTCTGCCGTGGGCGAGTGGACACAGCCAGATCCGCACTGCGCCCTGCCTGACCGTCTGCCGTGGGTGAGTGGACACAGCCAGATCCACACTGCGCCCTGCCTGCCCCTCTGCCGTGGGCGAGTGGACACAGCCAGATGCGCACTGCGCCCTGCCTGACCGTCTGCCGTGGGTGAGTGGACACAGCCAGATCCGCACTTTGCCCTGCCTGCCCGTCTCCCGTGGGCGAGTGGACACAGCCAGATCCGCACTGCACCCTGCCTGCCCATCTCCAGTGGGCGATTGGACACAGCCAGATCCGCACTGCGCCATGCCTGCCCGTCTGGCGTGGGCGAGTGGACACAGCCAGATCCGCACTGCGCGCTGCCTGCCCGTCTGCCGTGGGCGAGTGGACACAGCGAGATCCCCACTGCGCCCTGCCTTACCGTCTGCCGTGGGTGAGTGGACACAGCCAGATCCACACAGCGCCCTGCCTGCCCCTCTGCTGTGGGCGAGTGGACACAGCCAGATCCGCACTGCGCCCTGCCTGCCCGACTCCCGTCAGTGAGTGGACACAGCCAGATCCGCACTGCGCCCTGCCTGCCCGTCTGCCGTGAGCGAGTGGACACAGCCAGATCCGCACTGCGCCCTGCCTGCCCGTCTCCCCTGGGTGAGTGGACACAGCCAGATCCACACTGCGCCCTGCCTGCCCCTCTGCCGTGGGCGAGTGGACACAGCCAGATCCGCACTGCGCCCTGCCTGACCGTCTGCTGTGGGTGAGTGGACACAGCCAGATCCGCACTGCGCCCTGCCTGACCGTCTGCCGTGGGTGAGTGGACACAGCCAGATCCACACTGCGCCCTGCCTGCCCCTCTGCCGTGGGCGAGTGGACACAGGCAGATCCGCACTGCGCCCTGCCTGCTCGTCTCCCGTCAGTGAGTGGACACAGCCAGATCCGCACTGCGCCCTGCCTGCCCGTCTGCCGTGGGTGAGTGGACACAGCCAGATCCACACTGCGCCCTGCCTGCCCCTCTGCCATGGGCGAGTGGACACAGCCAGATCCGCACTGCGCCCTGCTTGCCCGTCTCCCGTCAGTGAGTGGACACAGCCAGATCCGCACTGCGCCCTGCTTGCCCGTCTGCCGTGAGCGAGTGGACACAGCCAGATCCGCACTGCGCCCTGCCTGACCGTCTGCCGTGGGTGAGTGGACACAGCCAAATCCACTCTGCGCCCTGCCTGCCCCTCTGCCGTGGGCGAGTGGACACAGCCAGATCCGCACTGCGCCCTGCCTGACCGTCTGCCGTGGGTGAGTGGACACAGCCAGATCCGCACTGCGCCCTGCCTGACCGTCTGCCGTGGTTGAGTGGACACAGCCAGATCCACACTGCGCCCTGCCTGCCCCTCTGCCGTGGGCGAGTGGACACAGCCAGATCCGCACTGCGCCCTGCCTGACCGTCTCCCGTCAGTGACTGGACACAGCCAGATCCGCACTGCGCCCTGCCTGCCCGTCTGCCGTGAGCGAGTGGACACAGCCAGATCCGCACTGCGCCCTGCCTGACCGTCTGTCGTGGGTGAGTGGACACAGCCAGAACCACACTGCGCCCTGCCTGCCCCTCTGCCGTGGGCGAGTGGACACAGCCAGATCCGAACTGGGCCCTGCCTGACCGTCTGCCGTGGGTGAGTGGACACAGCCAGATCCGCACTGCGCCCTGCCTGCCCGTCTCCCGTCAGTGAGTGGACACAGCCAGATCCGCACTTCGCCCTGCCTGCCCGTCTCCCGTGGGCGAGTGGACACAGCCAGATCCGCACTGCACCATGCCTGCCGGTCTCCCGTGGGTGAGTGGACACAGCCAGATCCGCACTGCGCCCTGCCTGCCCGTCTGCCGTGGGCGAGTGGACACAGCCAGATACGCACTGCGCCCTGCCTGACCGTCTGCCATGTGTGAGTGGACACAGCCAGATCCACACTGCGCCCTGCCTGCCCGTCTGCCGTGGGCGAGTGGACACAGCCAGATCCGCACTGCGCCCTGCCTGACCTTCTGCCGTGGGCGAGTGGACACAGCCAGATCCGCACTGCGCCCTGCCTAACCGCCTGCCGTGGGTGAGTGGACACAGCCAGATCCGCACTGCGCCCAGCCTGCCCGTCTCCCCTGGGCGAGTGGACACAGCCAGATCCGCACTGCGCCCTGCCTGCCCGTCTGCCGTGGGTGAGTGGACACAGCCAGATCCGCATTGCGCCCTGCCTGACCGTCTGCCGTGGGTGAGTGGACACAGCCAGATCCACACTGCGCCCTCCCTGTCCGTCTGCCGTGGGTGAGTGGACACAGCCAGATCCGCACTGCGCCCTGCCTGCCCGTCTGCCGTGGGTGAGTGGACACAGCTAGATCCACACTGCGCCCTGCCTGCCCGTCTGCCGTGGGTGATTGGACACAGCCAGATCCGCACTGCGCCCTGCCTGACACTCTCCCGTGGGTGAGTGGACACAGCCAGATCCGCACTGCGCCCTTCCTGCCCGTCTCCCGTGGGTGAGTGGACACAGCCAGATCCGCACTGCGCCCTGCCTGCCCGTCTCCCGTGGGCGAGTGGATACAGCCAGATCCGCACTGCGCGCTGCCTACCCGTCTCCCGTGGGCGAGTGGACACAGCCAGATCCGCACTGCGCATTGCCTGCCCGTCTGTCGTGGGCGAGTGGACACAGCCAGATCCGCACTACGCCCTGCCTGACCGTCTGCCGTGGGTGAGTGGACACAGCCAGATCAACACTGCACCCTGCCTGCCCGTCTGCCGTGGGCGAGCGGACACAGCCAGATCCGCACTGCGCCCTGCCTGACCGTCTGCCGTGGGTGAGTGGACACAGCCAGATCCGCACTTCGCCCTGCCTGCCAGTCTCCCGTGGGCGAGTGGACACAGCCAGATCCGCACTGCGCCCTGCCTGCCCGTCTCCCGTGGGCGAGTTGACATAGCCAGATCCGCACTGCGCCCTGCTTGCCCGTCTCCCGTGGGTGAGTGGACACAGCCAGATCCGCACTGCGCCCTGCCTGCCCGTCTGCCGTGGGCCAGTGGATACAGGCAGATCCGCACTGCGCCATGCCTGACCGTCTGCCGTGTGTGAGTGGACACAGCCAGATCCACACTGCGCCCTGCCTGCCCGTCTGCCGAGGGCGAGTAGACACAGCTAGATCCACACTGCGCCCTGCCTGCCCGTCTGCCGTGGGTGATTGGACACAGCCAGATCCGCACTGCGCCCTGCCTGACACTCTCCCGTGGGTGAGTGGACACAGCCAGATCTGCACTGCGCCCTTCCTGCCCGTCTCCCGTGGGTGAGTGGACACAGCCAGATCCGCACTGCGCCCTGCCTGCCCGTCTCCCGTGGGCGAGTGGACACAGCCAGATCCGCACTGCGCGCTGCCTACCCGTCTCCCGTGGGCGAGTGGACACAGCCAGATCCGCACTGCGCATTGCCTGCCCGTCTGTCGTGGGCGAGTGGACACAGCCAGATCCGCACTACGCCCTGCCTGACCGTCTGCCGTGGGTGAGTGGACACAGCCAGATCCACACTGCACCCTGCCTGCCCGTCTGCCGTGGGCGAGCGGACACAGCCAGATCCGCACTGCGCCCTGCCTGACCGTCTGCCGTGGGTGAGTGGACACAGCCAGATCCGCACTTCGCCCTGCCTGCCAGTCTCCCGTGGGTGAGTGGACACAGCCAGATCCGCACTGCGCCCTGCCTGCCCGTCTCCCGTGGGCGAGTTGACACAGCCAGATCCGCACTGCGCCCTGCCTGCCGGTCTCCCGTGGGTGAGTGGACACAGCCAGATCTGCACTGCGCCCTGCCTGCCCGTCTGCCGTGGGCCAGTGGATACAGGCAGATCCGCACTGCGCCCTGCCTGACCGTCTGCCGTGTGTGAGTGGACACAGCCAGATCCGCACTGCGCCCTGCTTCCCCGTCTCCCGTCAGTGAGTGGACACAGCGAGATCCGCACTGCGCCCTGCCTGCCCGTCTGCCGTGGGCGAGTGGACACAGCCAGATCCGCACTGCGCCCTGCCTGACCGTCTGCCGTGGGTGAGTGGACACAGCCAGATCCACACTGCGCCCTGCCTGCCCCTCTGCCGTGGGCGAGTGGACACAGCCAGATCCGCACTGCGCCCTGCCTGCCCGTCTGCCGTGGGTGAGTGGACACAGCCAGATCCACACTGCGCCCTGCCTGCCCCTCTGCCGTGGGCGAGTGGACACAGCCAGATCCGCACTGCGCCCTGCCTGACCGTCTGCCGTGGGTGAGTGGACACAGCCAGATCCGCACTGCGCCCTGCCTGCCTGTCTCCCGTGGGCGAGTGGACACAGCCAGATCCGCACTGCGCCCTGGCTGCCCATCTCCAGTGGACGAGTGGACACAGCCAGATCCGCACTGCGCCCTGCCTGCCCGTCTGCCGTGGGCGAGTGGACACAGTCAGATCCGCACTGTGCCCTGCCTGCCCGTCTGCCGTGGGCGAGTGGACACAGCGAGATCCGCACTGCGCCCTGCCTGCCCGTCTGCCGTGGGTGATTGGACACAGCCAGATCCGCACTGCGCCCTGCCTGACACTCTCCCGTGGGTGAGTGGACACAGCCAGATCTGCACTGCGCCCTTCCTGCCCGTCTCCCGTGGGTGAGTGGACACAGCCAGATCCGCACTGCGCCCTGCCTGCCCGTTTCCCGTGGGTGAGTGGACACAGCCAGATCCGCACTGCGCCCTGCTTGCCCGTCTCCCGTCAGTGAGTGGACACAGCCAGATCCGCACTGCGCCCTGCCTGCCCGTCTGCCGTGGGCGAGTGGACACAGCCAGATCCGCACTGCGCCCTGCCTGACCGTCTGCCGTGGGTGAGTGGACACAGCCAGATCCACACTGCGCCCTGCCTGCCCCTCTGCCGTGGGCGAGTGGACACAGCCAGATGCGCACTGCGCCCTGCCTGACCGTCTGCCGTGGGTGAGTGGACACAGCCAGATCCGCACTTTGCCCTGCCTGCCCGTCTCCCGTGGGCGAGTGGACACAGCCAGATCCGCACTGCACCCTGCCTGCCCATCTCCAGTGGGCGATTGGACACAGCCAGATCCGCACTGCGCCATGCCTGCCCGTCTGGCGTGGGCGAGTGGACACAGCCAGATCCGCACTGCGCGCTGCCTGCCCGTCTGCCGTGGGCGAGTGGACACAGCGAGATCCGCACTGCGCCCTGCCTTACCGTCTGCCGTGGGTGAGTGGACACAGCCAGATCCACACAGCGCCCTGCCTGCCCCTCTGCTGTGGGCGAGTGGACACAGCCAGATCCGCACTGCGCCCTGCCTGCCCGACTCCCGTCAGTGAGTGGACACAGCCAGATCCGCACTGCGCCCTGCCTGCCCGTCTGCCGTGAGCGAGTGGACACAGCCAGATCCGCACTGCGCCCTGCCTGCCCGTCTCCCCTGGGTGAGTGGACACAGCCAGATCCACACTGCGCCCTGCCTGCCCCTCTGCCGTGGGCGAGTGGACACAGCCAGATCCGCACTGCGCCCTGCCTGACCGTCTGCTGTGGGTGAGTGGACACAGCCAGATCCGCACTGCGCCCTGCCTGACCGTCTGCCGTGTGTGAGTGGACACAGCCAGATCCACACTGCGCCCTGCCTGCCCCTCTGCCGTGGGCGAGTGGACACAGGCAGATCCGCACTGCGCCCTGCCTGCTCGTCTCCCGTCAGTGAGTGGACACAGCCAGATCCGCACTGCGCCCTGCCTGCCCGTCTGCCGTGGGTGAGTGGACACAGCCAGATCCACACTGCGCCCTGCCTGCCCCTCTGCCATGGGCGAGTGGACACAGCCAGATCCGCACTGCGCCCTGCTTGCCCGTCTCCCGTCAGTGAGTGGACACAGCCAGATCCGCACTGCGCCCTGCTTGCCCGTCTGCCGTGAGCGAGTGGACACAGCCAGATCCGCACTGCGCCCTGCCTGACCGTCTGCCGTGGGTGAGTGGACACAGCCAAATCCACTCTGCGCCCTGCCTGACCATCTGCCGTGGGTGAGTGGACAAGCCAGATCCGCACTGCGCCCTGCCTGCCCGTCTCCCGTGGGTGAGTGGACACATCCAGATCCGCACTGCGCCTTGCCTGCCCGTCTCCCGTCAGTGAGTGGACACAGCCAGATCTGCACTGCGCCCTGCCTCACCGTCTCCCGTTGGCGAGTGGACACAGCCAGATCCGCACTGCGCCCTGCCTGCCGGTCTCCCGTGGGTGAGTGGACACAGCCAGATCCGAACTGCGCCCTGCCTGCCCGTCTGCCGTGGGCGAGTGGACACAGCCAGATCCGCACTGCGCCATGCCTGCCCGTCTCCCGTCAGTGAGTGGACACAGCCAGATCTGCACTGCGCCCTGCCTGCCCGTCTCCCGTTGGCGAGTGGACACAGCCAGATCCGCACTGCGCCCTGCCTAACCGCCTTCCGTGTGTGAGTGGACACAGCCAGATCCGCACTGCGCCCTGCCTGCCCGTATCCCCTGGACGAGTGGACACAGCCAGATCCGCACTGCGCCCTGCCTGCCCGTATGCCGTGGGTGAGTGGACACAGCCAGATCCGCACTGCGCCCTGCCTGCCCGTCTCCCGTGGGTGAGTGGACACAGCCAGATCCAAACTGCGCCCTGCCTGCCCGTCTGCCGTGGGTGAGTGCACACAGCCAGATCCGCACTGCGCCCTGCCTGACCGTCTCCCGTGGGTGAGTGGACACAGCCAGATCCGCACTGCGCCTTGCCTTCCCGTCTCACGTGGGTGAGTGGACACAGCCAGATCCGCACTGCGCCCTACCTGCCCGTCTCCCGTGGGTGATTGGACACAGCCAGATCCGCACTGCACCCTGCCTGACCGTCCTTCGTGGATGAGTGGACACCGCCAGATCCGCACTGCGCCCTGCCTGCCCATCTCCCGTGGGTGAGTGGACACAGCCAGATCCGCACTGCGCCCTGCCTGCCCGTCTCCCGTTAGTGAGTGGACACAGCCAGATCCGCACTGCACCTTGCCTGCCGTCTCCCGTCAGTGAGTGGACACAGCCAGATCCGCACTGCGCCCTGCCTGCCCGTCTGCCGTGGGCGAGTGGACACATCCAGATCCGCACTGCGCCCTGCCTGACCGTCTGCTGTGGGTGAGTGGACACGGCCAGATCCGCACTGCGCCCTGTCTGACCGTCTGCCGTGGGTGAGTGGACACAGCCAGATCCGCACTGCGCCCTGCCTGCCCGTCTCCCGGGGGCGAGTGGACACAGCCAGATCCGCACTGCGCCCTGCCTGCCCGTCTCCAGTGGGCGAGTGGACACAGCCAGATCCGCACTGCGCCCTGCCTGCCCGTCACCCGTGGGCGAGTGGACACAGCCAGATCCGCACTGCGCAATGCCTGCCCGTCTACCGTGGGTGAGTGGACACAGCCAGATCCGCACTGTACATTGCCTGCCCGTCTCCCGTCAGTGAGTGGACACAGCCAGATCCGCACTGCGCCCTGCCTGCCCTTCTGCCGTGGGTGAGTGGACACAGCCAGATCCGCACTGCGCCCTGCCTGACCGTCTGCCGTGTGTGAGTGGACAAAGCCAGATCCACACTGCGCCCTGCCTGCCCGTCTGCCGTGGGTGAGTGGACACAGCCCGATCCGCACTGCGCCCTGCCTGACCGTCTCCCGTGGGCGAGTGGACACAGCCAGATCCGCACTGCGCCCTGCCTGACCGTCTGCCGTTGGTGAGTGGACACAGCCAGATCCGCACTGCGCCCTGCCTGACCGTCTGCCGTGGGTGAGTGCACACAGCCAGATCCGCACTGCGCCCTGCCTGACCGTCTCCCGTGGGTTAGTGGACACAGCCAGATCCGCACTGCGCCTTGCCTTCCCGTCTCACGTGGGTGAGTGGACACAGCCAGATCCGCACTGCGCCCTGCCTGCCCGTCTCCCGTGGGTGAGTGGACACAGCCAGATCCGCACTGCACCCTGCCTGACCGTCCTTCGTGGATGAGTGGACACCGCCAGATCCGCACTGCGCCCTGCCTGCCCGTCTCCCGTGGGTGAGTGGACACCGTCAGATCCGCACTGCGCCCTGCCTGCCCGTCTCCCGTTAGTGAGTGGACACAGCCAGATCCGCACTGCACCTTGCCTGCCCGTCTGCCGTGGGCGAGTGAACACATCCAGATCCGAAATGCGCCCTGCCTGACCGTCTGCTGTGGGTGAGTGGACACGGCCAGATCCGCACTGCGCTCAGCCTGACCGTCTGCCGTGGGTGAGTGGACACAGCCAGATCCGCACTGCGCCCTGCCTGCCCGTCTCCCGGGGGCGAGTGGACACAGCCAGATCCGCACTGCGCCCTGCCTGCCCGTCTCCAGTGGGCGAGTGGACACAGCCAGATCCGCACTGCGCCCTGGCTGCCCGTCACCCGTGGGCGAGTGGACACAGCCAGATCCGCACTGCCCCTTGCCTGACCGCCTGCCGTGGGTGAGTGGACACAGCCAGATCCACACTTCGCCCTGCCTGCCCGTTTGCCGTAGGCGAGTGGACACAGCCAGATCCGCACTGCGCCCTGCCTGCCCGTATCCCCTGGACGAGTGGACACAGCCAGATCCGCACTGCGCCCTGCCTGCCCGTATGCCGTGGGTGAGTGGACACAGCCAGATCCGCACTGCGCCCTGCCTGCCCGTCTGCCGTGAGCGAGTGGACACAGCCAGATCCGCACTGCGCCCTGCCTGACCGTCTGCCGTGGGTGAGGGGACACAGCCAGATACACACTGCGCCCTGCCTGCCCCTCTGCCGTGGGCGAGTGGACACAGCCAGATCCGCACTGCGCCCTGCCTGTCCGTCTCCGGTCAGTGAGTGGACACTGCCAGATCCGCACTGCGCACTGCCTGCCCGTCTGCCGTGAGCGAGTGGACACAGCCAGATCCGCACTGCGCCCTGCCTGACCGTCTGCCGTGGGTGAGGGGACACAGCCAGATACACACTGCGCCCTGCCTGCCCCTCTGCCGTGGGCGAGTGGACACAGCCAGATCCGCACTGCGCCCTGCCTGACCGTCTGCCGTGGGTGAGTGGACACAGCCAGATCCGCACTGCGCCCTTCCTGCCCGTCTGCCGTGGGTGAGTGGACACAGCCAGATCCGCACTGCGCCCTGCCTGCCCCTCTGCCGTGGGCAAGTGGACACAGCCAGATCCGCACTGCGCCCTGCCTGACCGTCTGCCGTGGGTGAGTGGACACAGCCAGATCCGCACTGCGCCCTGCCTGCCTGTCTCCCGTGGGCGAGTGGACACAGCCAGATCCGCACTGCGCCCTGGCTGCCCATCTCCAGTGGACGAGTGGACACAGCCAGATCCGCACTGCGCCCTGCCTGCCCGTCTGCCGTGGGCGAGTGGACACAGCCAGATCCGCACTGTGCCCTGCCTGCCCGTCTGCCTTGGGCGAGTGGACACAGCGAGATCCGCACTGCGCCCTGCCTGACCGTCTGCCGTGTGTGAGTGGACACAGCCAGATCCACACTGCGCCCTGCCTGCCCCTCTGCCGTGGGCGAGTGGACACAGCCAGATCCGCACTGCGCCCTGCCTGCCCGTCTCCGGTCAGTGAGTGGACACTGCCAGATCCGCACTGCGCACTGCCTGCCCGTCTGCCGTGAGCGAGTGGACACAGCCAGATCCGCACTGCGCCCTGCCTGACCGTCTGCCGTGGGTGAGGGGACACAGCCAGATACACACTGCGCCCTGCCTGCCCCTCTGCCCTGGGCGAGTGGACACAGCCAGATCCGCACTGCGCCCTGCCTGACCGTCTGCCGTGGGTGAGTGGACACAGCCAGATCCGCACTGCGCCCTGCCTGCCCTTCTGCCGTGGGTGAGTGGACACAGCCAGATCCGCACTGCGCCCTGCCTGCCCGTCTCCCGTGGGTGAGTGGACACAGCCAGATCCGCACTGCGCCCTGCCTGCCCGTCTGCCGTGGGTGAGTGGACACAGCCAGATCCGCACTGCGCCATGCCTGACCGTCTGCCGTGGGTGAGTGGAGACAACCAGATCCGCACTGAGCCCTGCCTGACCGCCTGTCGTGGGTGAGTGGTCACAGCCAGATCCGTACTGCGCCCTGCCTGCCCGTCTGCCGTGGGTCAGTGGACATAACCAGATCCACACAGCACCGTCTGTGCCCATCTCCTGTGGGTGAGTGGACACAGCCGAATTCGCACTGCGCCCTGCCTGCCTGTCTCCCGTGGCTGAGTGGACACAGCCACATCGGCACTGCGCCCTGCCTGACCGTCTTCCGTGGGTGAGTGGACACAGCCAGATCCGCACTGCGCCCTGCCTGCCCGTCTGCCGTGGGCGAGTGGACATAGCCAGATCCGCACTGCGCCCTGCTTGCCCGTCTCCCGTCAGTGAGTGGACACAGCCAGATCCGCACTGCGCCCTGCCTGCCCGTCTGCCGTGGGCGAGTGGACACAGCCAGATCCGCACTGCGCCCTGCCTGACCGTCTGCCGTGGGTGAGTGGACACAGCCAGATCCACACTGCGCCCTGCCTGCCCCTCTGCCGTGGGCGAGTGGACACAGCCAGATGCGCACTGCGCCCTGCCTGACCGTCTGCCGTGGGTGAGTGGACACAGCCAGATCCGCACTTTGCCCTGCCTGCCCGTCTCCCGTGGGCGAGTGGACACAGCCAGATCCGCACTGCACCCTGCCTGCCCATCTCCAGTGGGCGATTGGACACAGCCAGATCCGCACTGCGCCATGCCTGCCCGTCTGGCGTGGGCGAGTGGACACAGCCAGATCCGCACTGCGCGCTGCCTGCCCGTCTGCCGTGGGCGAGTGGACACAGCGAGATCCGCACTGCGCCCTGCCTTACCGTCTGCCGTGGGTGAGTGGACACAGCCAGATCCACACAGCGCCCTGCCTGCCCCTCTGCTGTGGGCGAGTGGACACAGCCAGATCCGCACTGCGCCCTGCCTGCCCGACTCCCGTCAGTGAGTGGACACAGCCAGATCCGCACTGCGCCCTGCCTGCCCGTCTGCCGTGAGCGAGTGGACACAGCCAGATCCGCACTGCGCCCTGCCTGCCCGTCTCCCCTGGGTGAGTGGACACAGCCAGATCCACACTGCGCCCTGCCTGCCCCTCTGCCGAGGGCGAGTGGACACAGCCAGATCCGCACTGCGCCCTGCCTGACCGTCTGCTGTGGGTGAGTGGACACAGCCAGATCCGCACTGCGCCCTGCCTGACCGTCTGCCGTGGGTGAGTGGACACAGCCAGATCCACACTGCGCCCTGCCTGCCCCTCTGCCGTGGGCGAGTGGACACAGGCAGATCCGCACTGCGCCCTGCCTGCTCGTCTCCCGTCAGTGAGTGGACACAGCCAGATCCGCACTGCGCCCTGCCTGCCCGTCTGCCGTGGGTGAGTGGACACAGCCAGATCCACACTGCGCCCTGCCTGCCCCTCTGCCATGGGCGAGTGGACACAGCCAGATCCGCACTGCGCCCTGCTTGCCCGTCTCCCGTCAGTGAGTGGACACAGCCAGATCCGCACTGCGCCCTGCTTGCCCGTCTGCCGTGAGCGAGTGGACACAGCCAGATCCGCACTGCGCCCTGCCTGACCGTCTGCCGTGGGTGAGTGGACACAGCCAAATCCACTCTGCGCCCTGCCTGCCCCTCTGCCGTGGGCGAGTGGACACAGCCAGATCCGCACTGCGCCCTGCCTGACCGTCTGCCGTGGGTGAGTGGACACAGCCAGATCCGCACTGCGCCCTGCCTGACCGTCTGCCGTGGTTGAGTGGACACAGCCAGATCCACACTGCGCCCTGCCTGCCCCTCTGCCGTGGGCGAGTGGACACAGCCAGATCCGCACTGCGCCCTGCCTGACCGTCTCCCGTCAGTGACTGGACACAGCCAGATCCGCACTGCGCCCTGCCTGCCCGTCTGCCGTGAGCGAGTGGACACAGCCAGATCCGCACTGCGCCCTGCCTGACCGTCTGTCGTGGGTGAGTGGACACAGCCAGAACCACACTGCGCCCTGCCTGCCCCTCTGCCGTGGGCGAGTGGACACAGCCAGATCCGAACTGGGCCCTGCCTGACCGTCTGCCGTGGGTGAGTGGACACAGCCAGATCCGCACTGCGCCCTGCCTGCCCGTCTCCCGTCAGTGAGTGGACACAGCCAGATCCGCACTTCGCCCTGCCTGCCCGTCTCCCGTGGGCGAGTGGACACAGCCAGATCCGCACTGCACCATGCCTGCCGGTCTCCCGTGGGTGAGTGGACACAGCCAGATCCGCACTGCGCCCTGCCTGCCCGTCTGCCGTGGGCGAGTGGACACAGCCAGATACGCACTGCGCCCTGCCTGACCGTCTGCCATGTGTGAGTGGACACAGCCAGATCCACACTGCGCCCTGCCTGCCCGTCTGCCGTGGGCGAGTGGACACAGCCAGATCCGCACTGCGCCCTGCCTGACCTTCTGCCGTGGGCGAGTGGACACAGCCAGATCCGCACTGCGCCCTGCCTAACCGCCTGCCGTGGGTGAGTGGACACAGCCAGATCCGCACTGCGCCCAGCCTGCCCGTCTCCCCTGGGCGAGTGGACACAGCCAGATCCGCACTGCGCCCTGCCTGCCCGTCTGCCGTGGGTGAGTGGACACAGCCAGATCCGCATTGCGCCCTGCCTGACCGTCTGCCGTGGGTGAGTGGACACAGCCAGATCCACACTGCGCCCTCCCTGTCCGTCTGCCGTGGGTGAGTGGACACAGCCAGATCCGCACTGCGCCCTGCCTGCCCGTCTGCCGTGGGTGAGTGGACACAGCTAGATCCACACTGCGCCCTGCCTGCCCGTCTGCCGTGGGTGATTGGACACAGCCAGATCCGCACTGCGCCCTGCCTGACACTCTCCCGTGGGTGAGTGGACACAGCCAGATCCGCACTGCGCCCTGCCTGCCCGTCTCCCGTGGGCGAGTGGATACAGCCAGATCCGCACTGCGCGCTGCCTACCCGTCTCCCGTGGGCGAGTGGACACAGCCAGATCCGCACTGCGCATTGCCTGCCCGTCTGTCGTGGGCGAGTGGACACAGCCAGATCCGCACTACGCCCTGCCTGACCGTCTGCCGTGGGTGAGTGGACACAGCCAGATCAACACTGCACCCTGCCTGCCCGTCTGCCGTGGGCGAGCGGACACAGCCAGATCCGCACTGCGCCCTGCCTGACCGTCTGCCGTGGGTGAGTGGACACAGCCAGATCCGCACTTCGCCCTGCCTGCCAGTCTCCCGTGGGCGAGTGGACACAGCCAGATCCGCACTGCGCCCTGCCTGCCCGTCTCCCGTGGGCGAGTTGACATAGCCAGATCCGCACTGCGCCCTGCTTGCCCGTCTCCCGTGGGTGAGTGGACACAGCCAGATCCGCACTGCGCCCTGCCTGCCCGTCTGCCGTGGGCCAGTGGATACAGGCAGATCCGCACTGCGCCATGCCTGACCGTCTGCCGTGTGTGAGTGGACACAGCCAGATCCACACTGCGCCCTGCCTGCCCGTCTGCCGAGGGCGAGTAGACACAGCTAGATCCACACTGCGCCCTGCCTGCCCGTCTGCCGTGGGTGATTGGACACAGCCAGATCCGCACTGCGCCCTGCCTGACACTCTCCCGTGGGTGAGTGGACACAGCCAGATCTGCACTGCGCCCTTCCTGCCCGTCTCCCGTGGGTGAGTGGACACAGCCAGATCCGCACTGCGCCCTGCCTGCCCGTCTCCCGTGGGCGAGTGGACACAGCCAGATCCGCACTGCGCGCTGCCTACCCGTCTCCCGTGGGCGAGTGGACACAGCCAGATCCGCACTGCGCATTGCCTGCCCGTCTGTCGTGGGCGAGTGGACACAGCCAGATCCGCACTACGCCCTGCCTGACCGTCTGCCGTGGGTGAGTGGACACAGCCAGATCCACACTGCACCCTGCCTGCCCGTCTGCCGTGGGCGAGCGGACACAGCCAGATCCGCACTGCGCCCTGCCTGACCGTCTGCCGTGGGTGAGTGGACACAGCCAGATCCGCACTTCGCCCTGCCTGCCAGTCTCCCGTGGGTGAGTGGACACAGCCAGATCCGCACTGCGCCCTGCCTGCCCGTCTCCCGTGGGCGAGTTGACACAGCCAGATCCGCACTGCGCCCTGCCTGCCGGTCTCCCGTGGGTGAGTGGACACAGCCAGATCTGCACTGCGCCCTGCCTGCCCGTCTGCCGTGGGCCAGTGGATACAGGCAGATCCGCACTGCGCCCTGCCTGACCGTCTGCCGTGTGTGAGTGGACACAGCCAGATCCGCACTGCGCCCTGCTTCCCCGTCTCCCGTCAGTGAGTGGACACAGCGAGATCCGCACTGCGCCCTGCCTGCCCGTCTGCCGTGGGCGAGTGGACACAGCCAGATCCGCACTGCGCCCTGCCTGACCGTCTGCCGTGGGTGAGTGGACACAGCCAGATCCACACTGCGCCCTGCCTGCCCCTCTGCCGTGGGCGAGTGGACACAGCCAGATCCGCACTGCGCCCTGCCTGCCCGTCTGCCGTGGGTGAGTGGACACAGCCAGATCCGCACTGCGCCCTGCCTGCCCCTCTGCCGTGGGCGAGTGGACACAGCCAGATCCGCACTGCGCCCTGCCTGACCGTCTGCCGTGGGTGAGTGGACACAGCCAGATCCGCACTGCGCCCTGCCTGCCTGTCTCCCGTGGGCGAGTGGACACAGCCAGATCCGCACTGCGCCCTGGCTGCCCATCTCCAGTGGACGAGTGGACACAGCCAGATCCGCACTGCGCCCTGCCTGCCCGTCTGCCGTGGGCGAGTGGACACAGTCAGATCCGCACTGTGCCCTGCCTGCCCGTCTGCCGTGGGCGAGTGGACACAGCGAGATCCGCACTGCGCCCTGCCTGCCCGTCTGCCGTGGGTGATTGGACACAGCCAGATCCGCACTGCGCCCTGCCTGACACTCTCCCGTGGGTGAGTGGACACAGCCAGATCTGCACTGCGCCCTTCCTGCCCGTCTCCCGTGGGTGAGTGGACACAGCCAGATCCGCACTGCGCCCTGCCTGCCCGTTTCCCGTGGGTGAGTGGACACAGCCAGATCCGCACTGCGCCCTGCTTGCCCGTCTCCCGTCAGTGAGTGGACACAGCCAGATCCGCACTGCGCCCTGCCTGCCCGTCTGCCGTGGGCGAGTGGACACAGCCAGATCCGCACTGCGCCCTGCCTGACCGTCTGCCGTGGGTGAGTGGACACAGCCAGATCCACACTGCGCCCTGCCTGCCCCTCTGCCGTGGGCGAGTGGACACAGCCAGATGCGCACTGCGCCCTGCCTGACCGTCTGCCGTGGGTGAGTGGACACAGCCAGATCCGCACTTTGCCCTGCCTGCCCGTCTCCCGTGGGCGAGTGGACACAGCCAGATCCGCACTGCACCCTGCCTGCCCATCTCCAGTGGGCGATTGGACACAGCCAGATCCGCACTGCGCCATGCCTGCCCGTCTGGCGTGGGCGAGTGGACACAGCCAGATCCGCACTGCGCGCTGCCTGCCCGTCTGCCGTGGGCGAGTGGACACAGCGAGATCCGCACTGCGCCCTGCCTTACCGTCTGCCGTGGGTGAGTGGACACAGCCAGATCCACACAGCGCCCTGCCTGCCCCTCTGCTGTGGGCGAGTGGACACAGCCAGATCCGCACTGCGCCCTGCCTGCCCGACTCCCGTCAGTGAGTGGACACAGCCAGATCCGCACTGCGCCCTGCCTGCCCGTCTGCCGTGAGCGAGTGGACACAGCCAGATCCGCACTGCGCCCTGCCTGCCCGTCTCCCCTGGGTGAGTGGACACAGCCAGATCCACACTGCGCCCTGCCTGCCCCTCTGCCGTGGGCGAGTGGACACAGCCAGATCCGCACTGCGCCCTGCCTGACCGTCTGCTGTGGGTGAGTGGACACAGCCAGATCCGCACTGCGCCCTGCCTGACCGTCTGCCGTGGGTGAGTGGACACAGCCAGATCCACACTGCGCCCTGCCTGCCCCTCTGCCGTGGGCGAGTGGACACAGGCAGATCCGCACTGCGCCCTGCCTGCTCGTCTCCCGTCAGTGAGTGGACACAGCCAGATCCGCACTGCGCCCTGCCTGCCCGTCTGCCGTGGGTGAGTGGACACAGCCAGATCCACACTGCGCCCTGCCTGCCCCTCTGCCATGGGCGAGTGGACACAGCCAGATCCGCACTGCGCCCTGCTTGCCCGTCTCCCGTCAGTGAGTGGACACAGCCAGATCCGCACTGCGCCCTGCTTGCCCGTCTGCCGTGAGCGAGTGGACACAGCCAGATCCGCACTGCGCCCTGCCTGACCGTCTGCCGTGGGTGAGTGGACACAGCCAAATCCACTCTGCGCCCTGCCTGCCCCTCTGCCGTGGGCGAGTGGACACAGCCAGATCCGCACTGCGCCCTGCCTGACCGTCTGCCGTGGGTGAGTGGACACAGCCAGATCCGCACTGCGCCCTGCCTGACCGTCTGCCGTGGTTGAGTGGACACAGCCAGATCCACACTGCGCCCTGCCTGCCCCTCTGCCGTGGGCGAGTGGACACAGCCAGATCCGCACTGCGCCCTGCCTGACCGTCTCCCGTCAGTGACTGGACACAGCCAGATCCGCACTGCGCCCTGCCTGCCCGTCTGCCGTGAGCGAGTGGACACAGCCAGATCCGCACTGCGCCCTGCCTGACCGTCTGTCGTGGGTGAGTGGACACAGCCAGAACCACACTGCGCCCTGCCTGCCCCTCTGCCGTGGGCGAGTGGACACAGCCAGATCCGAACTGGGCCCTGCCTGACCGTCTGCCGTGGGTGAGTGGACACAGCCAGATCCGCACTGCGCCCTGCCTGCCCGTCTCCCGTCAGTGAGTGGACACAGCCAGATCCGCACTTCGCCCTGCCTGCCCGTCTCCCGTGGGCGAGTGGACACAGCCAGATCCGCACTGCACCATGCCTGCCGGTCTCCCGTGGGTGAGTGGACACAGCCAGATCCGCACTGCGCCCTGCCTGCCCGTCTGCCGTGGGCGAGTGGACACAGCCAGATACGCACTGCGCCCTGCCTGACCGTCTGCCATGTGTGAGTGGACACAGCCAGATCCACACTGCGCCCTGCCTGCCCGTCTGCCGTGGGCGAGTGGACACAGCCAGATCCGCACTGCGCCCTGCCTGACCTTCTGCCGTGGGCGAGTGGACACAGCCAGATCCGCACTGCGCCCTGCCTAACCGCCTGCCGTGGGTGAGTGGACACAGCCAGATCCGCACTGCGCCCAGCCTGCCCGTCTCCCCTGGGCGAGTGGACACAGCCAGATCCGCACTGCGCCCTGCCTGCCCGTCTGCCGTGGGTGAGTGGACACAGCCAGATCCGCATTGCGCCCTGCCTGACCGTCTGCCGTGGGTGAGTGGACACAGCCAGATCCACACTGCGCCCTCCCTGTCCGTCTGCCGTGGGTGAGTGGACACAGCCAGATCCGCACTGCGCCCTGCCTGCCCGTCTGCCGTGGGTGAGTGGACACAGCTAGATCCACACTGCGCCCTGCCTGCCCGTCTGCCGTGGGTGATTGGACACAGCCAGATCCGCACTGCGCCCTGCCTGACACTCTCCCGTGGGTGAGTGGACACAGCCAGATCCGCACTGCGCCCTGCCTGCCCGTCTCCCGTGGGCGAGTGGATACAGCCAGATCCGCACTGCGCGCTGCCTACCCGTCTCCCGTGGGCGAGTGGACACAGCCAGATCCGCACTGCGCATTGCCTGCCCGTCTGTCGTGGGCGAGTGGACACAGCCAGATCCGCACTACGCCCTGCCTGACCGTCTGCCGTGGGTGAGTGGACACAGCCAGATCAACACTGCACCCTGCCTGCCCGTCTGCCGTGGGCGAGCGGACACAGCCAGATCCGCACTGCGCCCTGCCTGACCGTCTGCCGTGGGTGAGTGGACACAGCCAGATCCGCACTTCGCCCTGCCTGCCAGTCTCCCGTGGGCGAGTGGACACAGCCAGATCCGCACTGCGCCCTGCCTGCCCGTCTCCCGTGGGCGAGTTGACATAGCCAGATCCGCACTGCGCCCTGCTTGCCCGTCTCCCGTGGGTGAGTGGACACAGCCAGATCCGCACTGCGCCCTGCCTGCCCGTCTGCCGTGGGCCAGTGGATACAGGCAGATCCGCACTGCGCCATGCCTGACCGTCTGCCGTGTGTGAGTGGACACAGCCAGATCCACACTGCGCCCTGCCTGCCCGTCTGCCGAGGGCGAGTAGACACAGCTAGATCCACACTGCGCCCTGCCTGCCCGTCTGCCGTGGGTGATTGGACACAGCCAGATCCGCACTGCGCCCTGCCTGACACTCTCCCGTGGGTGAGTGGACACAGCCAGATCTGCACTGCGCCCTTCCTGCCCGTCTCCCGTGGGTGAGTGGACACAGCCAGATCCGCACTGCGCCCTGCCTGCCCGTCTCCCGTGGGCGAGTGGACACAGCCAGATCCGCACTGCGCGCTGCCTACCCGTCTCCCGTGGGCGAGTGGACACAGCCAGATCCGCACTGCGCATTGCCTGCCCGTCTGTCGTGGGCGAGTGGACACAGCCAGATCCGCACTACGCCCTGCCTGACCGTCTGCCGTGGGTGAGTGGACACAGCCAGATCCACACTGCACCCTGCCTGCCCGTCTGCCGTGGGCGAGCGGACACAGCCAGATCCGCACTGCGCCCTGCCTGACCGTCTGCCGTGGGTGAGTGGACACAGCCAGATCCGCACTTCGCCCTGCCTGCCAGTCTCCCGTGGGTGAGTGGACACAGCCAGATCCGCACTGCGCCCTGCCTGCCCGTCTCCCGTGGGCGAGTTGACACAGCCAGATCCGCACTGCGCCCTGCCTGCCGGTCTCCCGTGGGTGAGTGGACACAGCCAGATCTGCACTGCGCCCTGCCTGCCCGTCTGCCGTGGGCCAGTGGATACAGGCAGATCCGCACTGCGCCCTGCCTGACCGTCTGCCGTGTGTGAGTGGACACAGCCAGATCCGCACTGCGCCCTGCTTCCCCGTCTCCCGTCAGTGAGTGGACACAGCGAGATCCGCACTGCGCCCTGCCTGCCCGTCTGCCGTGGGCGAGTGGACACAGCCAGATCCGCACTGCGCCCTGCCTGACCGTCTGCCGTGGGTGAGTGGACACAGCCAGATCCACACTGCGCCCTGCCTGCCCCTCTGCCGTGGGCGAGTGGACACAGCCAGATCCGCACTGCGCCCTGCCTGCCCGTCTGCCGTGGGTGAGTGGACACAGCCAGATCCGCACTGCGCCCTGCCTGCCCCTCTGCCGTGGGCGAGTGGACACAGCCAGATCCGCACTGCGCCCTGCCTGACCGTCTGCCGTGGGTGAGTGGACACAGCCAGATCCGCACTGCGCCCTGCCTGCCTGTCTCCCGTGGGCGAGTGGACACAGCCAGATCCGCACTGCGCCCTGGCTGCCCATCTCCAGTGGACGAGTGGACACAGCCAGATCCGCACTGCGCCCTGCCTGCCCGTCTGCCGTGGGCGAGTGGACACAGTCAGATCCGCACTGTGCCCTGCCTGCCCGTCTGCCGTGGGCGAGTGGACACAGCGAGATCCGCACTGCGCCCTGCCTGACCGTCTGCCGTGTGTGAGTGGACACAGCCAGATCCACACTGCGCCCTGCCTGCCCCTCTGCCGTGGGCGAGTGGACACAGCCAGATCCGCACTGCGCCCTGCCTGCCCGTCTCCGGTCAGTGAGTGGACACTGCCAGATCCGCACTGCCTACTGCCTACCCGTCTGCCGTGAGCGAGTGGACACAGCCAGATCCGCACTGCGCCCTGCCTGACCGTCTGCCGTGGGTGAGGGGACACAGCCAGATACACACTGCGCCCTGCCTGCCCCTCTGTCGTGGGCGAGTGGACACAGCCAGATCCGCACTGCGCCCTGCCTGACCGTCTGCCGTGGGTGAGTGGACACAGCCAGATCCGCACTGCGCCCTGCCTGCCCGTCTGCCGTGGGTGAGTGGACACAGCCAGATCCGCACTGCGCCCTGCCTGCCCCTCTGCCGTGGGCGAGTGGACACAGCCAGATCCGCACTGCGCCCTGCCTGACCGTCTGCCGTGGGTGAGTGGACACAGCCAGATCCGCACTGCGCCCTGCCTGCCTGTCTCCCGTGGGCGAGTGGACACAGCCAGATCCGCACTGCGCCCTGGCTGCCCATCTCCAGTGGACGAGTGGACACAGCCAGATCCGCACTGCGCCCTGCCTGCCCGTCTGCCGTGGGCGAGTGGACACAGCCAGATCCGCACTGTGCCCTGCCTGCCCGTCTGCCGTGGGCGAGTGGACACAGCGAGATCCGCACTGCGCCCTGCCTGACCGTCTGCCGTGTGTGAGTGGACACAGCCAGATCCACACTGCGCCCTGCCTGCCCCTCTGCCGTGGGCGAGTGGACACAGCCAGATCCGCACTGCGCCCTGCCTGCCCGTCTCCGGTCAGTGAGTGCACACTGCCAGATCCGCACTGCGCACTGCCTGCCCGTCTGCCGTGAGCGAGTGGACACAGCCAGATCCGCACTGCGCCCTGCCTGACCGTCTGCCGTGGGTGAGGGGACACAGCCAGATACACACTGCGCCCTGCCTGCCCCTCTGCCGTGGGCGAGTGGACACAGCCAGATCCGCACTGCGCCCTGCCTGACCGTCTGCCGTGGGTGAGTGGACACAGCCAGATCCGCACTGCGCCCTGCCTGCCCTTCTGCCGTGGGTGAGTGGACACAGCCAGATCCGCACTGCGCCCTGCCTGCCCGTCTCCCGTGGGTGAGTGGACACAGCCAGATCCGCACTGCGCCCTGCCTGCCCGTCTGCCGTGGGTGAGTGGACACAGCCAGATCCGCACTGCGCCATGCCTGACCGTCTGCCGTGGGTGAGTGGAGACAACCAGATCCGCACTGAGCCCTGCCTGACCGCCTGTCGTGGGTGAGTGGTCACAGCCAGATCCGTACTGCGCCCTGCCTGCCCGTCTGCCGTGGGTCAGTGGACATAACCAGATCCACACAGCACCGTCTGTGCCCATCTCCTGTGGGTGAGTGGACACAGCCGAATTCGCACTGCGCCCTGCCTGCCTGTCTCCCGTGACTGAGTGGACACAGCCACATCGGCACTGCGCCCTGCCTGACCGTCTTCCGTGGGTGAGTGGACACAGCCAGATCCGCACTGCGCCCTGCCTGCCCGTCTGCCGTGGGCGAGTGGACACAGCCAGATCCGCACTGCGCCCTGCTTGCCCGTCTCCCGTCAGTGAGTGGACACAGCCAGATCCGCACTGCGCCCTGCCTGCCCGTCTGCCGTGGGCGAGTGGACACAGCCAGATCCGCACTGCGCCCTGCCTGACCGTCTGCCGTGGGTGAGTGGACACAGCCAGATCCACACTGCGCCCTGCCTGCCCCTCTGCCGTGGGCGAGTGGACACAGCCAGATGCGCACTGCGCCCTGCCTGACCGTCTGCCGTGGGTGAGTGGACACAGCCAGATCCGCACTTTGCCCTGCCTGCCCGTCTCCCGTGGGCGAGTGGACACAGCCAGATCCGCACTGCACCCTGCCTGCCCATCTCCAGTGGGCGATTGGACACAGCCAGATCCGCACTGCGCCATGCCTGCCCGTCTGGCGTGGGCGAGTGGACACAGCCAGATCCGCACTGCGCGCTGCCTGCCCGTCTGCCGTGGGCGAGTGGACACAGCGAGATCCGCACTGCGCCCTGCCTTACCGTCTGCCGTGGGTGAGTGGACACAGCCAGATCCACACAGCGCCCTGCCTGCCCCTCTGCTGTGGGCGAGTGGACACAGCCAGATCCGCACTGCGCCCTGCCTGCCCGACTCCCGTCAGTGAGTGGACACAGCCAGATCCGCACTGCGCCCTGCCTGCCCGTCTGCCGTGAGCGAGTGGACACAGCCAGATCCGCACTGCGCCCTGCCTGCCCGTCTCCCCTGGGTGAGTGGACACAGCCAGATCCACACTGCGCCCTGCCTGCCCCTCTGCCATGGGCGAGTGGACACAGCCAGATCCGCACTGCGCCCTGCCTGACCGTCTGCTGTGGGTGAGTGGACACAGCCAGATCCGCACTGCGCCCTGCCTGACCGTCTGCCGTGGGTGAGTGGACACAGCCAGATCCACACTGCGCCCTGCCTGCCCCTCTGCCGTGGGCGAGTGGACACAGGCAGATCCGCACTGCGCCCTGCCTGCTCGTCTCCCGTCAGTGAGTGGACACAGCCAGATCCGCACTGCGCCCTGCCTGCCCGTCTGCCGTGGGTGAGTGGACACAGCCAGATCCACACTGCGCCCTGCCTGCCCCTCTGCCATGGGCGAGTGGACACAGCCAGATCCGCACTGCGCCCTGCTTGCCCGTCTCCCGTCAGTGAGTGGACACAGCCAGATCCGCACTGCGCCCTGCTTGCCCGTCTGCCGTGAGCGAGTGGACACAGCCAGATCCGCACTGCGCCCTGCCTGACCGTCTGCCGTGGGTGAGTGGACACAGCCAAATCCACTCTGCGCCCTGCCTGCCCCTCTGCCGTGGGCGAGTGGACACAGCCAGATCCGCACTGCGCCCTGCCTGACCGTCTGCCGTGGGTGAGTGGACACAGCCAGATCCGCACTGCGCCCTGCCTGACCGTCTGCCGTGGTTGAGTGGACACAGCCAGATCCACACTGCGCCCTGCCTGCCCCTCTGCCGTGGGCGAGTGGACACAGCCAGATCCGCACTGCGCCCTGCCTGCCCGTCTCCCGTCAGTGACTGGACACAGCCAGATCCGCACTGCGCCCTGCCTGCCCGTCTGCCGTGAGCGAGTGGACACAGCCAGATCCGCACTGCGCCCTGCCTGACCGTCTGCCGTGGGTGAGTGGACACAGCCAGAACCACACTGCGCCCTGCCTGCCCCTCTGCCGTGGGCGAGTGGACACAGCCAGATCCGAACTGGGCCCTGCCTGACCGTCTGCCGTGGGTGAGTGGACACAGCCAGATCCGCACTGCGCCCTGCCTGCCCGTCTCCCGTCAGTGAGTGGACACAGCCAGATCCGCACTTCGCCCTGCCTGAACGTCTCCCGTGGGCGAGTGGACACAGCCAGATCCGCACTGCGCCATGCCTGCCGGTCTCCCGTGGGTGAGTGGACACAGCCAGATCCGCACTGCGCCCTGCCTGCCCGTCTGCCGTGGGCGAGTGGACACAGCCAGATACGCACTGCGCCCTGCCTGACCGTCTGCCATGTGTGAGTGGACACAGCCAGATCCACACTGCGCCCTGCCTGCCCGTCTGCCGTGGGCGAGTGGACACAGCCAGATCCGCACTGCGCCCTGCCTGACCTTCTGCCGTGGGCGAGTGGACACAGCCAGATCCGCACTGCGCCCTGCCTAACCGCCTGCCGTGGGTGAGTGGACACAGCCAGATCCGCACTGCGCCCAGCCTGCCCGTCTCCCCTGGGCGAGTGGACACAGCCAGATCCGCACTGCGCCCTGCCTGCCCGTCTGCCGTGGGTGAGTGGACACAGCCAGATCCGCACTGCGCCCTGCCTGACCGTCTGCCGTGGGTGAGTGGACACAGCCAGATCCACACTGCGCCCTCCCTGTCCGTCTGCCGTGGGTGAGTGGACACAGCCAGATCCGCACTGCGCCCTGCCTGCCCGTCTGCCGTGGGTGAGTGGACACAGCTAGATCCACACTGCGCCCTGCCTGCCCGTCTGCCGTGGGTGATTGGACACAGCCAGATCCGCACTGCGCCCTGCCTGACACTCTCCCGTGGGTGAGTGGACACAGCCAGATCCGCACTGCGCCCTGCCTGCCCGTCTCCCGTGGGCGAGTTGACATAGCCAGATCCGCACTGCGCCCTGCTTGCCCGTCTCCCGTGGGTGAGTGGACACAGCCAGATCCGCACTGCGCCCTGCCTGCCCGTCTGCCGTGGGCCAGTGGATACAGGCAGATCCGCACTGCGCCATGCCTGACCGTCTGCCGTGTGTGAGTGGACACAGCCAGATCCACACTGCGCCCTGCCTGCCCGTCTGCCGAGGGCGAGTAGACACAGCTAGATCCACACTGCGCCCTGCCTGCCCGTCTGCCGTGGGTGATTGGACACAGCCAGATCCGCACTGCGCCCTGCCTGACACTCTCCCGTGGGTGAGTGGACACAGCCAGATCTGCACTGCGCCCTTCCTGCCCGTCTCCCGTGGGTGAGTGGACACAGCCAGATCCGCACTGCGCCCTGCCTGCCCGTCTCCCGTGGGCGAGTGGACACAGCCAGATCCGCACTGCGCGCTGCCTACCCGTCTCCCGTGGGCGAGTGGACACAGCCAGATCCGCACTGCGCATTGCCTGCCCGTCTGTCGTGGGCGAGTGGACACAGCCAGATCCGCACTACGCCCTGCCTGACCGTCTGCCGTGGGTGAGTGGACACAGCCAGATCCACACTGCACCCTGCCTGCCCGTCTGCCGTGGGCGAGCGGACACAGCCAGATCCGCACTGCGCCCTGCCTGACCGTCTGCCGTGGGTGAGTGGACACAGCCAGATCCGCACTTCGCCCTGCCTGCCAGTCTCCCGTGGGTGAGTGGACACAGCCAGATCCGCACTGCGCCCTGCCTGCCCGTCTCCCGTGGGCGAGTTGACACAGCCAGATCCGCACTGCGCCCTGCCTGCCGGTCTCCCGTGGGTGAGTGGACACAGCCAGATCTGCACTGCGCCCTGCCTGCCCGTCTGCCGTGGGCCAGTGGATACAGGCAGATCCGCACTGCGCCCTGCCTGACCGTCTGCCGTGTGTGAGTGGACACAGCCAGATCCGCACTGCGCCCTGCTTCCCCGTCTCCCGTCAGTGAGTGGACACAGCGAGATCCGCACTGCGCCCTGCCTGCCCGTCTGCCGTGGGCGAGTGGACACAGCCAGATCCGCACTGCGCCCTGCCTGACCGTCTGCCGTGGGTGAGTGGACACAGCCAGATCCACACTGCGCCCTGCCTGCCCCTCTGCCGTGGGCGAGTGGACACAGCCAGATCCGCACTGCGCCCTGCCTGCCCGTCTGCCGTGGGTGAGTGGACACAGCCAGATCCGCACTGCGCCCTGCCTGCCCCTCTGCCGTGGGCGAGTGGACACAGCCAGATCCGCACTGCGCCCTGCCTGACCGTCTGCCGTGGGTGAGTGGACACAGCCAGATCCGCACTGCGCCCTGCCTGCCTGTCTCCCGTGGGCGAGTGGACACAGCCAGATCCGCACTGCGCCCTGGCTGCCCATCTCCAGTGGACGAGTGGACACAGCCAGATCCGCACTGCGCCCTGCCTGCCCGTCTGCCGTGGGCGAGTGGACACAGTCAGATCCGCACTGTGCCCTGCCTGCCCGTCTGCCGTGGGCGAGTGGACACAGCGAGATCCGCACTGCGCCCTGCCTGACCGTCTGCCGTGTGTGAGTGGACACAGCCAGATCCACACTGCGCCCTGCCTGCCCCTCTGCCGTGGGCGAGTGGACACAGCCAGATCCGCACTGCGCCCTGCCTGCCCGTCTCCGGTCAGTGAGTGGACACTGCCAGATCCGCACTGCCTACTGCCTGCCCGTCTGCCGTGAGCGAGTGGACACAGCCAGATCCGCACTGCGCCCTGCCTGACCGTCTGCCGTGGGTGAGGGGACACAGCCAGATACACACTGCGCCCTGCCTGCCCCTCTGCCGTGGGCGAGTGGACACAGCCAGATCCGCACTGCGCCCTGCCTGACCGTCTGCCGTGGGTGAGTGGACACAGCCAGATCCGCACTGCGCCCTGCCTGCCCGTCTGCCGTGGGTGAGTGGACACAGCCAGATCCGCACTGCGCCCTGCCTGCCCCTCTGCCGTGGGCGAGTGGACACAGCCAGATCCGCACTGCGCCCTGCCTGACCGTCTGCCGTGGGTGAGTGGACACAGCCAGATCCGCACTGCGCCCTGCCTGCCTGTCTCCCGTGGGCGAGTGGACACAGCCAGATCCGCACTGCGCCCTGGCTGCCCATCTCCAGTGGACGAGTGGACACAGCCAGATCCGCACTGCGCCCTGCCTGCCCGTCTGCCGTGGGCGAGTGGACACAGCCAGATCCGCACTGTGCCCTGCCTGCCCGTCTGCCGTGGGCGAGTGGACACAGCGAGATCCGCACTGCGCCCTGCCTGACCGTCTGCCGTGTGTGAGTGGACACAGCCAGATCCACACTGCGCCCTGCCTGCCCCTCTGCCGTGGGCGAGTGGACACAGCCAGATCCGCACTGCGCCCTGCCTGCCCGTCTCCGGTCAGTGAGTGCACACTGCCAGATCCGCACTGCGCACTGCCTGCCCGTCTGCCGTGAGCGAGTGGACACAGCCAGATCCGCACTGCGCCCTGCCTGACCGTCTGCCGTGGGTGAGGGGACACAGCCAGATACACACTGCGCCCTGCCTGCCCCTCTGCCGTGGGCGAGTGGACACAGCCAGATCCGCACTGCGCCCTGCCTGACCGTCTGCCGTGGGTGAGTGGACACAGCCAGATCCGCACTGCGCCCTGCCTGCCCTTCTGCCGTGGGTGAGTGGACACAGCCAGATCCGCACTGCGCCCTGCCTGCCCGTCTCCCGTGGGTGAGTGGACACAGCCAGATCCGCACTGCGCCCTGCCTGCCCGTCTGCCGTGGGTGAGTGGACACAGCCAGATCCGCACTGCGCCATGCCTGACCGTCTGCCGTGGGTGAGTGGAGACAACCAGATCCGCACTGAGCCCTGCCTGACCGCCTGTCGTGGGTGAGTGGTCACAGCCAGATCCGTACTGCGCCCTGCCTGCCCGTCTGCCGTGGGTCAGTGGACATAACCAGATCCACACAGCACCGTCTGTGCCCATCTCCTGTGGGTGAGTGGACACAGCCGAATTCGCACTGCGCCCTGCCTGCCTGTCTCCCGTGACTGAGTGGACACAGCCACATCGGCACTGCGCCCTGCCTGACCGTCTTCCGTGGGTGAGTGGACACAGCCAGATCCGCACTGCGCCCTGCCTGCCCGTCTGCCGTGGGCGAGTGGACACAGCCAGATCCGCACTGCGCCCTGCTTGCCCGTCTCCCGTCAGTGAGTGGACACAGCCAGATCCGCACTGCGCCCTGCCTGCCCGTCTGCCGTGGGCGAGTGGACACAGCCAGATCCGCACTGCGCCCTGCCTGACCGTCTGCCGTGGGTGAGTGGACACAGCCAGATCCACACTGCGCCCTGCCTGCCCCTCTGCCGTGGGCGAGTGGACACAGCCAGATGCGCACTGCGCCCTGCCTGACCGTCTGCCGTGGGTGAGTGGACACAGCCAGATCCGCACTTTGCCCTGCCTGCCCGTCTCCCGTGGGCGAGTGGACACAGCCAGATCCGCACTGCACCCTGCCTGCCCATCTCCAGTGGGCGATTGGACACAGCCAGATCCGCACTGCGCCATGCCTGCCCGTCTGGCGTGGGCGAGTGGACACAGCCAGATCCGCACTGCGCGCTGCCTGCCCGTCTGCCGTGGGCGAGTGGACACAGCGAGATCCGCACTGCGCCCTGCCTTACCGTCTGCCGTGGGTGAGTGGACACAGCCAGATCCACACAGCGCCCTGCCTGCCCCTCTGCTGTGGGCGAGTGGACACAGCCAGATCCGCACTGCGCCCTGCCTGCCCGACTCCCGTCAGTGAGTGGACACAGCCAGATCCGCACTGCGCCCTGCCTGCCCGTCTGCCGTGAGCGAGTGGACACAGCCAGATCCGCACTGCGCCCTGCCTGCCCGTCTCCCCTGGGTGAGTGGACACAGCCAGATCCACACTGCGCCCTGCCTGCCCCTCTGCCGTGGGCGAGTGGACACAGCCAGATCCGCACTGCGCCCTGCCTGACCGTCTGCTGTGGGTGAGTGGACACAGCCAGATCCGCACTGCGCCCTGCCTGACCGTCTGCCGTGGGTGAGTGGACACAGCCAGATCCACACTGCGCCCTGCCTGCCCCTCTGCCGTGGGCGAGTGGACACAGGCAGATCCGCACTGCGCCCTGCCTGCTCGTCTCCCGTCAGTGAGTGGACACAGCCAGATCCGCACTGCGCCCTGCCTGCCCGTCTGCCGTGGGTGAGTGGACACAGCCAGATCCACACTGCGCCCTGCCTGCCCCTCTGCCATGGGCGAGTGGACACAGCCAGATCCGCACTGCGCCCTGCTTGCCCGTCTCCCGTCAGTGAGTGGACACAGCCAGATCCGCACTGCGCCCTGCTTGCCCGTCTGCCGTGAGCGAGTGGACACAGCCAGATCCGCACTGCGCCCTGCCTGACCGTCTGCCGTGGGTGAGTGGACACAGCCAAATCCACTCTGCGCCCTGCCTGCCCCTCTGCCGTGGGCGAGTGGACACAGCCAGATCCGCACTGCGCCCTGCCTGACCGTCTGCCGTGGGTGAGTGGACACAGCCAGATCCGCACTGCGCCCTGCCTGACCGTCTGCCGTGGTTGAGTGGACACAGCCAGATCCACACTGCGCCCTGCCTGCCCCTCTGCCGTGGGCGAGTGGACACAGCCAGATCCGCACTGCGCCCTGCCTGCCCGTCTCCCGTCAGTGACTGGACACAGCCAGATCCGCACTGCGCCCTGCCTGCCCGTCTGCCGTGAGCGAGTGGACACAGCCAGATCCGCACTGCGCCCTGCCTGACCGTCTGCCGTGGGTGAGTGGACACAGCCAGAACCACACTGCGCCCTGCCTGCCCCTCTGCCGTGGGCGAGTGGACACAGCCAGATCCGAACTGGGCCCTGCCTGACCGTCTGCCGTGGGTGAGTGGACACAGCCAGATCCGCACTGCGCCCTGCCTGCCCGTCTCCCGTCAGTGAGTGGACACAGCCAGATCCGCACTTCGCCCTGCCTGAACGTCTCCCGTGGGCGAGTGGACACAGCCAGATCCGCACTGCGCCATGCCTGCCGGTCTCCCGTGGGTGAGTGGACACAGCCAGATCCGCACTGCGCCCTGCCTGCCCGTCTGCCGTGGGCGAGTGGACACAGCCAGATACGCACTGCGCCCTGCCTGACCGTCTGCCATGTGTGAGTGGACACAGCCAGATCCACACTGCGCCCTGCCTGCCCGTCTGCCGTGGGCGAGTGGACACAGCCAGATCCGCACTGCGCCCTGCCTGACCTTCTGCCGTGGGCGAGTGGACACAGCCAGATCCGCACTGCGCCCTGCCTAACCGCCTGCCGTGGGTGAGTGGACACAGCCAGATCCGCACTGCGCCCAGCCTGCCCGTCTCCCCTGGGCGAGTGGACACAGCCAGATCCGCACTGCGCCCTGCCTGCCCGTCTGCCGTGGGTGAGTGGACACAGCCAGATCCGCACTGCGCCCTGCCTGACCGTCTGCCGTGGGTGAGTGGACACAGCCAGATCCACACTGCGCCCTCCCTGTCCGTCTGCCGTGGGTGAGTGGACACAGCCAGATCCGCACTGCGCCCTGCCTGCCCGTCTGCCGTGGGTGAGTGGACACAGCTAGATCCACACTGCGCCCTGCCTGCCCGTCTGCCGTGGGTGATTGGACACAGCCAGATCCGCACTGCGCCCTGCCTGACACTCTCCCGTGGGTGAGTGGACACAGCCAGATCCGCACTGCGCCCTGCCTGCCCGTCTCCCGTGGGCGAGTGGATACAGCCAGATCCGCACTGCGCGCTGCCTACCCGTCTCCCGTGGGCGAGTGGACACAGCCAGATCCGCACTGCGCATTGCCTGCCCGTCTGTCGTGGGCGAGTGGACACAGCCAGATCCGCACTACGCCCTGCCTGACCGTCTGCCGTGGGTGAGTGGACACAGCCAGATCAACACTGCACCCTGCCTGCCCGTCTGCCGTGGGCGAGCGGACACAGCCAGATCCGCACTGCGCCCTGCCTGACCGTCTGCCGTGGGTGAGTGGACACAGCCAGATCCGCACTTCGCCCTGCCTGCCAGTCTCCCGTGGGCGAGTGGACACAGCCAGATCCGCACTGCGCCCTGCCTGCCCGTCTCCCGTGGGCGAGTTGACATAGCCAGATCCGCACTGCGCCCTGCTTGCCGGTCTCCCGTGGGTGAGTGGACACAGCCAGATCCGCACTGCGCTCTGCCTGCCCGTCTGCCGTGGGCCAGTGGATACAGGCAGATCCGCACTGCGCCATGCCTGACCGTCTGCCGTGTGTGAGTGGACACAGCCAGATCCACACTGCGCCCTGCCTGCCCGTCTGCCGAGGGCGAGTAGACACAGCCAGATCCGCACTGTGCCCTGCCTGACCGTCTGCCGTGGGCGAGTGGACACAGCCAGATCCGCACTGCGCCCTGCCTAACCGCCTGCCGTGGGTGAGTGGACACAGCCAGATCCGCACTGCGCCCTGCCTGCCTGTCTCCCCTGGGTGAGTGGACACAGCCAGATCCACACTGCGCCCTGCCTGCCCGTCTGCCGTGGGTGAGTGGACACAGCCAGATCCGCACTGCGCCCTGCCTGACCGTCTCCCGTGCGTGAGTGGACACAGCCAGATCCACACTGCGCCTTGCCTGCCCGTCTCACGTGGGTGAGTGGACACAGCCAGATCCGCACTGCGCCCTACCTGCCCGTCTCCCGAGGGTGAGTGGACACAGCCAGATCCGCACTGCACCCTGCCTGACCGTACTTCGTGGGTGAGTGGACACCGCCAGATCCGCACTGCGCCCTACTGCCCGTTTCCCGTGGGTGAGTGGACACAGCCAGATCCGCACTGCGCCCTGCTTGCCCGTCTCCCGTCAGTGAGTGGACACAGCCAGATCTGCACTGCGCCCTGCCTGTCCGTCTGGCGTGGGCGAGTGGACACAGCCAGATCCGCACTGCGCCCTGCCTGACCGTCTGCCGTGGGTGAGTGGACACAGCCAGATCCACACTGCTCCCTGCCTGCCCCTCTGCCGTGGGCGAGTGGACACAGCCAGATCCGCACTGCGCCCTGCCTGACCATCTGCCGTGGGTGAGTGGACAAAGCCAGATCCGCACTGCGCCCTGCCTGCCCGTCTGCCGTGGGCGAGTGGACACAGCCAGATCCGCACTGCGCCCTGGCTGCCCATCTCCAGTGGACGAGTGGACACAGCCAGATCCGCACTGCGCCCTGCCTGCCCGTCTGCCGTGGGCGAGTGGACACAGCCAGATCCGCACTGTGCCCTGCCTGCCCGTCTGCCGTGGGCGAGTGGACACAGCGAGATCCGCACTGCGCCCTGCCTGACCGTCTGCCGTGGGTGAGTGGACACAGCCAGATCCACACTGCGCCCTGCCTGCCCCTCTGCCGTGGACGAGTGGACACAGCCATATCCGCACTGCGCCCTGCCTGCCCGTCTCCGGTCAGTGAGTGGACACTGCCAGATCCGCACTGCGCCCTGCCTGCCCGTCTGCCGTGAGCGAGTGGACACAGCCAGATCCGCACTGCGCCCTGATTGACCGTCTGCCGTGGGTGAGGGGACACAGCCAGATACACACTGCACCCTGCCTGCCCCTCTGCCGTGGGCGAGTGGACACAGCCAGATCCGCACTGCGCCCTGCCTGACCGTCTGCCGTGGGTGAGTGGACACAGCCAGATCCGCACTGCGCCCTGCCTGCCCTTCTGCCGTGGGTGAGTGGACACAGCCAGATCCGCACTGCGCCCTGCCTGACCGCCTGCCGTGGGTGAGTGGACACAGCAAGATCCGCACTGCTCCCTGCCTGCCCGTCTCCCGTGGGCGAGTGGACACAGCCAGATCCGCACTGCGCCCTGCCTGCCCGTCTGCCGTGGGTCAGTGGACACAGCCAGATCCGCACTGCGCCTTGCCTGCCTGTCTCACATGGGTGAGTGGACACAGCCTGATCCGCACTGCGCCCTACCTGCCCGTCTCCCGTGGGTGAGTGGACACAGCCAGATCCGCACTGCACCCTGCCTGACCGTCCTTCGTGGGTGAGTGGACACCGCCAGTTCCGCACTGCGCCCTGCCTGCCCGTCTCCCGTGGGTGTGTGGACACAGCCAGATCCGCACTGCGCCCTGCCTGCCCGTCTCCCGTCACTGAGTAGAGACAGCCAGATCCGCACTGCGCCCTGCCTGCCCGTCTCCCGTGGGTGAGTCGACACAGCCAGATCCACACTGCGCGCTGCCTGCCCGTCTCCCGTGGGTGAGTGGACACAGCCAGATCGGCACTGCGCCCTGCCTGCCCGTCTGTCGTGGGCGAGTGGACACAGCTAGATCCGCACTGCGCCCTGCCTGACCGTCTGCCGTCGGTGAGTGGACACAGCCAGATCCACACTGCGCCCTGCCTGCCCGTCAGCCATGGGCGAGTGGACACAGCCAGATCCGCACTGCGCACTGCCTGACCGTCTGCCGTGGGTGAGTGGACACTGCAAGATCCGCACTGCGCCCTGCCTGACCGCCTGCCGTGGGTTAGTGGACAAAGCAAGATCCGCACTGCGCCCTGCCTGACCGCCTGCCGTGGGTGAGTGGACACAGCCAGATCCGCACTGCGCCCTGCCTGACCGCCTGCCGTGGGTGAGTGGACACAGCCAGATCCGCACTGCACCCTGCCTGACCGTCTGCCGTGGGTGGGTGGACACATCCAGATCCGCACTGCGCCCTGCCTGCCCGTCTCCCGTGGGCGAGTGAACACAGCCAGATCCGCACTGCGCCCTGCCTGCCCTTCTGCCGTGGGTGAGCGGACACAGCCAGATCCGCACTGCGCCCTGCCTGACCGCCTGGCGTGGGTGAGTGGACACAGCCAGATCCACACTGCGCCCTGCCCGCCCGTCTGCCGTGGGCGAGCGGACACAGCCAGATCCGCACTGCGCACTGCCTGACCATCTGCCGTGGGTGAGTGGACACAGCCAGATCCGCACTGCGCCCTGCCTGACCGCCTGTCGTGGGTGAGTGGACAACCCAGATCTGCACTGCGCCCTGCCTGCCCGTCTGCCGTGGGTGAGTGGACACAGCCAGATCCACACTGCGCCCTGCCTGCCCCTCTGCCGTGTGCGAGTGGACACAGCCAGATCCGCACTGCGCCCTGCCTGCCCGTCTCCCGTCAGTGAGTGGACACAGCCAGATCCGCACTGCGCCCTGCCTGCCCGTCTGCCGTGAGCGAGTGGACACAGACAGATCCGCACTGCGCCCTGCCTGCCCGTCTCCCGTGGGCGAGTGGACACAGCCAGATCCGCACTACGCCCTGCCTGACCGTCTGCCGTGGGTGAGTGGACACAGCCAGATCCACACTGCACCCTGCCTGCCCGTCTGCCGTGGGCGAGCGGACACAGCCAGATCCGCACTGCGCCCTGCCTGACCGTCTGCCGTGGGTGAGTGGACACAGCCAGATCCGCACTTCGCCCTGCCTGCCAGTCTCCCGTGGGTGAGTGGACACAGCCAGATCCGCACTGCGCCCTGCCTGCCGGTCTCCCCTGGGAGAGTGGACACAGCCAGATCCACACTGCGCCCTGCCTGCCCGTCTGCCGTGGGTGAGTGGACACAGCCAGGTCCGCACTGCTCCCTGCCTGACCGTCTCCCGTGCGTGAGTGGACACAGCCAGATCCACACTGCGCCTTGCCTGCCCGTCTCACGTGGGTGAGTGGACACAGTCAGATCCGCACTGCGCCCTACCTGCCCGTCTCCCGTGGGTGAGTGGACACAGCCAGATCCGCACTGCACCCTGCCTGACCGTCCTTCGTGGGTGAGTGGACACCGCCAGATCCGCACTGCGCCCTACTGCCCGTTTCCCGTGGGTGAGTGGACACAGCAAGATCCGCACTGCGCCCTGCTTGCCCGTCTCCCGTCAGTGAGTGGACACAGCCAAATCCGCACTGCGCCCAACCTGCCCGTCTGCCGTGGGCGAGTGGACACAGCCAGATCCGCACTGTGCCCTGCCTGACCATCTGCCGTGGGTGAGTGGACACAGCCAGATCCACACTGCGCCCTGCCTCCCCCTCTGCCGTGGGCGAGTGGACACAGCCAGATCCGCACTGCGCCCTGCCTGACCGTCTGCCGTGGGTGAGTGGACACAGCCAGATCCGCACTGCGCCCTGCCTGCCCGTTTCCCGTGGGCGAGTGGACACAGCCAGATCCGCACTGCGCCCTGCCTGCCCATCTCCAGTGGACGAGTGGACACAGCCAGATCCGCACTGCGCCCTGCCTGCCCCTCTGCCGTGGGCGAGTGGACACAGCCAGATCCGCACTGCGCCCTGCCTGCCCGTCTCCGGTCAGTGAGTGGACACTGCCAGATCCGCACTGCGCACTGCCTGCCCGTCTGCCGTGAGCGAGTGGACACAGCCAGATCCGCACTGCGCCCTGCCTGACCGTCTGCCGTGGGTGAGGGGACACAGCCAGGTACACACTGCGCCCTGCCTGCCCCTCTGCCGTGGGCGAGTGGACACAGCCAGATCCGCACTGCGCCCTGCCTGACCGTCTGCCGTGGGTGAGTGGACACAGCCAGATCCGCACTGCGCCCTGCCTGCCCTTCTGCCGTGGGTGAGTGGACACAGCCAGATCCGCACTGCGCCCTGCCTGCCCGTCTCCCGTGGGTGAGGGGACACAGCCAGATCCGCACTGCGCCCTTCCTGCCCGTCTGCCGTGGGTGAGTGGACACAGCCAGATCCGCACTGCGCCCTGCATGACCGTCTGCCGTGGGTGAGTGGAGACAACCAGATCCGCACTGCGCCCTGCCTGATCGCCTGTCGTGGGTGAGTGGTCACAGCCAGATCCGTACTGCGCCCTGCCTGCCCGTCTGCCGTGGGTCAGTGGATATAACCAGATCCACACAGCACCGTCTGTGCCCATCTCCTGTGGGTGAGTGGACACAGCCGAATTCGCACTGCGCCCTGCCTGCCTGTCTCCCGTGGCTGAGTGGAAACAGCCACATCGGCACTGCGCCCTGCCTGACCGTCTGCCGTGGGTGAGTGGACACAGCCAGATCCGCACTGCGCCCTGCCTGCCCGTCTGCCGTGGGCGAGTGGACACAGCCAGATCCGCACTGCGCCCTGCTTGCCCGTCTCCCGTCAGTGAGTGGACACAGCCAGATCCGCACTGCGCCCTGCCTGCCCGTCTGCCGTGGGCGAGTGGACACAGCCAGATCCGCACTGCGCCCTGCCTGACCGTCTGCCGTGGGTGAGTGGACACAGCCAGATCCACACTGCGCCCTGCCTGCCCCTCTGCCGTGGGCGAGTGGACACAGGCAGATGCGCACTGCGCCCTGCCTGCCCGTCTCCCGTCAGTGAGTGGACACAGCCAGATCCGCACTGCGCCCTGCCTGCCCGTCTGCCGTGAGCGAGTGGACACAGCCAGATCCGCACTGCGCCCTGCCTGCCCGTCTCCCCTGGGTGAGTGGACACAGCCAGATCCACACTGCGCCCTGCCTGCCCCTCTGCCGTGGGCGAGTGGACACAGCCAGATCCGCACTGCGCCCTGCCTGACCGTCTGCCGTCGGTGAGTGGACACAGCCAGATCCGCACTGCGCCCTGCCTGACCGTCTGCCGTGGGTGAGTGGACACAGCCAGATCCACACTGCGCCCTGCCTGCCCCTGTGCCGTGGGCGAGTGGACACAGCCAGATCCACACTGCGCCGTGCCTGCCCGTCTCCCGTCAGTGAGTGGACACAGCCAGATCCGCACTGCGCCCTGCCTGCCCGTCTGCCGTGAGCGAGTGGACACAGACAGATCCGCACTGAGCCCTGCCTGACCGTCTGCCGTGGGTGAGTGGACACAGCCAGATCCACACTGCGCCCTGCCTGCCCCTCTGCCATGGGCGAGTGGACACAGCCAGAGCCGCACTGCGCCCTGCTTGCCCGTCTCCCGTCAGTGAGTGGACACAGCCAGATCCGCACTGCGCCCTGCTTGCCCGTCTGCCGTGAGCGAGTGGACAAAGCCAGATCCGCACTGCGCCCTGCCTGACCGTCTGCCGTGGGTGAGTGGACACAGCCAAATCCACACTGCGCCCTGCCTGCCCCTCTGCCGTGGGCGAGTGGACACCGCCAGATCCGCTCTGCGCCCTGCCTGACCGTCTGCCGTGGGTGAGTGGACACAGCCAGATCCGCACTGCGCCCTGCCTGACCGTCTGCCGTGGGTGAGTGGACACAGCCAGATCCACACTGCGCCCTGCCTGCCCCTCTGCCGTGGGCGAGTGGACACAGCCAGATCCGCACTGCGCCCTGCCTGCCCGTCTCCCGTCAGTGAGTGGACACAGCCAGATCCGCACTGCGCCCTGACTGCCCGTCTGCCGTGAGCGAGTGGACACAGCCAGATCCGCACTGCACCCTGACTGACCGTCTGCCGTGGGTGAGTGGACACAGCCAGAACCACACTGCGCCCTGCCTGCCCCTCTGCCGTGGGCGAGTGGACACAGCCAGATCCGCACTGGGCCCTGCCTGACCGTCTGCCGTGGGCGAGTGGACACAGCCAGATCCGCACTGCGCCCTGCCTGCCCGTCTTCCGTCAGTGAGTGGACACAGCCAGATCCGCACTTCGCCCTGCCTGCCCGTCTCCCGTGGGCGAGTGGACACAGCCAGATCCGCACTGCGCCATGCCTGCCGGTCTCCCGTGGGTGAGTGGACACAGCCAGATCCGCACTGCGCCCTGCCTGCCCGTCTGCCGTGGGCGAGTGGACACAGCCAGATACGCACTGCGCCCTGCCTGACCGTCTGCCATGTGTGAGTGGACACAGCCAGATCCCCACTGCGCCCTGCCTGCCCGTCTGCCGTGGGCGAGTGGACACAGCCAGATCTGCACTGCGCCCTGCCTGACCTTCTGCCGTGGGCGAGTGGACACAATCAGATCAGCACTGCGCCCTGCCTAACCGCCTGACGTGGGTAAGTGGACACAGCCAGATCCGCACTGCGCCCAGCCTGCCCGTCTCCCCTGGGCGAGTGGACACAGCCAGATCCGCACTGCGCCCTGCCTGCCCGTCTGCCGTGGGTGAGTGGACACAGCCAGATCCGCACTGCGCCCTGCCTGACCGTCTGCCGTGGGTGAGTGGACACAGCCAGATCCACACTGCGCCCTCCCTGTCCGTCTGCCGTGGGTGAGTGGACACAGCCAGATCCGCACTGCGCCCTGCCTGCCCGTCTGCCGTGGGTGAGTGGACACAGCTAGATCCACACTGCGCCCTGCCTGCCCGTCTGCCGTGGGTGATTGGACACAGCCAGATCCGCACTGCGCCCTGCCTGACACTCTCCCGTGGGTGAGTGGACACAGCCAGATCCGCACTGCGCCATTTCCTGCCCGTCTCCCGTGGGTGAGTGGACACAGCCAGATCCGCACTGCGCCCTGCCTGCCCGTCTCCCGTGGGCGAGTGGACACAGCCAGATCCGCACTGCGCGCTGCCTACCGGTCTCCCGTGGGCGAGTGGACACAGCCAGATCCGCACTGCGCATTGCCTGCCCGTTTGTCGTGGGCGAGTGGACACAGCCAGATCCGCACTACGCCCTGCCTGACCGTCTGCCGTGGGTGAGTGGACACAGCCAGATCCACACTGCACCCTGCCTGCCCGTCTGCCGTGGGCGAGCGGACACAGCCAGATCCGCACTGCGCCCTGCCTGACCGTCTGCCGTGGGTGAGTGGACACAGCCAGATCCGCACTTCGCCCTGCCTGCCAGTCTCCCGTGGGTGAGTGGACACAGCCAGATCCGCACTGCGCCCTGCCTGCCCGTCTCCCGTGGGCGAGTTGACACAGCCAGATCCGCACTGCGCCCTGCCTGCCGGTCTCCCGTGGGTGAGTGGACACAGCCAGATCCGCACTGCGCCCTGCCTGCCCGTCTGCCGTGGGCCAGTGGATACAGGCAGATCCGCACTGCGCCCTGCCTGACCGTCTGCCGTGTGTGAGTGGACACAGCCAGATCCACACTGCGCCCTGCCTGCCCGTCTGCCGAGGGCGATTAGACACAGCCAGATCCGCACTGCGCCCTGCCTGACCGTCTGCCGTGGGCGAGTGGACACTGCCAGATCCGCACTGCGCCCTGCCTAACCGCCTGCCGTGGGTGAGTGGACACAGCCAGATCCGCACTGCGCCCTGCCTGCCCGTCTCCCCTGGGTGAGTGGACACAGCCAGATCCACACTGCGCCCTGCCTGCCCGTCTGCCGTGGGTGAGTGGACACAGCCAGATCCGCACTGCGCCCTGCCTGACCGTCTCCCGTGCGTGAGTGGACACAGCCAGATCCACACGGCGCCTTGCCTGCCCGTCTCACGTGGGTGAGTGGACACAGCCAGATCCGCACTGCGCCATACCTGCCCGTCTCCCGTGGGTGAGTGGACACAGCCAGATCCGCACTGCACCCTGCCTGACCGTACTTCGTGGGTGAGTGGACACCGCCAGATCCGCACTGCGCCCTACTGCCCGTTTCCCGTGGGTGAGTGGACACAGCCAGATCCGCACTGCGCCCTGCTTGCCCGTCTCCCGTCAGTGAGTGGACACAGCCAGATCTGCACTGCGCCCTGCCTGCCCGTCTGCCGTGGGCGAGTGGACACAGCCAGATCCGCACTGTGCCCTGCCTGACCGTCTGCCGTGGGTGAGTGGACACAGCCAGATCCACACTGCGCCCTGCCTGCCCCTCTGCCGTGGGCGAGTGGACACAGCCAGATCCGCACTGCGCCCTGCCTGACCGTCTGCCGTGGGTGAGTGGACACAGCCAGATCCGCACTGCGCCCTGCCTGCCCGTCTCCCGTGGGCGAGTGGACACAGCCAGATCCGCACTGCGCCCTGGCTGCCCATCTCCAGTGGACGAGTGGACACAGCCAGATCCGCACTGCGCCCTGCCTGCCCGTCTGCCGTGGGCGAGTGGACACAGCCAGATCCGCACTGTGCCCTGCCTGCCCGTCTGCCGTGGGTGAGTGGACACAGCCAGATCCACACTGCGCCCTGCCTGCCCCTCTGCCGTGGACGAGAGGACTCAGCCATATCCGCACTGCGCCCTGCCTGCCCGTCTCCGGTCAGTGAGTGGACACTGCCAGATCCGCACTGCGCCCTGCCTGCCCGTCTGCCGTGAGCGAGTGGACACAGCCAGATCCGCACTGCGCCCTGCCTGACCGTCTGCCGTGGGTGAGGGGACACAGCCAGATACACACTGCGCCCTGCCTGCCCCTCTGCCGTGGGCGAGTGGACACAGCCAGATCCGCACTGCACCCTGCCTGACCGTCTGCCGTGGGTGAGTGGACACAGCCAGATCCGCACTGCGCCCTGCCTGCCCTTCTGCCGTGGGTGAGTGGACACAGCCAGATCCGCACTGCGCCCTGCCTGCCCGTCTCCCGTGGGTGAGTGGACACAGCCAGATCCGCACTGCGCCCTGCCTGCCCGTCTGCCGTGGGTGAGTGTACACAGCCAGATCCGCACTGCGCCCTGCCTGACCGTCTGCCGTGGGTGAGTGGACACAACCAGATCCGCACTGCGCCCTGCCTGACCGCCTGTCGTGGGTGAGTGGTCACAGCCAGATCCGTACTGCGCCCTGCCTGCCCGTCTGCCGTGTGTCAGTGGACATAATCAGATCCACACAGCACCGTCTGTGCCCATCTCCCGTGGGTGAGTGGACACAGCCGAATTCGCACTGCGCCCTGCCTGCCTGTCTCCCGTGGCTGAGTGGACACAGCCACATCGGCACTGCGCCCTGCTTGACCGTCTGCCGTGGGTGAGTGGACACAGCCAGATCCGCACTGCGCCCTGCCTGCCTGTCTGCCGTCGGCGAGTGGACACAGCCAGATCCGCACTGCGCCCTGCTTGCCCGTCTCCCGTCAGTGAGTGGACACAGCCAGATCCGCACTGCGCCCTGCCTGCCCGTCTGCCGTGGGCGAGTGGACACAGCCAGATCCGCACTGCGCCCTGCCTGACCGTCTGCCGTGGGTGAGTGGACACAGCCAGATCCACACTGCGCCCTGCCTGCCCCTCTGCCGTGGGCGAGTGGACACAGCCAGATGCGCACTGCGCCCTGCCTGACCGTCTGCCGTGGGTGAGTGGACACAGCGAGATCCGCACTTTGCCCTGCCTGCCCGTCTCCTGTGGGCGAGTGGACACAGCCAGATCCGCACTTCGCCCTGCCTGCCAGTCTCCCGTGGGTGAGTGGACACAGCCAGATCCGCACTGCGCCCTGCCTGCCCGTCTCCCGTGGGCGAGTTGACACAGCCAGATCCGCACTGCGCCCTGCCTGCCGGTCTCCCGTGGGTGAGTGGACACAGCCAGATCCGCACTGCGCCCTGCCTGCCCGTCTGCCGTGGGCCAGTGGATACAGGCAGATCCGCACTGCGCCCTGCCTGACCGTCTGCCGTGTGTGAGTGGACAAAGCCAGATCCACACTGCGCCCTGCCTGCCCGTCTGCCGAGGGCGAGTAGACACAGCCAGATCCGCACTGCGCCCTGCCTGACCGTCTGCCGTGGGCGAGTGGACACAGCCAGATCCGCACTGCGCCCTGCCTAACCGCCTGCTGTGGGTGAGTGGACACAGCCAGATCCGCACTGCGCCCTGCCTGCCCGTCTCCCCTGGGTGAGTGGACACAGCCAGATCCACACTGCCCCCTGCCTGCCCGTCTGCCGTGGGTGAGTGGACACAGCCAGATCCGCACTGCGCCCTGCCTGACCGTCTCCCGTGCGTGAGTGGACACAGCCAGATCCACACTGCGCCTTGCCTGCCCGTCTCACGTGGGTGAGTGGACACAGCCAGATCCGCACTGCGCCCTACCTGCCCGTCTCCCGTGGGTGAGTGGACACAGCCAGATCCGCACTGCACCCTGCCTGACCGTCCTTCGTGGGTGAGTGGACACCGCCAGATCCGCACTGCGCCCTACTGCCCGTTTCCCGTTGGTGAGTGGACACAGCCAGATCCGCACTGCGCCCTGCTTGCCCGTCTCCCGTCAGTGAGTGGACACAGCCAGATCCGCACTGCGCCCTGCCTGCCCGTCTGCCGTGGGCGAGTGGACACAGCCAGATCCGCACTGCGCCCTGCCTGACCGTCTGCCGTGGGAGAGTGGACACAGCCAGATCCCCACTGCGCCCTGCCTGCCCCTCTGCCGTGGGCGAGTGGACACAGCCAGATCCGCACTGCGCCCTGCCTGCCCGTCTCCCGTCAGTGAGTGGACACAGCCAGATCCGCACTGCGAACTGCCTGCCCGTCTGCCGTGGGCGAGTGGACACAGCCAGATCCGCACTGCACCCTGCCTGACCGTCCTTCGTGGGTGAGTGGACACCGCCAGATCCGCACTGCGCCCTACTGCCCGTTTCCCGTGGGTGAGTGGACACAGCCAGATCCGCACTGCGCCCTGCTTGCCCGTCTCCCGTCAGTGAGTGGACACAGCCAGATCCGCACTGCGCCCTGCCTGCCCGTCTGCCGTGGGCGAGTGGACACAGCCAGATCCGCACTGCGCCCTGCCTGACCGTCTGCCGTGGGTGAGTGGACACAGCCAGATCCACACTGCGCCCTGCCTGCCCCTCTGCCGTGGGCGAGTGGACACAGCCAGATCCGCACTGCGCCCTGCCTGACCGTCTGCCGTGGGTGAGTGGACACAGCCAGATCCGCACTGCGCCCTGCCTGCCCGTCTCCCGTGGGCGAGTGGACACAGCCAGATCCGCACTGCGCCCTGCCTGCCCATCTCCAGTGGACGAGTGGACACAGAGAGATCCGCACTGCACCCTGCCTGCCCGTCTGCTGTGTGCGAGTGGACACAGCCAGATCCGCACTGTGCCCTGCCTGCCCGTCTGCCGTGGGCGAGTGGACACAGCGAGATCCGCACTGCGCCCTGCCTGACCGTCTGCCGTGGGTGAGTGGACACAGCCAGATCCACACTGCGCCCTGCCTGCCCCTCTGCCGTAAGCGAGTGGACACAGCCAGATCCGCAATGCGCCCTGCCTGCCCGTCTCCCGTCAGTGAGTGGACACTGCCAGATCCGCACTGCGCCCTGCCTGCCCGTCTGCCGTGAGCGAGTGGACACAGCCAGATCCGCACTGCGCCCTGCCTGACCGTCTGCCGTGGGTGAGGGGACACAGCCAGATACACACTGCGCCCTGCCTGCCCCTCTGCCGTGGGCGAGTGGACACAGCCAGATCCGCACTGCGCCCTGCCTGACCGTCTGCCGTGGGTGAGTGGACACAGCCAGATCCGCACTGCGCCCTGCCTGCCCTTCTGCCGTGGGTGAGTGGACACAGCCAGATCCGCACTGCGCCCTGCCTGCCCGTCTCCCGTTGGTGAGTGGACACAGCCAGATCCGCACTGCGCCCTGCCTGCCCGTCTGCCGTGGGTGAGTGGACACAGCCAGATCCGCACTGCGCCCTGCCTGACCGTCTGCCGTGGGTGAGTGGACACAACCAGATCCGCACTGCGCCCTGCCTGACCGCCTGTCGTGGGTGAGTGGTCACAGCCAGATCCGTACTGCGCCCTGCCTGCCCGTCTGCCGTGGGTCAGTGGACATAACCAGATCCACACAGCACCGTCTGTGCCCATCTCCTGTGGGTGAGTGGACACAGCCGAATTAACACTGCGCCCTGCCTGCCTGTCTCCCGTGGCTGAGTGGACACAGCCACATCGGCAGTGCGCCCTGCCTGACCGTCTGCCGTGGGTGAGTGGACACAGCCAGATCCGCACTGCGCCCTGCCTGCCCGTCTGCCGTGGGCGAGTGGACACAGCCAGATCCGCACTGCGCCCTGCTTGCCCGTCTCCCGTCAGTGAGTGGACACAGCCAGATCCGCACTGCGCCCTGCCTGCCCGTCTGCCGTGGGCAAGTGGACACAGCCAGATCCGCACTGCGCCCTGCCTGACCGTCTGCCGTGGGTGAGTGGACACATCCAGATCCACACTGCGCCCTGCCTGACCCTCTGCCGTGGGCGAGTGGACATAGCAGGATCCGCACTGCGCCCTGCCTGCCCGTCTGCCGTGGGTGAGTGGACACAGCCAGATCCGCACTGCGCCCTGCCTGCCCGTCTCCCGTGGGTGAGTGGACACAGCCAGATCCGCACTGCCACCTGCCTGACCGTCTGCCGTGGGTGAGTGGACACAGCCAGATCCGCACTGCGCCCTGCCTGCCCGTCACCCGTGGGCGAGTGGACACAGCCAGATCCGCACTGCGCCCTGCCTGACCGCCTGCCGTGGGTGAGTGGACACAGCCAGATCCGCACTGCGCCCTGCCTGCACGTCTCCCATGGGCGAGTGGACACAGCCAGATCCGCACTGCGCCCTGCCTGACCGTCTGCCGTGGGTGAGTGGACACAGCCAGATCCGCACTGCGCCCTGCCTGCCCGTCTCCCGTGGGTGAGTGGACACAGCCAGATCCGCACTGCGCCCTGCCTGACCGTCTGCCCTGGGTGAGTGGACACAGCCAGATCCGCACTGCGCCCTGTCTGCCCGTCTCCCGTGGGTGAGTGGACACAGCCAGATCCGCACGGCGCCCTGCCTGCCCGTCTCCCGTCAGTGAGTGGACACAGCCAGATCCGCACTTCGCCCTGCCTGCCCGTCTCCCGTGGGCGAGTGGACACAGCCAGATCCGCACTGCGCCATGCCTGACCGTCTCCCGTCAGTGAGTGGACACAGCCAGATCCGTACTGCGCCCTGCCTGACCGCCTGTCGTGGGTGAGTGGTCACAGCCAGATCCGCACTGCGCCCTGCCTGACTGTCTCCCGTGAGTGAGTGGACACAGCCAGATCCGCACTGCGCCTTGCCTGCCCGTCTCACGTGGGTGAGTGGACACAGCCAGATCCGCACTGCGCCCTACCTGCACGTCTCCCGTGGGTGAGTGGACACAGCCAGATCCGCACTGCACCCTGCCTGACCGTCCTTCGTGGGTGAGTGGACACCGCCAGATCCGCACTGCGCCCTGCCTGCCTGTCTCCCGTCAGTGAGTGGACACAGCCAGATCCGCACTGCGCTCTGCCTGCCCGTCTGCCGTGGGCGAGTGGACGCAGCCAGATCCGCACTGCGCCCTGCCTGACCGTCTGCCGTGGGTGAGTGGACACAGCCAGATCCACACTGCGCCCTGCCTGCCCCTCTGCCGTGGGCGAGTGGACACAGCCAGATCCGCACTGCGCCCTGCCTGACCGTCTGCCGTGGGTGAGTGGACACAGCCAGATCCGCACTGCGCCCTGCCTGCCCGTCTCCCGTGGGCGAGTGGACACAGCCAGATCCGCACTGCGCCCTGCCTGCTCATCTCCAGTGGACGAGTGGACACAGAGAGATCCGCACTGCGCCCTGCCTGCCCGTCAGCCGTGGGCGAGTTGAAACAGCCAGATCCGCACTGTGCCCTGCCTGCCCGTCTGCCGTGGGCGAGTGGACACAGCGAGATCCGCACTGCGCCCTGCCTGACCGTCTGCCGTGGGTGAGTGGTCACAGCCAGATCCGTACTGCGCCCTGCCTGCCCGTCTGCCGTGGGTCAGTGGACATAACCAGATCCACACAGCACCGTCTGTGCCCATCTCCCGTGGGTGAGTGGACACAGCCGAATTCGCACTGCGCCCTGCCTGCCTGTCTCCGGTGCTGAGTGGACACAGCCACATCGGCACTGCGCACTGCCTGACCGTCTGCCGTGGGTGAGTGGACACAGCCAGATCCGCACTGCGCCCTGCCTGCCCGTCTGCCGTGGGCGAGTGGACACAGCCAGATCCGCACTGCGCCCTGCTTGCCCGTCTCCCGTCAGTGAGTGGACACAGCCAGATCCACACTGCGCCCTGCCTGCCCGTCTGCCGTGGGCGAGTGGACACAGCCAGATCCGCACTGCGCCCTGCCTGACCGTCTGCCGTGGGTGAATGGACACAGCCAGATCCACACTGCGCCCTGCCTGCCCGTCTGCCGTGGGCGAGTGGACACAGCCAGATCCGCACTGCGCCCTGCCTGACCGTCTGCCGTGGGTGAGTGGACACAGCCAGATCCACACTGCGCCCTGCCTGCCCCTCTGCCGTGGGCGAGTGGACACAGCCAGATGCGCACTGCGCCCTGCCTGACCGTCTGCCGTGGGCGAGTGGACATAGCAGGATCCGCACTGCGCCCTGCCTGCCCGTCTGCCGTGTGTGAGTGGACACAGCCAGATCCGCACTGCGCCCTGCCTGCCCGTCTCCCGTGGGTGAGTGGACACAGCCAGATCCGCACTGCCACCTGCCTGACCGTCTGCCCTGGGTGAGTGGACACAGCCAGATCCGCACTGCGCCCTGCCTGCCCGTCTCCCGTGGGTGAGTGGACACAGCCAGATCCGCACTGCGCCCTGCCTGCCCGTCTGCCGTGGGCGAGTGGACACAGCCAGATCCGCACTGCGCCCATCCTGACCGTCTGCCGTGGGTGAGTGGACACAGCCAGATCCGCACTGCGCCCTGCCTGACCGCCTGTCGTGGGTGAGTGGTCACAGCCAGATCCGTACTGCGCCCTGCCTGCCCGTCTGCCGTTGGACAGTGGACATAACCAGATCCACACAGCACCGTCTCTGCCCATCTCCCGTGGGTGAGTGGACACAGCCGGATCCGCACTGGGCCCTGCCTGCCTGTCTCCAGTGGCTGACTGGACACAGCCACATCGGCACTGTGCCCTGCCTGACCGTCATCCGTGAGTGAGTGGACACAGCAAGATCCACACTGCGCCCTGCCTGCCCGTCTCCCGTGGGTGAGTGGACACAGCCAGATCCGCACTGCGCCTTGCCTGCCCGTCTCACGTGGGTGAGTGGACACAGCCAGATCCGCACTGCGCCCTGCCTGCCCGTCTCCCGTGGGTGAGTGGACACAGCCAGATCCGCACTGCGCCCTGCCTGCCCGTCTCCCGTCAGTGAGTGGACACAGCCAGATCCGCACTGCGCCCTGCCTGCCCGTCTGCCGTGGGCGAGTGGACACAGCCAGATCCGCACTGCACCCTGCCTGACCGTCCTTCGTGGGTGAGTGGACACCGCCAGATCCGCACTGCGCCCTACTGCCCGTTTCCCGTGGGTGAGTGGACACAGCCAGATCCGCACTGCGCCCTGCTTGCCCGTCTCCCGTCAGTGAGTGGACACAGCCAGATCCGCACTGCGCCCTGCCTGCCCGTCTGCCGTGGGCGAGTGGACACAGCCAGATCCGCACTGCGCCCTGCCTGACCGTCTGCCGTGGGTGAGTGGACACAGCCAGATCCACACTGCGCCCTGCCTGCCCCTCTGCCGTGGGCGAGTGGACACAGCCAGATCCGCACTGCGCCCTGCCTGACCGTCTGCCGTGGGTGAGTGGACACAGCCAGATCCGCACTGCGCCCTGCCTGCCCGTCTCCCGTGGGCGAGTGGACACAGCCAGATCCGCACTGCGCCCTGCCTGCCCATCTCCAGTGGACGAGTGGACACAGAGAGATCCGCACTGCATCCTGCCTGCCCGTCTGCTGTGTGCGAGTGGACACAGCCAGATCCGCACTGTGCCCTGCCTGCCCGTCTGCCGTGGGCGAGTGGTCACAGCGAGATCCGCACTGCGCCCTGCCTGACCGTCTGCCGTGGGTGAGTGGACACAGCCAGATCCACACTGCGCCCTGCCTGCCCCTCTGCCGTGGGCGAGTGGACACAGCCAGATCCGCAATGCGCCCTGCCTGCCCGTCTCCCGTCAGTGAGTGGACACTGCCAGATCCGCACTGCGCCCTGCCTGCCCGTCTGCCGTGAGCGAGTGGACACAGCCAGATCCGCACTGCGCCCTGCCTGACCGTCTGCCGTGGGTGAGGGGACACAGCCAGATACACACTGCGCCCTGCCTGCCCCTCTGCCGTGGGCGAGTGGACACAGCCAGATCCGCACTGCGCCCTGCCTGACCGTCTGCCGTGGGTGAGTGGACACAGCCAGATCCGCACTGCGCCCTGCCTGCCCTTCTGCCGTGGGTGAGTGGACACAGCCAGATCCGCACTGCGCCCTGCCTGCCCGTCTCCCGTGGGTGAGTGGACACAGCCAGATCCGCACTGCGCCCTGCCTGCCCGTCTGCCGTGGGTGAGTGGACACAGCCAGATCCGCACTGCGCCCTGCCTGACCGTCTGCCGTGGGTGAGTGGACACAGCCAGATCCGCACTGCGCCCTGCCTGACCGCCTGTCGTGGGTGAGTGGTCACAGCCAGATCCGTACTGCGCCCTGCCTGCCCGTCTGCCGTGGTTCAGTGGAAATAACCAGATCCACACAGCACCGTCTGTGCCCATCTTCCGTGGGTGAGTGGACACAGCCGAATTCGCACTGCGCCCTGCCTGCCTGTCTCCCGTGGCTGAGTGGACACAGCCACATCGGCAGTGCGCCCTGCCTGACCGTCTGCCGTGGGTGAGTGGACACAGCCAGATCCGCACTGCGCCCTGCCTGCCCGTCTGCCGTGGGCGAGTGGACACAGCCAGATCCGCACTGCGCCCTGCTTGCCCGTCTCCCGTCAGTGAGTGGACACAGCCAGATCCGCACTGCGCCCTGCCTGCCCGTCTGCCGTGGGCAAGTGGACACAGCCAGATCCGCACTGCGCCCTGCCTGACCGTCTGCCGTGGGTGAGTGGACACATCCAGATCCACACTGCGCCCTGCCTGACCCTCTGCCGTGGGCGAGTGGACATAGCAGGATCCGCACTGCGCCCTGCCTGCCCGTCTGCCGTGGGTGAGTGGACACAGCCAGATCCGCACTGCGCCCTGCCTGCCCGTCTCCCGTGGGTGAGTGGACACAGCCAGATCCGCACTGCCACCTGCCTGACCGTCTGCCGTGGGTGAGTGGACACAGCCAGATCCGCACTGCGCCCTGCCTGCCCGTCACCCGTGGGCGAGTGGACACAGCCAGATCCGCACTGCGCCCTGCCTGACCGCCTGCCGTGGGTGAGTGGACACAGCCAGATCCGCACTGCGCCCTGCCTGCACGTCTCCCATGGGCGAGTGGACACAGCCAGATCCGCACTGCGCCCTGCCTGACCGTCTGCCGTGGGTGAGTGGACACAGCCAGATCCGCACTGCGCCCTGCCTGCCCGTCTCCCGTGGGTTAGTGGACACAGCCAGATCCGCACTGCGCCCTGCCTGCCCGTCTCCCGTGGGTGAGTGGACACAGCCAGATCCGCACTGCGCCCTGCCTGCCCGTCTCCCGTGGGTTAGTGGACACAGCCAGATCCGCACTGCGCCCTGCCTGACCGTCTGCCCTGGGTGAGTGGACACAGCCAGATCCGCACTGCGCCCTGTCTGCCCGTCTCCCGTGGGTGAGTGGACACAGCCAGATCCGCACGGCGCCCTGCCTGCCCGTCTCCCGTCAGTGAGTGGACACAGCCAGATCCGCACTTCGCCCTGCCTGCCCGTCTCCCGTGGGCGAGTGGACACAGCCAGATCCGCACTGCGCCCTGCCTGACCGTCTCCCGTCAGTGAGTGGACACAGCCAGATCCGTACTGCGCCCTGCCTGACCGCCTGTCGTGGGTGAGTGGTCACAGCCAGATCCGCACTGCGCCCTGCCTGACTGTCTCCCGTGAGTGAGTGGACACAGCCAGATCCGCACTGCGCCTTGCCTGCCCGTCTCACGTGGGTGAGTGGACACAGCCAGATCGGCACTGCGCCCTACCTGCACGTCTCCCGTGGGTGAGTGGACACAGCCAGATCCGCACTGCACCCTGCCTGACCGTCATTCGTGGGTGAGTGGACACCGCCAGATCCGCACTGCGCCCTGCCTGCCTGTCTCCCGTCAGTGAGTGGACACAGCCAGATCCGCACTGCACTCTGCCTGACCGTCTGCCGTGGGTGAGTGGACACAGCCAGATCCACACTGCGCCCTGCCTGCCCCTCTGCCGTGGGCGAGTGGACACAGCCAGATCCGCACTGCGCCCTGCCTGACCGTCTGCCGTGGGTGAGTGGACACAGCCAGATCCGCACTGCGCCCTGCCTGCCCGTCTCCCGTGGGCGAGTGTACACAGCCAAATCCGCACTGCGCCCTGCCTGCCCGTTTCCAGTGGGCGAGTGGACACAGCCAGATCCGCACTGCGCCCTGCCTGCCCGTCTGCCGTGGGCGAGTGGACACAGCAGGATCCGCACTGCGCCCTGCCTGCCCGTCTGCCGTGGGTGAGTGGACACAGCCAGATCCGCACTGCGCCCCTCCTGCCCGTCACCCGTGGGCGAGTGGACACAGCCAGATCCGCACTGCGCCCTGCCTGACCGCCTGCCGTGGGTGAGTGGACACAGCCAGATCCGCACTGCGCCCTGCCTGCACGTCTCCCGTGGGCAAGTGGACACAGCCAGATCCGCACTGCGCCCTGCCTGACCGTCTGCCGTGGGTGAGTGGACACAGCCAGATCCGCACTGCGCCCTGCCTGCCCGTCTCCCGTGGGTGAGTGGACACAGCCAGATCCGCACTGCGCCCTGCCTGACCGTCTGCCCTGGGTGAGTGGACACAGCCAGATCCGCACTGCGCCCTGTCTGCCCGTCTCCCGTGGGTGAGTGGACACAGCCAGATCCGCACGGCGCCCTGCCTGCCCGTCTCCCGTCAGTGAGTGGACACAGCCAGATCCGCACTTCGCCCTGCCTGCCCGTCTCCCGTGGGCGAGTGGACACAGCCAGATCCGCACTGCGCCCTGCCTGCCCGTCTGCCGTGGGCGAGTGGACACAGCCAGATCCGCACTGCGCCCTGCCTGACCGTCTGCCGTGGGTGAGTGGACACAGCCAGATCCACACTGCGCCCTGCCTGCCCCTCTGACGTGGGCGAGTGGACACAGCCAGATGCGCACTGCGCCCTGCCTGACCGTCTGCCGTGGGTGAGTGGTCACAGCCAGATCCGCACTGCGCCCTGCCTGCCCGTCTCCCGTGGGCTAGTGGACACAGCCAGATCCGCACTGCGCCCTGCCTGCCCATCTCCAGTGGGCGAGTGGACACAGCCAGATCCGCACTGCGCCCTGCCTGCCCGTCTGCCGTGGCCGAGTGGACACAGCCAGATCCGCACTGCGCCCTGCCTGCCCGTCTGCCGTGGGCGAGTGGACACAGCGAGATCCGCACTGCGCCCTGCCTGCCCGTCTGCCGTGGGCGTGTGGACACAGCGAGATCCGCACTGCGCCCTGCCTGACCGTCTGCCGTGCGTGAGTGGACACAGCCAGATCCACACTGCGACCTGCCTGCCCCTCTGCCGTGGGCGAGTGGACACAGCCAGATCCGCACTGCGCCCTGCCTGCCCGTCTCCCGTCAGTGAGTGGACACAGCCTGATCCGCACTGCGCCCTGCCTGCCCGTCTGCCGTGAGCGAGTGGACACAGCCAGATCCGCACTGCGCCCTGCCTGACCGTCTGCCGTGGGTGAGTGGACACAGCCAGATCCACACTGCGCCCTGCCTGCCCCTCTGCTGTGGGCGAGTGGACACAGCCAGATCCGCACTGCGCCCTGCCTGACCGTCTGCCGTGGGTGAGTGGACACAGCCAGATCCGCACTGCTCCCTGCCTGCCCTTCTGCCGTGGGTGAGTGGACACAGCCAGATCCGCACTGCGCCCTGCCTGCCAGTCTGTCTTGGGCGAGTGGACACAGCCAGATCCGCACTGCGACCTGCCTGCCCGTCTGCCGTGGGTGAGTGGACACAGCCAGATCCGCACTGCGCCCATCCTGACCGTCTGCCGTGGGTGAGTGGACACAGCCAGATCCGCACTGCGCCCTGCCTGACCGCCTGTCGTGGGTGAGTGGTCACAGCCAGATCCGTACTGCGCCCTGCCTGCCCGTCTGCCGTGGGTCAGTGGACATAACCAGATCCACACAGCACTGTCTCTGCCCATCTCCCGTGGGTGAGTGGACACAGCCGGATCCGCACTGCGCCCTGCCTGCCTGTCTCCAGTGGCTGAGTGGACACAGCCACATCGGCACTGCTCCCTGCCTGACCGTCATCCGTGGGTGAGTGGACACAGCCAGATCCACACTGCGCCCTGCCTGCCCGTCTCCCGTGGGTGAGTGGAAACAGCCAGATCCGCACTGCGCCTTGCCTGCCCATCTCACGTGGGTGAGTGGACACAGCCAGATCCGCACTGCGCCCTGCCTGCCCGTCTCCCGTGGGTGAGTGGACACAGCCAGATCCGCACTGCGCCCTGCCTGCCCGTCTCCCGTCAGTGAGTGGACACAGCCAGATCCGCACTGCGCCCTGCCTGCCCGTCTGCCGTAAGCGAGTGGACACAGCCAGATCCGCACTGCGCCCTGCCTGACCGTCTGCCGTGGGTGAGTGGACACAGCCAAATCCACACTGCGCCCTGCCTGCCCCTCTGCCGTGGGGGAGTGGACACAGCCAGATCCGCACTGCGCCCTGCCTGCCCCTCTGCCGTGGGCGAGTTGACACAGCCAGATCCGCACTGCGCCCTGCCTTACCGTCTGCCGTGGGTGAGTGGACACAGCCAGATCCGCACTGCGCCCTGTCTGCCCGTCTCCCGTGGGCGAGTGGACACAGCCAGATCCGCACTGCGCCCTGCCTGACCGACTGCCGTGGGTGAGTGGACACAGCCAGATCCGCACTGCGCCCTGCCTGCCCGTCTGCCGTGGGCCAGTGGACACAGGCAGATCCGCACTGCGCCCTGCCTGACTGTCTGCCGTGTGTGAGTGGACACAGCCAGATCCACACTGCGCCCTGCCTGCCCGTCGGCCGAGGGCGATTAGACACAGCCAGATCCGCACTGCGCCCTGCCTGACCGTCTGCCGTGGGCGAGTGGACACAGCCAGATCCGCACTGCGCCCTGCCTAACCGCCTGCCGTGGGTGAGTGGACACAGCCAGATCCGCACTGCGCCCTGCCTGCCCGTCTCCCCTGGGTGAGTGGACACAGCCAGATCCACACTGCGCCCTGCCTGCCCGTCTGCCGTGGGTGAGTGGACACAGCCAGATCCACACTGCGCCCTGCCTGCCCGTCTGCCGTGGGTGAGTGGACACAGCCAGATCCGCACTGCACCCTGCCTGACCGTCCTATTGGGTGAGTGGACACCGCCAGATCCGCACTGCGCCCTACTGCCCGTTTCCCGTGGGTGAGTGGACACAGCCAGATCCGCACTGTGCCCTGTTTGCCCGTCTCCCGTCAGTGAGTGGACACAACCAGATCCACACTGCGCCCTGCCTGCCCCTCTGCCGTGGGCCAGTGGACACAGCCAGATCCGCACTGCGCCCTGCCTGACCGTCTGCCGTGGGTGAGTGGACACAGCCAGATCCGCACTGCGCCCTGCCTGACCGTCTGCCGTGGGCGAGTGGAAACAGCCAGATCCGCACTGCGCCCTGCCTGACCGTCTGCCGTGGGCGAGCGGACACAGCCAGATCCGCAGTGCGCCCTGCCTGACCGTCTGCCGTGGGTGAGTGAACACAGCCAGATCCGCACTTCGCACTGCCTGCCAGTCTCCCGTGGGTGAGTGGACACAGCCAGATCCGCACTGCGCCCTGCCTGCCCGTCTCCCATGGGCGAGTTGACATAGCCAGATCCGCACTGCGCCCTGCCTGCCGGTCTCCCGTGGGTGAGTGGACACAGCCAGATCCGCACTTCGCCCTGCCTGCCCGTCTGCCGTGGGCCAGTGGACACAGGCAGATCCGCACGGCGCCCTGCCTGCCGGTCTCCCGTGGGTGAGTGGACACAGCCAGATCCGCACTGCGCCCTGCCTGCCGGTCTCCCGTGGGTGAGTGGACACAGCCAGATCCGCACTGCGCCCTGCCTGCCCGTCTCCCCTGGGTGAGTGGACACAGCCAGATCCACACTGCGCCCTGCCTGCCCGTCTGCCGTGGGTGAGTGGACACAGCCAGATCCGCACTGCGCCCTGCCTGACCGTCTCCCGTGCGTGAGTGGACACAGCCAGATCCACACTGCGCATTGCCTGCCCGTCTCACGTGGGTGAGTGGACACAGCCAGATCCGCACTGCGCCCTACCTGCCCGTCTCCCGTGGGTGAGTGGACACAGCCAGATCCGCACTGCACCCTGCCTGACCGTCCTTCGTGGGTGAGTGGACACCGCCAGATCCGCACTGCGCCCTACTGCCCGTTTCCCGTGGGTGAGTGGACACAGCCAGATCCGCACTGCGCCCTGCTTGCCCGTCTCCCGTCAGTGAGTGGACACAGCCAGATCCGCACTGCGCCCTGCCTGCCCTTCTGCTGTGGGCGAGTGGACACAGCCAGATCCGCACTGCGCCCTGCCTGACCGTCTGCCGTGGGTGAGTGGACACAGCCAGATCCACACTGCGCCCTGCCTGCCCCTCTGCCGTGGGCGAGTGGACACAGCCAGATCCGCACTGCCCCCTGCCTGACCGTCTGCCGTGGGTGAGTGGACACAGCCAGATCCGCACTGCGCCCTGCCTGCCCGTCTCCCGTGGGCGAGTGGACACAGCCAGATCCGCACTGCGCCCTGCCTGCCCATCTCCAGTGGACGAGTGGACACAGCCAGATCCGCACTGCGCCCTGCCTGCCCGTCTGCCGTGGGCGAGTGGACACAGCCAGATCCGCACTGTGCCCTGCCTGCCCGTCTGCCGTGGGCGAGTGGACACAGGGAAATCCGCACTGCGCCCTGCCTGACCGTCTGCCGTGGGTGAGTGGACACAGCCAGATCCACACTGCGCCCTGCCTGCCCCTCTGCCATGGGCGAGTGGACACACCCAGATCCGCACTGCGCCCTGCCTGCCCGTCTCCCGTCAGTGAGTGGAACAGCCAGATCCGCACTGCGCCCTGCCTGCCCGTGTGCCGTGGGCGAGTGGACACAGCCAGATCCGCACTACGCCCTGCCTGACCGTCTGCCGTGGGTGAGTGGACACAGCCAGATCCACACTGTGCCCTGCCTGCCCCTCTGCCGTGGGCGAGTGGACACAGCCAGATGCGCACTGCGCCCTGCCTGACCGTCTGCCGTGGGTGAGTGGACACAGACAGATCCGCACTTTGCCCTGCCTGCCAGTCTCCCGTGGGCGAGTGGACACAGCCAGATCCGCACTGCACCCTGCCTGCCCATCTCCAGTGGGCGAGTGGACACAGCCGGATCCGCACTGCGCCCTCCCTGCCCGTCTCCCGTGGGCGAGTGAACACAGCCAGATCCGCACTGCGCCCTGCCTGCCCTTCTGCCGTGGGTGAGCGGACACAGCCAGATCCACACTGCGCCCTCCCTGTCCGTCTGCCGTGGGTGAGTGGACACAGCCAGATCCGCACTGCGCCCTGCCTGCCCGTCTGCCGTGGGTGAGTGGACACAGCTAGATCCACACTGCGCCCTGCCTGCCCGTCTGCCGTGGGTGATTGGACACAGCCAGATCAGCACTGCGCCCTGCCTGACACTCTCCCGTGGGTGAGTGGACACAGCCAGATCCGCACTGCGCCCTTCCTGCCCGTCTCCCGTGGGTGAGTGGACACAGCCAGATCCGCACTGCGCCCTGCCTGCCCGTCTCCCGTGGGCGAGTGGACACAGCCAGATCCGCACTGCGCGCTGCCTACCCGTCTCCCCTGGGCGAGTGGACACAGCCAGATCCGCACTGCGCGTTGCCTGCCCGTCTGTCGTGGGCGAGTGGACACAGCCAGATCCGCACTACGCCCTGCCTGACCGTCTGCCGTGGGTGAGTGGACACAGCCAGATCCACACTGCACCCTGCCTGCCCGTCTGCCGTGGGCGAGCGGACACAGCCAGATCCGAACTGCGCCCTGCCTGACCGTCTGTCGTGGGTGAGTGGACACAGCCAGATCCGTACTTCGCCCTGCCTGCCAGTCTCCCGTGGGTGAGTGGACACAGCCAGATCCGCACTGCGCCCTGCCTGCCCGTCTCCCGTGGGCAAGTTGACACAGCCAGATCCGCACTGCGCCCTGCCTGCCGGTCTCCCGTGGGTGAGTGGACACAGCCAGATCCTTACTGCGCCCTGCCTGCCCGTCTGCCGTGGGCCAGTGGACACAGGCAGATCCGCACTGCGCCCTGCCTGACCGTCTGCCGTGTGTGAGTGGACACAGCCAGATCCACACTGCGCCCTCCCTGCCCGTCTGCCGAGGGCGAGTAGACACAGCCAGATCCGCACTGCGCCCTGCCTAACCGCCTGCCGTGGGTGAGTGGACACAGCCAGATCCGCACTGCGCCCTACCTGCCCGTCTCCCGTGGGTGAGTGGACACAGCCAGATCCGCACTGCACCCTGCCTGACCGTCCTTCGTAGGTGAGTGGACTCCGCCAGATCCGCACTGCGCCCTACTGCCCGTTTCCCGTGGGTGAGTGGACACAGCCAGATCCGCACTGCGCCCTGCCTGCCCGTCTCCCGTGGGCGAGTGGACACAGCCAGATCCGCACTGCGCCCTGCCTGCCGGTCTCCCGTGGGTGAGTGGACACAGCCAGTTCCGCACTGCGCCCTGCCTGACCGTCTGCCGTGGGTGAGTGTACACAGCCAGATCCGCACTGCGCCCTGCCTGCCCGTCTCCCGTGGGCGAGTGGACACAGCCAGATCCGCACTGCGCCCTGCCTGCCCATCTCCAGTGGATGAGTGGACACAGCCAGATCCGCACTGCGCCCTGCCTGCCCGTCTGCCGTGGGCGAGTGGACACAGCCAGATCCGCACTGTGTCCTGCCTGCCCGTCTGCCGTGGGCGAGTGGACACAGCGAGATCCGCACTGCGCCCTGCCTGACCGTCTGCCGTGGGTGAGTGGACACAGCCAGATCCACACTGCGCCCTGCCGGCCCCTCTGCCGTGGGCGAGTGGACACAGCCAGATCCGCACTGCGCCCTGCCTGCCCGTCTCCCGTCAGTGAGTGGACACAGCCAGATCCGCACTGCGCCCTGCCTGCCCGTCTGCCGTGAGCGAGTGGACACAGCCAGATCCGCACTGCGCCCTGCCTGACCGTCTGCCGTGGGTGAGGGGACACAGCCAGATCCACACTGCGCCCTGCCTGCCCCTCTGCCGTGGGCGAGTGGACACAGCCAGATCCGCACTGCGCACTGCCTGCCCGTCTGCCGTGGGCGAGTGGACACAGCCAGATCCGCACTGCGCCCTGCCTGACCGTCTGCCGTGGGTGATTGGACACAGCCAGATCCGCACTGCGCCCTGTCTGCCCGTCTCCCGTGGGTGAGTGGACACAGCCAGATCCGCACTGCGCCCTGACTGCCCGTCTCCCGTGGGCGAGTGGACACAGCAAGATCCGCACTGCGCCCTGCCTGCCGGTCTCCCGTGGGTGAGTGGACACAGCCAGATCCGCACTGCGCCCTGCTTGCCCGTCTCCCGTCAGTGAGTGGACACAGCCAGATCCGCACTGCGCCCTGCCTGCCCGTCTGCCGAGGGTGAGTAGACACAGCCAGATCCGCACTGCGCCCTGCCTGACCGTCTGCCGTGGGCGAGTGGACACAGCCAGATCCGCACTGCGCCCTGCCTAACCGCCTGCCGTGGGTGAGTGGACACAGCCAGATCCGCACTGCGCCCTGCCTGCCCGTCTCCCCTGGGTGAGTGGACACAGCCAGATCCACACTGCGCCCTGCCTGCCCGTCTGCCGTGGGTGAGTGGACACAGCCAGATCCGCACTGCGCCCTGCCTGACCGTCTCCCGTGCGTGAGTGGACACAGCCAGATCCACACTGCGCATTGCCTGCCCGTCTCACGTGGGTGAGTGGACACAGCCAGATCCGCACTGCGCCCTACCTGCCCGTCTCCCGTGGGTGAGTGGACACAGCCAGATCCGCACTGCACCCTGCCTGACCGTCCTTCGTGGGTGAGTGGACACCGCCAGATCCGCACTGCGCCCTACTGCCCGTTTCCCGTGGGTGAGTGGACACAGCCAGATCCGCACTGCGCCCTGCTTGCCCGTCTCCCGTCAGTGAGTGGACACAGCCAGATCCGCACTGCGCCCTGCCTGCCCGTCTGCCGTGGGCGAGTGGACACAGCCAGATCCGCACTGCGCCCTGCCTGACCGTCTGCCGTGGGTGAGTGGACACAGCCAGATCCACACTGCGCCCTGCCTGCCCCTCTGCCGTGGGCGAGTGGACACAGCCAGATCCGCACTGCGCCCTGCCTGACCGCCTGCCGTGGGTGAGTGTACACAGCCAGATCTGCACTGCGCCCTGCCTGCCCGTCTCCCGTGGGCGAGTGGACACAGCCAGATCCGCACTGCGCCCTGCCTGCCCATCTCCAGTGGATGAGTGGACAAAGCCAGATCAGCACTGCGCCCTGCCTGCCCGTCTGCCGTGGGCGAGTGGACACAGCCAGATCCGCACTGTGCCCTGCCTGCCCGTCTGCCGTGGGCGAGTGGACACAGCGAGATCCGCACTGCGCCCTGCCTGACCGTCTGCCGTGGGTGAGTGGACACAGCCAGATCCACACTGCGCCCTGCCTGCCCCTCTGCCGTGGGCGAGTGGACACAGCCAGATCCGCACTGCGCCCTGCCTGCCCGTCTCCCGTCAGTGAGTGGACACAGCCAGATCCGCACTGCGCCCTTCCTGCCCGTCTGCCGTGAGCGAGTGGACACAGCCAGATCCGCACTGCGCCCTGCCTGACCGTCTGCCGTGGGTGAGGGGACACAGCCAGATACGCACTGCGCCCTGCCTGCCCCTCTGCCGTGGGCGAGTGGACACAGCCAGATCCGCACTGCGCCCTGCCTGACCGTCTGCCGTGGGTGAGTGGACACAGCCAGATCCGCACTGCGCCCTGCCTGCCCTTCTGCTGTGGGTGAGTGGACACAGCCAGATCCGCACTGCGCCTTGCCTGCCCGTCTGCCGTGGGTGAGTGGACACAGCCAGATCCGCACTGCGCCCTGCCTGACCGTCTGCCGTGGGTGAGTGGACACAACCAGATCCGCACTGCGCCCTGCCTGACCGCCTGTCGTGGGTGAGTGGTCACAGCCAGATCCGTACTGCGCCCTGCCTGCCCGTCTGCCGTGGGTCAGTGGACATAACCAGATCCACACAGCACCGTCTGTGCCCATCTCCCGTGGGTGAGTGGACACAGCCGAATTCGCACTGCGCCCTCCCTGCCTGTCTCCCGTGGCTGAGTGGACACAGCCACATCGGCACTGCGCCCTGCCTGACCGTCTGCCGTGGGTGAGTGGACACAGCCAGATCCGCACTGCGCCCTGCCTGCCCGTCTGCCGTGGGCGAGTGGACACAGCCAGATCCGCACTGCGCCCTGCTTGCCCGTCTCCCGTCAGTGAGTGGACACAGCCAGATCCGCACTGCGCCCTGCCTGCCCGTATGCCGTGGGCGAGTGGACACAGCCAGATCCGCACTGCGCCCTGCCTGACCGTCTGCCGTGGGTGAGTGGACACAGCCAGATCCACACTGTGCCCTGCCTGCCCCTCTGCTGTGGGCGAGTGGACACAGCCAGATGCGCACTGCGCCCTGCCTGACCGTCTGCCGTGGGTGAGTGGACACAGACAGATCCGCACTTTGCCCTGCCTGCCAGTCTCCCGTGGGCGAGTGGACACAGCCAGATCCGCACTGCACCCTGCCTGCCCATCTCCAGTGGGCGAGTGGACACAGCCAGATCCGCACTGCGCCCTACTTGCACGTCTTCCGTGGGTGAGTGGACACAGACCGATCCGCACTGCACCCTGCCTGACCCTCCTTCGTGGGTGAGTGCACACCGCCAGATCCGCACTGCGCCCTGCCTGCCCGTCTCCCGTGGGTGAGTGGACACAGCCAGATCCGCACAGCGCCCTGCCTGCCCGTCTCCCGTCAGTGAGTGAACACAGCCAGATCCACACTGCACCCTGCCTGCCCGTCTGCCGTGGGCGAGCGGACACAGCCAGATCCGCAGTGCGCCCTGCCTGACCGTCTGCCGTGGGTGAGTGAACACAGCCAGATCCGCACTTCGCCCTGCCTGCCAGTCTCCCGTGGGTGAGTGGACACAGCCAGATCCGCACTGCGCCCTGCCTGCCCGTCTCCCGTGGCCGAGTTGACATAGCCAGATCCGCACTGCGCCCTGCCTGCCGGTCTCCCGTGGGTGAGTGGACACAGCCAGATCCGCACTGCGCCCTGCCTGCCCGTCTGCCGTGGGCCAGTGGACACAGGCAGATCCGCACGGCGCCCTGCCTGCCGGTCTCCCATGGGTGAGTGGACACAGCCAGATCCGCACTGCGCCCTGCCTGCCCGTCTGCCGTGGGCGAGTGGACACAGCCAGATCCGCCCTGCGCCCTGCCTGACCGTCTGCCGTGGGTTAGTGGACACAGCCAGATCCGCACTGCGCCCTGTCTGCCCGTCTCCCGTGGGTGAGTGGACACAGCCAAATCCGCACTGCGCCCTGCCTGCCCGTCTCCCGTCAGTGAGTGGACACAGCCAGATCCGCACTTCGCCCTGCCTGCCCGTCTCCCGTGGGCGAGTGGACACAGCCAGATCCGCACTGCGCCCTGCCTGCCGGTCTCCCGTGGGTGAGTGGACACAGCCAGATCCGCACTGCGCCCTGCCTGCCCGTCTCCCCTGGGTGAGTGGACACAGCCAGATCCACACTGCGCCCTGCCTGCCCGTCTGCCGTGGGTGAGTGGACACAGCCAGATCCGCACTGCGCCCTGCCTGACCGTCTCCCGTGCGTGAGTGGACACAGCCAGATCCACACTGCGCATTGCCTGCCCGTCTCACGTGGGTGAGTGGACACAGCCAGATCCGCACTGCGCCCTACCTGCCCATCTCCCGTGGGTGAGTGGACACAGCCAGATCCGCACTGCACCCTGCCTGACCGTCCTTCGTGGGTGAGTGGACACCGCCAGATCCGCACTGCGCCCTACTGCCCGTTTCCCGTGGGTGAGTGGACACAGCCAGATCCGCACTGCGCCCTGCTTGCCCGTCTCCCGTCAGTGAGTGGACACAGCCAGATCCGCACTGCGCCCTGCCTGCCCTTCTGCTGTGTGCGAGTGGACACAGCCAGATCCGCACTGCGCCCTGCCTGACCGTCTGCCGTGGGTGAGTGGACACAGCCAGATCCACACTGCGCCCTGCCTGCCCCTCTGCCGTGGGCGAGTGGACACAGCCAGATCCGCACTGCCCCCTGCCTGACCGTCTGCCGTGGGTGAGTGGACACAGCCAGATCCGCACTGCGCCCTGCCTGCCCGTCTCCCGTGGGCGAGTGGACACAGCCAGATCCGCACTGCGCCCTGCCTGCCCATCTCCAGTGGACGAGTGGACACAGCCAGATCCGCACTGCGCCCTGCCTGCCCGTCTGCCGTGGGCGAGTGGACACAGCCAGATCCGCACTGTGCCCTGCCTGCCCGTCTGCCGTGGGCGAGTGGACACAGCGAAATCCGCACTGCGCCCTGCCTGACCGTCTGCCGTGGGTGAGTGGACACAGCCAGATCCACACTGCGCCCTGCCTGCCCCTCTGCCATGGGCGAGTGGACACAGCCAGATCCGCACTGCGCCCTGCCTGCCCGTCTCCCGTCAGTGAGTGGAACAGCCAGATCCGCACTGCGCCCTGCCTGCCCGTGTGCCGTGGGCGAGTGGACACAGCCAGATCCGCACTACGCCCTGCCTGACCGTCTGCCGTGGGTGAGTGGACACAGCCAGATCCACACTGTGCCCTGCCTGCCCCTCTGCCGTGGGCGAGTGGACACAGCCAGATGCGCACTGCGCCCTGCCTGACCGTCTGCCGTGGGTGAGTGGACACAGACAGATCCGCACTTTGCCCTGCCTGCCAGTCTCCCGTGGGCGAGTGGACACAGCCAGATCCGCACTGCACCCTGCCTGCCCATCTCCAGTGGGCGAGTGGACACAGCCGGATCCGCACTGCGCCCTCCCTGCCCGTCTCACGTGGGCGAGTGAACACAGCCAGATCCGCACTGCGCCCTGCCTGCCCTTCTGCCGTGGGTGAGCGGACACAGCCACATCCGCACTGCGCCCTGCCTGACCGTCTGCCGTGGGGGAGGGGACACAGCCAGATCCACACTGCGCCCTGCCTGCCCCTCTGCCGTGGGCGAGTGGACACATCCAGATCCGCACTGCGCCCTGCCTGACCTTCTGCCGTGGGCTAGTGGACACAGCCAGATCCGCACTGCGCCCTGCCTAACCGCCTGCCGGGGGTGAGTGGACACAGCCAGATCCGCACTGCGCCCAGCCTGCCCGTCTCCCCTGGGCGAGTGGACACAGCCAGATCCGCACTGTGCCCTGCCTGCCCGTCTGCCATGGGTGAGTGGACACAGCCAGATCCGCACTGCGCCCTGCCTGACCGTATGCCGTGGGTGAGTGGACACAGCCAGATCCACACTGCGCCCTCCCTGTCCGTCTGCCGTGGGTGAGTGGACACAGCCAGATCCGCACTGCGCCCTGCCTGCCCGTCTGCCGTGGGTGAGTGGACACAGCTAGATCCACACTGCGCCCTGCCTGCCCGTCTGCCGTGGGTGATTGGACACAGCAAGATCCGCACTGCGCCCTGCCTGACACTCTCCCGTGGGTGAGTGGACACAGCCAGATCCGCACTGCGCCCTTCCTGCCCGTCTCCCGTGGGTGAGTGGACACAGCCAGATCCGCACTGCGCCCTGCCTGCCCGTCTCCCGTGGGCGAGTGGACACAGCCAGATCCGCACTGCGCGCTGCCTACCCGTCTCCCGTGGGCGAGTGGACACAGCCAGATCCGCACTGCGCGTTGCCTGCCCGTCTGTCGTGGGCGAGTGGACACAGCCAGATCCGCACTACGCCCTGCCTGACCGTCTGCCGTGGGTGAGTGGACACAGCCAGATCCACACTGCACCCTGCCTGCCCGTCTGCCGTGGGCGAGCGGACACAGCCAGATCCGAACTGCGCCCTGCCTGACCGTCTGTCGTGGGTGAGTGGACACAGCCAGATCCGTACTTCGCCCTGCCTGCCAGTCTCCCGTGGGTGAGTGGACACAGCCAGATCCGCACTGCGCCCTGCCTGCCCGTCTCCCGTGGGCGAGTTGACACAGCCAGATCCGCACTGCGCCCTGCCTGCCGGTCTCCCGTGGGTGAGTGGACACAGCCAGATCCTTACTGCGCCCTGCCTGCCCGTCTGCCGTGGGCCAGTGGACACAGGCAGATCCGCACTGCGCCCTGCCTGACCGTCTGCCGTGTGTGAGTGGACACAGCCAGATCCACACTGCGCCCTGCCTGCCCGTCTGCCGAGGCCGAGTAGACACAGCCAGATCCGCACTGCGCCCTGCCTAACCGCCTGCCGTGGGTGAGTGGACACAGCCAGATCCGCACTGCGCCCTACCTGCCCGTCTCCCGTGGGTGAGTGGACACAGCCAGATCCGCACTGCACCCTGCCTGACCGTCCTTCGTGGGTGAGTGGACACCGCCAGATCCGCACTGCGCCCTACTGCCCGTTTCCCGTGGGTGAGTGGACACAGCCAGATCCGCACTGCGCCCTGCCTGCCGGTCTCCCGTGGGTGAGTGGACACAGCCAGTTCCGCACTGCGCCCTGCTTGCCCGTCTCCCGTCAGTGAGTGGACACAGCCAGATCCGCACTGCGCCCTGCCTGCCCGTCTGCCGAGGGTGAGTAGACACAGCCAGATCCGCACTGCGCCCTGCTTGCCCGTCTCCCGTCAGTGAGTGGACACAGCCAGGTCCGCACTTCGCCCTGCCTGCCCGTCTCCCTTGGGCGAGTGGACACAGCCAGATCCGCACTGCGCCCTGCCTGCCGGTCTCCCGTGGGTGAGTGGACACAGCCAGTTCCGCACTGCGCCCTGCTTGCCCGTCTCCCGTCAGTGAGTGGACACAGCCAGATCCGCACTGCGCCCTGCCTGCCCGTCTGCCGAGGGTGAGTAGACACAGCCAGATCCGCACTGCGCCCTGCCTGACCGTCTGCCGTGGGCGAGTGGACACAGCCAGATCCGCACTGCGCCCTGCCTAACCGCCTGCCGTGGGTGAGTGGACACAGCCAGATCCGCACTGCGCCCTGCCTGCCCGTCTCCCCTGGGTGAGTGGACACAGCCAGATCCACACTGCGCCCTGCCTGACCGTCTCCCGTGCGTGAGTGGACACAGCCAGATCCACACTGCGCATTGCCTGCCCGTCTCACGTGGGTGAGTGGACACAGCCAGATCCGCACTGCGCCCTACCTGCCCGTCTCCCGTGGGTGAGTGGACACAGCCAGATCCGCACTGCACCCTGCCTGACCGTCCTTCGTGGGTGAGTGGACACCGCCAGATCCGCACTGCGCCCTACTGCCCGTTTCCCGTGGGTGAGTGGACACAGCCAGATCCGCACTGCGCCCTGCTTGCCCGTCTCCCGTCAGTGAGTGGACACAGCCAGATCCGCACTGCGCCCTGCCTGCCCGTCTGCCGTGGGCGAGTGGACACAGCCAGATCCGCACTGCGCCCTGCCTGACCGTCTGCCGTGGGTGAGTGGACACAGCCAGATCCACACTGCGCCCTGCCTGCCCCTCTGCCGTGGGCGAGTGGACACAGCCAGATCCGCACTGCGCCCTGCCTGACCGTCTGCCGTGGGTGAGTGTACACAGCCAGATCCGCACTGCGCCCTGCCTGCCCGTCTCCCGTGGGCGAGTGGACACAGCCAGATCCGCACTGCGCCCTGCCTGCCCATCTCCAGTGGATGAGTGGACACAGCCAGATCCGCACTGCGCCCTGCCTGCCCGTCTGCCGTGGGCGAGTGGACACAGCCAGATCCGCACTGTGCCCTGCCTGCCCGTCTGCCGTGGGCGAGTGGACACAGCGAGATCCGCACTGCGCCCTGCCTGACCGTCTGCCGTGGGTGAGTGGACACAGCCAGATCCACACTGCGCCCTGCCTGCCCCTCTGCCGTGGGCGAGTGGACACAGCCAGATCCGCACTGCGCCCTGCCTGCCCGTCTCCCGTCAGTGAGTGGACACAGCCAGATCCGCACTGCGCCCTGCCTGCCCGTCTGCCGTGAGCGAGTGGACACAGCCAGATCCGCACTGCGCCCTGCCTGACCGTCTCCCGTGGGTGAGGGGACACAGCCAGATCCACACTGCGCCCTGCCTGCCCCTCTGCCGTGGGCGAGTGGACACAGCCAGATCCGCACTGCGCCCTGCCTGCCCGTCTGCCGTGGGCGAGTGGACACAGCCAGATCCGCACTGCGCCCTGCCTGACCGTCTGCCGTGGGTGATTGGACACAGCCAGATCCGCACTGCACCCTGCCTGACCGTCCTTCGTGGGTGAGTGGACACCGCCAGATCCGCACTGCGCCCTACTGCCCGTTTCCCGTGGGTGAGTGGACACAGCCAGATCCGCACTGCGCCCTGCTTGCCCGTCTCCCGTCAGTGAGTGGACACAGCCAGATCCGCACTGCGCCCTGCCTGCCCGTCTGCCGTGGGCGAGTGGACACAGCCAGATCCGCACTGCGCCCTGCCTGACCGTCTGCCGTGGGTGAGTGGACACAGCCAGATCCACACTGCGCCCTGCCTGCCACTCTGCCGTGGGCGAGTGGACACAGCCAGATCCGCACTGCGCCCTGCCTGACCGCCTGCCGTGGGTGAGTGTACACAGCCAGATCTGCACTGCGCCCTGCCTGCCCGTCTCCCGTGGGCGAGTGGACACAGCCAGATCCGCACTGCGCCCTGCCTGCCCATCTCCAGTGGATGAGTGGACAAAGCCAGATCAGCACTGCGCCCTGCCTGCCCGTCTGCCGTGGGCGAGTGGACACAGCCAGATCCGCACTGTGCCCTGCCTGCCCGTCTGCCGTGGGCGAGTGGACACAGCGAGATCCGCACTGCGCCCTGCCTGACCGTCTGCCGTGGGTGAGTGGACACAGCCAGATCCACACTGCGCCCTGCCTGCCCCTCTGCCGTGGGCGAGTGGACACAGCCAGATCCGCACTGCGCCCTGCCTGCCCGTCTCCCGTCAGTGAGTGGACACAGCCAGATCCGCACTGCGCCCTGCCTGACCGCCTGTAGTGGGTGAGTGGTCACAGCCAGATCCGTACTGCGCCCTGCCTGCCCGTCTGCCGTGGGTCACTGGACATAACCAGATCCACACAGCACCGTCTGTGCCCATCTCCCGTGGGTGAGTGGACACAGCCGAATTCGCATTGCGCCCTCCCTGCCTGTCTCCCGTGGCTGAGTGGACACAGCCACATCGGCACTGCGCCCTGCCTGACCGTCTGCCGTGGGTGAGTGGACACAGCCAGATCCGCACTGCGCCCTGCCTGCCCGTCTGCCGTGGGCGAGTGGACACAGCCAGATCCGCACTGCGCCCTGCTTGCCTGTCTCCCGTCAGTGAGTGGACACAGCCAGATCCGCACTGCGCCCTGCCTGCCCGTATGCCGTGGGCGAGTGGACACAGCCAGATCCGCACTGCGCCCTGCCTGACCGTCTGCCGTGGGTGAGTGGACACAGCCAGATCCACACTGTGCCCTGCCTGCCCCTCTGCTGTGGGCGAGTGGACACAGCCAGATGCGCACTGCGCCCTGCCTGACCGTCTGCCGTGGGTGAGTGGACACAGACAGATCCGCACTTTGCCCTGCCTGCCAGTCTCCCGTGGGCGAGTGGACACAGCCAGATCCGCACTGCACCCTGCCTGCCCATCTCCAGTGGGTGAGTGGACACAGCCAGATCCGCACTGCGCCCTACTTGCACGTCTCCCTTGGGTGAGTGGACACAGACCGATCCGCACTGCACCCTGCCTGACCGTCCTTCGTGGGTGAGTGGACACCGCCAGATCCGCACTGCGCCCTGCCTGCCCGTCTCCCGTGGGTGAGTGGACACAGCCAGATCCGCACAGCGCCCTGCCTGCCCGTCTCCCGTCAGTGAGTGAACACAGCCAGATCCGCACTGCGCCCTGCCTGCCCGTCTGCCGTGGGCGAGTGGACACAGCCAGATCCGCACTGCGCTCTGCCTGACCGTCTGCCGTGGGTGAGTGGACACAGCCAGATCCACACTGCGCCCTGCCTGCCCCTCTGCCGTGGGCGAGTGGACACAGCCAGATCCGCACTGCGCCCTGCCTGCCCGTCTGCCGTGGGTGAGTGGACACAGCCAGATCCGCACTGCGCCCTGCCTGCCCGTCACCCGTGGGCGAGTGGACACAGCCAGATCCGCACTGCGCCCTGCCTGACCGCCTGCCGTGGGTGAGTGGACACAGCCAGATCCGCACTGCGCCCTGCCTGCCCGTCTCCCGTGGGCGAGTGGACACAGCCAGATCCGCACTGCGCCCTGCCTGACCGTCTGCCGTGGGTGAGTGGACACAGCCAGATCCGCACTGCGCCCTGCCTGCCCGTCTCCCGTGGGTGAGTGGACACAGCCAGATCCGCACTGCGCGCTGCCTGACCGTCTGCCGTGGGTGAGTGGACACAGCCAGATCCGCACTGCGCCCTGTCTGCCCGTCTCCCGTGGGTGAGTGGACACAGCCAGATCCGCACTGCGCCCTGCCTGCCCGTCTCCCGTCAGTGAGTGGACAAAGCCAGATCCGCACTTCGCCCTGCCTCCCCGTCTCCCGTGGGCGAGTGGACACAGCGAGATCCGCACTGCGCCCTGCCTGCCGGTCTCCCTTGGGTGAGTGGACACAGCCAGATCAGCACTGCGCCCTGCCTGCCCGTCTGCCGTGGGCGAGTGGACACAGCCAGATCCGCACTGCGCCCTGCCTGACCGTCTGCCGTGTGTGAGTGGACACAGCCAGATCCACACTGCGCCCTGCCTGCCCGTCTGCCGTGGGTGAGTGGACACAGCCAGATCCGCACTGCGCCCTGCCTGCCCGTCTCCCGTGGGCGAGTGGACACAGCCAGATCCGCACTGCGCCCTGCCTAACCGCCTGCCGTGGGTGAGTGGACACAGCCAGATCCGCACTGCGCCCAGCCTGCCCGTCTCCCCTGAGCGAGTGGACACAGCCAGATCCGCACTGCGCCCTGCCTGCCCGTCTGCCGTGGGTGAGTGGACACAGCCAGATCCGCACTGTGCCCTGCCTGACCGTCTGCCGTGGGTGAGTGGACACAGCCAGATCCACACTGCGCCCTCCCTGTCCGTCTGCCGTGGGTGAGTGGACACAGCCAGATCCGCACTGCGCCCTGCCTGCCCGTCTGCCGTGGGTGAGTGGACACAGCCAGATCCGCACTGCGCCCTGACTGACCGTCTGCCGTGGGTGAGTGGACACAGCCAGATCCGCACTTCGCCCTGCCTGCCAGTCTCCCGTGGGTGAGTGGACACAGCCAGATCCGCACTGCGCCCGGACTGCCCGTCTCCCGTGGGCGAGTTGACACAGCCAGATCCGCACTGCGCCCTGCCTGCCGGTCTCCCGTGGGTGAGTGGACACAGCCAGATCCGCACTGCGCCCTGCCTGCCCGTCTGCCGTGGGCCAGTGGACACAGGCAGATCCGCACTGCGCCCTGCCTGACCGTCTGCCGTGTGTGAGTGGACACAGCCAGATCCACACTGCGCCCTGCCTGCCCGTCTGCCGAGGGCGAGTAGACACAGCCAGATCCGCACTGCGCCCTGCCTCACCGTCCTTCGTGGGTGAGTGGACACCGCCAGATCGGCACTGCGCACTACTGCCCGTTTCCCGTGGGTGAGTGGACACAGCCAGATCCGCACTGCGCCCTGCTTGCCCGTCTCCCGTCAGTGAGTGGACACAGCCAGATCCGCACTGCGCCCTGCCTGCCCGTCTGCCGTGGGCGAGTGGACACAGCCAGATCCGCACTGTGCCCTGCCTGACCGTCTGCCGTGGGTGAGTGGACACAGCCAGATCCACACTGCGCCCTGCCTGCCCCTCTGCCGTGGGCGAGTGGACACAGCCAGATCCGCACTGCGCCCTGCCTGACCGTCTGCCGTGGGTGAGTGGACACAGCCAGATCCGCACTGCGCCCTGCCTGCCCGTCTCCCGTGGGCGAGTGGACACAGCCAGATCCGCACTGCGCCCTGCCTGCCCATCTCCAGTGGACGAGTGGACACAGCCAGATCCGCACTGCGCCCTGCCTGCCCGTCTGCTGTGGGAGAGTGGACACAGCCAGATCCGCACTGTGCCCTGCCTGCCCGTCTGCCGTGGGCGAGTGGACACAGCGAGATCCGCACTGCGCCCTGCCTGACCGTCTGCCGTGGGTGAGTGGACACAGCCAGATCCACACTGCGCCCTGCCTGCCCCTCTGCCGTGGGCGAGTGGACACAGCCAGATCCGCACTGCGCCCTGCCTGCCCGTCTCCCGTCAGTGAGTGGACACAGCCAGATCCGCACTGCACCCTGCCTGCCCGTCTGCCGTGAGCGAGTGGACACAGCCAGATCCGCACTGCGCCCTGCCTGACCGTCTGCCGTGGGTGAGGGGACACAGCCAGATCCACACTGCGCCCTGCCTGCCCCTCTGCCGTGGGCGAGTGGACACAGCCAGATCCGCACTGCGCCCTGCCTGACCGTCTGCCGTGGGTGAGTGGACACAGCCAGATCCGCACTGCGCCCTGCCTGCCCTTCTGCCGTGGGTGAGTGGACACAGCCAGATCCGCACTGCGCCCTGCCTGCCCGTCTCCCGTGGGTGAGTGGACACAGCCAGATCCACACTGCGCCCTGCCTGCCCGTCTGCCGTGGGTGAGTGGACACAGCCAGATCCGCACTGCGCCCTGCCTGACCGTCTGCCGTGGGTGAGTGGACACAACCAGATCCGCACTGCGCCCTGCCTTACCGCCTGTCGTGGGTGAGTGTTCACAGCCAGATCCGTACTGCGCCCTGCCTGCCCGTCTGCCGTGGGTCAGTGGACATAACCAGATCCACACAGCACCGTCTGTGCCCATCTCCCGTGGGTGAGTGGACACAGCCGAATTCGCACTGCGCCCTGCCTGCCTGTCTCCCGTGGCTGAGTGGACACAGCCAAATCGGCACTGCGCCCTGCCTGACCGTCTGCCGTGGGTGAGTGGACACAGCCAGATCCGCACTGCGCCCTGCCTGCCCGTCTGCCGTGGGCGAGTGGACACAGCCAGATCCGCACTGCGCCCTGCTTGCCCGTCTCCCGTCAGTGAGTGGACACAGGCAGATCCGCACTGCGCCCTGCCTGCCCCTCTGCCGTGGGCGAGTGGACACAGCCAGATCCGCACTGCGCCCTGCCTGACCGTCTGCCGTGGGTGAGTGGACACAGCCAGATCCGCACTGCGCCCTGCCTGCCCGTCTCCCGTGGGCGAGTGGACACAGCCAGATCCGCACTGCGCCCTGCCTGCCCGTTTCCAGTGGGCGAGTGGACACAGCCAGATCCGCACTGCGCCCTGCCTGCCCGTCTACCGTGGGCGAGTGGACACAGCCAGATCCGCACTGCGCCCTGCCTGCCCGTCTGCCGTGGGTGAGTGGACACAGCCAGATCCGCACTGCGCCCTGCCTGACCGTCTCCCGTGCGTGAGTGGACACAGCCAGATCCACACTGCGCATTGCCTGCCCGTCTCACGTGGGTGAGTGGACACAGCCAGATCCGCACTGCGCCCTACCTGCCCGTCTCCCGTGGGTGAGTGGACACAGCCAGATCCGCACTGCACCCTGCCTGACCGTCCTTCGTGGGTGTGTGGACACCGCCAGATCCGCACTGCGCCCTACTGCCCGTTTCCCGTGGGTGAGTGGACACAGCCAGATCCGCACTGCGCCCTGCTTGCCCGTCTCCCGTCAGTGAGTGGACACAGCCAGATCCGCACTGCGCCCTGCCTGCCCGTCTGCCGTGGGCGAGTGGACACAGCCAGATCCGCACTGCGCCCTGCCTGACCGTCTGCCGTGGGTGAGTGGACACAGCCAGATCCACACTGCGCCCTGCCTGCCCCTCTGCCGTGGGCGAGTGGACACAGCCAGATCCGCACTGCGCCCTGCCTGACCGCCTGCCGTGGGTGAGTGTACACAGCCAGATCTGCACTGCGCCCTGCCTGCCCGTCTCCCGTGGGCGAGTGGACACAGCCAGATCCGCACTGCGCCCTGCCTGCCCATCTCCAGTGGATGAGTGGACACAGCCATATCAGCACTGCGCCCTGCCTGCCCGTCTGCCGTGGGCGAGTGGACACAGCCAGATCCGCACTGTGCCCTGCCTGCCCGTCTGCCGTGGGCGAGTGGACACAGCGAGATCCGCACTGCGCCCTGCCTGACCGTCTGCCGTGGGTGAGTGGACACAGCCAGATCCACACTGCGCCCTGCCTGCCCCTCTGCCGTGGGCGAGTGGACACAGCCAGATCCGCACTGCGCCCTGCCTGCCCGTCTCCCGTCAGTGAGTGGACACAGCCAGATCCGCACTGCGCCCTTCCTGCCCGTCTGCCGTGAGCGAGTGGACACAGCCAGATCCGCACTGCGCCCTGCCTGACCGTCTGCCGTGGGTGAGGGGACACAGCCAGATACGCACTGCGCCCTGCCTGCCCCTCTGCCGTGGGCGAGTGGACACAGCCAGATCCGCACTGCGCCCTGCCTGACCGTCTGCCGTGGGTGAGTGGACACAGCCAGATCCGCACTGCGCCCTGCCTGCCCTTCTGCTGTGGGTGAGTGGACACAGCCAGATCCGCACTGCGCCTGGCCTGCCCGTCTGCCGTGGGTGAGTGGACACAGCCAGATCCGCACTGCGCCCTGCCTGACCGTCTGCCGTGGGTGAGTGGACACAACCAGATCCGCACTGCGCCCTGCCTGACCGCCTGTCGTGGGTGAGTGGTCACAGCCAGATCCGTACTGCGCCCTGCCTGCCCGTCTGCCGTGGGTCAGTGGACATAACCAGATCCACACAGCACCGTCTGTGCCCATCTCCCGTGGGTGAGTGGACACAGCCGAATTCGCACTGCGCCCTCCCTGCCTGTCTCCCGTGGCTGAGTGGACACAGCCACATCGGCACTGCGCCCTGCCTGACCGTCTGCCGTGGGTGAGTGGACACAGCCAGATCCGCACTGCGCCCTGCCGGCCCGTCTGCCGTGGGCGAGTGGACACAGCCAGATCCGCACTGCGCCCTGCTTGCCCGTCTCCCGTCAGTGAGTGGACACAGCCAGATCCGCACTGCCCCCTGCCTGCCCGTATGCCGTGGGCGAGTGGACACAGCCAGATCCGCACTGCGCCCTGCCTGACCGTCTGCCGTGGGTGAGTGGACACAGCCAGATCCACACTGTGCCCTGCCTGCCCCTCTGCTGTGGGCGAGTGGACACAGCCAGATGCGCACTGCGCCCTGCCTGACCGTCTGCCGTGGGTGAGTGGACACAGACAGATCCGCACTTTGCCCTGCCTGCCAGTCTCCCGTGGGCGAGTGGACACAGCCAGATCCGCACTGCACCCTGCCTGCCCATCTCCAGTGGGCGAGTGGACACAGCCAGATCCGCACTGCGCCCTGCCTGCCCGTCTCCCGTGGGCGAGTGAACACAGCCAGATCCGCACTGCGCCCTGCCTGCCCTTCTGCCGTGGGTGAGCGGACACAGCCAGATCCGCACTGCGCCTTGCCTGACCGCCTGCCGTGGGTGAGTGGACACAGCCAGATCCACACTGCGCCCTGCCTGCCCGTCTGCCGTGGGCGAGCGGACACAGCCAGATCCGCACTGCGCACTGCCTGACCATCTGCCGTGGGTGAGTGGACACAGCCAGATCCGCACTGCGCCCTGCCTGACTGTCTCCCGTGGGTGAGTGGACACAGCCAGATCCGCACTGCGCCTTGCCTGCCCGTCTCACGTCGGTGAGTGGACACAGCCAGATCCGCACTGCGCCCTACTTGCACGTCTCCCGTGGGTGAGTGGACACAGACCGATCCGCACTGCACCCTGCCTGACCGTCCTTCGTGGGTGAGTGGACACCGCCAGATCCGCACTGCGACCTGCCTGCCCGTCTCCCGTGGGTGAGTGGACACAGCCAGATCCGCACTGCGCCCTGCCTGCCCGTCTCCCGTCAGTGAGTGAACACAGCCAGATCCGCACTGCGCCCTGCCTGCCCGTCTGCCGTGGGCGAGTGGACACAGCCAGATCCGCACTGCGCTCTGCCTGACCGTCTGCCGTGGGTGAGTGGACACAGCCAGATCCACACTGCGCCCTGCCTGCCCCTCTGCCGTGGGCGAGTGGACACAGCCAGATCCGCACTGCGCCCTGCCTGACCGTCTGCCGTGGGTGAGTGGACACAGCCAGATCCGCACTGCGCCCTGCCTGCCCGTCTCCCGTGGGCGAGTGGACACAGCCGGATCCGCACTGCGCCCTGCCTGCCCGTTTCCAGTTGGCGAGTGGACACTGCCAGATCCGCAGTGCGCCCTGCCTGCCCGTCTGCCGTGGGCGAGTGGACACAGCCAGATCCGCACTGCGCCCTGCCTGCCCGTCTGCCGTGGGTGAGTGGACACAGCCAGATCCGCACTGCGCCCTGCCTGCCCGTCACCCGTGGGCGAGTGGACACAGCCAGATCCGCACTGCGCCCTGCCTGACCGCCTGCCGTGGGTGAGTGGACACAGCCAGATCCGCACTGCGCCCTGCCTGCCCGTCCCCGTGGGCGAGTGGACACAGCCAGATCCGCACTGCGCCCTGCCTGACCGTCTGCCGTGGGTGAGTGGACACAGCCAGATCCGCACTGCGCCCTGCCTGCCCGTCTCCCGTGGGTGAGTGGACACAGCCAGATCCGCACTTCGCCCTGCCTGCCCGTCTCCCGTGGGCGAGTGGACACAGCCAGATCCGCACTGCGCCCTGCCTGCCGGTCTCCCGTGGGTGAGTGGACACAGCCAGATCCGCACTGCGCCCTGCCTGCCCGTCTGCCGTGGGCGAGTGGACACAGCCAGATCCGCACTGCGCCTTGCCTGCCCGTCTCACGTGGGTGAGTGGACACAGCCAGATCCGCACTGCGCCCTACTTGCACGTCTCCCGTGGGTGAGTGGACACAGACCGATCCGCACTGCACCCTGCCTGACCGTCCTTCGTGGGTGAGTTTACACCGCCAGATCCGCACTGCGCCCTGCCTGCCCGTCTCCCGTGGGTGAGTGGACACAGCCAGATCCGCACTGCGCCCTGCCTGCCCGTCTCCCGTCAGTGAGTGAACACAGCCAGATCCGCACTGCGCCCTGCCTGCCCATCTGCCGTGGGCGAGTGGACACAGCCAGATCCGCACTGCGCTCTGCCTGACCGTCTGCCGTGGGTGAGTGGACACAGCCAGATCCACACTGCGCCCTGCCTGCCCCTCTGCCGTGGGCGAGTGGACACAGCCAGATCCGCACTGCGCCCTGCCTGACCGTCTGCCGTGGGGGAGTGGACACAGCCAGATCCGCACTGCGCCCTGCCTGCCCGTCTCCCGTGGGCGAGTGGACACAGCCGGATCCGCACTGCGCCCTGCCTGCCCGTTTCCAGTGGGCGAGTGGACACAGCCAGATCCGCAGTGCGCCCTGCCTGCCCGTCTGCCGTGGGCGAGTGGACACAGCCAGATCCGCACTGCGCCCTGCCTGCCCGTCTGCCGTGGGTGAGTGGACACAGCCAGATCCGCACTGCGCCCTGCCTGCCCGTCACCCGTGGGCGAGTGGACACAGCCAGATCCGCACTGCGCCCTGCCTGACCGCCTGCGGTGGGTGAGTGGACACAGCCAGATCCGCACTGCGCCCTGCCTGCCCGTCCCCGTGGGCGAGTGGACACAGCCAGATCCGCACTGCGCCCTGCCTGACCGTCTGCCGTGGGTGAGTGGACACAGCCAGATCCGCACTGCGCCCTGCCTGCCCGTCTCCCGTGGGTGAGTGGACACAGCCAGATCCGCACTTCGCCCTGCCTGCCCGTCTCCCGTGGGCGAGTGGACACAGCCAGATCCGCACTGCGCCCTGCCTGCCGGTCTCCCGTGGGTGAGTGGACACAGCCAGATCCGCACTGCGCCCTGCCTGCCCGTCTGCCGTGGGCGAGTGGACACAGCCAGATCCGCACTGCGCCCTGCCTGACCGTCTGCCGTGTGTGAGTGGACACAGCCAGATCCACACTGCGCCCTGCCTGCCCGTCTGCCGTGGGTCAGTGGACATAACCAGATCCACACAGCACCGTCTGTGCCCATCTCCCGTGGGTGAGTGGACACAGCCGAATTCGCACTGCGCCCTGCCTGCCTGTCTCCCGTGGCTGAGTGGACACAGCCAAATCGGCACTGCGCCCTGCCTGACCGTCTGCCGTGGGTGAGTGGACACAGCCAGATCCGCACTGCGCCCTGCCTGCCCGTCTGCCGTGGGCGAGTGGACACAGCCAGATCCGCACTGCGCCCTGCTTGCCCGTCTCCCGTCAGTGAGTGGACACAGGCAGATCCGCACTGCGCCCTGCCTGCCCCTCTGCCGTGGGCGAGTGGACACAGCCAGATCCGCACTGCGCCCTGCCTGACCGTCTGCCGTGGGTGAGTGGACACAGCCAGATCCGCACTGCGCCCTGCCTGCCCGTCTCCCGTGGGCGAGTGGACACAGCCAGATCCGCACTGCGCCCTGCCTGCCCGTTTCCAGTGGGCGAGTGGACACAGCCAGATCCGCACTGCGCCCTGCCTGCCCGTCTACCGTGGGCGAGTGGACACAGCCAGATCCGCACTGCGCCCTGCCTGCCCGTCTGCCGTGGGTGAGTGGACACAGCCAGATCCGCACTGCGCCCTGCCTGCCCGTCACCCGTGGGCGAGTGGACACAGCCAGATCCGCACTGCGCCCTGCCTGACCACCTGCCGTGGGTGAGTGGACACAGCCAGATCCGCACTGCGCCCTGCCTGCCAGTCTCCCGTGGGCGAGTGCACACAGCCAGATCCGCACTGCTCCCTGCCTGACCGTCTGCCGTGGGTGAGTGGACACAGCCAGATCCTCACTGTGCCCTGCCTGCCCGTCTCCCGTGGGTGAGTGGACACAGCCAGATCCGCACTGCGCCCTGCCTGACCGTCTGCCGTGGGTGAGTGGACACAGCCACATCCGCACTGCGCCCTGTCTGCCCGTCTCCCGTGGGTGAGTGGACACAGCCAGATCCGCACTGCGCCCTGCCTGCCCGTCTCCCGTCAGTGAGTGGACACAGCCAGATCCGCACTTCGCCCTGCCTGCCCGTCTCCCGTGGGCGAGTGGACACAGCCAGATCCGCACTGCGCCCTGCCTGCCGGTCTCCCGTGGGTGAGTGGACACAGCCAGATCCGCACTGCGCCCTGCTTGCCCGTCTCCCGTCATTGAGTGGACACAGCCAGATCCGCACTGCGCCCTGCCTGCCCGTATGCCGTGGGCGAGTGGACACAGCCAGATCCGCACTGCGCCCTGCCTGATCGTCTGCCGTGGGTGAGTGGACACAGCCAGATCCACACTGTGCCCTGCCTGCCACTCTGCTGTGGGCGAGTGGACACAGCCAGATGCGCACTGCGCCCTGCCTGACCGTCTGCCGTGGGTGAGTGGACACAGACAGATCCGCACTTTGCCCTGCCTGCCAGTCTCCCGTGGGCGAGTGGACACAGCCAGATCCGCACTGCACCCTGCCTGCCCATCTCCAGTGGGCGAGTGGACACAGCCAGATCCGCACTGCGCCCTGCCTGCCCGTCTCCCGTGGGCGAGTGAACACAGCCAGATCCGCACTGCGCCCTGCCTGCCCTTCTGCCGTGGGTGAGCGGACACAGCCAGATCCGCACTGCGCCCTGCCTGACCGCCTGCCGTGGGTGAGTGGACACAGCCAGCTCCACACTGCGCCCTGCCTGCCCGTCTGCCGTGGGCGAGCGGACACAGCCAGATCCGCACTGCGTACTGCCTGACCATCTGCCGTGGGTGAGTGGACACAGCCAGATCCACACTGCGCCCTGCCTGCCCGTCTGCCGTGGGCGAGTGGACACAGCCAGATCCGCACTGCGCCCTGCCTGACCTTCTGCCGTGGGCGAGTGGACACAGCCAGATCCGCACTGCGCCCTGCCTAACCGCCTGCCGGGGGTGAGTGGACACAGCCAGATCCGCACTGCGCCCAGCCTGCCCGTTTCCCCTGGGCGAGTGGACACAGCCAGATCCGCACTGTGCCCTGCCTGCCCGTCTGCCGTGGGTGAGTGGACACAGCCAGATCCGCACTGCGCCCTGCCTGACCGTCTGCCGTGGGTGAGTGGACACAGCCAGATCCACACTGCGCCCTCCCTGTCCGTCTGCCGTGGGTGAGTGGACACAGCCAGATCCGCACTGCGCCCTGCCTGCCCGTCTGCCGTGGGTGAGTGGACACAGCTAGATCCACACTGCGCCCTGCCTTCCCGTCTGCCGTGGGTGATTGGACACAGCCAGATCCGCACTGCGCCCTGCCTGACACTCTCCCGTGGGTGAGTGGACACAGCCAGATCCGCACTGCGCCCTTCCTGCCCGTCTCCCGTGGGTGAGTGGACGCAGCCAGATCCGCACTGCGCCCTGCCTGCCCGTCTCCCGTGGGCGAGTGGACACAGCCAGATCCGCACTGCGCGCTGCCTACCCGTCTCCCGTGGGCGAGTGGACACAGCCAGATCCGCACTGCGCGTTGCCTGCCCGTCTGTCGTGGGCGAGTGGACACAGCCAGATCCGCACTACGCCCTGCCTGACCGTCTGCCGTGGGTGAGTGGACACAGCCAGATCCACACTGCACCCTGCCTGCCCGTCTGCCGTGGGCGAGCGGACACAGCCAGATCCGAACTGCGCCCTGCCTGACCGTCTGCCGTGGGTGAGTGGACACAGCCAGATCCGTACTTCGCCCTGCCTGCCAGTCTCCCGTGGGTGAGTGGACACAGCCAGATCCGCACTGCGCCCTGCCTGCCCGTCTCCCGTGGGCGAGTTGACACAGCCAGATCCGCACTGCGCCCTGCCTGCCGGTCTCCCGTGGGTGAGTGGACACAGCCAGATCCTTACTGCGCCCTGCCTGCCCGTCTGCCGTGGGCCAGTGGACACAGGCAGATCCGCACTGCGCCCTGCCTGACAGTCTGCCGTGTGTGAGTGGACACAGCCAGATCCACACTGCGCCCTGCCTGCCCGTCTGCCGAGGGCGAGTAGACACAGCCAGATCCGCACTGCGCCCTGCCTGACGGTCTGCCGTGGGCGAGTTTACACAGCCAGATCCGCACTGCGCCCTGCCTAACCGCCTGCCGTGGGTGAGTGGACACAGCCAGATCCGCACTGCGCCCTACCTGCCCGTCTCCCGTGGGTTAGTGGACACAGCCAGATCCGCACTGCGCCCTGCCTGCCCGTCTCCCGTGGGCGAGTGGACACAGGCAGATCCGCACTGCGCCCTGCCTGCCCATCTCCAGTGGACGAGTGGACACAGTCAGATCCGCACTGCGCCCTGCCTGCCCGTCTGCCATGGGCGAGTGGACACAGCCAGATCCGCACTGTGCCCCGCCTGCCCGTCTGCCGTGGGCGAGTGGACACAGCGAGATCCGCACTGCGCCCTGCCTGACCGTCTGCCGTGGGCGTTGGACACAGCCAGATCCGCACTGCGCCCTGCCTGACCGCCTGTCGTGGGTGAGTGGTCACAGCCAGATCCGTACTGCGCCCTGCCAGCCCGTCTGCCGTGGGTCAGTGGACATAACCAGATCCACACAGCACCGTCTGTGCCCATCTCCCGTGGGTGAGTGGACACAGCCGAATCCGCACTGCGCCCTGCCTGCCTGTCTCCCGTGGCTGAGTGGACACAGCCACATCGGCACTGCGCCCTGCCTGACCGTCTGCCGTGGGTGAGTGGACACAGCCAAATCCACACTGCGCCCTGCCTGCCCATCTCCCGTGGGTTAGTGGACACAGCCAGATCCGCACTGCGCCCTGCCTGCCCGTCTCCCGTCAGTGAGTGGACACAGCCAGATCCACACTGCGCCCTGCCTGCCCGTCTCCCGTGGGCGAGTGGACACAGCCAGATCCGCACTGCGCCCTGCCTGCCCGTCTCCCGTGGGCGAGTGGACACAGCCAGATCCACACTGCGCCCTGCCTGACCGTCTGCCGTGAGCGAGTGGACACAGCCAGATCCGCACTGCGCCCTGCCTAACCGCCTGCCGGGGGTGAGTGGACACAGCCAGATCAGCACTGCGCCCAGCCTGCCCGTCTCCCCTGGGCGAGTGGACACAGCCAGATTCGCACTGTGCCCTGCCTGCCCGTCTGCCGTGGGTGAGTGTACACAGCCAGATCCGCACTGCGCCCTGCCTGACCATCTGCCGTGGGTTAGTGGACACAGCCAGATCCACACTGCGCCCTCCCTGTCCGTCTGCCGTGGGTGAGTGGACACAGCCAGATCCGCACTGCGCCCTGCCTGCCCGTCTGCCGTGGGTCAGTGGACACAGCTAGATCCACACTGCGCCCTGCCTGCCCGTCTGCCGTGGGTGATTGGACACAGCCAGATCCGCACTGCGCCCTGCCTGACACTCTCCCGTGGGTGAGTGGACACAGCCAGATCCGCACTGCGCCCTTCCTGCCCGTCTCCCGTGGGTGAGTGGACACAGCCAGATCCGCACTGCGCCCTGCCTGCCCGTCTCCCGTGGGCGAGTGGACACAGCCAGATCCGCACTGCGCGCTGCCTACCCGTCTCCCGTGGGCGAGTGGACACAGCCAGATCCGCACTGCGCGTTGCCTGCCCGTATGTCGTGGGCGAGTGGACACAGCCAGATCCGCACTACGCCCTGCCTGACCGTCTGCCGTGGGTGAGTGGACACAGCCAGATCCACACTGCACCCTGCCTGCCCGTCTGCCGTGGGCGAGCGGACACAGCCAGATCCGAACTGCGCCCTGCCTGACCGTCTGCCGTGGGTGAGTGGACACAGCCATTTCCGTACTTCGCCCTGCCTGCCAGTCTCCCGTGGGTGAGTGGACACAGCCAGATCCGCACTGCGCAATGCCTGCCCGTCTCCCGTGGGCGAGTTGACACAGCCAGATCCGCACTGCGCCCTGCCTGCCGGTCTCCCGTGGGTGAGTGGACACAGCCAGATCCTTACTGCGCCCTGCCTGCCCGTCTGCCGTGGGCCAGTGGACACAGGCAGATCCGCACTGCGCCCTGCCTGACCGTCTGCCGTGTGTGAGTGGACACAGCCAGATACACACTGCGCCCTGCCTGCCCGTCTGCCGAGGGCGAGTAGACACAGCCAGATCCGCACTGCGCCCTGCCTGACCGTCTGCCGTGGGCGAGTGGACACAGCCAGATCCGCACTGCGCCCTGCCTAACCGCCTGCCGTGGGTGAGTGGACACAGCCAGATCCGCACTGCGCCCTACCTGCCCGTCTCCCGTGGGTGAGAGGACACAGCCAGATCCGCACTGCACCCTGCCTGACCGTCCTTCGTGGGTGAGTGGACACCGCCAGATCCGCACTGCGCCCTACTGCCCGTTTCCCGTGGGTGAGTGGACACAGCCAGATCCGCACTGCGCCCTGCCTGCCCGTCTCCCGTGGGCGAGTGGACACAGGCAGATCCGCACTGCGCCCTGCCTGCCCATCTCCATTGGACGAGTGGACACAGCCAGATCCGCACTGCGCCCTGCCTGCCCGTCTGCCATAGGCGAGTGGACACAGCGAGATCCGTACTGCGCCCTGCCTGACCGTCTGCCGTGGGCGAGTGGACACAGCCAGATCCGCACTGCGCCCTGCCTGACCGCCTGTCGTGGGTGAGTGGTCACAGCCAGATCCGTACTGCGCCCTGCCAGCCCGTCTGCCGTGGGTCAGTGGACATAAACAGATCCACACAGCACCGTCTGTGCCCATCTCCCGTGGGTGAGTGGACACAGCCGAATCCGCACTGCGCCCTGCCTGCCTGTCTCCCGTGGCTGAGTGGACACAGCCACATCGGCACTGCGCCCTGCCTGACCGTCTGCCGTGGGTGAGTGGACACAGCCAAATCCACACTGCGCCCTGCCTGCCCGTCTCCCGTGGGCGAGTGGACACAGCCAGATCCGCACTGCGCCCAAGCCTGCCCGTCTGCCATGGGCGAGTGGACACAGCCAGATCCGCACTGTGCCCTGCCTGCCCGTCTGCCGTGGGCGAGTGGACACAGCGAGATCCGCACTGCGCCCTGCCTGCCCATCTCCAGTGGACGAGTGGACACAGCCAGATCCGCACTGCGCCCTGCCTGCCCATCTCCAGTGGACGAGTGGACACAGCCAGATCCGCACTGCGCCCTGCCTGCCCGTCTGCCGTGGGCGAGTGGACACAGCTAGATCCGCACTGCGCCCTGCCTGCCCCTCTGCCGTGGGCGAGTGGACACAGCCAGATCCGCACTGCGCCCTGCCTGACCGTCTGCCGTGGGTGAGTGGACACAGCCAGATCCGCACTGCGCCCTGCCTGCCCGTCTCCCGTGGGCGAGTGGACACAGCCAGATCCGCACTGCGCCCTGCCTGCCCGTTTCCAGTGGGCGAGTGGACACAGCCAGATCCGCACTGCGCCCTGCCTGCCCGTCTACCGTGGGCGAGTGGACACAGCCAGATCCGCACTGCGCCCTGCCTGCCCGTCTGCCGTGGGTGAGTGGACACAGCCAGATCCGCACTGCGCCCTGCCTGCCCGTCACCCGTGGGCGAGTGGACACAGCCAGATCCGCACTGCGCCCTGCCTGACCACCTGCCGTGGGTGAGTGGACACAGCCAGATCCGCACTGCGCCCTGCCTGCCAGTCTCCCGTGGGCGAGTGCACACAGCCAGATCCGCACTGCTCCCTGCCTGACCGTCTGCCGTGGGTGAGTGGACACAGCCAGATCCTCACTGTGCCCTGCCTGCCCGTCTCCCGTGGGTGAGTGGACACAGCCAGATCCGCACTGCGCCCTGCCTGACCGTCTGCCGTGGGTGAGTGGACACAGCCACATCCGCACTGCGCCCTGTCTGCCCATCTCCCGTGGGTGAGTGGACACAGCCAGATCCGCACTGCGCCCTGCCTGCCCGTCTCCCGTCAGTGAGTGGACACAGCCAGATCCGCACTTCGCCCTGCCTGCCCGTCTCCCGTGGGCGAGTGGACACAGCCAGATCCGCACTGCGCCCTGCCTGCCGGTCTCCCGTGGGTGAGTGGACACAGCCAGATCCGCACTGCGCCCTGCTTGCCCGTCTCCCGTCATTGAGTGGACACAGCCAGATCCGCACTGCGCCCTGCCTGCCCGTATGCCGTGGGCGAGTGGACACAGCCAGATCCGCACTGCGCCCTGCCTGATCGTCTGCCGTGGGTGAGTGGACACAGCCAGATCCACACTGTGCCCTGCCTGCCACTCTGCTGTGGGCGAGTGGACACAGCCAGATGCGCACTGCGCCCTGCCTGACCGTCTGCCGTGGGTGAGTGGACACAGACAGATCCGCACTTTGCCCTGCCTGCCAGTCTCCCGTGGGCGAGTGGACACAGCCAGATCCGCACTGCACCCTGCCTGCCCATCTCCAGTGGGCGAGTGGACACAGCCAGATCCGCACTGCGCCCTGCCTGCCCGTCTCCCGTGGGCGAGTGAACACAGCCAGATCCGCACTGCGCCCTGCCTGCCCTTCTGCCGTGGGTGAGCGGACACAGCCAGATCCGCACTGCGCCCTGCCTGACCGCCTGCCGTGGGTGAGTGGACACAGCCAGCTCCACACTGCGCCCTGCCTGCCCGTCTGCCGTGGGCGAGCGGACACAGCCAGATCCGCACTGCGTACTGCCTGACCATCTGCCGTGGGTGAGTGGACACAGCCAGATCCACACTGCGCCCTGCCTGCCCGTCTGCCGTGGGCGAGTGGACACAGCCAGATCCGCACTGCGCCCTGCCTGACCTTCTGCCGTGGGCGAGTGGACACAGCCAGATCCGCACTGCGCCCTGCCTAACCGCCTGCCGGGGGTGAGTGGACACAGCCAGATCCGCACTGCGCCCAGCCTGCCCGTTTCCCCTGGGCGAGTGGACACAGCCAGATCCGCACTGTGCCCTGCCTGCCCGTCTGCCGTGGGTGAGTGGACACAGCCAGATCCGCACTGCGCCCTGCCTGACCGTCTGCCGTGGGTGAGTGGACACAGCCAGATCCACACTGCGCCCTCCCTGTCCGTCTGCCGTGGGTGAGTGGACACAGCCAGATCCGCACTGCGCCCTGCCTGCCCGTCTGCCGTGGGTGAGTGGACACAGCTAGATCCACACTGCGCCCTGCCTTCCCGTCTGCCGTGGGTGATTGGACACAGCCAGATCCGCACTGCGCCCTGCCTGACACTCTCCCGTGGGTGAGTGGACACAGCCAGATCCGCACTGCGCCCTTCCTGCCCGTCTCCCGTGGGTGAGTGGACGCAGCCAGATCCGCACTGCGCCCTGCCTGCCCGTCTCCCGTGGGCGAGTGGACACAGCCAGATCCGCACTGCGCGCTGCCTACCCGTCTCCCGTGGGCGAGTGGACACAGCCAGATCCGCACTGCGCGTTGCCTGCCCGTCTGTCGTGGGCGAGTGGACACAGCCAGATCCGCACTACGCCCTGCCTGACCGTCTGCCGTGGGTGAGTGGACACAGCCAGATCCACACTGCACCCTGCCTGCCCGTCTGCCGTGGGCGAGCGGACACAGCCAGATCCGAACTGCGCCCTGCCTGACCGTCTGCCGTGGGTGAGTGGACACAGCCAGATCCGTACTTCGCCCTGCCTGCCAGTCTCCCGTGGGTGAGTGGACACAGCCAGATCCGCACTGCGCCCTGCCTGCCCGTCTCCCGTGGGCGAGTTGACACAGCCAGATCCGCACTGCGCCCTGCCTGCCGGTCTCCCGTGGGTGAGTGGACACAGCCAGATCCTTACTGCGCCCTGCCTGCCCGTCTGCCGTGGGCCAGTGGACACAGGCAGATCCGCACTGCGCCCTGCCTGACAGTCTGCCGTGTGTGAGTGGACACAGCCAGATCCACACTGCGCCCTGCCTGCCCGTCTGCCGAGGGCGAGTAGACACAGCCAGATCCGCACTGCGCCCTGCCTGACGGTCTGCCGTGGGCGAGTTTACACAGCCAGATCCGCACTGCGCCCTGCCTAACCGCCTGCCGTGGGTGAGTGGACACAGCCAGATCCGCACTGCGCCCTACCTGCCCGTCTCCCGTGGGTTAGTGGACACAGCCAGATCCGCACTGCGCCCTGCCTGCCCGTCTCCCGTGGGCGAGTGGACACAGGCAGATCCGCACTGCGCCCTGCCTGCCCATCTCCAGTGGACGAGTGGACACAGTCAGATCCGCACTGCGCCCTGCCTGCCCGTCTGCCATGGGCGAGTGGACACAGCCAGATCCGCACTGTGCCCCGCCTGCCCGTCTGCCGTGGGCGAGTGGACACAGCGAGATCCGCACTGCGCCCTGCCTGACCGTCTGCCGTGGGCGTTGGACACAGCCAGATCCGCACTGCGCCCTGCCTGACCGCCTGTCGTGGGTGAGTGGTCACAGCCAGATCCGTACTGCGCCCTGCCAGCCCGTCTGCCGTGGGTCAGTGGACATAACCAGATCCACACAGCACCGTCTGTGCCCATCTCCCGTGGGTGAGTGGACACAGCCGAATCCGCACTGCGCCCTGCCTGCCTGTCTCCCGTGGCTGAGTGGACACAGCCACATCGGCACTGCGCCCTGCCTGACCGTCTGCCGTGGGTGAGTGGACACAGCCAAATCCACACTGCGCCCTGCCTGCCCATCTCCCGTGGGTTAGTGGACACAGCCAGATCCGCACTGCGCCCTGCCTGCCCGTCTCCCGTCAGTGAGTGGACACAGCCAGATCCACACTGCGCCCTGCCTGCCCGTCTCCCGTGGGCGAGTGGACACAGCCAGATCCGCACTGCGCCCTGCCTGCCCGTCTCCCGTGGGCGAGTGGACACAGCCAGATCCACACTGCGCCCTGCCTGACCGTCTGCCGTGAGCGAGTGGACACAGCCAGATCCGCACTGCGCCCTGCCTAACCGCCTGCCGGGGGTGAGTGGACACAGCCAGATCAGCACTGCGCCCAGCCTGCCCGTCTCCCCTGGGCGAGTGGACACAGCCAGATTCGCACTGTGCCCTGCCTGCCCGTCTGCCGTGGGTGAGTGTACACAGCCAGATCCGCACTGCGCCCTGCCTGACCATCTGCCGTGGGTTAGTGGACACAGCCAGATCCACACTGCGCCCTCCCTGTCCGTCTGCCGTGGGTGAGTGGACACAGCCAGATCCGCACTGCGCCCTGCCTGCCCGTCTGCCGTGGGTCAGTGGACACAGCTAGATCCACACTGCGCCCTGCCTGCCCGTCTGCCGTGGGTGATTGGACACAGCCAGATCCGCACTGCGCCCTGCCTGACACTCTCCCGTGGGTGAGTGGACACAGCCAGATCCGCACTGCGCCCTTCCTGCCCGTCTCCCGTGGGTGAGTGGACACAGCCAGATCCGCACTGCGCCCTGCCTGCCCGTCTCCCGTGGGCGAGTGGACACAGCCAGATCCGCACTGCGCGCTGCCTACCCGTCTCCCGTGGGCGAGTGGACACAGCCAGATCCGCACTGCGCGTTGCCTGCCCGTATGTCGTGGGCGAGTGGACACAGCCAGATCCGCACTACGCCCTGCCTGACCGTCTGCCGTGGGTGAGTGGACACAGCCAGATCCACACTGCACCCTGCCTGCCCGTCTGCCGTGGGCGAGCGGACACAGCCAGATCCGAACTGCGCCCTGCCTGACCGTCTGCCGTGGGTGAGTGGACACAGCCATTTCCGTACTTCGCCCTGCCTGCCAGTCTCCCGTGGGTGAGTGGACACAGCCAGATCCGCACTGCGCAATGCCTGCCCGTCTCCCGTGGGCGAGTTGACACAGCCAGATCCGCACTGCGCCCTGCCTGCCGGTCTCCCGTGGGTGAGTGGACACAGCCAGATCCTTACTGCGCCCTGCCTGCCCGTCTGCCGTGGGCCAGTGGACACAGGCAGATCCGCACTGCGCCCTGCCTGACCGTCTGCCGTGTGTGAGTGGACACAGCCAGATACACACTGCGCCCTGCCTGCCCGTCTGCCGAGGGCGAGTAGACACAGCCAGATCCGCACTGCGCCCTGCCTGACCGTCTGCCGTGGGCGAGTGGACACAGCCAGATCCGCACTGCGCCCTGCCTAACCGCCTGCCGTGGGTGAGTGGACACAGCCAGATCCGCACTGCGCCCTACCTGCCCGTCTCCCGTGGGTGAGAGGACACAGCCAGATCCGCACTGCACCCTGCCTGACCGTCCTTCGTGGGTGAGTGGACACCGCCAGATCCGCACTGCGCCCTACTGCCCGTTTCCCGTGGGTGAGTGGACACAGCCAGATCCGCACTGCGCCCTGCCTGCCCGTCTCCCGTGGGCGAGTGGACACAGGCAGATCCGCACTGCGCCCTGCCTGCCCATCTCCATTGGACGAGTGGACACAGCCAGATCCGCACTGCGCCCTGCCTGCCCGTCTGCCATAGGCGAGTGGACACAGCGAGATCCGTACTGCGCCCTGCCTGACCGTCTGCCGTGGGCGAGTGGACACAGCCAGATCCGCACTGCGCCCTGCCTGACCGCCTGTCGTGGGTGAGTGGTCACAGCCAGATCCGTACTGCGCCCTGCCAGCCCGTCTGCCGTGGGTCAGTGGACATAAACAGATCCACACAGCACCGTCTGTGCCCATCTCCCGTGGGTGAGTGGACACAGCCGAATCCGCACTGCGCCCTGCCTGCCTGTCTCCCGTGGCTGAGTGGACACAGCCACATCGGCACTGCGCCCTGCCTGACCGTCTGCCGTGGGTGAGTGGACACAGCCAAATCCACACTGCGCCCTGCCTGCCCGTCTCCCGTGGGCGAGTGGACACAGCCAGATCCGCACTGCGCCCAAGCCTGCCCGTCTGCCATGGGCGAGTGGACACAGCCAGATCCGCACTGTGCCCTGCCTGCCCGTCTGCCGTGGGCGAGTGGACACAGCGAGATCCGCACTGCGCCCTGCCTGCCCATCTCCAGTGGACGAGTGGACACAGCCAGATCCGCACTGCGCCCTGCCTGCCCATCTCCAGTGGACGAGTGGACACAGCCAGATCCGCACTGCGCCCTGCCTGCCCGTCTGCCGTGGGCGAGTGGACACAGCTAGATCCGCACTGTGCCCTGCCTGCCCGTCTGCCGTGGGCGAGTGGACACAGCGAGATCCGCAATGCGCCCTGCCTGACCGTCTGCCGTGGGTGAGTGGACACAGCCAGATCCACACTGCGCCCTGCCTGCCCCTCTGCCATGGGCGAGTGGACACAGCCAGATCCGCACTGCGCCCTGCCTGCCCGTCTCCCGTCAGTGAGTGGAACAGCCAGATCCGCACTGCGCCCTGCCTGCCCGTCTGCCGTGAGTGAGTGGACACAGCCAGGTCCGCACTGCGCCCTGCCTGACCGTATGCCGTGGGTGAGGGGACACAGCCAGATACACACTGCGCACTGCCTGCCCCTCTGCCGTGGGCGAGTAGACACAGCCAGATCCGCACTGCGCCCTGCCTGCCCGTCTGCCGTGGGTGAGTGGACACAGCCAGATCCGCACTGCGCCCTGCCTGACCGTCTGCCGTGGGTGAGTGGACACAACCAGATCCGCACTGTGCCCTGCCTGACCGCCTGTCGTGGGTGAGTGGTCACAGCCAGATCCGCACTGCGCCCTGCCTGACCGTCTGCCGTGGGTGAGTGGACACAGCCAGATCCGCACTGCGCCCTGCCTGCTCGTCTGCCGTGGGCGAGTGGACACAGCCAGATCCGCACTGCGCCCTGCTTGCCAGTCTCCCGGCAGTGAGTGGACACAGCCAGATCCGCACTGCGCCCTGCCTGCCCGTGTGCCGTGGGCGAGTGGACACAGCCAGATCCGCACTACGCCCTGCCTGACCGTCTGCCGTGGGTGAGTGGACACAGCCAGATCCACACTGTGCCCTGCCTGCCCGTCTCCCGTGGGCGAGTGGACACAGCCTGATGCGCACTGCGCCCTGCCTGACCGTCTGCCGTGGGTGAGTGGACACAGACAGATCCGCACTTTGCCCTGCCTGCCAGTCTCCCGTGGGCGAGTGGACACAGCCAGATCCGCACTGCACCCTGCCTGCCCATCTCCAGTGGGCGAGTGGACACAGCCAGATCCGCACTGCGCCCTCCCTGCCCGTCTCCCGTGGGCGAGTGAACACAGCCAGATCCGCACTGCGCCCTGCCTGCCCTACTGCCGTGGGTGAGCGGACACAGCCACATCCGCACTGCGCCCTGCCTGACCGCCTGCCGTGGGTGAGTGGACACAGCCAGATCCACACTGGGCCCTGCCTGCCCGTCTGCCGTGGGCGAGCGGACACAGCCAGATCCGCACTGCGCACTGCCTGACCATCTGCCGTGGGTGAGTGGACACAGCCAGATCCGCACTGCGCCCTGCCTGACCGCCTGTCGTGGGTGAGTGGACAACCCAGATCTGAACTGCGCCCTGCCTGCCCGTCTGCCGTGGGTGAGTGGACACAGCCAGATCCACACTGCGCCCTGCCTGCCCGTCTGCCGTGGGTGAGTGGACACAGCCAGATCCGCACTGCGCCATGCCTGACCGCCTGCCGTGGGTGAGTGGACACAGCCAGTTCCGCACTGCGCCCTGCCTGCCAGTCTCCCGTGGGCGAGTGCACACAGCCAGATCCGCACTGCGCCCTGCCTGACCGTCTGCCGTGGGTGAGTGGACACAGCCAGATCCTCACTGTGCCCTGCCTGCCCGTCTCCCGTGGGTGAGTGGACACAGCCAGATCCGACTGCGCCCTGCCTGACCGTCTGCCGTGGGTGAGTGGACACAGCCAGATCCGCACTGCGCCCTGTCTGCCCGTCTCCCGTGGGTGAGTGGACACAGCCAGATCCGCACTGCGCCCTGCCTGCCCGTCTACCGTCAGTGAGTGGACACAGCCAGATCCGCACTTCGCCCTGCCTGCCCGTCTCCCGTGGGCGAGTGGACACAGCCAGATCCGCACTGCGCCCTGCCTGCCGGTCTCCCGTGGGTGAGTGGACACAGCCAGATCCGCACTGCGCCCTGCCTGCCCGTCTGCCGTGGGCGAAAGGACAAAGCCAGATCCGCACTGCGCCCTGCCTGACCGTCTGCCGTGTGTGAGTGGACACAGCCAGATCCACACTGCGCCCTGCCTGCCCGTCTGCCGTGGGCGAGTGGACACAGCCAGATCCGCACTGCGCCCTGCCTGACCTTCTGCCGTGGGCGAGTGGACACAGCCAGATCCGCACTGCACCCTGCCTAACCGCCTGCCGTGGGTGAGTGGACACAGCCAGATCCGCACTGCGCCCAGCCTGCCCGTCTCCCCTGGGCGAGTGGACACAGCCAGATCCGCACTGCGCCCTGCCTGCCCGTCTGCCGTGGGTGAGTGGACACAGCCAGATCCGCACTGCGCCCTGCCTGACCGTCTGCCGTGGGTGAGTGGACACAGCCAGATCCACACTGCGCCCTCCCTGTCCGTCTGCCGTGGGTGAGTGGACACAGCCATATACGCACTGCGCATTGCCTGCCCGTCTGTCGTGGGCGAGTGGACACAGCCAGATCCGCACTACGCCCTGCCTGACCGTCTGCCGTGGGTTAGTGGACACAGCCAGATCCACACTGCACCCTGCATGCCCGTCTGCCGTGGGCGAGCGGACACAGCCAGATCCGCAGTGCGCCCTGCCTGACCGTCTGCCGTGGGTGAGTGAACACAGCCAGATCCGCACTTCGCCCTGCCTGCCAGTCTCCCGTGGGTGAGTGGACACAGCCAGATCCGCACTGCGCCCTGCCTGCCCGTCTCCCGTGGGCGAGTTGACATAGCCAGATCCGCAATGCGCCCTGCCTGCCGGTCTCCCGTGGGTGAGTGGACACAGCCAGATCCGCACTGCGCCCTGCCTGCCCGTCTGCCGTGGGCCAGTAAACACAGGCAAATCCGCACTGCGCCCTGCCTGCCGGTCTCCCGTGGGTGAGTCGACACAGCCAGATCCGCACTGCGCCCTGCCTGCCCGTCTGCCGTGGGCGAGTGGACACAGCCAGATCCGCACTGCGCCCTGCCTGACCGTCTGCCGTGGGTGAGTGGACACAGCCAGATCCGCACTGCGCCCTATCTGCCCGTCTCCCGTGGGTGAGTGGACACAGCCAGATCCGCACTGCGCCCTGCCTGCCCGTCTCCCGTCAGTGAGTGGAAACAGCCAGATCCGCACTTCGCCCTACCTGCCCGTCTCCCGTGGGCGAGTGGACACAGCCAGATCCGCACTGCGCCCTGCCTGCCGGTCTCTCGTGGGTGAGTGGACACAGCCAGATCCGCACTGCACCCTGCTTGCCCGTCTCCCGTCAGTGAGTGGACACAGCCAGATCCGCACTGCGCCCTGCCTGCCCATCTGCCGAGGGTGAGTAGACACAGCCAGATCCGCACTGCGCCCTGCCTGACCGTCTGCCGTGGGCGAGTGGACACAGCCAGATCCGCACTGCGCTCTGCCTAACCGCCTGCCGTGGGTGAGTGGACACAGCCAGATCCGCACTGTGCCCTGCCTGCCCGTCTCCCCTGGGTGAGTGGACACAGCCAGATCCACACTGCGCCCTGCCTGCCCGTCTGCCGTGGGTGAGTGGACACAGCCAGATCCGCACTGCGCCCTGCCTGACCGTCTCCCGTGCGTGAGTGGACACAGCCAGATCCACACTGCGCATTGCCTGCCCGTCTCACGTGGGTGAGTGGACACAGCCAGATCCGCACTGCGCCCTACCTGCCCGTCTCCCGTGGGTGAGTGGACACAGCCAGATCCGCACTGCACCCTGCCTGACCGTCCTTCGTGGGTGAGTGGACACCGCCAGATCCGCACTGCGCCCTGCCTGCCCGTCTGTCGTGGGTGAGAGGACACAGCCAGATCCGCACTGCGCCCTACCTGCCCGTCTCCCGTGGGTGAGTGGACACAGCCAGATCCGCACTGCACCCTGCCTGACCGTCCTTCGTGGGTGAGTGGACACCGCCAGATCCGCACTGCGCCCTACTGCCCGTTTCCCGTGGGTGAGTGGACACAGCCAGATCCGCACTGTGCCCTGTTTGCCCGTCTCCCGTCAGTGAGTGGACACCGCCAGATCCGCACTGCGCCCTACTGCCCGTTTCCCGTGGGTGAGTGGACACAGCCAGATCCGCACTGCGCCCTGCTTGCCCGTCTCCCGTCAGTGAGTGGACACAGCCAGATCCGCACTGCGCCCTGCCTGCCCGTCTGCCGTGGGCGAGTGGACACAGCCAGATCCGCACTGCGCCCTGCCTGACCGTCTGCCGTGGGTGAGTGGACACAGCCAGATCCACACTGCGCCCTGCCTGCCCCTCTGCCGTGGGCGAGTGGACACAGCCAGATCCGCACTGCGCCCTGCCTGACCGTCTGCCGTGGGTGAGTGGACACAGCCAGATCCGCACTGCGCCCTGCCTGCCCGTCTCCCGTGGGCGAGTGGACACAGCCAGATCCGCACTGCGCCCTGCCTGCCCATCTCCAGTGGACGAGTGGACACAGCCAGATCCGCACTGCGCCCTGCCTGCCCGTCTGCCGTGGGCGAGTGGACACAGCCAGATCCGCACTGTGCCCTGCCTGCCCGTCTGCCGTGGGCGAGTGGACACAGCGAGATCCGCACTGCGCCCTGCCTGACCGTCTGCCGTGGGTGAGTGGACACAGCCAGATCCACACTGCGCCCTGCCTGCCCCTCTGCCGTGGGCGAGTGGACACAGCCAGATCCGCACTGCGCCCTGCCTGCCCGTCTCCCGTCAGTGAGTGGACACTGCCAGATCCGCACTGCACCCTGCCTGCCCGTCTGCCGTGAGCGAGTGGACACAGCCAGATCCGCACTGCGCCCTGCCTGACCGTCTGCCGTGGGTGAGGGGACACAGCCAGATACACACTGCGCCCTGCCTGCCCCTCTGCCGTGGGCGAGTGGACACAGCCAGATCCGCACTGCGCCCTGCCTGACCGTCTGCCGTGGGTGAGTGGACACAGCCAGATCCGCACTGCGCCCTGCCTGCCCTTCTGCCGTCGGTGAGTGGACACAGCCAGATCCGCACTGCGCCCTGCCAGCCCGTCTCCCGTGGGTGAGTGGACACAGCCAGATCCGCACTGCGCCCTGCCTGCCCGTCTGCCGTGGGCGAGTGGACACAGCCAGATCCGCACTGTGCCCTGCCTGACCGTCTGCCGTGGGTGAGTGGACACAGCCATATCCGCACTGCGCCCTGCCTGACCGTCTGCCGTGGGTGAGTGGACACAGCCAGATCCACACTGCGCCCTGCCTGCCCCTCTGCCGTGGGCGAGTGGACACAGCCAGATCCGCACTGCGCCCTGCCTGCCCGTCTCCCGTCAGTGAGTGGACACAGCCAGATCCGCACTGCGCCCTGCCTGCCCGTCTGCCGTGAGCGTGTGGACACAGCCAGATCCTCACTGCGCCCTGCCTGACCGTCTGCCGTGGGTGACTGGACACAGCCAGAACCACACTGCGCCCTGCCTGCCCCTCTGCCGTGGGCGAGTGGACACAGCCAGATCCGCACTGCGCCCTGCCTGACCGTCTGTCGTGGGTGAGTGGACACAGCCAGATCCGCACTGCGCCCTACCTACCCGTCTGCCGTGGGTGAGTGGACACAGCCAGATCCGCACTGCGCCTTGCCTGCCCGTCTCCCGTCGGTGAGTGGACACAGCCAGATCCGCACTGCACCCTGCCTGACCGCCCTTCGTGGGTGAGTGGACACCGCCAGATCCGCACTGCGCCCTGCCTGCCCGTCTCCCGTGGGTGAGTGGACACAGCCAGATCCGCACTGCGCCCTGCCTACTCGTCTCCCGTCAGTGAGTGGACACAGCCAGATCCGCACTGCACCCTGCCTGACCGCCCTTCGTGGGTGAGTGGACACCGCCAGATCCGCACTGCGCCCTGCCTGCCCGTCTCCCGTGGGTGAGTGGACACAGCCAGATCCGCACTGCGCCCTGCCTACTCGTCTCCCGTCAGTGAGTGGACACAGCCAGATCCGCACTGCGCCCTGCCTGCCCGTCTGCCGTGGGCGAGTGGACACAGCCAGATCCGCACTGCGCCCTGCCTGACCGTCTACCGTGGGCGAGTGGACCCAGCCAGATCCACACTGCGCCCTGCCTGCCCCTCTGCCGTGGGGGAGTGGACACAGCCAGATCCGCACTGCGCCCTGCCTGACCGTCCGCCGTGGGTGAGTGGACACAGCCAGATCCGCACTGCGCCCTGCCTGCCCGTCTCCCGTGGGTGAGTGGACACAGCCAGATCCGCACTGCGCCCTGCCTGCCCGTCTGTCTTGGGCGAGTGGACACAGCCAGATCCGCACTGCGCACTGCCTGACCGTCTGCCGTGGGTGAGTGGACACAGCCAGATCCGCACTGCGCACTACCTGACCGCCTGCCGTGGGTGAGTGGACACAGCCAGATCCGCACTGCGCCCTGCCTACCCGTCTGCGGTGGGCGAGTGGACACAGCCAGATCCGCACTGCGCTCTGCCTGACCGTCTGCCTTGGGTGAGCGGACACAGCCAGATCCGCACTGGGCCCTGCCTGACCGCCTGCCGTGGGTGAGTGGACACAGCCAGATCCGCTCTGCGCCCTGCCTTACCGTCTGCCGTGTGTGAGCGGACACAGCCAGATCCGCACTGCGCCCTGCCTGCCCGTCTCCCGTGGGCGAGTGGACACAGCCAGATCCGCACTGCGCCCTGCCTGCCCGTCTGCCGTGGGCGAGTGGACACAGCCAGATCCGCACTGTGCCCTGCCTGCCCGTCTGCCGTGGGCGAGTGGACACAGCCAGATCCGCACTGCGCCCTGCCTGCCCGTCTGCCGTGGGTGAGTGGACACAGCCAGATCCGCACTGCGCCCTGCCTGCCCCTCTGCCGTGGGCGAGTGGACACAGCCAGATCCGCACTGCGCCCTGCCTGCCCGTCTCCCGTGGGTGAGTGGACACAGCCAGATCCGCAATGCGCCCTGCCTACTCGTCTCCCGTCAGTGAGTGGACACAGCCAGATCCGCACTGCGCCCTTCCTGCCCGTCTGCCGTGGGCGAGTGGACACAGCCAGATCCGCACTGCGCCCTGCCTGACTGTCTACCGTGGGCGAGTGGACCCAGCCAGATCCACACTGCGCCCTGCCTGCCCCTCTGCCGTGGGCGAGTGGACACAGCCAGATCCGCACTGCGCCCTGCCTGACCGTCTGCCGTGGGTGAGTGGACACAGCCAGATCCGCACTGCGCCCTGCCTGCCCGTCTCCCGTGGGTGAGTGGACACAGCCAGATCCGCATTGCGCCCTGCCTGCCCGTCTCCAGTGGGCGAGTGGACACAGCCAGATCCGCACTGCGCCCTGCCTGCCCGTCTGCCGTGGGCGAGTGGAAACAGCCAAATCCGCACTGCGCCCTGCCTGCCCGTCTGCCGTGGGTTAGTGGACACAGCCAGATCCGCACTGCGCCCTGCCTGCCCGTCTCCCGTGGGCGAGTGGACACAGCCAGTTCCGCACTGCGCCCTGCATGACCGTCTGCCGTGGGTGAGTGGACACAGCCAGATCCGCACTGCGCCCTGCCTGCCCGTCTCCCGTGGGTGAGTGGACACAGCCAGATCCGCACTGCGCCCTGCCTGCCCGTCTGTCTTGGGCGAGTGGACACAGCCAGATCCGCACTGCGCACTGCCTGACCGTCTGCCGTGGGTGAGTGGACACAGCCAGATCCGCACTGCGCACTACCTGACCGCCTGCCGTGGGTGAGTGGACACAGCCAGATCCGCACTGCGCCCTGCCTACCCGTCTGCGGTGGGCGAGTGGACACAGCCAGATCCGCACTGCGCTCTGCCTGACCGTCTGCCTTGGGTGAGCGGACACAGCCAGATCCGCACTGCGCCCTGCCTGACCGCCTGCCGTGGGTGAGTGGACACAGCCAGATCCGCACTGCGCCCTGCCTTACCGTCTGCCGTGTGTGAGCGGACACAGCCAGATCCGCACTGCGCCCTGCCTGCCCGTCTCCCGTGGGCGAGTGGACACAGCCAGATCCGCACTGCGCCCTGCCTGCCCGTTTCCAGTGGGCGAGTGGACACAGCCAGATCCGCACTGCGCCCTGCCTGCCCGTCTGCCGTGGGCGAGTGGACACAGCCAGATCCGCACTGTGCCCTGCCTGCCCGTCTGCCGTGGGTGAGTGGACACAGCCAGATCCGCACTGCGCCCTGCCTGCCCGTCACCCGTGGGCGAGTGGACACAGCCAGATCCGCACTGCGCCCTGCCTGACCGCCTGCCGTGGGTGAGTGGACACAGCCAGTTCCGCACTGCGCCCTGCCTGCCCGTCTCCCGTGGGCGAGTGCACACAGCCAGATCCGCACTGCGCCCTGCCTGACCGTCCTTCGTGGGTGAGTGGACACAGCCAGATCCGCACTGCGCCCTGCCTGCCCGTCTCCCGTGGGTGAGTGGACACAGCCAGATCCGCACTGAGCCCTGCCTGACCGTCTGCCGTGGGTGAGTGGACACAGCCAGATCCGCACTGCGCCCTGCCTGCCCGTCTGCCGTGGGCGAGTGGACACAGCCAGATCCGCACTGCGCCCTGTGTGCCCGTCTGCCGTGGGCGAGTGGACACAGCCAGATCCGCACTGCGCCCTGCCTGCCCCTCTGCCGTGGGCGAGTGGACACAGCCAGATCCGCACTGCGCCCTTCCTGCCCGTCTGCCGTGGGCGAGTGGACACAGCCAGATCCGCACTGTGCCCTGCCTGACCGTCTGCCGTGGGTGAGTGGACACAGCCATATCCGCACTGCGCCCTGCCTGACCGTCTGCCGTGGGTGAGTGGACACAGCCAGATCCACACTGCGCCCTGCCTGCCCCTCTGCCGTGGGCGAGTGGACACAGCCAGATCCGCACTGCGCCCTGCCTGCCCGTCTCCCGTCAGTGAGTGGACACAGCCAGATCCGCACTGCGCCCTGCCTGCCCGTCTGCCGTGAGCGAGTGGACACAGCCAGATCCGCACTGCGCCCTGCCTGACCGTCTGCCGTGGGTGACTGGACACAGCCAGAACCACACTGCGCCCTGCCTGCCCCTCTGCCGTGGGCGAGTGGACACAGCCAGATCCGCACTGCGCCCTGCCTGACCGTCTGCCGTGTGTGAGTGGACACAGCCAGATCCGCACTGCGCCCTACCTACCCGTCTGCCGTGGGTGAGTGGACACAGCCAGATCCGCACTGCGCCTTGCCTGCCCGTCTCCCGTCGGTGAGTGGACACAGCCAGATCCGCACTGCACCCTGCCTGACCGTCGTTCGTGGGTGAGTGGACACCGCCAGATCCGCACTGCGCCCTGCCTGCCCGTCTCCCGTGGGTGAGTGGACACAGCCAGATCCGCACTGCGCCCTGCCTACTCGTCTCCCGTCAGTGAGTGGACACAGCCAGATCCGCACTGCGCCCTGCCTGCCCGTCTGCCGTGGGCGAGTGGACACAGCCAGATTTGCACTGCGCCCTGCCTGACCGTCTACCGTGGGCGAGTGGACACAGCCAGATCCACACTGCGCCCTGCCTGCCCCTCTGCCGTGGGCGAGTGGACACAGCCAGATCCGCACTGCGCCCTGCCTGACCGTCTGCCGTGGGTGAGTGGACACAGCCAGATCCGCACTGCGCCCTGCCTGCCCGTCTCCCGTGGGCGAGTGGACACAGCCAGATCCGCACTGCGCCCTGCCTGCCCATCTCCAGTGGACGAGTGGACACAGCCAGATCCGCACTGCGCCCTGCCTGCCCGTCTGCCGTGGGCGAGTGGAAACAGCCAAATCCGCACTGCGCCCTGCCTGCCCGTCTGCCGTGGGTGAGTGGACACAGCCAGATCCGCACTGCGCCCTGCCTGACCGCCTGCCGGGGGTGAGTGGACACAGCCAGATCCGCACTGCGCCCTACCTGCCCGTCTGCCGTGGGCGAGTGGACACAGCCAGATCCGCACTGCGCCCTGCCTAACCGTCTACCGTGGGTGAGTGGACACAGCCAGATCCACACTGCGCCCTGACTGCCCCTCTGCCGTGGGTGAGTGGACACAGCCAGATCCGCACTGCGCCCTGCCTGCCCGTCTCCCGTGGGCGAGTGGACACAGCCAGTTCCGCACTGCGCCCTGCCTGACCTTCTGCCGTGGGTGAGTGGACACAGCCAGATCCGCACTGCGCCCTGCCTGCCCGTCTCCCGTGGGTGAGTGGACACAGCCAGATCCGCACTGCGCCCTGCCTGCCCGTCTGTCTTGGGCGAGTGGACACAGCCAGATCCGCACTGCGCCCTGCCTGACCGTCTGCCGTGGGTGAGTGGACACAGCCAGATCCGCACTGCGCCCTGCCTGACCGTCTGCCGTGGGTGAGTGGACACAGCCAGATCCGCACTGCGCCCTACCTACCCGTCTGCCGTGGGTGAGTGGACACAGCCAGATCCGCACTGCGCCTTGCCTGCCCGTCTCCCGTCGGTGAGTGGACACAGCCAGATCCGCACTGCACCCGGCCTCACCGTCCTTCGTGGGTGAGTGGACACCGCCAGATCCGCACTGCGCCCTGCCTGCCCGTCTCCCGTGGGTGAGTGGACACAGCCAGATCCGCACTGCGCCCTGCCTACTCGTCTCCCGTCAGTGAGTGGACACAGCCAGATCCGCACTGCGCCCTGCCTGCCCGTCTGCCGTGGGCGAGTGGACACAGCCAGATCCGCACTGCGCCCTGCCTGACCGTCTACCGTGGGCGAGTGGACACAGCCAGATCCACACTGCGCCCTGCCTGCCCCTCTGCCGTGGGCGAGTGGACACAGCCAGATCCGCACTGCGCCCTGCCTGACCGTCTGCCGTGGGTGAGTGGACACAGCCAGATCCGCACTGCGCCCTGCCTGCCCGTCTCCCGTGGGTGACTGGACACAGCCAGATCCGCATTGCGCCCTGCCTGCCCATCTCCAGTGGGCGAGTGGACACAGCCAGATCCGCACTGCGCCCTGCCTGCCCGTCTGCCGTGGGCGAGTGGAAACAGCCAAATCCGCACTGCGCCCTGCCTGCCCGTCTGCCGTGGGTGAGTGGACACAGCCAGATCCGCACTGCGCCCTGCCTGACCGCCTGCCGGGGGTGAGTGGACACAGCCAGATCCGCACTGCGCCCTGCCTGCCCGTCTGCCGTGGGCGAGTGGACACAGCCAGATCCGCACTGCGCCCTGCCTGACCGTCTACCGTGGGTGAGTGGACACAGCCAGATCCACACTGCGCCCTGCCTGCCTCTCTGCCGTGGGTGAGTGGACACAGACAGATCCGCACTGCGCCCTGCCTGCCCGTCTCCCGTGGGCGAGTGGACACAGCCAGTTCCGCACTGCGCCCTGCCTGACCGTCTGCCGTGGGTGAGTGGACACAGCCAGATCCGCACTGCGCCCTGCCTGCCCGTCTCCCGTGGGTGAGTGGACACAGCCAGATCCGCACTGCGCCCTGCCTGCCCGTCTGTCTTGAGCGAGTGGACACAGCCAGATCCGCACTGCGCCCTGCCTGACCGTCTGCCGTGGGTGAGTGGACACAGCCAGATCCGCACTGCGCCCTCCCTGTCCGTCTGCCGTGGGTGAGTGGACACAGCCAGATCCGCACTGCGCCCTGCCTGCCCGTCTGCCGTGGGTGAGTGGACACAGCTAGATCCGCACTGCGCCCTGCCTGCCTGTCTGCCGTGGGTGATTGGACACAGCCAGATCCGCACTGCGCCCTGCCTGACACTCTCCCGTGGGTGATTGGACACAGCCAGATCCGCACTGCGCCCTTCCTGCCCGTCTCCCGTGGGCGAGTGGACACAGCCATATCCGCACTGCGCCCTGCCTGCCCGTCTGCTGTGGGTGAGTGAACACAGCCAGATCCGCACTTCGCCCTGCCTGCCAGTCTCCCGTGGCTGAGTGGACACAGCCAGATCCGCACTGCGCCCTGCCTGCCCGTCTCCCGTGGGCGAGTTGACATAGCCAGATCCGCACTGCGCCCTGCCTGCCGGTCTCCCGTGGGTGAGTGGACACAGCCAGATCCGCACTGCGCCCCGCCTGCCCCTCTGCCGTGGGCGAGTGGACACAGCCAGATCCGCACTGCGCCCTGCCTGCCCGTCTCCCGTCAGTGAGTGGACACAGCCAGATCCGCACTGCGCCCTGCCTGCCCGTCTGCCGTGAGTGAGTGGACACAGCCAGATCCGCACTGCGCCCTGCCTGACCGTCTGCCGTGGGTGACTGGACACAGCCGGAACCACACTGCGCCCTGCCTGCCCCTCTGCCGTGGGCGAGTGGACACAGCCAGATCCGCACTGCGCCCTGCCTGACCGTCTACCGTGGGTGAGTGGACACAGCCAGATCCACACTGCGCCCTGCCTGCCCCTCTGCCGTGGGTGAGTGGACACAGCCAGATCTGCACTGCGCCCTGCCTGCCCGTCTCCCGTGGGCGAGTGGACACAGCCAGATCCGCACTGCGCCCTGCCTGACCGTCTGCCGTGGGTGAGTGGACACAGCCAGATCCACTCTGCGCCCTCCCTGTCCGTCTGCCGTGGGTGAGTGGACACAGCCAGATCCGCACTGCGCCCTGCCTGCCCGTCTGCCGTGGGTGAGTGGACACAGCTAGATCCACACTGCGCCCTGCCTGCCCGTCTACCGTGGGTGATTGGACACAGCCAGATCCGCACTGCGCCCTGCCTGACACTCTCCCGTGGGTGAGTGGACACAGCCAGATCCGCACTGCGCCCTTCCTGCCCGTCTCCCGTGGGCGAGTGGACACAGCCATATCCGCACTGCACATTGCCTGCCCGTCTGTCGTGGGCGAGTGGACACAGCCAGATCCGCACTACGCCCTGCCTGACCGTCTGCCGTGGGTTAGTGGACACAGCCAGATCCACACTGCACCCTGCCTGCCCGTCTGCCGTGGGCGAGCGGACATAGCCAGATCCGCAGTGCGCCCTGCCTGACCGTCTGCCGTGGGTGAGTGAACACAGCCAGATCCGCACTTCGCCCTGCCTGCCAGTCTCCCGTGGGTGAGTGGACACAGCCAGATCCGCACTGCGCCCTGCCTGCCCGTCTCCCGTGGGCGAGTTGACATAGCCAGATCCGCACTGCGCCCTGCCTGCCGGTCTCCCGTGGGTGAGTGGACACAGCCAGATCCGCACTGCGCCCTGCCTGCCCGTCTGCCGTGGGCCAGTAAACACAGGCAGATCCGCACTGCGCCCTGCCTGCCGGTCTCCCGTGGGTGAGTGGACACAGCCAGATCCGCACTGCGCCCTGCCTGCCCGTCTGCCGTGGGCGAGTGGACACAGCCAGATCCGCACTGCGCCCTGCCTGACCGTCTGCCGTGGGTGAGTGGACACAGCCAGATCCGCACTGCGCCCTGTCTGCCCGTCTCCCGTGGGTGAGTGGACACAGCCAGATCCGCACTGCGCCCTGCCTGCCCGTCTCCCGTCGGTGAATGGACACAGCCAGATCCGCACTTCGCCCTACCTGCCCGTCTCCCGTGGGCGAGTGGACACAGCCAGATCCGCACTGCGCCCTGCCTGCCGGTCTCCCGTGGGTGAGTGGACACAGCCAGATCCGCACTGCGCCCTGCTTGCCCGTCTCCCGTCAGTGAGTGGACACAGCCAGATCCGCACTGCGCCCTGCCTGCCCATCTGCCGAGGGTGAGTAGACACAGCCAGATCCGCACTGCGCCCTTCGTGACCGTCTGCCGTGGGCGAGTGGACACAGCCAGATCCGCACAGCGCCCGGCCTAACCGCCTGCCGTGGGTGAGTGGACACAGCCAGATCCGCACTGCGCCCTGCCTGCCCGTCTCCCCTGGGTGAGTGGACACAGCCAGATCCACACTGCGCCCTGCCTGCCCGTCTGCCGTGGGTGAGTGGACACAGCCAGATCCGCACTGCGCCCTGCCTGACCGTCTCCCGTGCGTGAGTGGACACAGCCAGATCCACACTGCGCATTGCCTGCCCGTCTCACGTGGGTGAGTGGACACAGCCAGATCCGCACTGCGCCCTACCTGCCCGTCTCCCGTGGGTTAGTGGACACAGCCAGATCCGCACTGCACCCTGCCTGACCGTCCTTCGTGGGTTAGTGGACACCGCCAGATCCGCACTGCGCCCTACTGCCCGTTTCCCGTGGGTGATTGGACACAGCCAGATCCGCACTGCGCCCTGCCTGCCCGTCTCCCGTCAGTGAGTGGACACAGCCAGATCCGCACTGCGCCCTGCCTGCCCGTCTGCCGTGGGCGAGTGGACACAGCCAGATCCGCACTGCGCCCTGCCTGACCGTCTGCCGTGGGTGAGTGGACTCAGCCAGATCCACACTGCGCCCTGCCTGCCCCTCTGCCGTGGGCGACTGGACACAGCCAGATCCGCACTGCGCCCTGCCTGACCGTCTGACGTGGGTGAGTGTACACAGCCAGATCCGCACTGCGCCCTGCCTGCCCGTCTCCCGTGGGCGAGTGGACACAGCCAGATCCGCACTGCGCCCTGCCTGCCCATCTCCAGTGGATGAGTGGACACAGCCAGATCCGCACTGCGCCCTGCCTGCCCGTCTGCCGTGGGCGAGTGGACACAGCCAGATCCGCACTGTGCCCTGCCTGCCCGTCTGCCGTGGGCGAGTGGACACAGCGAGATCCGCACTGCTCCCTGCCTGACCGTCTGCCGTGGGTGAGTGGACACAGCCAGATCCACACTGCACCCTGCCTGCCCCTCTGCCGTGGGCGAGTGGACGCAGCCAGATCCGCACTGCGCCCTGCCTGCCCGTCTCCCGTCAGTGAGTGGACACAGCCAGATCCGCATTGCGCCCTGCCTGCCCGTCTGCCGTGAGCGAGTGGACACAGCCAGATCCGCACTGCGCCCTGCCTGACCGTCTGCCGTGGGTGAGGGGACACAGCCAGATACACACTGCGCCCTGCCTACCCCTCTGCCGTGGGCGAGTGGACACAGCCAGATCCGCACTGCGCCCTGCCTGACCGTCTGCCGTGGGTGAGTGGACACAGCCAGATCCGCACTGCGCCCTGCCTGCCCTTCTGCCGTGGGTGAGTGGACACAGCCAGATCCGCACTGCGCCCTGCCTGCCCGTCTCCCGTGGGTGAGTGGACACAGCCAGATCCGCACTGCGCCCTGCCTGCCCGTCTGCGGTGGGTGAGTGGACACAGCCAGATCCGCACTGCGCCCTGCCTGACCGTCTGCCGTGGGTGAGTGGACACAACCAGATCCGCACTGCGCCCTGCCTGACCGCCTGTCGTGGGTGAGTGGTCACAGCCAGATCCGTACTGCGCCCTGCCTGCCCGTCTGCCGTGGGTCAGTGGACATAACCAGATCCACACAGCACCGTCTGTGCCCATCTCCCGTGGGTGAGTGGACACAGCCGAATTCGCACTGCGCCCTCCCTGCCTGTCTCCCGTGGCTGAGTGGACACAGCCATATCGGCACTGCGCCCTGCCTGACCGTCTGCCGTGGGTGAGTGGACACAGCCAGATCCGCACTGCGCCCTGCCTGCCCGTCTGCCGTGGGCGAGTGGACACAGCCAGATCCGCACTGCGCCCTGCTTGCCCGTCTCCCGTCAGTGAGTGGACACAGCCATATCCGCACTGCGCCCTGCCTGCCCGTATGCCGTGGGCGAGTGGACACAGCCAGATCCGCACTGCGCCCTGCCTGACCGTCTGCCGTGGGTGAGTGGACACAGCCAGATCCACACTGTGCCCTGCCTGCCCCTCTGCCGTGGGCGAGTGGACACAGCCAGATGCGCACTGCGCCCTGCCTGACCGTCTGCCGTGGGTGAGTGGACACAGACAGATCCGCACTTTGCCCTGCCTGCCAGTCTCCCGTGGGCGAGTGGACACAGCCAGATCCGCACTGCACCCTGCCTGCCCATCTCCAGTGGGCGAGTGGACACAGCCAGATCCGCACTGCGCCCTGCCTGCCCGTCTCCCGTGGGCGAGTGAACACAGCCAGATCCGCACTGCGCCCTGCCTGCCCTTCTGCCGTGGGTGAGCGGACACAGCCAGATCCGCACTGCGCCCTGCCTGACCGCCTGCCGTGGGTGAGTGGACACAGCCAGATCCACACTGCGCCCTGCCTGCCCGTCTGCCGTGGGCGAGCGGACACAGCCAGATCCGCACTGCGCACTGCCTGACCATCTGCCGTGGGTGAGTGGACACAGCCAGATCCGCACTGCGCCCTGCCTGACCGCCTGTCGTGGGTGAGTGCACAACCCAGATCTGCACTGCGCCCTGCCTGCCCGTCTGCCGTGGGTGAGTGGACACAGCCAGATCCACACTGCGCCCTGCCTGCCCGTCTGCCGTGGGTGAGTGGACACAGCCAGATCCGCACTGCGCCCTGCCTGACTGTCTCCCGTGGGTGAGTGGACACAGCCAGATCCGCACTGCGCCTTGCCTGCCCGTCTCACGTGGGTGAGTGGACACAGCCAGATCCGCACTGCGCCCTACTTGCACGTCTCCCGTGGGTGAGTGGACACAGACAGATCCGCACTGCACCCTGCCTGACCGTCCTTCGTGGGTGAGTGGACACCGCCAGATCCGCACTGCGCCCTGCCTGCCCGTCTCCCGTGGGTGAGTGGACACAGCCAGATCCGCACTGCGCCCTGCCTGCCCGTCTCCCATCAGTGAGTGAACACAGCCAGATCCGCACTGCGCCCTGCCTGCCCGTCTGCCGTGGGCGAGTGGACACAGCCAGATCCGCACTGCGCTCTGCCTGACCGTCTGCCGTGGGTGAGTGGACACAGCCAGATCCACACTGCGCCCTGCCTGCCCCTCTGCCGTGGGCGAGTGGACACAGCCAGATCCGCACTGCGCCCTGCCTGACCGTCTGACGTGGGTGAGTGTACACAGCCAGATCCGCACTGCGCCATGCCTGCCCGTCTCCCGTGGGCGAGTGGACACAGCCAGATCCGCACTGCGCCCTGCCTGCCCATCTCCAGTGGATGAGTGGACACAGCCAGATCCGCACTGCGCCCTGCCTGCCCGTCTGCCGTGGGCGAGTGGACACAGCCAGATCCGCACTGTGCCCTGCCTGCCCGTCTGCCGTGGGCGAGTGGACACAGCGAGATCCGCACTGCTCCCTGCCTGACCGTCTGCCGTGGGTGAGTGGACACAGCCAGATCCACACTGCACCCTGCCTGCCCCTCTGCCGTGGGCGAGTGGACGCAGCCAGATCCACACTGCGCCCTGCCTGCCCGTCTCCCGTCAGTGAGTGGACACAGCCAGATCCGCATTGCGCCCTGCCTGCCCGTCTGCCGTGAGCGAGTGGACACAGCCAGATCCGCACTGCGCCCTGCCTGACCGTCTGCCGTGGGTGAGGGGACACAGCCAGATACACACTGCGCCCTGCCTGCCCCTCTGCCGTGGGCGAGTGGACACAGCCAGATCCGCACTGCGCCCTGCCTGACCGTCTGCCGTGGGTGAGTGGACACAGCCAGATCCGCACAGCGCCCTGCCTGCCCTTCTGCCGTGGGTGAGTGGACACAGCCAGATCCGCACTGCGCCCTGCCTGCCCGTCTCCCGTGGGTGAGTGGACACAGCCAGATCCGCACTGCGCCCTGCCTGCCCGTCTGCGGTGGGTGAGTGGACACAGCCAGATCCGCACTGCGCCCTGCCTGACCGTCTGCCGTGGGTGAGTGGACACAACCAGATCCGCACTGCGCCCTGCCTGACCGCCTGTCGTGGGTGAGTGGTCACAGCCAGATCCGTACTGCGCCCTGCCTGCCCGTCTGCCGTGGGTCAGTGGACATAACCAGATCCACACAGCACCGTCTGTGCCCATCTCCCGTGGGTGAGTGGACACAGCCGAATTCGCACTGCGCCCTCCCTGCCTGTCTCCCGTGGCTGAGTGGACACAGCCACATCGGCACTGCGCCCTGCCTGACCGTCTGCCGTGGGTGAGTGGACACAGCCAGATCCGCACTGCGCCCTGCCTGCCCGTCTGCCGTGGGCGAGTGGACACAGCCAGATCCGCACTGCGCCCTGCTTGCCCGTCTCCCGTCAGTGAGTGGACACAGCCATATCCGCACTGCGCCCTGCCTGCCCGTATGCCGTGGGCGAGTGGACACAGCCAGATCCGCACTGCGCCCTGCCTGACCGTCTGCCGTGGGTGAGTGGACACAGCCAGATCCACACTGTGCCCTGCCTGCCCCTCTGCCGTGGGCGAGTGGACACAGCCAGATGCGCACTGCGCCCTGCCTGACCGTCTGCCGTGGGTGAGTGGACACAGACAGATCCGCACTTTGCCCTGCCTGCCAGTCTCCCGTGGGCGAGTGGACACAGCCAGATCCGCACTGCACCCTGCCTGCCCATCTCCAGTGGGCGAGTGGACACAGCCAGATCCGCACTGCGCCCTGCCTGCCCGTCTCCCGTGGGCGAGTGAACACAGCCAGATCCGCACTGCGCCCTGCCTGCCCTTCTGCCGTGGGTGAGCGGACACAGCCAGATCCGCACTGCGCCCTGCCTGACCGCCTGCCGTGGGTGAGTGGACACAGCCAGATCCACACTGCGCCCTGCCTGCCCGTCTGCCGTGGGCGAGCGGACACAGCCAGATCCGCACTGCGCACTGCCTGACCATCTGCCGTGGGTGAGTGGACACAGCCAGATCCGCACTGCGCCCTGCCTGACCGCCTGTCGTGGGTGAGTGCACAACCCAGATCTGCACTGCGCCCTGCCTGCCCGTCTGCCGTGGGTGAGTGGACACAGCCAGATCCACACTGCGCCCTGCCTGCCCGTCTGCCGTGGGTGAGTGGACACAGCCAGATCCGCACTGCGCCCTGCCTGACTGTCTCCCGTGGGTGAGTGGACACAGCCAGATCCGCACTGCGCCTTGCCTGCCCGTCTCACGTGGGTGAGTGGACACAGCCAGATCCGCACTGCGCCCTACTTGCACGTCTCCCGTGGGTGAGTGGACACAGACAGATCCGCACTGCACCCTGCCTGACCGTCCTTCGTGGGTGAGTGGACACCGCCAGATCCGCACTGCGCCCTGCCTGCCCGTCTCCCGTGGGTGAGTGGACACAGCCAGATCCGCACTGCGCCCTGCCTGCCCGTCTCCCATCAGTGAGTGAACACAGCCAGATCCGCACTGCGCCCTGCCTGCCCGTCTGCCGTGGGCGAGTGGACACAGCCAGATCCGCACTGCGCTCTGCCTGACCGTCTGCCGTGGGTGAGTGGACACAGCCAGATCCACACTGCGCCCTGCCTGCCCCTCTGCCGTGGGCGAGTGGACACAGCCAGATCCGCACTGCGCCCTGCCTGACCGTCTGACGTGGGTGAGTGTACACAGCCAGATCCGCACTGCGCCCTGCCTGCCCGTCTCCCGTGGGCGAGTGGACACAGCCAGATCCGCACTGCGCCCTGCCTGCCCATCTCCAGTGGATGAGTGGACACAGCCAGATCCGCACTGCGCCCTGCCTGCCCGTCTGCCGTGGGCGAGTGGACACAGCCAGATCCGCACTGTGCCCTGCCTGCCCGTCTGCCGTGGGCGAGTGGACACAGCGAGATCCGCACTGCTCCCTGCCTGACCGTCTGCCGTGGGTGAGTGGACACAGCCAGATCCACACTGCACCCTGCCTGCCCCTCTGCCGTGGGCGAGTGGACGCAGCCAGATCCGCACTGCGCCCTGCCTGCCCGTCTCCCGTCAGTGAGTGGACACAGCCAGATCCGCATTGCGCCCTGCCTGCCCGTCTGCCGTGAGCGAGTGGACACAGCCAGATCCGCACTGCGCCCTGCCTGACCGTCTGCCGTGGGTGAGGGGACACAGCCAGATACACACTGCGCCCTGCCTGCCCCTCTGCCGTGGGCGAGTGGACACAGCCAGATCCGCACTGCGCCCTGCCTGACCGTCTGCCGTGGGTGAGTGGACACAGCCAGATCCGCACTGCGCCCTGCCTGCCCTTCTGCCGTGGGTGAGTGGACACAGCCAGATCCGCACTGCGCCCTGCCTGCCCGTCTCCCGTGGGTGAGTGGACACAGCCAGATCCGCACTGCGCCCTGCCTGCCCGTCTGCGGTGGGTGAGTGGACACAGCCAGATCCGCACTGCGCCCTGCCTGACCGTCTGCCGTGGGTGAGTGGACACAACCAGATCCGCACTGCGCCCTGCCTGACCGCCTGTCGTGGGTGAGTGGTCACAGCCAGATCCGTACTGCGCCCTGCCTGCCCGTCTGCCGTGGGTCAGTGGACATAACCAGATCCACACAGCACCGTCTGTGCCCATCTCCCGTGGGTGAGTGGACACAGCCGAATTCGCACTGCGCCCTCCCTGCCTGTCTCCCGTGGCTGAGTGGACACAGCCACATCGGCACTGCGCCCTGCCTGACCGTCTGCCGTGGGTGAGTGGACACAGCCAGATCCGCACTGCGCCCTGCCTGCCCGTCTGCGTGGGCGAGTGGACACAGCCAGATCCGCACTGCGCCCTGCTTGCCCGTCTCCCGTCAGTGAGTGGACACAGCCATATCCGCACTGCGCCCTGCCTGCCCGTATGCCGTGGGCGAGTGGACACAGCCAGATCCGCACTGCGCCCTGCCTGACCGTCTGCCGTGGGTGAGTGGACACAGCCAGATCCACACTGTGCCCTGCCTGCCCCTCTGCCGTGGGCGAGTGGACACAGCCAGATGCGCACTGCGCCCTGCCTGACCGTCTGCCGTGGGTGAGTGGACACAGACAGATCCGCACTTTGCCCTGCCTGCCAGTCTCCCGTGGGCGAGTGGACACAGCCAGATCCGCACTGCACCCTGCCTGCCCATCTCCAGTGGGCGAGTGGACACAGCCAGATCCGCACTGCGCCCTGCCTGCCCGTCTACCGTGGGCGAGTGAACACAGCCAGATCCGCACTGCGCCCTGCCTGCCCTTCTGCCGTGGGTGAGCGGACACAGCCAGATCCGCACTGCGCCCTGCCTGACCGCCTGCCGTGGGTGAGTGGACACAGCCAGATCCACACTGCGCCCTGCCTGCCCGTCTGCCGTGGGCGAGCGGACACAGCCAGATCCGCACTGCGCACTGCCTGACCATCTGCCGTGGGTGAGTGGACACAGCCAGATCCGCACTGCGCCCTGCCTGACCGCCTGTCGTGGGTGAGTGCACAACCCAGATCTGCACTGCGCCCTGCCTGCTCGTCTGCCGTGGGTGAGTGGACACAGCCAGATCCACACTGCGCCCTGCCTGCCCGTCTGCCGTGGGTGAGTGGACACAGCCAGATCCGCACTGCGCCCTGCCTGACTGTCTCCCGTGGGTGAGTGGACACAGCCAGATCCGCACTGCGCCTTGCCTGCCCGTCTCACGTGGGTGAGTGGACACAGCCAGATCCGCACTGCGCCCTACTTGCACGTCTCCCGTGGGTGAGTGGACACAGACAGATCCGCACTGCACCCTGCCTGACCGTCCTTCGTGGGTGAGTGGACACCGCCAGATCCGCACTGCGCCCTGCCTGCCCGTCTCCCGTGGGTGAGTGGACACAGCCAGATCCGCACTGCGCCCTGCCTGCCCGTCTCCCATCAGTGAGTGAACACAGCCAGATCCGCACTGCGCCCTCCCTGCCTGTCTCCCGTGGCTGAGTGGACACAGCCACATCGGCACTGCGCCCTGCCTGACCGTCTGCCGTGGGTGAGTGGACACAGCCAGATCCGCACTGCGCCCTGCCTGCCCGTCTGCCGTGGGCGAGTGGACACAGCCAGATCCGCACTGCGCCCTGCTTGCCCGTCTCCCGTCAGTGAGTGGACACAGCCATATCCGCACTGCGCCCTGCCTGCCCGTATGCCGTGGGCGAGTGGACACAGCCAGATTCGCACTGCGCCCTGCCTGACCGTCTGCCGTGGGTGAGTGGACACAGCCAGATCCACACTGTGCCCTGCCTGCCCCTCTGCCGTGGGCGAGTGGACACAGCCAGATGCGCACTGCGCCCTGCCTGACCGTCTGCCGTGGGTGAGTGGACACAGACAGATCCGCACTTTGCCCTGCCTGCCAGTCTCCCGTGGGCGAGTGGACACAGCCAGATCCGCACTGCACCCTGCCTGCCCATCTCCAGTGGGCGAGTGGACACAGCCAGATCCGCACTGCGCCCTGCCTGCCCGTCTCCCGTGGGCGAGTGAACACAGCCAGATCCGCACTGCGCCCTGCCTGCCCTTCTGCCGTGGGTGAGCGGACACAGCCAGATCCGCACTGCGCCCTGCCTGACCGCCTGCCGTGGGTGAGTGGACACAGCCAGATCCACACTGCGCCCTGCCTGCCCGTCTGCCGTGGGCGAGCGGACACAGCCAGATCCGCACTGCGCACTGCCTGACCATCTGCCGTGGGTGAGTGGACACAGCCAGATCCGCACTGCGCCCTGCCTGACCGCCTGTCGTGGGTGAGTGCACAACCCAGATCTGCACTGCGCCCTGCCTGCCCGTCTGCCGTGGGTGAGTGGACACAGCCAGATCCACACTGCGCCCTGCCTGCCCGTCTGCCGTGGGTGAGTGGACACAGCCAGATCCGCACTGCGCCCTGCCTGACTGTCTCCCGTGGGTGAGTGGACACAGCCAGATCCGCACTGCGCCTTGCCTGCCCGTCTCACGTGGGTGAGTGGACACAGCCAGATCCGCACTGCGCCCTACTTGCACGTCTCCCGTGGGTGAGTGGACACAGACAGATCCGCACTGCACCCTGCCTGACCGTCCTTCGTGGGTGAGTGGACACCGCCAGATCCGCACTGCGCCCTGCCTGCCCGTCTCCCGTGGGTGAGTGGACACAGCCAGATCCGCACTGCGCCCTGCCTGCCCGTCTCCCATCAGTGAGTGAACACAGCCAGATCCGCACTGCGCCCTGCCTGCCCGTCTGCCGTGGGCGAGTGGACACAGCCAGATCCGCACTGCGCTCTGCCTGACCGTCTGCCGTGGGTGAGTGGACACAGCCAGATCCACACTGCGCCCTGCCTGCCCCTCTGCCGTGGGCGAGTGGACACAGCCAGATCCGCTCTGCGCCCTGCCTGACCGTCTGACGTGGGTGAGTGTACACAGCCAGATCCGCACTGCGCCCTGCCTGCCCGTCTCCCGTGGGCGAGTGGACACAGCCAGATCCGCACTGCGCCCTGCCTGCCCATCTCCAGTGGATGAGTGGACACAGCCAGATCCGCACTGCGTCCTGCCTGCCCGTCTGCCGTGGGCGAGTGGACACAGCCAGATCCGCACTGTGCCCTGCCTGCCCGTCTGCCGTGGGCGAGTGGACACAGCGAGATCCGCACTGCTCCCTGCCTGACCGTCTGCCGTGGGTGAGTGGACACAGCCAGATCCACACTGCACCCTGCCTGCCCCTCTGCCGTGGGCGAGTGGACGCAGCCAGATCCGCACTGCGCCCTGCCTGCCCGTCTCCCGTCAGTGAGTGGACACAGCCAGATCCGCATTGCGCCCTGCCTGCCCGTCTGCCGTGAGCGAGTGGACACAGCCAGATCCGCACTGCGCCCTGCCTGACCGTCTGCCGTGGGTGAGGGGACACAGCCAGATACACACTGCGCCCTGCCTGCCCCTCTGCCGTGGGCGAGTGGACACAGCCAGATCCGCACTGCGCCCTGCCTGACCGTCTGCCGTGGGTGAGTGGACACAGCCAGATCCGCACTGCGCCCTGCCTGCCCTTCTGCCGTGGGTGAGTGGACACAGCCAGATCCGCACTGCGCCCTGCCTGCCCGTCTCCCGTGGGTGAGTGGACACAGCCAGATCCGCACTGCGCCCTGCCTGCCCGTCTGCGGTGGGTGAGTGGACACAGCCAGATCCGCACTGCGCCCTGCCTGACCGTCTGCCGTGGGTGAGTGGACACAACCAGATCCGCACTGCGCCCTGCCTGACCGCCTGTCGTGGGTGAGTGGTCACAGCCAGATCCGTACTGCGCCCTGCCTGCCCGTCTGCCGTGGGTCAGTGGACATAACCAGATCCACACAGCACCGTCTGTGCCCATCTCCCGTGGGTGAGTGGACACAGCCGAATTCGCACTGCGCCCTCCCTGCCTGTCTCCCGTGGCTGAGTGGACACAGCCACATCGGCACTGCGCCCTGCCTGACCGTCTGCCGTGGGTGAGTGGACACAGCCAGATCCGCACTGCGCCCTGCCTGCCCGTCTGCCGTGGGCGAGTGGACACAGCCAGATCCGCACTGCGCCCTGCTTGCCCGTCTCCCGTCAGTGAGTGGACACAGCCATATCCGCACTGCGCCCTGCCTGCCCGTATGCCGTGGGCGAGTGGACACAGCCAGATTTGCACTGCGCCCTGCCTGACCGTCTGCCGTGGGTGAGTGGACACAGCCAGATCCACACTGTGCCCTGCCTGCCCCTCTGCCGTGGGCGAGTGGACACAGCCAGATGCGCACTGCGCCCTGCCTGACCGTCTGCCGTGGGTGAGTGGACACAGACAGATCCGCACTTTGCCCTGCCTGCCAGTCTCCCGTGGGCGAGTGGACACAGCCAGATCCGCACTGCACCCTGCCTGCCCATCTCCAGTGGGCGAGTGGACACAGCCAGATCCGCACTGCGCCCTGCCTGCCCGTCTCCCGTGGGCGAGTGAACACAGCCAGATCCGCACTGCGCCCTGCCTGCCCTTCTGCCGTGGGTGAGCGGACACAGCCAGATCCGCACTGCGCCCTGCCTGACCGCCTGCCGTGGGTGAGTGGACACAGCCAGATCCACACTGCGCCCTGCCTGCCCGTCTGCCGTGGGCGAGCGGACACAGCCAGATCCGCACTGCGCACTGCCTGACCATCTGCCGTGGGTGAGTGGACACAGCCAGATCCGCACTGCGCCCTGCCTGACCGCCTGTCGTGGGTGAGTGCACAACCCAGATCTGCACTGCGCCCTGCCTGCCCGTCTGCCGTGGGTGAGTGGACACAGCCAGATCCACACTGCGCCCTGCCTGCCCGTCTGCCGTGGGTGAGTGGACACAGCCAGATCCGCACTGCGCCCTGCCTGACTGTCTCCCGTGGGTGAGTGGACACAGCCAGATCCGCACTGCGCCTTGCCTGCCCGTCTCACGTGGGTGAGTGGACACAGCCAGATCCGCACTGCGCCCTACTTGCACGTCTCCCGTGGGTGAGTGGACACAGACAGATCCGCACTGCACCCTGCCTGACCGTCCTTCGTGGGTGAGTGGACACCGCCAGATCCGCACTGCGCCCTGCCTGCCCGTCTCCCGTGGGTGAGTGGACACAGCCAGATCCGCACTGCGCCCTGCCTGCCCGTCTCCCATCAGTGAGTGAACACAGCCAGATCCGCACTGCGCCCTGCCTGCCCGTCTGCCGTGGGCGAGTGGACACAGCCAGATCCGCACTGCGCTCTGCCTGACCGTCTGCCGTGGGTGAGTGGACACAGCCAGATCCACACTGCGCCCTGCCTGCCCCTCTGCCGTGGGCGAGTGGACACAGCCAGATCCGCACTGCGCCCTGCCTGACCGTCTGCCGTGGGTGAGTGGACACAGCCAGATCCGCACTGCGCCCTGCCTGCTCTTCTCCCGTGGGTGAGTGGACACAGCCAGATCCGCACTGCGCCTTGCCTGCCCGTCTCACGTTGGTGAGTGGACACAGCCAGATCCACACTGCGCCCTGCCTGCCCGTCTGCCGTGGGTGAGTGGACACAGCCAGATCCGCACTGCGCCCTGCCTGACCGCCTGTCGTGGGTGAGTGCACAACCCAGATCTGCACTGCGCCCTGCCTGCCCGTCTGCCTTGGGTGAGTGGACACAGCCAGATCCACACTGCGCCCTGCCTGCCCGTCTGCCGTGGGTGAGTGGACACAGCCAGATCCGCACTGCGCCCTGCCTGACTGTCTCCCGTGGGTGAGTGGACACAGCCAGATCCGCACTGCGCCTTGCCTGCCCGTCTCACGTGGGTGAGTGGACACAGCCAGATCCGCACTGCGCCCTACTTGCACGTCTCCCGTGGGTGAGTGGACACAGACAGATCCGCACTGCACCCTGCCTGACCGTCCTTCGTGGGTGAGTGGACACCGCCAGATCCGCACTGCGCCCTGCCTGCCCGTCTCCCGTGGGTGAGTGGACACAGCCAGATCCGCACTGCGCCCTGCCTGCCCGTCTCCCGTCAGTGAGTGAACACAGCCAGATCCGCACTGCGCCCTGCCTGCCCGTCTGCCGTGGGCGAGTGGACACAGCCAGATCCGCACTGCGCTCTGCCTGACCGTCTGCCGTGGGTGAGTGGACACAGCCAGATCCACACTGCGCCCTGCCTGCCCCTCTGCCGTGGGCGAGTGGACACAGCCAGATCCGCACTGCGCCCTGCCTGACCGTCTGCCGTGGGTGAGTGGACACAGCCAGATCCGCACTGCGCCCTGCCTGCCCGTCTGCCGTGGGTGAGTGGACACAGCCAGATCCGCACTGAGCCCTGTCTGCCCGTCTCCCGTGGGTGAGTGGACACAGCCAGATCCGAACTGCGCCCTGCCTGCCCGTCTCCCGTCAGTGAGTGGACACAGCCAGATCCGCACTACGCCCTGCCTGACCGTCTGCCGTGGGTGAGTGGACACAGCCAGATCCACACTGCACCCTGCCTGCCCGTCTGCCGTGGGCGAGCTGACACAGCCAGATCCGCACTGCGCCCTGCCTGACCGTCTGCCGTGGGTGAGTGGACACAGCCAGATCCGCACTGCGCCCGGACTGCCCGTCTCCCGTGGGCGAGTTGACACAGCCAGATCCGCACTGAGCCCTGCCTGCCGGTCTCCCGTGGGTGAGTGGACGCAGCCAGATCCGCACTGCGCCCTGCCTGCCCGTCTGCCGTGGGCCAGTGGACACAGGCAGATCCGCACTGCGCCCTGCCTGACCGTCTGCCGTGTGTGAGTGGACACAGCCAGATCCACACTGCGCCCTGCCTGCCCGTCTGCCGAGGGCGAGTAGACACAGCCAGATCCGCACTGCGCCCTGCCTCACCGTCCTTCGTGGGTGAGTGGACACCGCCAGATCCGCACTGCGCACTACTGCCCGTTTCCCGTGGGTGAGTGGACACAGCCAGATCCGCACTGCGCCCTGCTTGCCCGTCTCCCGTCAGTGAGTGGACACAGCCAGATCCGCACTGCGCCCTGCCTGCCCGTCTGCCGTGGGCGAGTGGACACAGCCAGATCCGCACTGTGCCCTGCCTGACCGTCTGCCATGGGTGAGTGGACACAGCCAGATCCACACTGCGCCCTGCCTGCCCCTCTGCCGTGGGCGAGTGGACACAGCCAGATCCGCACTGTGCCCTGCCTGACCGTCTGCCGTGGGTGAGTGGACACAGCCAGATCCGCACTGCGCCCTGCCTGCCCGTCCCCCGTGGGCGAGTGGACACAGCCAGATCCGCACTGCGCCCTGCCTGCCCATCTCCAGTGGACGAGTGGACACAGCCAGATCCGCACTGCGCCCTGCCTGCCCGTCTGCCGTGGGAGAGTGGACACAGCCAGATCCGCACTGTGCCCTGCCTGCCCGTCTGCCGTGGGCGAGTGGACACAGCGAGATCCGCACTGCGCCCTGCCTGACCGTCTGCCGTGGGTGAGTGGACACAGCCAGATCCACACTGCGCCCTGCCTGCCCCTCTGCCGTGGGCGAGTGGACACAGCCAGATCCGCACTGCGCCCTGCCTGCCCGTCTCCCGTCAGTGAGTGGACACAGCCAGATCCGCACTGCGCCCTGCCTGCCCGTCTGCCGTGAGCGAGTGGACACAGCCAGATCCGCACTGCGCCCTGCCTGACCGTCTGCCGTGGGGGAGGGGACACAGCCAGATCCACACTGCGCCCTGCCTGCCCCTCTGCCGTGGGCGAGTGGACACAGCCAGATCCGCACTGCGCCCTGCCTAACCGTCTGCCGTGGGCGAGTGGACACAGCCAGATCCGCACTGCGCCCTGCCTGCCCGTCTCCCGTCAGTGAGTGGACACGGCCAGATCCGCACTGCGCCCTGCCTGCCCGTCTGCCGTGAGCGAGTGGACACAGCCAGATCCGCACTGCGCCCTGCCTGACCATCTGCCGTGGGGGAGGGGACACAGCCAGATCCACACTGCGCCCTGCCTGCCCCTCTGCCGTGGGCGAGTGGACACAGCCAGATCCGCACTGCGCCCTGCCTGACCTTCTGCCGTGGGCGAGTGGACACAGCCAGATCCGCACTGCGCCCTGCCTAACCGCCTGCCGGGGGTGAGTGGACACAGCCAGATCCGCACTGCGCCCTCCCTGTCCGTCTGCCGTGGGTGAGTGGACACAGCCAGATCCGCACTGCGCCCTGCCTGCCCGTCTGCCGTGCGCGAGTGGACACAGCCAGATCCGCACTGCGCCCTGCCTGACCGTCTGCCGTGTGTGAGTGGACACAGCCAGATCCACACTCCCCCCTGCCTGCCCGTCTGCCGTGGGCGAGTGGACACAGCCAGATCCGCACTGCGCCCTGCCTGCCCGTCTCCCGAGGGCGAGTGGACACAGCCAGATCCGCACTGCGCCCTGCCTAACCGCCTGCCGTGGGTGAGTGGACACAGCCAGATCCGCACTGCGCCCGGCCTGCCCGTCTCCCCTGAGCGAGTGGACACAGCCAGATCCGCACTGCGCCCTGCCTGCCCGTCTGCCGTGGGTGAGTGGACACAGCCAGATCCGCACTGCGCCCTTCCTGCCCGTCTCCCGTGGGTGAGTGGACACAGCCAGATCCGCACTGCGTCCTGCCTGCCCGTCTCCCGTGGGCGAGTGGACACAGCCAGATCCGCACTGCGCGCTGCCTACCCGTCTCCCGTGGGCGAGTGGACACAGCCAGATCCGCACTGCGCGTTGCCTGCCCGTCTGTCGTGGGCGAGTGGACACAGCCAGATCCGCACTACGCCCTGCCTGACCGTCTGCCGTGGGTGAGTGGACACAGCCAGATCCACACTGCACCCTGCCTGCCCGTCTGCCGTGGGCGAGCGGACACAGCCAGATCCGAACTGCGCCCTGCCTGACCGTCTGTCGTGGGTGAGTGGACACAGCCAGATCCGTACTTCGCCCTGCCTGCCAGTCTCCCGTGGGTGAGTGGACACAGCCAGATCCGCACTGCGCCCTGCCTGCCCATCTCCCGTGGGCGAGTTGACAAAGCCAGATCCGCACTGCGCCCTGCCTGCCGGTCTCCCGTGGGTGAGTGGACACAGCCAGATCCGCACTGCGCCCTGCCTGCCCATCTCCCGTGGGCGAGTTGACACAGCCAGATCCACACTGTGCCCTACCTGCCCGTCTCCCGTGGGTGAGTGGACACAGCCAGATCCGCACTGCGCCCTGCCTGCCCGTCTGCCGTGGGCCAGTGGACACAGGCAGATCCGCACTGCGCCCTGCCTGACCGTCTGCCGTGTGTGAGTGGACACAGCCAGATCCACACTGCGCCCTGCCTGCCCGTCTGCCGAGGGCGAGTAGACACAGCCAGATCCGCACTGCGCCCTGCCTGACCGTCTGCCGTGGGTGAGTGGACACAGCCAGATCCACACTGCGCTCTGCCTGCCCGTCTGCCGTGGGTGAGTGGACACAGCGAGATCCGCACTGTGCCCTGCCTGCCCGTCTCCCGTGGGTGAGTGGACACAGCCAGATCCGCACTGCGCCTTGACTGCCCGAATCACGTGGGTGAGTGGACACAGGCAGATACGCACTGCGCAGTGCCTGCCCGTCTCCCGTGGGTGAGTGGACACAGCCAGATCCGCACTGCACCCTGCCTGACCGTCTGCCGTGGGTGAGTGGACACAGCCATATCCGCACTGCGCCCTGCCTGACCGTCTGCCGTGGGTGAGTGGACACAGCCAGATCCACACTGCGCCCTGCCTGCCCCTCTGCCGTGGGCGAGTGGACACAGCCAGATCCGCACTGCGCCCTGCCTGCCCGTCTCCCGTCAGTGAGTGGACACAGCCAGATCCGCACTGCGCCCTGCCTGCCCGTCTGCCGTGAGCGAGTGGACACAGCCAGATCCGCACTGCGCCCTGCCTGACCGTCTGACGTGGGTGACTGGACACAGCCAGAACCACACTGCGCCCTGCCTGCCCCTCTGCCGTGGGCGAGTGGACACAGCCAGATCCGCACTGCACCCTGCCTGACCGTCTGCCGTGTGTGAGTCGACACAGCCAGATCCGCACTGCGCCCTACCTACCCGTCTGCCGTGGGTGAGTGGACACAGCCAGATCCGCACTGCGCCTTGCCTGCCCGTCTCCCGTCGGTGAGTGGACACAGCCAGATCCGCACTGCACCCTGCCTGACCGTCCTTCGTGGGTGAGTGGACACCGCCAGATCCGCACTGCGCCCTGCCTGCCCGTCTCCCGTGGGTGAGTGGACACAGCCAGATCCGCACTGCGCCCTGCCTACTCGTCTCCCGTCAGTGAGTGGACACAGCCAGATCCGCACTGCGCCCTGCCTGCCCGTCTGCCGTGGGCGAGTGGACACAGCCAGATTTGCACTGCGCCCTGCCTGACCGTCTACCGTGGGCGAGTGGACACAGCCAGATCCACACTGCGCCCTGCCTGCCCCTCTGCCGTGGGCGAGTGGACACAGCCAGATCCGCACTGCGCCCTGCCTGACCGTCTGCCGTGGGTGAGTGGACACAGCCAGATCCGCACTGCGCCCTGCCTGCCCGTCTCCCGTGGGCGAGTGGACACAGCCAGATCCGCACTGCGCCCTGCCTGCCCATCTCCAGTGGACGAGTGGACACAGCCAGATCCGCACTGCGCCCTGCCTGCCCGTCTGCCGTGGGCGAGTGGAAACAGCCAAATCCGCACTGCGCCCTGCCTGCCCGTCTGCCGTGGGTGAGTGGACACAGCCAGATCCGCACTGCGCCCTGCCTGACCGCCTGCCGGGGGTGAGTGGACACAGCCAGATCCGCACTGCGCCCTACCTGCCCGTCTGCCGTGGGCGAGTGGACACAGCCAGATCCGCACTGCGCCCTGCCTAACCGTCTACCGTGGGTGAGGGGACACAGCCAGATGCACACTGCGCCCTGCCTGCCCCTCTGCCGTGGGTGAGTGGACACAGCCAGATCCGCACTGCGCCCTGCCTGCCCGTCTCCCGTGGGCGAGTGGACACAGCCAGTTCCGCACTGCGCCCTGCCTGACCGTCTGCCGTGGGTGAGTGGACACAGCCAGATCCGCACTGCGCCCTGCCTGCCCGTCTCCCGTGGGTGAGTGGACACAGCCAGATCCGCACTGCGCCCTGCCTGCCCGTCTGTCTTGGGCGAGTGGACACAGCCAGATCCGCACTGCGCCCTGCCTGCCCCTCTGCCGTGGGTGAGTGGACACAGCCAGTTCCGCACTGCGCCCTGCCTGACCGTCTGCCGTGGGTGAGTGGACACAGCCAGATCCGCACTGCGCCCTGCCTGCCCGTCTCCCGTGGGTGAGTGGACACAGCCAGATCCGCACTGCGCCCTGCCTGCCCGTCTGTCTTGAGCGAGTGGACACAGCCAGATCCGCACTGCGCCCTGCCTGACCGTCTGCCGTGGGTGAGTGGACACAGCCAGATCCGCACTGCGCCCTCCCTGTCCGTCTGCCGTGGGTGAGTGGACACAGCCAGATCCGCACTGCGCCCTGCCTGCCCGTCTGCCGTGGGTGAGTGGACACAGCTAGATCCGCACTGCGCCCTGCCTGCCTGTCTACCGTGGGTGATTGGACACAGCCAGATCCGCACTGCGCCCTGCCTGACACTCTCCCGTGGGTGATTGGACACAGCCAGATCCGCACTGCGCCCTTCCTGCCCGTCTCCCGTGGGCGAGTGGACACAGCCATATCCGCACTGCGCATTGCCTGCCCGTCTGTCGTGGGCGAGTGGACACAGCCAGATCCGCACTACGCCCTGCCTGACCGTCTGCCGTGGGTTACTGGACACAGCCAGATCCACACTGCACCCTGCCTGCCCGTCTGCCGTGGGCGAGCGGACACAGCCAGATCCGCAGTGCGCCCTGCCTGACCGTCTGCCGTGGGTGAGTGAACACAGCCAGATCCGCACTTCGCCCTGCCTGCCAGTCTCCCGTGGGTGAGTGGACACAGCCAGATCCGCACTGCGCCCTGCCTGCCCGTCTCCCGTGGGCGAGTTGACATAGCCAGATCCGCACTGCGCCCTGCCTGCCGGTCTCCCGTGGGTGAGTGGACACAGCCAGATCCGCACTGCGCCCTGCCTGCCCCTCTGCCGTGGGCGAGTGGACACAGCCAGATCCGCACTGCGCCCTGCCTGCCCGTCTCCCGTCAGTGAGTGGACACAGCCAGATCCGCACTGCGCCCTGCCTGCCCGTCTGCCGTGAGTGAGTGGACACAGCCAGATCCGCACTGCGCCCTGCCTGACCGTCTGCCGTGGGTGACTGGACACAGCCAGAACCACACTGCGCCCTGCCTGCCCCTCTGCCGTGGGCGAGTGGACACAGCCAGATCCGCACTGCGCCCTGCCTGACCGTTTGCCGTGTGTGAGTGGACACAGCCAGATCCGCACTGCGCCCTACCTACCCGTCTGCCGTGGGTGAGTGGACACAGCCAGATCCGCACTGCGCCTTGCCTGCCCGTCTCCCGTCGGTGAGTGGACACAGCCAGATCCGCACTGCACCCTGCCTGACCGTCCTTCGTGGGTGAGTGGACACCGCCAGATCCGCACTGCGCCCTGCCTGCCCGTCTCCCGTGGGTGAGTGGACACAGCCAGATCCGCACTGCGCCCTTCCTACTCGTCTCCCGTCAGTGATTGGACACAGCCAGATCCGCACTGCGCCCTGCCTGCCCGTCTGCGGTGGGCGAGTGGACACAGCCAGATCCGCACTGCTCCCTGCCTGACCGTCTACCGTGGGCGAGTGGACACAGCCAGATCCACACTGCGCCCTGCCTGCCCCTCTGCCGTGGGCGAGTGGACACAGCCAGATCCGCACTGCGCCCTGCCTGACCGTCTGCCGTGGGTGAGTGGACACAGCCAGATCCGCACTGCGCCCTGCCTGCCCGTCTCCCGTGGGTGAGTGGACACAGCCAGATCCGCATTGCGCCCTGCCTGCCCGTCTCCAGTGGGCGAGTGGACACAGCCAGATCCGCACTGCGCCCTGCCTGCCGGTCTGCCGTGGGCGAGTGGAAACAGCCAAATCAGCACTGCGCCCTGCCTGCCCGTCTGCCGTGAGCAGTGGACACAGCCAGATCCGCACTGCGCCCTGCCTGACCGCCTGCCGGGGGTGAGTGGACACAGCCAGATCCGCACTGCGCCCTACCTGCCCGTCTGCCGTGGGCGAGTGGACACAGCCAGATCCGCACTGCGCCCTGCCTGACCGTCTACCGTGGGTGAGTGGACACAGCCAGATCCACACTGCGCCCTGCCTGCCCCTCTGCCGTGGGTGAGTGGACACAGCCAGATCTGCACTGCGCCCTGCCTGCCCGTCTCCCGTGGGCGAGTGGACACAGCCAGTTCCGCACTGCGCCCTGCCTGACCGTCTGCCGTGGGTGAGTGGACACAGCCAGATCCGCACTGCGCCCTGCCTGCCCGTCTCCCGTGGGTGAGTGGACACAGCCAGATCCGCACTGCGCCCTGCCTGCCCGTCTGTCTTGGGCGAGTGGACACAGCCAAATCCGCACTGCGCCCTGCCTGACCGTCTGCCGTGGGTGAGTGGACACAGCCAGATCCGCACTGCGCCCTGCCTGACCGTCTGCCGTGAGTGAGTGGACACAGCCAGATCCGCACTGCGCCCTACCTACCCGTCTGCCGTGGGTGAGTGGACACAGCCAGATCCGCACTGCGCCTTGCCTGCCCGTCTCCCGTCGGTGAGTGGACACAGCCAGATCCGCACTGCACCCTGCCTGACCGTCCTTCGTGGGTGAGTGGACACCGCCAGATCCGCACTGCGCCCTGCCTGCCCGTCTCCCGTGGGTGAGTGGACACAGCCAGATCCGCACTGCGCCCTGCCTACTCGTCTCCCGTCCGTGAGTGGACACAGCCAGATCCGCACTGCGCCCTGCCTGCCCGTCTGCCGTGGGCGAGTGGACACAGCCAGATCCGCACTGCGCCCTGCCTGACCGTCTAGTGGGCGAGTGGACACAGCCAGATCCACACTGCGCCCTGCCTGCCCCTCTGCCGTGGGCGAGTGGACACAGCCAGATCCGCACTGCGCCCTGCCTGACCGTCTGCCGTGGGTGAGTGGACACAGCCAGATCCGCACTGCGCCCTGCCTGCCCGTCTCCCGTGGGTGAGTGGACACAGCCAGATCCGCATTGCGCCCTGCCTGCCCGTCTCCAGTGGGCGAGTGGACACAGCCAGATCCGCACTGCGCCCTGCCTGCCCGTCTGCCGTGGGCGAGTGGAAACAGCCAAATCCGCACTGCGCCCTGCCTGCCCGTCTGCCGTGGGTGAGTGGACACAGCCAGATCCGCACTGCGCCCTGCCTGACCGCCTGCCGGGGGTGAGTGGACACAGCCAGATCCGCACTGCGCCCTGCCTGCCCGTCTGCCGTGGGCGAGTGGACACAGCCAGATCCGCACTGCGCCCTGCCTGACCGTCTACCGTGGGTGAGTGGACACAGCCAGATCCACACTGCGCCCTGCCTGCCCCTCTGCCGTGGGTGAGTGGACACAGCCAGATCCGCACTGCGCCCTGCCTGCCCGTCTCCCGTGGGCGAGTGGACACAGCCAGTTCCGCACTGCGCCCTGCCTGACCGTCTGCCGTGGGTGAGTGGACACAGCCAGATCCGCACTGCGCCCTGCCTGCCCGTCTCCCGTGGGTGAGTGGACACAGCCAGATCCGCACTGCGCCCTGCCTGCCCGTCTGTCTTGGGCGAGTGGACACAGCCAGATCCGCACTGCGCCCTGCCTGCCCGTCTGCCGTGGGCGAAAGGACACAGCCAGATCCGCACTGCGCCCTGCCTGACCGTCTGCCGTGTGTGAGTGGACACAGCCAGATCCACACTGCGCCCTGCCTGCCCGTCTGCCGTGGGCGAGTGGACACAGCCAGATCCGCACTGCGCCCTGCCTGACCTTCTGCCGTGGGCGAGTGGACACAGCCAGATCCGCACTGCACCCTGCCTAACCGCCTGCCGTGGGTGAGTGGACACAGCCAGATCCGCACTGCGCCCAGCCTGCCCGTCTCCCCTGGGCGAGTGGACACAGCCAGATCCGTACTGCGCCCTGCCTGCCCGTCTGCCGTGGGTGAGTGGACACAGCCAGATCCGCACTGTGCCCTGCCTGACCGTCTGCCGTGGGTGAGTGGACACAGCCAGATCCACACTGCGCCCTCCCTGTCCGTCTGCCGTGGGTGAGTGGACACAGCCAGATCCGCACTGCGCCCTGCCTGCCCGTCTACCGTGGGTGATTGGACACAGCCAGATCCGCACTGCGCCCTGCCTGACACTCTCCCGTGGGTGAGTGGACACTGCCAGATCCGCACTGCGCCCTTCCTGCCCGTCTCCCGTGGGCGAGTGGACACAGCCATATCCGCACTGCGCATTGCCTGCCCGTCTGTCGTGGGCGAGTGGACACAGCCAGATCCGCACTGCGCCCTGCCTGCCGGTCTCCCGTGGGTGAGTGGACACAGCCAGATCCGCACTGCGCCCTGCCTGCCCGTCTGCCGTGGGCCAGTAAACACAGGCAGATCCGCACTGCGCCCTGCCTGCCGGTCTCCCGTGGGTGAGTGGACACAGCCAGATCCGCACTGCGCCCTGCCTGCCCGTCTGCCGTGGGCGAGTGGACACAGCCAGATCCGCACTGCGCCCTGCCTGACCGTCTGCCGTGGGTGAGTGGACACAGCCAGATCCGCACTGCGCCCTGTCTGCCCGTCTCCCGTGGGTGAGTGGACACAGCCAGATCCGCACTGCGCCCTGCCTGCCCGTCTCCCGTCAGTGAATGGACACAGCCAGATCCGCACTTCGCCCTACCTGCCCGTCTCCCGTGGGCGAGTGGACACAGCCAGATCCGCACTGCGCCCTGCCTGCCGGTCTCCCGTGGGTGAGTGGACACAGCCAGATCCGCACTGCGCCCTGCTTGCCCGTCTCCCGTCAGTGAGTGGACACAGCCAGATCCGCACTGCGCCCTGCCTGCCCATCTGCCGAGGGTGAGTAGACACAGCCAGATCCGCACTGCGCCCTGCCTGACCATCTGCCGTGGGCGAGTGGACACAGCCAGATCCGCACTGCGCCCGGCCTAACCGCCTGCCGTGGGTGAGTGGACACAGCCAGATCCGCACTGCGCCCTGCCTGCCCGTCTCCCCTGGGTGAGTGGACACAGCCAGATCCACACTGCGCCCTGCCTGCCCGTCTGCCGTGGGTGAGTGGACACAGCCAGATCCGCACTGCGCCCTGCCTGACCGTCTCCCGTGCGTGAGTGGACACAGCCAGATCCACACTGCGCATTGCCTGCCCGTCTCACGTGGGTGAGTGGACACAGCCAGATCCGCACTGCGCCCTACCTGCCCGTCTCCCATGGGTGAGTGGACACAGCCAGATCCGCACTGCACCCTGCCTGACCGTCCTTCGTGGGTTAGTGGACACCGCCAGATCCGCACTGCGCCCTACTGCCCGTTTCCCGTGGGTGAGTGGACACAGCCAGATCCGCACTGCGCCCTGCTTGCCCGTCTCCCGTCAGTGAGTGGACACAGCCAGATCCGCACTGCGCCCTGCCTGCCCGTCTGCCGTGGGCGAGTGGACACAGCCAGATCCGCACTGCGCCCTGCCTGACCGTCTGCCGTGGGTGAGTGGACTCAGCCAGATCCACACTGCGCCCTGCCTGCCCCTCTGCCGTGGGCGAGTGGACACAGCCAGATCCGCACTGCGCCCTGCCTGACCGTCTGACGTGGGTGAGTGTACACAGCCAGATCCGCACTGCGCCCTGCCTGCCCGTCTCCCGTGGGCGAGTGGACACAGCCAGATCCGCACTGCGCCCTGCCTGCCCATCTCCAGTGGATGAGTGGACACAGCCAGATCCGCACTGCGCCCTGCCTGCCCGTCTGCCGTGGGCGAGTGGACACAGCCAGATCCGCACTGTGCCCTGCCTGCCCGTCTGCCGTGGGCGAGTGGACACAGCGAGATCCGCACTGCGCCCTGCCTGACCGTCTGCCGTGGGTGAGTGGACACAGCCAGATCCACACTGCACCCTGCCTGCCCCTCTGCCGTGGGCGAGTGGACGCAGCCAGATCCGCACTGCGCCCTGCCTGCCCGTCTCCCGTCAGTGAGTGGACACAGCCAGATCCGCACTGCGCCCTGCCTGCCCGTCTGCCGTGAGCGAGTGGACACAGCCAGATCCGCACTGCGCCCTGCCTGACCGTCTGCCGTGGGTGAGGGGACACAGCCAGATACACACTGCGCCCTGCCTGCCCCTCTGCCGTGGGCGAGTGGACACAGCCAGATCCGCACTGCGCCCTGCCTGACCGTCTGCCGTGGGTGAGTGGACACAGCCAGATCCGCACTGCGCCCTGCCTGCCCTTCTGCCGTGGGTGAGTGGACACAGCCAGATCCGCACTGCGCCCTGCCTGCCCGTCTCCCGTGGGTGAGTGGACACAGCCAGATCCGCACTGCGCCCTGCCTGCCCGTCTGCGGTGGGTGAGTGGACACAGCCAGATCCGCACTGCGCCCTGCCTGACCGTCTGCCGTGGGTGAGTGGACACAACCAGATCCGCACTGCGCCCTGCCTGACCGCCTGTCGTGGGTGAGTGGTCACAGCCAGATCCGTACTGCGCCCTGCCTGCCCGTCTGCCGTGGGTCAGTGGACATAACCAGATCCACACAGCACCGTCTGTGCCCATCTCCCGTGGGTGAGTGGACACAGCCGAATTCGCACTGCGCCCTCCCTGCCTGTCTCCCGTGGCTGAGTGGACACAGCCACATCGGCACTGCGCCCTGCCTGACCGTCTGCCGTGGGTGAGTGGACACAGCCAGATCCGCACTGCGCCCTGCCTGCCCGTCTGCCGTGGGCGAGTGGACACAGCCAGATCCGCACTGCGCCCTGCTTGCCCGTCTCCCGTCAGTGAGTGGACACAGCCATATCCGCACTGCGCCCTGCCTGCCCTTATGCCGTGGGCGAGTGGACACAGCCAGATCCGCACTGCGCCCTGCCTGACCGTCTGCCGTGGGTGAGTGGACACAGCCAGATCCACACTGTGCCCTGCCTGCCCCTCTGCCGTGGGCGAGTGGACACAGCCAGATGCGCACTGCGCCCTGCCTGACCGTCTGCCGTGGGTGAGTGGACACAGACAGATCCGCACTTTGCCCTGCCTGCCAGTCTCCCGTGGGCGAGTGGACACAGCCAGATCCGCACTGCACCCTGCCTGCCCATATCCAGTGGGCGAGTGGACACAGCCAGATCCGCACTGCGCCCTGCCTGCCCGTCTCCCGTGGGCGAGTGAACACAGCCAGATCCGCACTGCGCCCTGCCTGCCCTTCTGCCGTGGGTGAGCGGACACAGCCAGATCCGCACTGCGCCCTGCCTGATCGCCTGCCGTGGGTGAGTGGACACAGCCAGTTCCACACTGCGCCCTGCCTGCCCGTCTGCCGTGGGCGAGCGGACACAGCCAGATCCGCACTGCGCACTGCCTGACCATCTGCCGTGGGTGAGTGGACACAGCCAGATCCGCACTGCGCCCTGCCTGACCGCCTGTCGTGGGTGAGTGCACAACCCAGATCTGCACTGCGCCCTGCCTGCCCGTCTGCCGTGGGTGAGTGGACACAGCCAGATCCACACTGCGCCCTGCCTGCCCGTCTGCCGTGGGTGAGTGGACACAGCCAGATCCGCACTGCGCCCTGCCTGACTGTCTCCCGTGGGTGAGTGGACACAGCCAGATCCGCACTGCGCCTTGCCTGCCCGTCTCACGTGGGTGAGTGGACACAGCCAGATCCGCACTGCGCCCTGCCTGACCGTCTGCCGTGGGGGAGGGGACACAGCCAGATCCACACTGCGCCCTGCCTGCCCCTCTGCCGTGGGCGAGTGGACACAGCCAGATCCGCACTGCGCCCTGCCTGACCTTCTGCCGTGGGCGAGTGGACACAGCCAGATCCGCACTGCGCCCTGCCTAACCGCCTGCCGGGGGTGAGTGGACACAGCCAGATCCGCACTGCGCCCAGCCTGCCCGTCTCCCCTGGGCGAGTGGACACAGCCAGATCCGCACTGTGCCCTGCCTGCCCGTCTGCCATGGGTGAGTGGACACAGCCAGATCCGCACTGCGCCCTGCCTGACCGTATGCCGTGGGTGAGTGGACACAGCCAGATCCACACTGCGCCCTCCCTGTCCGTCTGCCGTGGGTGAGTGGACACAGCCAGATCCGCACTGCGCCCTGCCTGCCCGTCTGCCGTGGGCGAGTGGACACAGCCAGATCCGCACTGCGCCCTGCCTGACCGTCTGCCGTGTGTGAGTGGACACAGCCAGATCCACACTGCGCCCTGCCTGCCCGTCTGCCGTGGGCGAGTGGACACAGCCAGATCCGCACTGCGCCCTGCCTGCCCGTCTCCCGAGGGCGAGTGGACACAGCCAGATCCGCACTGCGCCCTGCCTGACCGCCTGCCGTGGGTGAGTGGACACAGCCAGATCCGCACTGCGCGCAGCCTGCCCGTCTCCCCTGAGCGAGTGGACACAGCCAGATCCGCACTGCGCCCTGCCTGCCCGTCTGCCGTGGGTGAGTGGACACAGCCAGATCCGCACTGTGCCCTGCCTGACCGTCTGCCGTGGGTGAGTGGACACAGCCAGATCCACACTGCGCCCTCCCTGTCCGTCTGCCGTGGGTGAGTGGACACAGCCAGATCCGCACTGCGCCCTGCCTGCCCGTCGCCGTGGGTGAGTGGACACAGCTAGATCCTCACTGCGCCCTGCCTGCCCGTCTGCCGTGGGTGATTGGACACAGCCAGATCCGCACTGCGCCCTGCCTGACACTCTCCCGTGGGTGAGTGGACACAGCCAGATCCGCACTGCGCCCTGCCTGCTCGTCTCCCGTGGGCGAGTGGACACAGCCAGATCCGCACTGCGCGCTGCCTACCCGTCTCCCGTGGGCGAGTGGACACAGCCAGATCCGCACTGCGCATTGCCTGCCCGTCTGTCGTGGGCGAGTGGACACAGCCAGATCCGCACTACGCCCTGCCTGACCGTCTGCCGTGGGTGAGTGGACACAGCCAGATCCACACTGCACCCTGCCTGCCCGTCTGCCGTGGGCGAGCTGACACAGCCAGATCCGCACTGCGCCCTGCCTGACCGTCTGCCGTGGGTGAGTGGACACAGCCAGATCCGCACTGCGCCCGGACTGCCCGTCTCCCGTGGGCGAGTTGACACAGCCAGATCCGCACTGAGCCCTGCCTGCCGGTCTCCCGTGGGTGAGTGGACGCAGCCAGATCCGCACTGCGCCCTGCCTGCCCGTCTGCCGTGGGCCAGTGGACACAGGCAGATCCGCACTGCGCCCTGCCTGACCGTCTGCCGTGTGTGAGTGGACACAGCCAGATCCACACTGCGCCCTGCCTGCCCGTCTGCCGACGGCGAGTAGACACAGCCAGATCCGCACTGCGCCCTGCCTCACCGTCCTTCGTGGGTGAGTGGACACCGCCAGATCCGCACTGCGCACTACTGCCCGTTTCCCGTGGGTGAGTGGACACAGCCAGATCCGCACTGCGCCCTGCTTGCCCGTCTCCCGTCAGTGAGTGGACACAGCCAGATCCGCACTGCGCCCTGCCTGCCCGTCTGCCGTGGGCGAGTGGACACAGCCAGATCCGCACTGTGCCCTGCCTGACCGTCTGCCATTGGGGAGTGGACACAGCCAGATCCACACTGCGCCCTGCCTGCCCCACTGCCGTGGGCGAGTGGACACAGCCAGATCCGCACTGTGCCCTGCCTGACCGTCTGCCGTGGGTGAGTGGACACAGCCAGATCCGCACTGCGCCCTGCCTGCCCGTCTCCCGTGGGCGAGTGGACACAGCCAGATCCGCACTGCGCCCTGCCTGCCCATCTCCAGTGGACGAGTGGACACAGCCAGATCCGCACTGCGCCCTGCCTGCCCGTCTGCCGTGGGAGAGTGGACACAGCCAGATCCGCACTGTGCCCTGCCTGCCCGTCTGCCGTGGGCGAGTGGACACAGCGAGATCCGCACTGCGCCCTGCCTGACCGTCTGCCGTGGGTGAGTGGACACAGCCAGATCCACACTGCGCCCTGCCTGCCCCTCTGCCGTGGGCGAGTGGACACAGCCAGATCCGCACTGCGCCCTGCCTGCCCGTCTCCCGTCAGTGAGTGGACACAGCCAGATCCGCACTGCGCCCTGCCTGCCCGTCTGCTGTGAGCGAGTGGACACAGCCAGATCCGCACTGCGCCCTGCCTGACCGTCTGCCGTGGGGGAGGGGACACAGCCAGATCCACACTGCGCCCTGCCTGCCCCTCTGCCGTGGGCGAGTGGACACAGCCAGATCCGCACTGCGCCCTGCCTAACCGTCTGCCGTGGGCGAGTGGACACAGCCAGATCCGCACTGCGCCCTGCCTAACCGCCTGCCGGGGGTGAGTGGACACAGCCAGATCCGCACTGCGCCCAGCCTGCCCGTCTCCCCTGGGCGAGTGGACACAGCCAGATCCGCACTGTGCCCTGCCTGCCCGTCTGCCATGGGTGAGTGGACACAGCCAGATCCGCACTGCGCCCTGCCTGACCATATGCCGTGGGTGAGTGGACACAGCCAGATCCACACTGCGCCCTCCCTGTCCGTCTGCCGTGGGTGAGTGGACACAGCCAGATCCGCACTGCGCCCTGCCTGCCCGTCTGCCGTGGGTGAGTGGACACAGCCAGATCCGCACTGCGCCCTGCCTGCCCGTTTCCCCTGGGTGAGTGGACACAGCCAGATCCACACTGCGCCCTGCCTGCCCGTCTGCCGTGGGTGAGTGGACACAGCCAGATCCGCACTGCGCCCTGCCTGACCGTCTCCCGTGCGTCAGTGGACACAGCCAGATCCACACTGCGCATTGCCTGCCCGTCTCACGTGGGTGAGTGGACACAGCCAGATCCGCACTGCGCCCTACCTGCCCGTCTCCCGTGGGTGAGTGGACACAGCCAGATCCGCACTGCACCCTGCCTGACCGTCCTTCGTGGGTGAGTGGACACCGCCAGATCCGCACTGCGCCCTACTGCCCGTTTCCCGTGGGTGAGTGGACACAGCCAGATCCGCACTGCGCCCTGCTTGCCCGTCTCCCGTCAGTGAGTGGACACAGCCAGATCCGCACTGCGCCCTGCCTGCCCGTCTGCCGTGGGCGAGTGGACACAGCCAGATCCGCACTGCGCCCTGCCTGACCGTCTGCCGTGGGTGAGTGGACACAGCCAGATCCACACTGCGCCCTGCCTGCCCCTCTGCCGTGGGCGAGTGGACACAGCCAGATCCGCACTGCGCCCTGCCTGACCGTCTGCCGTGGGTGAGTGTACACAGCCAGATCCGCACTGCGCCCTGCCTGCCCGTCTGCCGTGGGCGAGTGGACACAGCCAGATCCGCACTGTGCCCTGCCTGCCCGTCTGCCGTGGGCGAGTGGACACAGCAAGATCCGCACTGCGCCCTGCCTGACCGTCTGCCGTGGGTGAGTGGACACAGCCAGATCCACACTGCGCCCTGCCTGCCCCTCTGCCATGGGCGAGTGGACACAGCCAGATCCGCACTGCGCCCTGCCTGCCCGTCTCCCGTCAGTGAGTGGACACAGCCAGATCCGCACTGCGCCCTTCCTGCCCGTCTGCCGTGAGCGAGTGGACACAGCCAGATCCGCACTGCGCCCTGCCTGACCGTCTGCCGTGGGTGAGGGGACACAGCCAGATACGCACTGCGCCCTGCCTGCCCCTCTGCCGTGGGCGAGTGGACACAGCCAGATCCGCACTGCGCCCTGCCTGACCGTCTGCCGTGGGTGAGTGGACACAGCCAGATCCGCACTGCGCCCTGCCTGCCCTTCTGCTGTGGGTGAGTGGACACAGCCAGATCCGCACTGCGCCTTGCCTGCCCGTCTGCCGTGGGTGAGTGGACACAGCCAGATCCGCACTGCGCCCTGCCTGACCGTCTGCCGTGGGTGAGTGGACACAACCAGATCCGCACTGCGCCCTGCCTGACCGCCTGTCGTGGGTGAGTGGTCACAGCCAGATCCGTACTGCGCCCTGTCTGCCCGTCTGCCGTGGGTCAGTGGACATAACCAGATCCACACAGCACCGTCTGTGCCCATCTCCCGTGGGTGAGTGGACACAGCCGAATTCGCACTGCGCCCTCCCTGCCTGTCTCCCGTGGCTGAGTGGACACAGCCACATCGGCACTGCGCCCTGCCTGACCGTCTGCCGTGGGTGAGTGGACACAGCCAGATCCGCACTGCGCCCTGCCTGCCCGTCTGCCGTGGGCGAGTGGACACAGCCAGATCCGCACTGCGCCCTGCTTGCCCGTCTCCCGTCAGTGAGTGGACACAGCCAGATCCGCACTGCGCCCTGCCTGCCCGTATGCCGTGGGCGAGTGGACACAGCCAGATCCGCACTGCGCCCTGCCTGACCGTCTGCCGTGGGTGAGTGGACACAGCCAGATCCACACTGTGCCCTGCCTGCCCCTCTGCTGTGGGCGAGTGGACACAGCCAGATGCGCACTGCGCCCTGCCTGACCGTTTGCCGTGGGTGAGTGGACACAGACAGATCCGCACTTTGCCCTGCCTGCCAGTCTCCCGTGGGTGAGTGGACACAGCCAGATCCGCACTGCACCCTGCCTGCCCATCTCCAGTGGGCGAGTGGACACAGCCAGATCCGCACTGCGCCCTGCCTGCCCGTCTCCCGTGGGCGGGTGAACACAGCCAGATCCGCACTGCGCCCTGCCTGCCCTTCTGCCGTGGGTGAGCGGACACAGCCAGATCCGCACTGCGCCCTGCCTGACCGCCTGCCGTGGGTGAGTGGACACAGCCAGATCCACACTGCGCCCTGCCTGCCCGTCTGCCGTGGGCGAGCGGACACAGCCAGATCCGCACTGCGCACTGCCTGACCATCTGCCGTGGGTGAGTGGACACAGCCAGATCCGCACTGCGCCCTGCCTGACCGCCTGTCGTGGGTGAGTGGACAACCCAGATCTGCACTGCGCCCTGCCTGCCCGTCTGCCGTGGGTGAGTGGACACAGCCAGATCCACACTGAGCCCTGCCTGACCGTCTCCCGTGGGTGAGTGAACACAGCCAGATCCGCACTGCGCCTTGCCTGCCCGTCTCACGTGGGTGAGTGGACAGAGCCAGATCCGCACTGCGCCCTACTTGCACGTCTCCCGTGGGTGAGTGGACACAGACAGATCCGCACTGCACCCTGCCTGACCGTCCTTCGTGGGTGAGTGGACACCGCCAGATCCGCACTGCGCCCTGCCTGCCCGTCTCCCGTGGGTGAGTGGACACAGCCAGATCCGCACTGCGCCCTGCCTGCCCGTCTCCCGTCAGTGAGTGAACACAGCCAGATCCGCACTGCGCCCTGCCTGCCCGTCTGCCGTGGGCGAGTGGACACAGCCAGATCCGCACTGCGCTCTGCCTGACCGTCTGCCGTGGGTGAGTGGACACAGCCAGATCCACACTGCGCCCTGCCTGCCCCTCTGCCGTGGGCGAGTGGACACAGCCAGATCCGCACTGCGCCCTGCCTGACCGTCTGCCGTGGGTGAGTGGACACAGCCAGATCCGCACTGCGCCCTGCCTGCCCGTCTCCCGTGGGCGAGTGGACACAGCCAGATCCGCACTGCGCCCTGCCTGCCGTTTCCAGTGGGCGAGTGGACACAGCCAGATCCGCAGTGCGCCCTGCCTGCCCGTCTGCCGTGGGCGAGTGGACACAGCCAGATCCGCACTGCGCCCTGCCTGACCGTCTGCCGTGGGTGAGTGGACACAGCCAGATCCGCACTGCGCCCTGCCTGCCCTTCTCCCGTGGGTGAGTGGACACAGCCAGATCCGCACTGCGCCCTGCCTGACCGTCTGCCGTGGGTGAGTGGACACAGCCAGATCCGCACTGCGCCCTGTCTGCCCGTCTCCCGTGGGTGAGTGGACACAGCCAGATCCGCACTGCGCCCTGCCTGCCCGTCTCCCGTCAGTGAGTGGACAAAGCCAGATCCGCACTTCGCCCTGCCTGCCCGTCTCCCGTGGGCGAGTGGACACAGCCAGATCCGCACTGCGCCCTGCCTGCCGGTCTCCCGTGGGTGAGTGGACACAGCCAGATCCGCACTGCGCCCTGCCTGCCCGTCTGCCGTGGGCGAGTGGACACAGCCAGATCCGCACTGCGCCCTGCCTGACCGTCTGCCGTGTGTGAGTGGACACAGCCAGATCCACACTGCGCCCTGCCTGCCCGTCTGCCGTGGGCGAGTGGACACAGCCAGATCCGCACTGCGCCCTGCCTGCCCGTCTCCCGTGGGCGAGTGGACACAGCCAGATCGGCACTGCGCCCTTCCTAACCGCCTGCCGTGGGTGAGTGGACACAGCCAGTTCCGCACTGCGCCCAGCCTGCCCGTCTCCCCTTAGCGAGTGGACACAGCCAGATCCGCACTGCGCCCTGCCTGCCCGTCTGCCGTGGGTGAGTGGACACAGCCAGATCCGCACTGTGCCCTGCCTGACCGTCTGCCGTGGGTGAGTGGACACAGCCAGATCCACACTGCGCCCTCCCTGTCCGTCTGCCGTGGGTGAGTGGACACAGCCAGATCCGCACTGCGCCCTGCCTGCCCGTCTGCCGTGGGTGAGTGGACACAGCCAGATCCGCACTGCGCCCTGCCTGACCGTCTGCCGTGGGTGAGTGGACACAGCCAGATCCGCACTTCGCCCTGCCTGCCAGTCTCCCGTGGGTGAGTGGACACAGCCAGATCCGCACTGCGCCCGGACTGCCCGTCTCCCGTGGGCGAGTTGACACAGCCAGATCCGCACTGCGCCCTGCCTGCCGGTCTCCCGTGGGTGAGTGGACACAGCCAGATCCGCACTGCGCCCTGCCTGCCCGTCTGCCGTGGGCCAGTGGACACAGGCAGATCCGCACTGCGCCCTGCCTGACCGTCTGCCGTGTGTGAGTGGACACAGCCAGATCCACACTGCGCCCTGCCTGCCCGTCTGCCGAGGGCGAGTAGACACAGCCAGATCCGCACTGCGCCCTGCCTCACCGTCCTTCGTGGGTGAGTGGACACCGCCAGATCCGCACAGCGCACTACTGCCCGTTTCCCGTGGGTGAGTGGACACAGCCAGATCCGCACTGCGCCCTGCTTGCCCGTCTCCCGTCAGTGAGTGGACACAGCCAGATCCGCACTGCGCCCTGCCTGCCCGTCTGCCGTGGGCGAGTGGACACAGCCAGATCCGCACTGTGCCCTGCCTGACCGTCTGCCGTGGGTGAGTGGACACAGCCAGATCCACACTGCGCCCTGCCTGCCCCTCTGCCGTGGGCGAGTGGACACAGCCAGATCCGCACTGCGCCCTGCCTGACCGTCTGCCGTGGGTGAGTGGACACAGCCAGATCCGCACTGCGCGCTGCCTGCCCGTCTCCAATGGGCGAGTGGACACAGCCAGATCCGCACTGCGCCCTGCCTGCCCATCTCCAGTGGACGAGTGGACACAGCCAGATCCGCACTGCGCCCTGCCTGCCCGTCTGCTGTGGGAGAGTGGACACAGCCAGATCCGCACTGTGCCCTGCCTGCCCGTCTGCCGTGGGCGAGTGGACACAGCGAGATCCGCACTGCGCCCTGCCTGACCGTCTGCCGTGGGTGAGTGGACACAGCCAGATCCACACTGCGCCCTGCCTGCCCCTCTGCCGTGGGCGAGTGGACACAGCCAGATCCGCACTGCGCCCTGCCTGCCCGTCTCCCGTCAGTGAGTGGACACAGCCAGATCCGCACTGCACCCTGCCTGCCCGTCTGCCGTGAGCGAGTGGACACAGCCAGATCCGCACTGCGCCCTGCCTGACCGTCTGCCGTGGGTGAGGGGACACAGCCAGATCCACACTGCGCCCTGCCTGCCCCTCTGCCGTGGGCGAGTGGACACAGCCAGATCCGCACTGCGCCCTGCCTGACCGTCTGCCGTGGGTGAGTGGACACAGCCAGATCCGCACTGCGCCCTGCCTGCCCTTCTGCCGTGGGTGAGTGGACACAGCCAGATCCGCACTGCGCCCTGCCTGCCCGTCTCCCGTGGGTGAGTGGACACAGCCAGATCCGCACTGCGCCCTGCCTGCCCGTCTGCCGTGGGTGAGTGGACACAGCCAGATCCGCACTGCGCCCTGCCTGACCGTCTGCCGTGGGTGAGTGGACACAACCAGATCCGCACTGCGCCCTGCCTTACCGCCTGTCGTGGGTGAGTGTTCACAGCCAGATCCGTACTGCGCCCTGCCTGCCCGTCTGCCGTGGGTCAGTGGACATAACCAGATCCACACAGCACCGTCTGTGCCCATCTCCCGTGGGTGAGTGGACACACCCGAATTCGCACTGCGCCCTGCCTGCCTGTCTCCCGTGGCTGAGTGGACACAGCCAAATCGGCACTGCGCCCTGCCTGACCGTCTGCCGTGGGTGAGTGGACACAGCCAGATCCGCACTGCGCCCTGCCTGCCCGTCTGCCGTGGGCGAGTGGACACAGCCAGATCCGCACTGCGCCCTGCTTGCCCGTCTCCCGTCAGTGAGTGGACACAGGCAGATCCGCACTGCGCCCTGCCTGCCCCTCTGCCGTGGGCGAGTGGACACAGCCAGATCCGCACTGCGCCCTGCCTGACCGTCTGCCGTGGGTGAGTGGACACAGCCAGATCCGCACTGCGCCCTGCCTGCCCGTCTCCCGTGGGCGAGTGGACACAGCCAGATCCGCACTGCGCCCTGCCTGCCCGTTTCCAGTGGGCGAGTGGACACAGCCAGATCCGCACTGCGCCCTGCCTGCCCGTCTGCCGTGGGCGAGTGGACACAGCCAGATCCGCACTGCGCCCTGCCTGCCCGTCTGCCGTGGGTGAGTGGACACAGCCAGATCCGCACTGCGCCCTGCCTGCCCGTCACCCGTGGGCGAGTGGACACAGCCAGATCCGCACTGCGCCCTGCTTGCCCGTCTCCCGTCAGTGAGTGGACACAGCCAGATCCGCACTGCGCCCTGCTTGCCCGTATGCCGTGGGCGAGTGGACACAGCCAGATCCGCACTGCGCCCTGCCTGACCGTCTGCCGTGGGTGAGTGGACACAGCCAGATCCACACTGTGCCCTGCCTGCCCCTCTGCTGTGGGCGAGTGGACACAGCCAGATGCGCACGGCGCCCTGCCTGACCGTCTGCCGTGGGTGAGTGGACACAGACAGATCCGCACTTTGCCCTGCCTGCCAGTCTCCCGTGGGCGAGTGGACACAGCCAGATCCGCACTGCACCCTGCCTGCCCATCTCAAGTGGGCGAGTGGACACAGCCAGATCCGCACTGCGCCCTGCCTGCCCGTCTCCCGTGGGCGAGTGAACACAGCCAGATCCGCACTGCGCCCTGCCTGCCCTTCTGCCGTGGGTGAGCGGACACAGCCAGATCCGCACTGCGCCCTGCCTGACCGCCTGCCGTGGGTGAGTGGACACAGCCAGATCCACACTGCGCCCTGCCTGCCCGTCTGCCGTGGGCGAGCGGACACAGCCAGATCCGCACTGCGCACTGCCTGACCATCTGCCGTGGGTGAGTGGACACAGCCAGATCCGCACTGCGCCCTGCCTGACCGCCTGTCGTGGGTGAGTGAACAACCCAGATCTGCACTGCGCCCTGCCTGCCCGTCTGCCGTGGGTGAGTGGACACAGCCAGATCCACACTGCGCCCTGCCTGCCCGTCTGCCGTGGGTGAGTGTACACAGCCAGATCCGCACTGCGCCCTGCCTGACTGTCTCCCGTGGGTGAGTGGACACAGCCAGATCCGCACTGCGCCTTGCCTGCCCGTCTCACGTGGGTGAGTGGACACAGCCAGATCCGCACTGCGCCCTACTTGCACGTCTCCCGTGGGTGAGTGGACACAGACCGATCCGCACTGCACCCTGCCTGACCGTCCTTCGTGGGTGAGTGGACACGGCCAGATCCGCACTGTGCCCTGCCTGCCCGTCTCCCGTGGGTGAGTGGACACAGCCAGATCCGCACTGCGCCCTGCCTGCCCGTCTCCCGTCAGTGAGTGAACACAGCCAGATCCGCACTGCGCCCTGCCTGCCCGTCTGCCGTGGGCGAGTGGACACAGCCAGATCCGCACTGCGCTCTGCCTGACCGTCTGCCGTGGGTGAGTGGACACAGCCAGATCCACACTGCGCCCTGCCTGCCCCTCTGCCGTGGGCGAGTGGACACAGCCAGATCCGCACTGCGCCCTGCCTGACCGTCTGCCGTGGGTGAGTGGACACAGCCAGATCCGCACTGCGCCCTGCCTGCCCGTCTCCCGTGGGCGAGTGGACACAGCCAGATCCGCACTGCGCCCTGCCTGCCCGTTTCCAGTGGGCGAGTGGACACAGCCAGATCCGCAGTGCGCCCTGCCTGCCCGTCTGCCTTGGGCGAGTGGACACAGCCAGATCCGCACTGCGCCCTGCCTGCCCGTCTGCCGTGGGTGAGTGGACACAGCCAGATCCGCACTGCGCCATGCCTGCCCGTCACCCGTGGGCGAGTGGACACAGCCAGATCCGCACTGCGCCCTGCCTGACCGCCTGCCGTGGGTGAGTGGACACAGCCAGATCCGCACTGCGCCCTGCCTGCCCGTCTCCCGTGGGCGAGTGGACACAGCCAGATCCGCACTGCGCCCTGCCTGACCGTCTGCCGTGGGTGAGTGGACACAGCCATATCCGCACTGCGCCCTTCCTGCCCGTCTCCCGTGGGTGAGTGGACACAGCCAGATCCGCACTGCGCCCTGCCTGACCGTCTGCCGTGGGTGAGTGGACACAGCCAGATCCGCACTGCGCCCTGTCTGCCCGTCTCCCGTGGGTGAGTGGACACAGCCAGATCCGAACTGCGCCCTGCCTGCCCGTCTCCCGTCAGTGAGTGGACAAAGCCAGATCCGCACTTCGCCCTGCCTGCCCGTCTCCCGTGGGCGAGTGGACACAGCCAGATCCGCACTGCGCCCTGCCTGCCGGTCTCCCGTGGGTGAGTGGACACAGCCAGATCCGCACTGCGCCCTGCCTGCCCGTCTGCCGTGGGCGAGTGGACACAGCCAGATCCGCACTGCGCCCTGCCTGACCGTCTGCCGTGTGTGAGTGGACACAGCCAGATCCACACTGCGCCCTGCCTGCCCGTCTGCCGTGGGCGAGTGGACACAGCCAGATCCGCACTGCGCCCTGCCTGCCCGTCTCCCGTGGGCGAGTGGACACAGCCAGATCCGCACTGCGCCCTGCCTAACCGCCTGCCGTGGGTGAGTGGACACAGCCAGATCCGCACTGCGCCCAGCCTGCCCGTCTCCCCTGAGCGAGTGGACACAGCCAGATCCGCACTGCGCCCTGCCTGCCCATCTGCCGTGGGTGAGTGGACACAGCCAGATCCGCACTGTGCCCTGCGTGACCGTCTGCCGTGGGTGAGTGGACACAGCCAGATCCACACTGCGCCCTCCCTGTCCGTCTGCCGTGGGTGAGTGGACACAGCCAGATCCGCACTGCGCCCTGCCTGCCCGTCTGCCGTGGGTGAGTGGACACAGCCAGATCCGCACTGCGCCCTGCCTGACCGTCTGCCGTGGGTGAGTGTACACAGCCAGATCCGCACTTCGCCCTGCCTGCCAGTCTCCCGTGGGTGAGTGGACACAGCCAGATCCGCACTGCGCCCGGACTGCCCGTCTCCCGTGGGCGAGTTGACACAGCTAGATCCGCACTGCGCCCTGCCTGCCGGTCTCCCGTGGGCGAGTGGACACAGCCAGATCCGCACTGCGCCCTGCCTGCCCGTCTGCCGTGGGCCAGTGGACACAGGCAGATCCGCACTGCGCCCTGCCTGACCGTCTGCCGTGTGTGAGTGGACACAGCCAGATCCACACTGCGCCCTGCCTGCCCGTCTGTCGAGGGCGAGTAGACACAGCCAGATCCGCACTGCGCCCTGCCTCACCGTCCTTCGTGGGTGAGTGGACACCGCCAGATCCGCACTGCGCACTACTGCCCGTTTCCCGTGGGTGAGTGGACACAGCCAGATCCGCACTGCGCCCTGCTTGCCCGTCTCCCATCAGTGAGTGGACACAGCCAGATCCGCACTGCGCCCTGCCTGCCCGTCTGCCGTGGGCGAGTGGACACAGCCAGATCTGCACTGTGCCCTGCCTGACCGTCTGCCGTGGGTGAGTGGACACAGCCAGATCCACACTGCGCCCTGCCTGCCCCTCTGCCGTGGGCCAGTGGACACAGCCAGATCCGCACTGCGCCCTGCCTGACCGTCTGCCGTGGGTGAGTGGACACAGCCAGATCCGCACTGCGCCCTGCCTGCCCGTCTCCCGTGGGCGAGTGGACACAGCCAGATCCGCACTGCGCCCTGCCTGCCTATCTCCAGTGGACGAGTGGACACAGCCAGATCCGCACTGCGCCCTGCCTGCCCGTCTGCTGTGGGAGAGTGGACACAGCCAGATCCGCACTGTGCCCTGCCTGCCCGTCTGCCGTGGGCGAGTGGACACAGCGAGATCCGCACTGCACCCTGCCTGACCGTCTGCCGTGGGTGAGTGGACACAGCCAGATCCACACTGCGCCCTGCCTGCCCCTCTTCCGTGGGCGAGTGGACACAGCCAGATCCGCACTGCGCCCTGCCTGACCGTCTGCCGTGGGTGAGTGGACACAGCCAGATCCGCACTTCGCCCTGCCTGCCAGTCTCCCATGGGTGAGTGGACACAGCCAGATCCGCACTGCGCCCGGACTGCCCGTCTCCCGTGGGCGAGTTGACACAGCTAGATCCGCACTGCGCCCTGCCTGCCGGTCTCCCGTGGGTGAGTGGACACAGCAAGATCCGCACTGCGCCCTGCCTGCCCGTCTGCCGTGGGCCAGTGGACACAGGCAGATCCGCACTGCGCCCTGCCTGACCGTCTGCCGTGTGTGAGTGGACACAGCCAGATCCACACTGCGCCCTGCCTGCCCGTCTGCCGAGGGCGAGTAGACACAGCCAGATCCGCACTGCGCCCTGCCTCACCGTCCTTCGTGGGTGAGTGGACACCGCCAGATCCGCACTGCGCACTACTGCCCGTTTCCCGTGGGTGAGTGGACACAGCCAGATCCGCACTGCGCCCTGCTTGCCCGTCTCCCATCAGTGAGTGGACACAGCCAGATCCGCACTGCGCCCTGCCTGCCCGTCTGCCGTGGGCGAGTGGACACAGCCAGATCTGCACTGTGCCCTGCCTGACCGTCTGCCGTGGGTGAGTGGACACAGCCAGATCCACACTGCGCCCTGCCTGCCCCTCTGCCGTGGGCCAGTGGACACAGCCAGATCCGCACTGCGCCCTGCCTGACCGTCTGCCGTGGGTGAGTGGACACAGCCAGATCCGCACTGCGCCCTGCCTGCCCGTCTCCCGTGGGCGAGTGGACACAGCCAGATCCGCACTGCGCCCTGCCTGCCTATCTCCAGTGGACGAGTGGACACAGCCAGATCCGCACTGCGCCCTGCCTGCCCGTCTCCCGTGGGCGAGTGGACACAGCCAGATCCGCACTGCGCCCTGCCTGCCTCTCTCCAGTGGACGAGTGGACACAGCCAGATCCGCACTGCGCCCTGCCTGCCCGTCTGCCGTGGGTGAGTGGACACAGCCAGATCCACACTGCGCCCTGCCTGCCCCTCTGCCGTGGGCGAGTGGACACAGCCAGATCCGCACTGCGCCCTGCCTGCCCGTCTCCCGTCAGTGAGTGGACACAGCCAGATCCGCACTGCGCCCTGCATGCCCTTCTGCCGTGAGCGAGTGGACACAGCCAGATCCGCACTGCGCCCTGCCTGACCGTCTGCCGTGGGTGAGGGGACACAGCCAGATCCACACTGCGCCCTGCCTGCCCCTCTGCCGTGGGCGAGTGGACACAGCCAGATCCGCACTGCGCCCTGCCTGACCGTCTGCCGTGGGTGAGTGGACACAGCCAGATCCGCCCTGCGCCCTGCCTGCCCTTCTGCCGTGGGTGAGTGGACACAGCCAGATCCGCACTGCGCCCTGCCTGCCCGTCTCCCGTGGGTGAGTGGACACAGCCAGATCCGCATGCGCCCTGCCTGCCCGTCTGCCGTGGGTGAGTGGACACAGCCAGATCCGCACTGCGCCCTGCCTGACAGTCTGCCGTGGGTGGGTGGACACAACCAGATCCGCACTGCGCCCTGCCTTACCGCCTGTCGTGGGTGAGTGTTCACAGCCAGATCCGTACTGCGCCCTGCCTGCCCTCTGCCGTGGCTCAGTGGACATAACCAGATCCACACAGCACCGTCTGTGCCCATCTCCCGTGGGTGAGTGGACACAGCCGAATTCGCACTGCGACCTGCCTGCCTGTCTCCCGTGGCTGAGTGGACACAGCCAAATCGGCACTGCGCCCTGCCTGACCGTCTGCCGTGGGTGAGTGGACACAGCCAGATCCGCACTGCGCCCTGCCTGCCCGTCTGCCGTGGGCGAGTGGACACAGCCAGAACCGCACTGCGCCCTGCTTGCCCGTCTCCCGTCAGTGAGTGGACACAGCCAGATCCGCACTGCGCCCTGCCTGCCCGTTTCCAGTGGGCGAGTGGACACAGCCAGATCCGCACTGCGCCCTGCCTGCCCGTCTACCGTGGGCGAGTGGACACAGCCAGATCCGCACTGCGCCCTGCCTGCCCGTCTGCCGTGGGTGAGTGGACACAGCCAGATCCGCACTGCGCCCTGCCTGCCCGTCACCCGTGGGCGAGTGGACACAGCCAGATCCGCACTGCGCCCTGCCTGACCACCTGCCGTGGGTGAGTGGACACAGCCAGATCCGCACTGCGCCCTGCCTGCCAGTCTCCCGTGGGCGAGTGCACACAGCCAGATCCGCACTGCGCCCTGCCTGACCGTCTGCCGTGGGTGAGTGGACACAGCCACATCCGCACTGTGCCCTGCCTGCCCGTCTCCCGTGGGTGAGTGGACACAGCCAGATCCGCACTGCGCCCTGCCTGACCGTCTGCCGTGGGTGAGTGGACACAGCCACATCCGCACTGCGCCCTGTCTGCCCGTCTCCCGTGGGTGAGTGGACACAGCCAGATCCGCACTGCGCCCTGCCTGCCCGTCTCCCGTCAGTGAGTGGACACAGCCAGATCCGCACTTCGCCCTGCCTGCCCGTCTCCCGTGGGCGAGTGGACACAGCCAGATCCGCACTGCGCCCTGCCTGCCGGTCTCCCGTGGGTGAGTGGACACAGCCAGATCCGCACTGCGCCCAGCCTGCCCGTCTGCCGTGGGCGAAAGGACACAGCCAGATCCGCACTGCGCCCTGCCTGACCGTCTGCCGTGTGTGAGTGGACACAGCCAGATCCACACTGCGCCCTGCCTGCCCGTCTGACGTGGGCGAGTGGACACAGCCAGATCCGCAATGCGCCCTGCCTGACCTTCTGCCGTGGGCGAGTGGACACAGCCAGATCCGCACTGCACCCTGCCTAACCGCCTGCCGTGGGTGAGTGGACACAGCCAGATCCGCACTGCGCGCAGCCTGCCCGTCTCCCCTGGGCGAGTGGACACAGCCAGATCCGCACTGCGCCCTGCCTGCCCGTCTGCCGTGGGTGAGTGGACACAGCCAGATCCGCACTGCGCCCTGTCTGCCCGTCTCCCGTGGGTGAGTGGACACAGCCAGATCCGCACTGCGCCCTGCCTGCCCGTCTCCCGTCAGTGAGTGGACACAGCCAGATCCGCACTTCGCCCTGCCTGCCCGTCTCCCGTGGGCGAGTGGACACAGCAAGATCTGCACTGCGCTCTGCCTGCCGGTCTCCCGTGGGTGAGTGGACACAGCCAGATCCGCACTGCGCCCTGCTTGCCCGTCTCCCGTCAGTGAGTGGACACAGCCAGATCCGCACTGCGCCCTGCCTGCCCGTCTGCCGAGGGTGAGTAGACACAGCCAGATCCGCACTGCGCCCTGCCTGACCGCCTGTCGTGGGTGAGTGAACAACCCAGATCTGCACTGCGCCCTGCCTGCCCGTCTGCCGTGGGTGAGTGGACACAGCCAGATCCACACTGCGCCCTGCCTGCCCGTCTGCCGTGGGTGAGTGGACACAGCCAGATCCGCACTGCGCCCTGCCTGACTGTCTCCCGTGGGTGAGTGGACACAGCCAGATCCGCACTGCGCCTTGCCTGCCCGTCTCACGTGGGTGAGTGGACACAGCCAGATCCGCACTGCGCCCTACTTGCACGTCTCCCGTGGGTGAGTGGACACAGACCGATCCGCACTGCACCCTGCCTGACCGTCCTTCGTGGGTGAGTGGACACGGCCAGATCCGCACTGTGCCCTGCCTGCCCGTCTCCCGTGGGTGAGTGGACACAGCCAGATCCGCACTGCGCCCTGCCTGCCCGTCTCCCGTCAGTGAGTGAACACAGCCAGATCCGCACTGCGCCCTGCCTGCCCGTCTGCCGTGGGCGAGTGGACACAGCCAGATCCGCACTGCGCTCTGCCTGACCGTCTGCCGTGGGTGAGTGGACACAGCCAGATCCACACTGCGCCCTGCCTGCCCCTCTGCCGTGGGCGAGTGGACACAGCCAGATCCGCACTGCGCCCTGCCTGACCGTCTGCCGTGGGTGAGTGGACACAGCCAGATCCGCACTGCGCCCTGCCTGCCCGTCTCCCGTGGGCGAGTGGACACAGCCAGATCCGCACTGCGCCCTGCCTGCCCGTTTCCAGTGGGCGAGTGGACACAGCCAGATCCGCAGTGCGCCCTGCCTGCCCGTCTGCCTTGGGCGAGTGGACACAGCCAGATCCGCACTGCGCCCTGCCTGCCCGTCTGCCGTGGGTGAGTGGACACAGCCAGATCCGCACTGCGCCATGCCTGCCCGTCACCCGTGGGCGAGTGGACACAGCCAGATCCGCACTGCGCCCTGCCTGACCGCCTGCCGTGGGTGAGTGGACACAGCCAGATCCGCACTGCGCCCTGCCTGCCCGTCTCCCGTGGGCGAGTGGACACAGCCAGATCCGCACTGCGCCCTGCCTGACCGTCTGCCGTGGGTGAGTGGACACAGCCATATCCGCACTGCGCCCTTCCTGCCCGTCTCCCGTGGGTGAGTGGACACAGCCAGATCCGCACTGCGCCCTGCCTGACCGTCTGCCGTGGGTGAGTGGACACAGCCAGATCCGCACTGCGCCCTGTCTGCCCGTCTCCCGTGGGTGAGTGGACACAGCCAGATCCGAACTGCGCCCTGCCTGCCCGTCTCCCGTCAGTGAGTGGACAAAGCCAGATCCGCACTTCGCCCTGCCTGCCCGTCTCCCGTGGGCGAGTGGACACAGCCAGATCCGCACTGCGCCCTGCCTGCCGGTCTCCCGTGGGTGAGTGGACACAGCCAGATCCGCACTGCGCCCTGCCTGCCCGTCTGCCGTGGGCGAGTGGACACAGCCAGATCCGCACTGCGCCCTGCCTGACCGTCTGCCGTGTGTGAGTGGACACAGCCAGATCCACACTGCGCCCTGCCTGCCCGTCTGCCGTGGGCGAGTGGACACAGCCAGATCCGCACTGCGCCCTGCCTGCCCGTCTCCCGTGGGCGAGTGGACACAGCCAGATCCGCACTGCGCCCTGCCTAACCGCCTGCCGTGGGTGAGTGGACACAGCCAGATCCGCACTGCGCCCAGCCTGCCCGTCTCCCCTGAGCGAGTGGACACAGCCAGATCCGCACTGCGCCCTGCCTGCCCATCTGCCGTGGGTGAGTGGACACAGCCAGATCCGCACTGTGCCCTGCGTGACCGTCTGCCGTGGGTGAGTGGACACAGCCAGATCCACACTGCGCCCTCCCTGTCCGTCTGCCGTGGGTGAGTGGACACAGCCAGATCCGCACTGCGCCCTGCCTGCCCGTCTGCCGTGGGTGAGTGGACACAGCCAGATCCGCACTGCGCCCTGCCTGACCGTCTGCCGTGGGTGAGTGTACACAGCCAGATCCGCACTTCGCCCTGCCTGCCAGTCTCCCGTGGGTGAGTGGACACAGCCAGATCCGCACTGCGCCCGGACTGCCCGTCTCCCGTGGGCGAGTTGACACAGCTAGATCCGCACTGCGCCCTGCCTGCCGGTCTCCCGTGGGTGAGTGGACACAGCCAGATCCGCACTGCGCCCTGCCTGCCCGTCTGCCGTGGGCCAGTGGACACAGGCAGATCCGCACTGCGCCCTGCCTGACCGTCTGCCGTGTGTGAGTGGACACAGCCAGATCCACACTGCGCCCTGCCTGCCCGTCTGTCGAGGGCGAGTAGACACAGCCAGATCCGCACTGCGCCCTGCCTCACCGTCCTTCGTGGGTGAGTGGACACCGCCAGATCCGCACTGCGCACTACTGCCCGTTTCCCGTGGGTGAGTGGACACAGCCAGATCCGCACTGCGCCCTGCTTGCCCGTCTCCCATCAGTGAGTGGACACAGCCAGATCCGCACTGCGCCCTGCCTGCCCGTCTGCCGTGGGCGAGTGGACACAGCCAGATCTGCACTGTGCCCTGCCTGACCGTCTGCCGTGGGTGAGTGGACACAGCCAGATCCACACTGCGCCCTGCCTGCCCCTCTGCCGTGGGCCAGTGGACACAGCCAGATCCGCACTGCGCCCTGCCTGACCGTCTGCCGTGGGTGAGTGGACACAGCCAGATCCGCACTGCGCCCTGCCTGCCCGTCTCCCGTGGGCGAGTGGACACAGCCAGATCCGCACTGCGCCCTGCCTGCCTATCTCCAGTGGACGAGTGGACACAGCCAGATCCGCACTGCGCCCTGCCTGCCCGTCTGCTGTGGGAGAGTGGACACAGCCAGATCCGCACTGTGCCCTGCCTGCCCGTCTGCCGTGGGCGAGTGGACACAGCGAGATCCGCACTGCACCCTGCCTGACCGTCTGCCGTGGGTGAGTGGACACAGCCAGATCCACACTGCGCCCTGCCTGCCCCTCTGCCGTGGGCGAGTGGACACAGCCAGATCCGCACTGCGCCCTGCCTGACCGTCTGCCGTGGGTGAGTGGACACAGCCAGATCCGCACTTCGCCCTGCCTGCCAGTCTCCCATGGGTGAGTGGACACAGCCAGATCCGCACTGCGCCCGGACTGCCCGTCTCCCGTGGGCGAGTTGACACAGCTAGATCCGCACTGCGCCCTGCCTGCCGGTCTCCCGTGGGTGAGTGGACACAGCAAGATCCGCACTGCGCCCTGCCTGCCCGTCTGCCGTGGGCCAGTGGACACAGGCAGATCCGCACTGCGCCCTGCCTGACCGTCTGCCGTGTGTGAGTGGACACAGCCAGATCCACACTGCGCCCTGCCTGCCCGTCTGCCGAGGGCGAGTAGACACAGCCAGATCCGCACTGCGCCCTGCCTCACCGTCCTTCGTGGGTGAGTGGACACCGCCAGATCCGCACTGCGCACTACTGCCCGTTTCCCGTGGGTGAGTGGACACAGCCAGATCCGCACTGCGCCCTGCTTGCCCGTCTCCCATCAGTGAGTGGACACAGCCAGATCCGCACTGCGCCCTGCCTGCCCGTCTGCCGTGGGCGAGTGGACACAGCCAGATCTGCACTGTGCCCTGCCTGACCGTCTGCCGTGGGTGAGTGGACACAGCCAGATCCACACTGCGCCCTGCCTGCCCCTCTGCCGTGGGCCAGTGGACACAGCCAGATCCGCACTGCGCCCTGCCTGACCGTCTGCCGTGGGTGAGTGGACACAGCCAGATCCGCACTGCGCCCTGCCTGCCCGTCTCCCGTGGGCGAGTGGACACAGCCAGATCCGCACTGCGCCCTGCCTGCCTATCTCCAGTGGACGAGTGGACACAGCCAGATCCGCACTGCGCCCTGCCTGCCCGTCTCCCGTGGGCGAGTGGACACAGCCAGATCCGCACTGCGCCCTGCCTGCCTATCTCCAGTGGACGAGTGGACACAGCCAGATCCGCACTGCGCCCTGCCTGCCCGTCTGCCGTGGGTGAGTGGACACAGCCAGATCCACACTGCGCCCTGCCTGCCCCTCTGCCGTGGGCGAGTGGACACAGCCAGATCCGCACTGCGCCCTGCCTGCCCGTCTCCCGTCAGTGAGTGGACACAGCCAGATCCGCACTGCGCCCTGCATGCCCTTCTGCCGTGAGCGAGTGGACACAGCCAGATCCGCACTGCGCCCTGCCTGACCGTCTGCCGTGGGTGAGGGGACACAGCCAGATCCACACTGCGCCCTGCCTGCCCCTCTGCCGTGGGCGAGTGGACACAGCCAGATCCGCACTGCGCCCTGCCTGACCGTCTGCCGTGGGTGAGTGGACACAGCCAGATCCGCCCTGCGCCCTGCCTGCCCTTCTGCCGTGGGTGAGTGGACACAGCCAGATCCGCACTGCGCCCTGCCTGCCCGTCTCCCGTGGGTGAGTGGACACAGCCAGATCCGCATGCGCCCTGCCTGCCCGTCTGCCGTGGGTGAGTGGACACAGCCAGATCCGCACTGCGCCCTGCCTGACAGTCTGCCGTGGGTGGGTGGACACAACCAGATCCGCACTGCGCCCTGCCTTACCGCCTGTCGTGGGTGAGTGTTCACAGCCAGATCCGTACTGCGCCCTGCCTGCCCTCTGCCGTGGCTCAGTGGACATAACCAGATCCACACAGCACCGTCTGTGCCCATCTCCCGTGGGTGAGTGGACACAGCCGAATTCGCACTGCGACCTGCCTGCCTGTCTCCCGTGGCTGAGTGGACACAGCCAAATCGGCACTGCGCCCTGCCTGACCGTCTGCCGTGGGTGAGTGGACACAGCCAGATCCGCACTGCGCCCTGCCTGCCCGTCTGCCGTGGGCGAGTGGACACAGCCAGAACCGCACTGCGCCCTGCTTGCCCGTCTCCCGTCAGTGAGTGGACACAGGCAGATCCGCACTGCGCCCTGCCTGCCCCTCTGCCGTGGGCGAGTGGACACAGCCAGATCCGCACTGCGCCCTGCCTGACCGTCTGCCGTGGGTGAGTGGACACAGCCAGATCCGCACTGCGCCCTGCCTGCCCGTCTCCCGTGGGCGAGTGGACACAGCCAGATCCGCACTGCGCCCTGCCTGCCCGTTTCCAGTGGGCGAGTGGACACAGCCAGATCCGCACTGCGCCCTGCCTGCCCGTCTACCGTGGGCGAGTGGACACAGCCAGATCCGCACTGCGCCCTGCCTGCCCGTCTGCCGTGGGTGAGTGGACACAGCCAGATCCGCACTGCGCCCTGCCTGCCCGTCACCCGTGGGCGAGTGGACACAGCCAGATCCGCACTGCGCCCTGCCTGACCACCTGCCGTGGGTGAGTGGACACAGCCAGATCCGCACTGCGCCCTGCCTGCCAGTCTCCCGTGGGCGAGTGCACACAGCCAGATCCGCACTGCGCCCTGCCTGACCGTCTGCCGTGGGTGAGTGGACACAGCCACATCCGCACTGTGCCCTGCCTGCCCGTCTCCCGTGGGTGAGTGGACACAGCCAGATCCGCACTGCGCCCTGCCTGACCGTCTGCCGTGGGTGAGTGGACACAGCCACATCCGCACTGCGCCCTGTCTGCCCGTCTCCCGTGGGTGAGTGGACACAGCCAGATCCGCACTGCGCCCTGCCTGCCGGTCTCCCGTGGGTGAGTGGACACAGCCAGATCCGCACTGCGCCCAGCCTGCCCGTCTGCCGTGGGCGAAAGGACACAGCCAGATCCGCACTGCGCCCTGCCTGACCGTCTGCCGTGTGTGAGTGGACACAGCCAGATCCACACTGCGCCCTGCCTGCCCGTCTGACGTGGGCGAGTGGACACAGCCAGATCCGCAATGCGCCCTGCCTGACCTTCTGCCGTGGGCGAGTGGACACAGCCAGATCCGCACTGCACCCTGCCTAACCGCCTGCCGTGGGTGAGTGGACACAGCCAGATCCGCACTGCGCGCAGCCTGCCCGTCTCCCCTGGGCGAGTGGACACAGCCAGATCCGCACTGCGCCCTGCCTGCCCGTCTGCCGTGGGTGAGTGGACACAGCCAGATCCGCACTGCGCCCTGTCTGCCCGTCTCCTGTGGGTGAGTGGACACAGCCAGATCCGCACTGCGCCCTGCCTGCCCGTCTCCCGTCAGTGAGTGGACACAGCCAGATCCGCACTTCGCCCTGCCTGCCCGTCTCCCGTGGGCGAGTGGACACAGCAAGATCTGCACTGCGCTCTGCCTGCCGGTCTCCCGTGGGTGAGTGGACACAGCCAGATCCGCACTGCGCCCTGCTTGCCCGTCTCCCGTCAGTGAGTGGACACAGCCAGATCCGCACTGCGCCCTGCCTGCCCGTCTGCCGAGGGTGAGTAGACACAGCCAGATCCGCACTGCGCCCTGCCTGACCGTCTGCCGTGGGCGAGTGGACACAGCCAGATCCGCACTGCACCCTGCCTAACCGCCTGCCGTGGGTGAGTGGACACAGCCAGATCCGCACTGCGCCCTGCCTGCCCGTCTCCCCTGGGTGAGTGGACACAGCCAGATCCACACTGCGCCCTGCCTGCCCGTCTGCCGTGGGTGAGTGGACACAGCCAGATCCGCACTGCGCCCTACCTGACCGTCTCCCGTGCGTGAGTGGACACAGCCAGATCCACACTGCGCATTGCCTGCCCGTCTCACGTGGGTGAGTGGACACAGCCAGATCCGCACTGCGCCCTACCTGCCCGTCTCCTGTGGGTGAGTGGACACAGCCAGATCCGCACTGCACCCTGCCTGACCGTCCTTCGTGGGTGAGTGGACACCGCCAGATCCGCACTGCGCCCTACTGCCCGTTTCCCGTGGGTGAGTGGACACAGCCAGATCCGCACTGCGCCCTGCTTGCCCGTCTCCCGTCAGTGAGTGGACACAGCCAGATCCGCACTGCGCCCTGCCTGCCTGTCTGCCGTGGGCGAGTGGACACAGCCAGATCCGCACTGCGCCCTGCCTGACCGTCTGCCGTGGGTGAGTGGACACAGCCAGATCCACACTGCGCCCTGCCTGCCCCTCTGCCGTGGGCGAGTGGACACAGCCAGATCCGCACTGCGCCCTGCCTGACCGTCTGCCGTGGGTGAGTGTACACAGCCAGATCCGCACTGCGCCCTGCCTGCCCGTCTCCCGTGGGCGAGTGGACACAGCCAGATCCGCACAGCGCCCTGCCTGCCCATCTCCAGTGGATGATTGGACACAGCCAGATCCGCACTGCGCCCTGCCTGCCCGTCTGCCGTGGGCGAGTGGACACAGCCAGATCCGCACTGTGCCCTGCCTGCCCGTCTGCCGTGGGCGAGTGGACACAGCGAGATCCGCACTGCGCCCTGCCTGAACGTCTGCCGTGGGTGAGTGGACACAGCCAGATCCACACTGCGCCCTGCCTGCCCCTCTGCCGTGGGCGAGTGGACACAGCCAGATCCGCACTGCGCCCTGCCTGCCCGTCTCCCGTCAGGAGTGGACACAGCCAGATCCGCACTGCGCCCTGCCTGCCCGTCTGCCGTGAGCGAGTGGACACAGCCAGATCCGCACTGCGCCCTGCCTGACCGTCTGCCGTGGGTGAGGGGACACAGCCAGATACACACTGCGCCCTGCCTGCCCCTCTGCCGTGGGCGAGTGGACACAGCCAGATCCGCACTGCGCCCTGCCTGACCGTCTGCCGTGGGTGAGTGGACACAGCCAGATCCGCACTGCGCCCTGCCTGCCCTTCTGCTGTGGGTGAGTGGACACAGCCAGATCCGCACTGCGCCCTGCCTGCCCGTCTCCCGTGGGTGAGTGGACACAGCCAGATCCGCACTGCGCCCTGCCTGCCCGTCTGCCGTGGGTGAGTGGACACAGCCAGATCCGCACTGCGCCCTGCCTGACCGTCTGCCGTGGGTGAGTGGACACAACCAGATCCGCACTGCGCCCTGCCTGACCGCCTGTCGTGGGTGAGTGGTCACAGCCAGATCCGTACTGCGCCCTGCCTGCCCGTCTGCCGTGGGTCAGTGGACATAACCAGATCCACACAGCACCGTCTGTGCCCATCTCCCGTGGGTGAGTGGACACAGCCGAATTCGCACTGCGCCCTCCCTGCCTGTCTCCCGTGGCTGAGTGGACACAGCCACATCGGCACTGCGCCCTGCCTGACCGTCTGCCGTGGGTGAGTGGACACAGCCAGATCCGCACTGCGCCCTGCCTGCCCGTCTGCCGTGGGCGAGTGGACACAGCCAGATCCGCACTGCGCCCTGCTTGCCCGTCTCCCGTCAGTGAGTGGACACAGCCAGATCCGCACTGCGCCCTGCCTGCCCGTATGCCGTGGGCGAGTGGACACAGCCAGATCCGCACTGCGCCCTGCCTGACCGTCTGCCGTGGGTGAGTGGACACAGCCAGATCCACACTGTGCCCTGCCTGCCCCTCTGCTGTGGGCGAGTGGACACAGCCAGATGCGCACTGCGCCCTGCCTGACCGTCTGCCGTGGGTGAGTGGACACAGACAGATCCGCACTTTGCCCTGCCTGCCAGTCTCCCGTGGGCGAGTGGACACAGCCAGATCCGCACTGCACCCTGCCTGTTCATCTCCAGTGGGCGAGTGGACACAGCCAGATCCGCACTTTGCCCTGCCTGCCAGTCTCCCGTGGGCGAGTGGACACAGCCAGATCCGCACTGCACCCTGCCTGTTCATCTCCAGTGGGCGAGTGGACACAGCCAGATCCGCACTGCGCCCTGCCTGCCCGTCTCCCGTGGGCGAGTGAACACAGCCAGATCCGCACTGCGCCCTGCCTGCCCTTCTGCCGTGGGTGAGCGGACACAGCCAGATCCGCACTGCGCCCTGCCTGACCGCCTGCCGTGGGTGAGTGGACACAGCCAGATCCACACTGCGCCCTGCCTGCCCGTCTGCCGTGGGCGAGCGGACACAGCCAGATCCGCACTGCGCACTGCCTGACCATCTGCCGTGGGTGAGTGGACACAGCCAGATCCGCACTGCGCCCTGCCTGACCGCCTGTCGTGGGTGAGTGGACACAGCCAGATCCGCACTGCGCCCTGCCTGACTGTCTCCCGTGGGTGAGTGGACACAGCCAGATCCGCACTGCGCCTTGCCTGCCCGTCTCACGTGGGTGAGTGGACACAGCCAGATCCGCACTGCGCCCTACTTGCATGTCTCCCGTGGGTGAGTGGACACAGACAGATCCGCACTGCACCCTGCCTGACCGTCCTTCGTGGGTGAGTGGACACCGCCAGATCCGCACTGCGCCCTGCCTGCCCGTCTCCCGTGGGTGAGTGGACACAGCCAGATCCGCACTGCGCCCTGCCTGCCCGTCTCCCGTCAGTGAGTGAACACAGCCAGATCCGCACTGCGCCCTGCCTGCCCGTCTGCCGTGGGCGAGTGGACACAGCCAGATCCGCACTGCGCTCTGCCTGACCGTCTGCCGTGGTTAAGTGGACACAGCCAGATCCACACTGTGCCCTGCCTGCCCCTCTGCCGTGGGCGAGTGGACACAGCCAGATCCGCACTGCGCCCTGCCTGACCGTCTGCCGTGGGTGAGTGGACACAGCCAGATCTGCACTGCGCCCTGCCTGCCCGTCTCCCGTGGGCGAGTGGACACAGCCAGATCCGCACTGCGCCCTGCCTGCCCGTTTCCAGTGGGCGAGTGGACACAGCCAGATCCGCAGTGCGCCCTGCCTGCCCGTCTGCCGTGGGCGAGTGGACACAGCCAGATCCGCACTGCGCCCTGCCTGCCCGTCTGCCGTGGGTGAGTGGACACAGCCCGATCCGCACTGCGCCCTGCCTGCCCGTCACTCGTGGGCGAGTGGACACAGCCAGATCCGCACTGCGCCCTGCCTGACCGCCTGTCGTGGGTGAGTGGACACAGCCAGATCCGCACTGCGCCCAGCCTGCCCGTCTCCCCTGAGCGAGTGGACACAGCCAGATCCGCACTGCGCCCTGCCTGCCCGTCTGCCGTGGGTGAGTGGACACAGCCAGATCCGCACTGTGCCCTGCCTGACCGTCTGCCGTGGGTGAGTGGACACAGCCAGATCCACACTGCGCCCTCCCTGTCCGTCTGCCGTGGGTGAGTGGACACAGCCAGATCCGCACTGCGCCCTGCCTGCCCGTCTGCCGTGGGTGAGTGGACACAGCTAGATCCACACTGCGCCCTGCCTGCCCGTCTGCCGTGGGTGATTGGACACAGCCAGATCCGCACTGCGCCCTGCCTGACACTCTCCCGTGGGTGAGTGGACACAGCCAGATCCGCACTGCGCCTTGCCTGCTCGTCTCCCGTGGGCGAGTGGACACAGCCAGATCCGCACTGCGCGCTGCCTACCCGTCTCCCGTGGGCGAGTGGACACAGCCAGGTCCGCACTGCGCATTGCCTGCCCGTCTGTCGTGGGCGAGTGGACACAGCCAGATCCGCACTACGCCCTGCCTGACCGTCTGCCGTGGGTGAGTGGACACAGCCAGATCCACACTGCACCCTGCCTGCCCGTCTGCCGTGGGCGAGCTGACACAGCCAGATCCGCACTGCGCCCTGCCTGACCGTCTGCCGTGGGTGAGTGGACACAGCCAGATCCGCACTGCGCCCTGCCTGCCCGTCTGCCGTGGGCGAGTGGACACAGCCAGATCCGCACTGCGCCCTGCCTGACCGTCTGCCGTGGGTGAGTGGACACAGCCAGATCCGCACTGCGCCCTGCCTGCCCGTCTCCCGTGGGTGAGTGGACACAGCCAGATCCGCACTGCGCCCTGCCTGACCGTCTGCCGTGGGTGAGTGGACACAGGCATATCCGCACTGCGCCCTGTCTGCCCGTCTCCCGTGGGTGAGTGGACACAGCCAGATCCGCACTGCGCCCTGCCTGCCCGTCTCCCGTCAGTGAGTGGACACAGCCAGATCCGCACTTCGCCCTGCCTGCCCGTCTCCCGTGGGCGAGTGGACACAGCCAGATGCGCACTGCGCCCTGCCTGCCGGTCTCCCGTGGGTGAGTGGACATAGCCAGATCCGCACTGCGCCCTGCCTGCCCGTCTGCCGTGGGCGAGTGGACACAGCCAGATACGCACTGCGCCCTGCCTGACCGTCTGCCGTGTGTGAGTGGACACAGCCAGATCCACACTGCGCCCTGCCTGCCCGTCTGCCGTGGGCGAGTGGACACAGCCAGATCCGCACTGCGCCCTGCCTGACCTTCTGCCGTGGGCGAGTGGCACAGCCAGATCTGCACTGCGCCCTGCCTCACCGCCTGCCGGGGGTGAGTGGACACAGCCAGATCCGCACTGCGCCCAGCCTGCCCGTCTCCCCTGGGCGAGTGGACACAGCCAGATCCGCACTGTGCCCTGCCTGCCCGTCTGCCGTGGGTGAGTGGACACAGCCAGATCCGCACTGCGCCCTGCCTGACCGTCTGCCGTGGGTGAGTGGACACAGCCAGATCCACACTGCGCCCTCCCTGTCCGTCTGCCGTGGGTGAGTGGACACAGCCAGATCCGCACTGCGCCCTGCCTGCCCGTCTGCCGTGGGTGAGTGGACACAGCTAGATGCACACTGCGCCCTGCCTGCCCGTCTGCCGTGGGTGATTGGACACAGCCAGATCCGCACTGCGCCCTGCCTGACACTCTCCCGTGGGTGAGTGGACACAGCCAGATCCGCACTGCGCCCTTCCTGCCCGTCTCCCGTGGGTGAGTGGACACAGCCAGATCCGCACTGCGCCCTGCCTGCCCGTCTCCCGTGGGCGAGTGGACACAGCCAGATCCGCACTGCGCGCTGCCTACCCGTCTCCCCTGGGCGAGTGGACACAGCCAGATCCGCACTGCGCGTTGCCTGCCCGTCTGTCGTGGGCGTGTGGACACAGCCAGATCCGCACTACGCCCTGCCTGACCGTCTGCCGTGGGTGAGTGGACACAGCCAGATCCACACTGCACCCTGCCTGCCCGTCTGCCGTGTGCGAGCGGACACAGCCAGATCCGAACTGCGCCCTGCCTGACCGTCTGCCGTGGGTGAGTGGACACAGCCAGATCCGTACTTCGCCCTGCCTGCCAGTCTCCCGTGGGTGAGTGGACACAGCCAGATCCGCACTGCGCCCTGCCTGCCCGTCTCCCGTGGGCGAGTTGACACAGCCAGATCCGCACTGCGCCCTGCCTGCCGGTCACCCGTGGGTGAGTGGACACAGCCAGATCCTTACTGCGCCCTGCCTGCCCGTCTGCCGTGGGCCAGTGGACACAGGCAGATCCGCACTGCGCCCTGCCTGACCGTCTGCCGTGTGTGAGTGGACACAGCCAGATCCGCACTGCGCCCTGCCTGCCCGTCTCCCGTCAGTGAGTGGACACAGCCAGATCCACACTGCGCCCTGCCTGCCCGTCTCCCGTGGGCGAGTGGACACAGCCAGATCCGCACTGCGCCCTGCCTGCCCGTCTCCCGTGGGCGAGTGGACACAGCCAGATCCGCACTGCGCCCTGCCTGCCCGTCTGCCGTGAGCGAGTGGACACAGCCAGATCCGCACTGCGCCCTGCCTAACCGCCTGACGGGGGTGAGTGGACACAGCCAGATCCGCACTGCGCCCAGCCTGCCCGTCTCCCCTGGGCGAGTGGACACAGCCAGATCCGCACTGCGCCCTGCCTGACCGTCTGCCGTGGGTGAGTGGACACAAACAGATCCGCACTGCGCCCTGCCTGACCGCCTGTCGTGGGTGAGTGTTCACAGCCAGATCCGTACTGCGCCCTGCCTGCCCGTCTGCCGTGGGTCAGTGGACATAACCAGATCCACACAGCACCGTCTGTGCCCATCTCCCGTGGGTGAGTGGACACAGCCGAATTCGCACTGCGCCCTGCCTGCCTGTCTCCCGTGGCTGAGTGGACACAGCCAAATCGGCACTGCGCCCTGCCTGACCGTCTGCCGTGGGTGAGTGGACACAGCCAGATCCGCACTGCGCCCTGCCTGCCCGTCTGCCGTGGGTGAGTGGACACAGCCAGATACGCACTGCGCCCTGCTTGCCCGTCTCCCGTCAGTGAGTGGACACAGGCAGATCCGCACTGGGCCCTGCCTGCCCCTCTGACGTGGGCGAGTGGACACAGCCAGATCCGCACTGCGCCCTGCCTGACCGTCTGCCGTGGGTGAGTGGACGCAGCCAGATCCGCACTGCGCCCTGCCTGCCCGTCTCCCGTGGGCGAGTGGACACAGCCAGATCCGCACTGCGCCCTGCCTGCCCGTTTCCAGTGGGCGAGTGGACACAGCCAGATCCGCACTGCGCCCTGCCTGCCCGTCTACCGTGGGCGAGTGGACACAGCCAGATCCGCACTGCGCCCTGCCTGCCCGTCTGCCGTGGGTGAGTGGACACAGCCAGATCCGCACTGCGCCCTGCCTGCCCGTCACCCGTGGGCGAGTGGACACAGCCAGATCCGCACTGCGCCCTGCCTGACCACCTGCCGTGGGTGAGTGGACACAGCCAGATCCGCACTGCGCCCTGCCTGCCCGTCTCCCGTGGGCGAGTGGACACAGCCAGATCCGCACTGCGCCCTGCCTGACCGTCTGCCGTGGGTGAGTGGACACAGCCAGATCCGCACTGCGCCCTGCCTGCCCGTCTCCCGTGGGTGAGTGGACACAGCCAGATCCGCACTGCGCCCTGCCTGACCGTCTGCCGTGGGTGAGTGGACACAGGCAGATCCGCACTGCGCCCTGTCTGCCCGTCTCCCGTGGGTGAGTGGACACAGCCAGATCCGCACTGCGCCCTGCCTGCCCGTCTCCCGTCAGTGAGTGGACACAGCCATATCCGCACTTCGCCCTGCCTGCCCGTCTCCCGTGGGCGAGTGGACACAGCCAGATGCGCACTGCGCCCTGCCTGCCGGTCTCCCGTGGGTGAGTGGACACAGCCAGATCCGCACTGCGCCCTGCCTGCCCGTCTGCCGTGGGCGAGTGGACACAGCCAGATACGCACTGCGCCCTGCCTGACCGTCTGCCGTGTGTGAGTGGACACAGCCAGATCCACACTGCGCCCTGCCTGCCCGTCTGCCGTGGGCGAGTGGACACAGCCAGATCCGCACTGCGCCCTGCCTGACCTTCTGCCGTGGGCGAGTGGACACAGCCAGATCCGCACTGCGCCCTGCCTAACCGCCTGCCGGGGGTGAGTGGACACAGCCAGATCCGCACTGCGCCCAGCCTGCCCGTCTCCCCTGGGCGAGTGGACACAGCCAGATCCGCACTGTGCCCTGCCTGCCCGTCTGCCGTGGGTGAGTGGACACAGCCAGATCCGCACTGCGCCCTGCCTGACCGTCTGCCGTGGGTGAGTGGACACAGCCAGATCCACACTGCGCCCTCCCTGTCCGTCTGCCGTGGGTGAGTGGACACAGCCAGATCCGCACTGCGCCCTGCCTGCCCGTCTGCCGTGGGTGAGTGGACACAGCTAGATCCACACTGCGCCCTGCCTGACCGTCCTTCGTGGGTGAGTGGACACCGCCAGATCCGCACTGCGCCCTGCCTGACCGTCTGCCGTGGGTGAGTGGACACAGCCAGATCCACACTGCGCCCTGCCTGCCCCTCTGCCGTGGGCGAGTGGACTCAGCCAGATCCGCACTGCGCCCTGCCTGACCGTCTGCCGTGGGTGAGTGGACACAGCCAGATCCGCACTGCGCCCTGCCTGCCCGTCTCCCGTGGGCGAGTGGACACAGCCAGATCCGCACTGCGCCCTGCCTGCCCGTTTCCAGTGGGCGAGTGGACACAGCCAGATCCGCAGTGCGCCCTGCCTGCCCGTCTGCCGTGGGCGAGTGGACACAGCCAGATCCGCACTGCGCCCTGCCTGCCCGTCTGCCGTGGGTGAGTGGACACAGCCCGATCCGCACTGCGCCCTGCCTGCCCGTCACTCGTGGGCGAGTGGACACAGCCAGATCCGCACTGCGCCCTGCCTGACCGCCTGTCGTGGGTGAGTGGACACAGCCAGATCCACACTGCGCCCTGTCTGCCCGTCTCCCGTGGGTGAGTGGACACAGCCAGATCCGCACTGCGCCCTGCCTGCCCGTCTCCCGTCAGTGAGTGGACAAAGCCAGATCCGCACTTCGCCCTGCCTGCCCGTCTCCCGTGGGCGAGTGGACACAGCCAGATCCACACAGCGCCCTGCCTGCCGGTCTCCCGTGGGTGAGTGGACACAGCCAGATCCGCACTGTGCCCTGCCTCACCGTCTGCCGTGGGTGAGTGGACACAGCCAGATCCGCACTGCGCTCTGCCTGACCGCCTGCCGTGGGTGAGTGGACACAGCCAGATCCGCACTGCGCCCAGCCTGCCCGTCTCCCCTGAGCGAGTGGACACAGCCAGATCCGCACTGCGCCCTGCCTGCCCGTCTGCCGTGGGTGAGTGGACACAGCCAGATCCGCTCTGCGCCCTGCCTGCCCATCTCCCGGGGGTGAGTGGACACAGCCTGATCCGCACTGCGCCCTGCTTGCCCGTCTCCCTTGGGCGAGTGGACACAGCCAGATCCGCACTGCGCCCTGCCTGACCACCTGCCGTGGGTGAGTGGACACAGCCAGATCCGCACTGCGCCCTGCCTGCCAGTCTCCCGTGGGCGAGTGCACACAGCCAGATCCGCACTGCGCCCTGCCTGACCGTCTGCCGTGGGTGAGTGGACACAGCCACATCCGCACTGTGCCCTGCCTGCCCGTCTCCCGTGGGTGAGTGGACACAGCCAGATCCGCACTGCGCCCTGCCTGACCGTCTGCCGTGGGTGAGTGGACACAGCCACATCCGCACTGCGCCCTGTCTGCCCGTCTCCCGTGGGTGAGTGGACACAGCCAGATCCGCACTGCGCCCTGCCTGCCCGTCTCCCGTCAGTGAGTGGACACAGCCAGATCCGCACTTCGCCCTGCCTGCCCGTCTCCCGTGGGCGAGTGGACACAGCCAGATCCGCACTGCGCCCTGCCTGCCGGTCTCCCGTGGGTGAGTGGACACAGCCAGATCCGCACTGCGCCCAGCCTGCCCGTCTGCCGTGGGCGAAAGGACACAGCCAGATCCGCACTGCGCCCTGCCTGACCGTCTGCCGTGTGTGAGTGGACACAGCCAGATCCACACTGCGCCCTGCCTGCCCGTCTGACGTGGGCGAGTGGACACAGCCAGATCCGCAATGCGCCCTGCCTGACCTTCTGCCGTGGGCGAGTGGACACAGCCAGATCCGCACTGCACCCTGCCTAACCGCCTGCCGTGGGTGAGTGGACACAGCCAGATCCGCACTGCGCGCAGCCTGCCCGTCTCCCCTGGGCGAGTGGACACAGCCAGATCCGCACTGCGCCCTGCCTGCCCGTCTGCCGTGGGTGAGTGGACACAGCCAGATCCGCACTGCGCCCTGTCTGCCCGTCTCCCGTGGGTGAGTGGACACAGCCAGATCCGCACTGCGCCCTGCCTGCCCGTCTCCCGTCAGTGAGTGGACACAGCCAGATCCGCACTTCGCCCTGCCTGCCCGTCTCCCGTGGGCGAGTGGACACAGCAAGATCTGCACTGCGCTCTGCCTGCCGGTCTCCCGTGGGTGAGTGGACACAGCCAGATCCGCACTGCGCCCTGCTTGCCCGTCTCCCGTCAGTGAGTGGACACAGCCAGATCCGCACTGCGCCCTGCCTGCCCGTCTGCCGAGGGTGAGTAGACACAGCCAGATCCGCACTGCGCCCTGCCTGACCGTCTGCCGTGGGCGAGTGGACACAGCCAGATCCGCACTGCACCCTGCCTAACCGCCTGCCGTGGGTGAGTGGACACAGCCAGATCCGCACTGCGCCCTGCCTGCCCGTCTCCCCTGGGTGAGTGGACACAGCCAGATCCACACTGCGCCCTGCCTGCCCGTCTGCCGTGGGTGAGTGGACACAGCCAGATCCGCACTGCGCCCTACCTGACCGTCTCCCGTGCGTGAGTGGACACAGCCAGATCCACACTGCGCATTGCCTGCCCGTCTCACGTGGGTGAGTGGACACAGCCAGATCCGCACTGCGCCCTACCTGCCCGTCTCCTGTGGGTGAGTGGACACAGCCAGATCCGCACTGCACCCTGCCTGACCGTCCTTCGTGGGTGAGTGGACACCGCCAGATCCGCACTGCGCCCTACTGCCCGTTTCCCGTGGGTGAGTGGACACAGCCAGATCCGCACTGCGCCCTGCTTGCCCGTCTCCCGTCAGTGAGTGGACACAGCCAGATCCGCACTGCGCCCTGCCTGCCTGTCTGCCGTGGGCGAGTGGACACAGCCAGATCCGCACTGCGCCCTGCCTGACCGTCTGCCGTGGGTGAGTGGACACAGCCAGATCCACACTGCGCCCTGCCTGCCCCTCTGCCGTGGGCGAGTGGACACAGCCAGATCCGCACTGCGCCCTGCCTGACCGTCTGCCGTGGGTGAGTGGACACAGCCAGATCCGCACTGCGCCCTGCCTGCCCGTCTCCCGTGGGCGAGTGGACACAGCCAGATCCGCACAGCGCCCTGCCTGCCCATCTCCAGTGGATGATTGGACACAGCCAGATCCGCACTGCGCCCTGCCTGCCCGTCTGCCGTGGGCGAGTGGACACAGCCAGATCCGCACTGTGCCCTGCCTGCCCGTCTGCCGTGGGCGAGTGGACACAGCGAGATCCGCACTGCGCCCTGCCTGAACGTCTGCCGTGGGTGAGTGGACACAGCCAGATCCACACTGCGCCCTGCCTGCCCCTCTGTCGTGGGCGAGTGGACACAGCCAGATCCGCACTGCGCCCTGCCTGCCCGTCTCCCGTCAGGAGTGGACACAGCCAGATCCGCACTGCGCCCTGCCTGCCCGTCTGCCGTGAGCGAGTGGACACAGCCAGATCCGCACTGCGCCCTGCCTGACCGTCTGCCGTGGGTGAGGGGACACAGCCAGATACACACTGCGCCCTGCCTGCCCCTCTGCCGTGGGCGAGTGGACACAGCCAGATCCGCACTGCGCCCTGCCTGACCGTCTGCCGTGGGTGAGTGGACACAGCCAGATCCGCACTGCGCCCTGCCTGCCCTTCTGCTGTGGGTGAGTGGACACAGCCAGATCCGCACTGCGCCCTGCCTGCCCGTCTCCCGTGGGTGAGTGGACACAGCCAGATCCGCACTGCGCCCTGCCTGCCCGTCTGCCGTGGGTGAGTGGACACAGCCAGATCCGCACTGCGCCCTGCCTGACCGTCTGCCGTGGGTGAGTGGACACAACCAGATCCGCACTGCGCCCTGCCTGACCGCCTGTCGTGGGTGAGTGGTCACAGCCAGATCCGTACTGCGCCCTGCCTGCCCGTCTGCCGTGGGTCAGTGGACATAACCAGATCCACACAGCACCGTCTGTGCCCATCTCCCGTGGGTGAGTGGACACAGCCGAATTCGCACTGCGCCCTCCCTGCCTGTCTCCCGTGGCTGAGTGGACACAGCCACATCGGCACTGCGCCCTGCCTGACCGTCTGCCGTGGGTGAGTGGACACAGCCAGATCCGCACTGCGCCCTGCCTGCCCGTCTGCCGTGGGCGAGTGGACACAGCCAGATCCGCACTGCGCCCTGCTTGCCCGTCTCCCGTCAGTGAGTGGACACAGCCAGATCCGCACTGCGCCCTGCCTGCCCGTATGCCGTGGGCGAGTGGACACAGCCAGATCCGCACTGCGCCCTGCCTGACCGTCTGCCGTGGGTGAGTGGACACAGCCAGATCCACACTGTGCCCTGCCTGCCCCTCTGCTGTGGGCGAGTGGACACAGCCAGATGCGCACTGCGCCCTGCCTGACCGTCTGCCGTGGGTGAGTGGACACAGACAGATCCGCACTTTGCCCTGCCTGCCAGTCTCCCGTGGGCGAGTGGACACAGCCAGATCCGCACTGCACCCTGCCTGTTCATCTCCAGTGGGCGAGTGGACACAGCCAGATCCGCACTTTGCCCTGCCTGCCAGTCTCCCGTGGGCGAGTGGACACAGCCAGATCCGCACTGCACCCTGCCTGTTCATCTCCAGTGGGCGAGTGGACACAGCCAGATCCGCACTGCGCCCTGCCTGCCCGTCTCCCGTGGGCGAGTGAACACAGCCAGATCCGCACTGCGCCCTGCCTGCCCTTCTGCCGTGGGTGAGCGGACACAGCCAGATCCGCACTGCGCCCTGCCTGACCGCCTGCCGTGGGTGAGTGGACACAGCCAGATCCACACTGCGCCCTGCCTGCCCGTCTGCCGTGGGCGAGCGGACACAGCCAGATCCGCACTGCGCACTGCCTGACCATCTGCCGTGGGTGAGTGGACACAGCCAGATCCGCACTGCGCCCTGCCTGACCGCCTGTCGTGGGTGAGTGGACACAGCCAGATCCGCACTGCGCCCTGCCTGACTGTCTCCCGTGGGTGAGTGGACACAGCCAGATCCGCACTGCGCCTTGCCTGCCCGTCTCACGTGGGTGAGTGGACACAGCCAGATCCGCACTGCGCCCTACTTGCATGTCTCCCGTGGGTGAGTGGACACAGACAGATCCGCACTGCACCCTGCCTGACCGTCCTTCGTGGGTGAGTGGACACCGCCAGATCCGCACTGCGCCCTGCCTGCCCGTCTCCCGTGGGTGAGTGGACACAGCCAGATCCGCACTGCGCCCTGCCTGCCCGTCTCCCGTCAGTGAGTGAACACAGCCAGATCCGCACTGCGCCCTGCCTGCCCGTCTGCCGTGGGCGAGTGGACACAGCCAGATCCGCACTGCGCTCTGCCTGACCGTCTGCCGTGGTTAAGTGGACACAGCCAGATCCACACTGTGCCCTGCCTGCCCCTCTGCCGTGGGCGAGTGGACACAGCCAGATCCGCACTGCGCCCTGCCTGACCGTCTGCCGTGGGTGAGTGGACACAGCCAGATCTGCACTGCGCCCTGCCTGCCCGTCTCCCGTGGGCGAGTGGACACAGCCAGATCCGCTCTGCGCCCTGCCTGCCCGTTTCCAGTGGGCGAGTGGACACAGCCAGATCCGCAGTGCGCCCTGCCTGCCCGTCTGCCGTGGGCGAGTGGACACAGCCAGATCCGCACTGCGCCCTGCCTGCCCGTCTGCCGTGGGTGAGTGGACACAGCCCGATCCGCACTGCGCCCTGCCTGCCCGTCACTCGTGGGCGAGTGGACACAGCCAGATCCGCACTGCGCCCTGCCTGACCGCCTGTCGTGGGTGAGTGGACACAGCCAGATCCGCACTGCGCCCAGCCTGCCCGTCTCCCCTGAGCGAGTGGACACAGCCAGATCCGCACTGCGCCCTGCCTGCCCGTCTGCCGTGGGTGAGTGGACACAGCCAGATCCGCACTGTGCCCTGCCTGACCGTCTGCCGTGGGTGAGTGGACACAGCCAGATCCACACTGCGCCCTCCCTGTCCGTCTGCCGTGGGTGAGTGGACACAGCCAGATCCGCACTGCGCCCTGCCTGCCCGTCTGCCGTGGGTGAGTGGACACAGCTAGATCCACACTGCGCCCTGCCTGCCCGTCTGCCGTGGGTGATTGGACACAGCCAGATCCGCACTGCGCCCTGCCTGACACTCTCCCGTGGGTGAGTGGACACAGCCAGATCCGCACTGCGCCTTGCCTGCTCGTCTCCCGTGGGCGAGTGGACACAGCCAGATCCGCACTGCGCGCTGCCTACCCGTCTCCCGTGGGCGAGTGGACACAGCCAGATCCGCACTGCGCATTGCCTGCCCGTCTGTCGTGGGCGAGTGGACACAGCCAGATCCGCACTACGCCCTGCCTGACCGTCTGCCGTGGGTGAGTGGACACAGCCAGATCCACACTGCACCCTGCCTGCCCGTCTGCCGTGGGCGAGCTGACACAGCCAGATCCGCACTGCGCCCTGCCTGACCGTCTGCCGTGGGTGAGTGGACACAGCCAGATCCGCACTGCGCCCTGCCTGCCCGTCTGCCGTGGGCGAGTGGACACAGCCAGATCCGCACTGCGCCCTGCCTGACCGTCTGCCGTGGGTGAGTGGACACAGCCAGATCCGCACTGCGCCCTGCCTGCCCGTCTCCCGTGGGTGAGTGGACACAGCCAGATCCGCACTGCGCCCTGCCTGACCGTCTGCCGTGGGTGAGTGGACACAGGCATATCCGCACTGCGCCCTGTCTGCCCGTCTCCCGTGGGTGAGTGGACACAGCCAGATCCGCACTGCGCCCTGCCTGCCCGTCTCCCGTCAGTGAGTGGACACAGCCAGATCCGCACTTCGCCCTGCCTGCCCGTCTCCCGTGGGCGAGTGGACACAGCCAGATGCGCACTGCGCCCTGCCTGCCGGTCTCCCGTGGGTGAGTGGACATAGCCAGATCCGCACTGCGCCCTGCCTGCCCGTCTGCCGTGGGCGAGTGGACACAGCCAGATACGCACTGCGCCCTGCCTGACCGTCTGCCGTGTGTGAGTGGACACAGCCAGATCCACACTGCGCCCTGCCTGCCCGTCTGCCGTGGGCGAGTGGACACAGCCAGATCCGCACTGCGCCCTGCCTGACCTTCTGCCGTGGGCGAGTGGACACAGCCAGATCTGCACTGCGCCCTGCCTCACCGCCTGCCGGGGGTGAGTGGACACAGCCAGATCCGCACTGCGCCCAGCCTGCCCGTCTCCCCTGGGCGAGTGGACACAGCCAGATCTGCACTGTGCCCTGCCTGCCCGTCTGCCGTGGGTGAGTGGACACAGCCAGATCCGCACTGCGCCCTGCCTGCCCGTCTGCCGTGGGTGAGTGGACACAGCTAGATGCACACTGCGCCCTGCCTGCCCGTCTGCCGTGGGTGATTGGACACAGCCAGATCCGCACTGCGCCCTGCCTGACACTCTCCCGTGGGTGAGTGGACACAGCCAGATCCGCACTGCGCCCTTCCTGCCCGTCTCCCGTGGGTGAGTGGACACAGCCAGATCCGCACTGCGCCCTGCCTGCCCGTCTCCCGTGGGCGAGTGGACACAGCCAGATCCGCACTGCGCGCTGCCTACCCGTCTCCCCTGGGCGAGTGGACACAGCCAGATCCGCACTGCGCGTTGCCTGCCCGTCTGTCGTGGGCGTGTGGACACAGCCAGATCCGCACTACGCCCTGCCTGACCGTCTGCCGTGGGTGAGTGGACACAGCCAGATCCACACTGCACCGTGCCTGCCCGTCTGCCGTGGGCGAGCGGACACAGCCAGATCCGAACTGCGCCCTGCCTGACCGTCTGCCGTGGGTGAGTGGACACAGCCAGATCCGTACTTCGCCCTGCCTGCCAGTCTCCCGTGGGTGAGTGGACACAGCCAGATCCGCACTGCGCCCTGCCTGCCCGTCTCCCGTGGGCGAGTTGACACAGCCAGATCCGCACTGCGCCCTGCCTGCCGGTCACCCGTGGGTGAGTGGACACAGCCAGATCCTTACTGCGCCCTGCCTGCCCGTCTGCCGTGGGCCAGTGGACACAGGCAGATCCGCACTGCGCCCTGCCTGACCGTCTGCCGTGTGTGAGTGGACACAGCCAGATCCGCACTGCGCCCTGCCTGCCCGTCTCCCGTCAGTGAGTGGACACAGCCAGATCCACACTGCGCCCTGCCTGCCCGTCTCCCGTGGGCGAGTGGACACAGCCAGATCCGCACTGCGCCCTGCCTGCCCGTCTCCCGTGGGCGAGTGGACACAGCCAGATCCGTACTGCGCCCTGCCTGCCCGTCTGCCGTGAGCGAGTGGACACAGCCAGATCCGCACTGCGCCCTGCCTAACCGCCTGCCGGGGGTGAGTGGACACAGCCAGATCCGCACTGCGCCCAGCCTGCCCGTCTCCCCTGGGCGAGTGGACACAGCCAGATCCGCACTGCGCCCTGCCTGACCGTCTGCCGTGGGTGAGTGGACACAAACAGATCCGCACTGCGCCCTGCCTGACCGCCTGTCGTGGGTGAGTGTTCACAGCCAGATCCGTACTGCGCCCTGCCTGCCCGTCTGCCGTGGGTCAGTGGACATAACCAGATCCACACAGCACCGTCTGTGCCCATCTCCCGTGGGTGAGTGGACACAGCCGAATTCGCACTGCGCCCTGCCTGCCTGTCTCCCGTGGCTGAGTGGACACAGCCAAATCGGCACTGCGCCCTGCCTGACCGTCTGCCGTGGGTGAGTGGACACAGCCAGATCCGCACTGCGCCCTGCCTGCCCGTCTGCCGTGGGTGAGTGGACACAGCCAGATACGCACTGCGCCCTGCTTGCCCGTCTCCCGTCAGTGAGTGGACACAGGCAGATCCGCACTGGGCCCTGCCTGCCCCTCTGACGTGGGCGAGTGGACACAGCCAGATCCGCACTGCGCCCTGCCTGACCGTCTGCCGTGGGTGAGTGGACGCAGCCAGATCCGCACTGCGCCCTGCCTGCTCGTCTCCCGTGGGCGAGTGGACACAGCCAGATCCGCACTGCGCCCTGCCTGCCCGTTTCCAGTGGGCGAGTGGACACAGCCAGATCCGCACTGCGCCCTGCCTGCCCGTCTACCGTGGGCGAGTGGACACAGCCAGATCCGCACTGCGCCCTGCCTGCCCGTCTGCCGTGGGTGAGTGGACACAGCCAGATCCGCACTGCGCCCTGCCTGCCCGTCACCCGTGGGCGAGTGGACACAGCCAGATCCGCACTGCGCCCTGCCTGACCACCTGCCGTGGGTGAGTGGACACAGCCAGATCCGCACTGCGCCCTGCCTGCCCGTCTCCCGTGGGCGAGTGGACACAGCCAGATCCGCACTGCGCCCTGCCTGACCGTCTGCCGTGGGTGAGTGGACACAGCCAGATCCGCACTGCGCCCTGCCTGCCCGTCTCCCGTGGGTGAGTGGACACAGCCAGATCCGCACTGCGCCCTGCCTGACCGTCTGCCGTGGGTGAGTGGACACAGGCAGATCCGCACTGCGCCCTGTCTGCCCGTCTCCCGTGGGTGAGTGGACACAGCCAGATCCGCACTGCGCCCTGCCTGCCCGTCTCCCGTCAGTGAGTGGACACAGCCATATCCGCACTTCGCCCTGCCTGCCCGTCTCCCGTGGGCGAGTGGACACAGCCAGATGCGCACTGCGCCCTGCCTGCCGGTCTCCCGTGGGTGAGTGGACACAGCCAGATCCGCACTGCGCCCTGCCTGCCCGTCTGCCGTGGGCGAGTGGACACAGCCAGATACGCACTGCGCCCTGCCTGACCGTCTGCCGTGTGTGAGTGGACACAGCCAGATCCACACTGCGCCCTGCCTGCCCGTCTGCCGTGGGCGAGTGGACACAGCCAGATCCGCACTGCGCCCTGCCTGACCTTCTGCCGTGGGCGAGTGGACACAGCCAGATCCGCACTGCGCCCTGCCTAACCGCCTGCCGGGGGTGAGTGGACACAGCCAGATCCGCACTGCGCCCAGCCTGCCCGTCTCCCCTGGGCGAGTGGACACAGCCAGATCCGCACTGTGCCCTGCCTGCCCGTCTGCCGTGGGTGAGTGGACACAGCCAGATCCGCACTGCGCCCTGCCTGACCGTCTGCCGTGGGTGAGTGGACACAGCCAGATCCACACTGCGCCCTCCCTGTCCGTCTGCCGTGGGTGAGTGGACACAGCCAGATCCGCACTGCGCCCTGCCTGCCCGTCTGCCGTGGGTGAGTGGACACAGCTAGATCCACACTGCGCCCTGCCTGCCCGTCTGCCGTGGGTGATTGGACACAGCCAGATCCGCACTGCGCCCTGCCTGACACTCTCCCGTGGGTGAGTGGACACAGCCAGATCCGCACTGCGCCCTTCCTGCCCGTCTCCCGTGGGTGAGTGGACACAGCCAGATCCGCACTGCGCCCTGCCTGCCCGTCTCCCGTGGGCGAGTGGACACAGCCAGATCCGCACTGCGCCTTGCCTGCCCGTCTCACGTGGGTGAGTGGACACAGCCAGATCCGCACTGCGCCCTACTTGCATGTCTCCCGTGGGTGAGTGGACACAGACAGATCCGCACTGCACCCTGCCTGACCGTCCTTCGTGGGTGAGTGGACACCGCCAGATCCGCACTGCGCCCTGCCTGCCCGTCTCCCGTGGGTGAGTGGACACAGCCAGATCCGCACTGCGCCCTGCCTGCCCGTCTCCCGTCAGTGAGTGAACACAGCCAGATCCGCACTGCGCCCTGCCTGCCCGTCTGCCGTGGGCGAGTGGACACAGCCAGATCCGCACTGCGCTCTGCCTGACCGTCTGCCGTGGGTGAGTGGACACAGCCAGATCCACACTGCGCCCTGCCTGCCCCTCTGCCGTGGGCGAGTGGACTCAGCCAGATCCGCACTGCGCCCTGCCTGACCGTCTGCCGTGGGTGAGTGGACACAGCCAGATCCGCACTGCGCCCTGCCTGCCCGTCTCCCGTGGGCGAGTGGACACAGCCAGATCCGCACTGCGCCCTGCCTGCCCGTTTCCAGTGGGCGAGTGGACACAGCCAGATCCGCACTGCGCCCTGCCTGCCCGTCTGCCGTGGGCGAGTGGACACAGCCAGATCCGCACTGCGCCCTGCCTGCCCGTCTGCCGTGGGTGAGTGGACACAGCCCGATCCGCACTGCGCCCTGCCTGCCCGTCACTCGTGGGCGAGTGGACACAGCCAGATCCGCACTGCGCCCTGCCTGACCGCCTGTCGTGGGTGAGTGGACACAGCCAGATCCACACTGCGCCCTGTCTGCCCGTCTCCCGTGGGTGAGTGGACACAGCCAGATCCGCACTGCGCCCTGCCTACCCGTCTCCCGTCAGTGAGTGGACAAAGCCAGATCCGCACTTCGCCCTGCCTGCCCGTCTCCCGTGGGCGAGTGGACACAGCCAGATCCACACAGCGCCCTGCCTGCCGGTCTCCCGTGGGTGAGTGGACACAGCCAGATCCGCACTGTGCCCTGCCTCACCGTCTGCCGTGGGTGAGTGGACACAGCCAGATCCGCACTGCGCTCTGCCTGACCGCCTGCCGTGGGTGAGTGGACACAGCCAGATCCGCACTGCGCCCAGCCTGCCCGTCTCCCCTGAGCGAGTGGACACAGCCAGATCCGCACTGCGCCCTGCCTGCCCGTCTGCCGTGGGTGAGTGGACACAGCCAGATCCGCACTGTGCCCTGCCTGACCGTCTGCCGTGGGTGAGTGGACACAGCCAGATCCACACTGCGCCCTCCCTGTCCGTCTGCCGTGGGTGAGTGGACACAGCCAGATCCGCACTGCGCCCTGCCTGCCCGTCTGCCGTGGGTGAGTGGACACAGCTAGATCCACACTGCGCCCTGCCTGCCCGTCTGCCGTGGGTGATTGGACACAGCCAGATCCGCACTGCGCCCTGCCTGACACTCTCCCGTGGGTGAGTGGACACAGCCAGATCCGCACTGCGCCCTGCCTGCTCGTCTCCCGTGGGCGAGTGGACACAGCCAGATCCGCACTGCGCGCTGCCTACCCGTCTCCCGTGGGCGAGTGGACACAGCCAGATCCGCACTGCGCATTGCCTGCCCGTCTGTCGTGGGCGAGTGGACACAGCCAGATCCGCACTACGCCCTGCCTGACCGTCTGCCGTGGGTGAGTGGACACAGCCAGATCCACACTGCACCCTGCCTGCCCGTCTGCCGTGGGCGAGCTGACACAGCCAGATCCGCACTGCGCCCTGCCTGACCGTCTGCCGTGGGTGAGTGGACACAGCCAGATCCGCACTGCGCCCTGCCTGCCCGTCTGCCGTGGGTGAGTGGACACAGCCAGATACGCACTGCGCCCTGCTTGCCCGTCTCCCGTCAGTGAGTGGACACAGGCAGATCCGCACTGCGCCCTGCCTGCCCCTCTGACGTGGGCGAGTGGACACAGCCAGATCCGCACTGCGCCCTGCCTGACCGTCTGCCGTGGGTGAGTGGACGCAGCCAGATCCGCACTGCGCCCTGCCTGCCCGTCTCCCGTGGGCGAGTGGACACAGCCAGATCCGCACTGCGCCCTGCCTGCCCGTTTCCAGTGGGCGAGTGGACACAGCCAGATCCGCACTGCGCCCTGCCTGCCCGTCTCCCGTCAGTGAGTGGACACAGCCAGATCCGCACTTCGCCCTGCCTGCCCGTCTCCCGTGGGCGAGTGGACACAGCCAGATGCGCACTGCGCCCTGCCTGCCGGTCTCCCGTGGGTGTGTGGACATAGCCAGATCCGCACTGCGCCCTGCCTGCCCGTCTGCCGTGGGCGAGTGGACACAGCCAGATACGCACTGCGCCCTGCCTGACCGTCTGCCGTGTGTGAGTGGACACAGCCAGATCCACACTGCGCCCTGCCTGCCCGTCTGCCGTCGGCGAGTGGACACAGCCAGATCCGCACTGCGCCCTGCCTGACCTTCTGCCGTGGGCGAGTGGACACAGCCAGATCTGCACTGCGCCCTGCCTCACCGCCTGCCGGGGGTGAGTGGACACAGCCAGATCCGCACTGCGCCCAGCCTGCCCGTCTCCCCTGGGCGAGTGGACACAGCCAGATCCGCACTGTGCCCTGCCTGCCCGTCTGCCGTGGGTGAGTGGACACAGCCAGATCCGCACTGCGCCCTGCCTGACCGTCTGCCGTGGGTGAGTGGACACAGCCAGATCCACACTGCGCCCTCCCTGTCCGTCTGCCGTGGGTGAGTGGACACAGCCAGATCCGCACTGCGCCCTGCCTGCCCGTCTGCCGTGGGTGAGTGGACACAGCTAGATGCACACTGCGCCCTGCCTGCCCGTCTGCCGTGGGTGATTGGACACAGCCAGATCCGCACTGCGCCCTGCCTGACACTCTCCCGTGGGTGAGTGGACACAGCCAGATCCGCACTGCGCCCTTCCTGCCCGTCTGCCGTGGGTGAGTGGACACAGCCAGATCCGCACTGCGCCCTGCCTGCCCGTCTCCCGTGGGCGAGTGGACACAGCCAGATCCGCACTGCGCGCTGCCTACCCGTCTCCCCTGGGCGAGTGGACACAGCCAGATCCGCACTGCGCGTTGCCTGCCCGTCTGTCGTGGGCGTGTGGACACAGCCAGATCCGCACTACGCCCTGCCTGACCGTCTGCCGTGGGTGAGTGGACACAGCCAGATCCACACTGCACCCTGCCTGCCCGTCTGCCGTGGGCGAGCGGACACAGCCAGATCCGAACTGCGCCCTGCCTGACCGTCTGCCGTGGGTGAGTGGACACAGCCAGATCCGTACTTCGCCCTGCCTGCCAGTCTCCCGTGGGTGAGTGGACACAGCCAGATCCGCACTGCGCCCTGCCTGCCCGTCTCCCGTGGGCGAGTTGACACAGCCAGATCCGCACTGCGCCCTGCCTGCCGGTCTCCCGTGGGTGAGTGGACACAGCCAGATCCTTACTGCGCCCTGCCTGCCCGTCAGCCGTGGGCCAGTGGACACAGGCAGATCCGCACTGCGCCCTGCCTGACCGTCTGCCGTGTGTGAGTGGACACAGCCAGATCCGCACTGCGCCCTGCCTGCCCGTCTCCCGTCAGTGAGTGGACACAGCCAGATCCACACTGCGCCCTGCCTGCCCGTCTCCCGTGGGCGAGTGGACACAGCCAGATCCGCACTGCGCCCTGCCTGCCCGTCTCCCGTGGGCGAGTGGACACAGCCAGATCCGCACTGCGCCCTGCCTGCCCGTCTGCCGTGAGCGAGTGGACACAGCCAGATCCGCACTGCGCCCTGCCTAACCGCCTGCCGGGGGTGAGTGGACACAGCCAGATCCGCACTGCGCCCAGCCTGCCCGTCTCCCCTGGGCGAGTGGACACAGCCAGATCCGCACTGCGCCCTGCCTGACCGTCTGCCGTGGGTGAGTGGACACAAACAGATCCGCACTGCGCCCTGCCTGACCGCCTGTCGTGGGTGAGTGTTCACAGCCAGATCCGTACTGCGCCCTGCCTGCCCGTCTGCCGTGGGTCAGTGGACATAACCAGATCCACACAGCACCGTCTGTGCCCATCTCCCGTGGGTGAGTGGACACAGCCGAATTCGCACTGCGCCCTGCCTGCCTGTCTCCCGTGGCTGAGTGGACACAGCCAAATCGGCACTGCGCCCTGCCTGACCGTCTGCCGTGGGTGAGTGGACACAGCCAGATCCGCACTGCGCCCTGCCTGCCCGTCTGCCGTGGGTGAGTGGACACAGCCAGATACGCACTGCGCCCTGCTTGCCCGTCTCCCGTCAGTGAGTGGACACAGGCAGATCCGCACTGGGCCCTGCCTGCCCCTCTGACGTGGGCGAGTGGACACAGCCAGATCCGCACTGCGCCCTGCCTGACCGTCTGCCGTGGGTGAGTGGACGCAGCCAGATCCGCACTGCGCCCTGCCTGCCCGTCTCCCGTGGGCGAGTGGACACAGCCAGATCCGCACTGCGCCCTGCCTGCCCGTTTCCAGTGGGCGAGTGGACACAGCCAGATCCGCACTGCGCCCTGCCTGCCCATCTACCGTGGGCGAGTGGACACAGCCAGATCCGCACTGCGCCCTGCCTGCCCGTCTGCCGTCAGTGAGTGGACACAGGCAGATCCGCACTGGGCCCTGCCTGCCCCTCTGACGTGGGCGAGTGGACACAGCCAGATCCGCACTGCGCCCTGCCTGACCGTCTGCCGTGGGTGAGTGGACGCAGCCAGATCCGCACTGCGCCCTGCCTGCCCGTCTCCCGTGGGCGAGTGGACACAGCCAGATCCGCACTGCGCCCTGCCTGCCCGTTTCCAGTGGGCGAGTGGACACAGCCAGATCCGCACTGCGCCCTGCCTGCCCGTCTACCGTGGGCGAGTGGACACAGCCAGATCCGCACTGCGCCCTGCCTGCCCGTCTGCCGTGGGTGAGTGGACACAGCCAGATCCGCACTGCGCCCTGCCTGCCCGTCACCCGTGGGCGAGTGGACACAGCCAGATCCGCACTGCGCCCTGCCTGACCACCTGCCGTGGGTGAGTGGACACAGCCAGATCCGCACTGCGCCCTGCCTGCCCGTCTCCCGTGGGCGAGTGGACACAGCCAGATCCGCACTGCGCCCTGCCTGACCGTCTGCCGTGGGTGAGTGGACACAGCCAGATCCGCACTGCGCCCTGCCTGCCCGTCTCCCGTGGGTGAGTGGACACAGCCAGATCCGCACTGCGCCCTGCCTGACCGTCTGCCGTGGGTGAGTGGACACAGGCAGATCCGCACTGCGCCCTGTCTGCCCGTCTCCCGTGGGTGAGTGGACACAGCCAGATCCGCACTGCGCCCTGCCTGCCCGTCTCCCGTCAGTGAGTGGACACAGCCATATCCGCACTTCGCCCTGCCTGCCCGTCTCCCGTGGGCGAGTGGACACAGCCAGATGCGCACTGCGCCCTGCCTGCCGGTCTCCCGTGGGTGAGTGGACACAGCCAGATCCGCACTGCGCCCTGCCTGCCCGTCTGCCGTGGGCGAGTGGACACAGCCAGATACGCACTGCGCCCTGCCTGACCGTCTGCCATGTGTGAGTGGACACAGCCAGATCCACACTGCGCCCTGCCTGCCCGTCTGCCGTGGGCGAGTGGACACAGCCAGATCCGCACTGCGCCCTGCCTGACCTTCTGCCGTGGGCGAGTGGACACAGCCAGATCCGCACTGCGCCCTGCCTAACCGCCTGCCGGGGGTGAGTGGACACAGCCAGATCCGCACTGCGCCCAGCCTGCCCGTCTCCCCTGGGCGAGTGGACACAGCCAGATCCGCACTGTGCCCTGCCTGCCCGTCTGCCGTGGGTGAGTGGACACAGCCAGATCCGCACTGCGCCCTGCCTGACCGTCTGCCGTGGGTGAGTGGACACAGCCAGATCCACACTGCGCCCTCCCTGTCCGTCTGCCGTGGGTGAGTGGACACAGCCAGATCCGCACTGCGCCCTGCCTGCCCGTCTGCCGTGGGTGAGTGGACACAGCTAGATCCACACTGCGCCCTGCCTGCCCGTCTGCCGTGGGTGATTGGACACAGCCAGATCCGCACTGCGCCCTGCCTGACACTCTCCCGTGGGTGAGTGGACACAGCCAGATCCGCACTGCGCCCTTCCTGCCCGTCTCCCGTGGGTGAGTGGACACAGCCAGATCCGCACTGCGCCCTGCCTGCCCGTCTCCCGTGGGCGAGTGGACACAGCCAGATCCGCACTGCGCCTTGCCTGCCCGTCTCACGTGGGTGAGTGGACACAGCCAGATCCGCACTGCGCCCTACTTGCATGTCTCCCGTGGGTTAGTGGACACAGACAGATCCGCACTGCACCCTGCCTGACCGTCCTTCGTGGGTGAGTGGACACCGCCAGATCCGCACTGCGCCCTGCCTGCCCGTCTCCCGTGGGTAAGTGGACACAGCCAGATCCGCACTGCGCCCTGCCTGCCCGTCTCCCGTCAGTGAGTGAACACAGCCAGATCCGCACTGCGCCCTGCCTGCCCGTCTGCCGTGGGCGAGTGGACACAGCCAGATCCGCACTGCGCTCTGCCTGACCGTCTGCCGTGGGTGAGTGGACACAGCCAGATCCACACTGCGCCCTGCCTGCCCCTCTGCCGTGGGCGAGTGGACTCAGCCAGATCCGCACTGCGCCCTGCCTGACCGTCTGCCGTGGGTGAGTGGACACAGCCAGATCCGCACTGCGCCCTGCCTGCCCGTCTCCCGTGGGCGAGTGGACACAGCCAGATCCGCACTGCGCCCTGCCTGCCCGTTTCCAGTGGGCGAGTGGACACAGCCAGATCCGCAGTGCGCCCTGCCTGCCCGTCTGCCGTGGGCGAGTGGACACAGCCAGATCCGCACTGCGCCCTGCCTGCCCGTCTGCCGTGGGTGAGTGGACACAGCCCGATCCGCACTGCGCCCTGCCTGCCCGTCACTCGTGGGCCAGTGGACACAGCCAGATCCGCACTGCGCCCTGCCTGACCGCCTGTCGTGGGTGAGTGGACACAGCCAGATCCACACTGCGCCCTGTCTGCCCGTCTCCCGTGGGTGAGTGGACACAGCCAGATCCGCACTGCGCCCTGCCTGCCGGTCTCCCGTCAGTGAGTGGACAAAGCCAGATCCGCACTTCGCCCTGCCTGCCCGTCTCCCGTGGGCGAGTGGACACAGCCAGATCCACACAGCGCCCTGCCTGCCGGTCTCCCGTGGGTGAGTGGACACAGCCAGATCCGCACTGTGCCCTGCCTCACCGTCTGCCGTGGGTGAGTGGACACAGCCAGATCCGCACTGCGCTCTGCCTGACCGCCTGCCGTGGGTGAGTGGACACAGCCAGATCCGCACTGCGCCCAGCCTGCCCGTCTCCCCTGAGCGAGTGGACACAGCCAGATCCGCACTGCGCCCTGCCTGCCCGTCTGCCGTGGGTGAGTGGACACAGCCAGATCCGCACTGTGCCCTGCCTGACCGTCTGCCGTGGGTGAGTGGACACAGCCAGATCCACACTGCGCCCTCCCTGTCCGTCTGCCGTGGGTGAGTGGACACAGCCAGATCCGCACTGCGCCCTGCCTGCCCGTCTGCCGTGGGTGAGTGGACACAGCTAGATCCACACTGCGCCCTGCCTGCCCGTCTGCCGTGGGTGATTGGACACAGCCAGATCCGCACTGCGCCCTGCCTGACACTCTCCCGTGGGTGAGTGCACACAGCCAGATCCGCACTGCGCCCTGCCTGCTCGTCTCCCGTGGGCGAGTGGACACAGCCAGATCCGCACTGCGCGCTGCCTACCCGTCTCCCGTGGGCGAGTGGACACAGCCAGATCCGCACTGCGCATTGCCTGCCCGTCTGTCGTGGGCGAGTGGACACAGCCAGATCCGCACTACGCCCTGCCTGACCGTCTGTCGTGGGTGAGTGGACACAGCCAGATCCACACTGCACCCTGCCTGCCCGTCTGCCGTGGGCGAGCTGACACAGCCAGATCCGCACTGCGCCCTGCCTGACCGTCTGCCGTGGGTGAGTGGACACAGCCAGATCCGCACTTCGCACTGCCTGCCAGTCTCCCGTGGGTGAGTGGACACAGCCAGATCCGCACTGCGCCCGGACTGCCCGTCTCCCGTGGGCGAGTTGACACAGCCAGATCCGCACTGCGCCCTGCCTGCCGGTCTCCCGTGGGTGAGTGGACACAGCCAGATCCGCACAGCGCCCTGCCTGCCCGTCTGCCGTGGGCCAGTGGACACAGGCAGATCCGCACTGCGCCCTGCCTGACCGTATGCCGTGTGTGAGTGGACACAGCCAGATCCACACTGCGCCCTGCCTGCCCGTCTGCCGAGGGCGAGTAGACACAGCCAGATCCGCACTGCGCCCTGCCTCACCGTCCTTCGTGGGTGAGTGGACACCGCCAGATCCGCACTGCGCACTACTGCCCGTTTCCCGTGGGTGAGTGGACACAGCCAGATCCGCACTGCGCCCTGCTTGCCCGTCTCCCGTCAGTGAGTGGACACAGCCAGATCCGCACTGCGCCCTGCCTGCCCGTCTGCCGTGGGCGAGTGGACACAGCCAGATCCGCACTGTGCCCTGCCTGACCGTCTGCCGTGGGTGAGTGGACACAGCCAGATCCACACTGCGCCCTGCCTGCCCCTCTGCCGTGGGCGAGTGGACACAGCCAGATCCGCACTGCGCCCTGCCTGACCGTCTGCCGTGGGCGAGTGGACACAGCCAGATCCGCACTGCGCCCTGCCTGCCCGTCTCCCGTGGGCGAGTGGACACAGCCAGATCCGCACTGCGCCCTGCCTGCCCATCTCCAGTGGACGAGTGGACACAGCCAGATCCGCACTGCGCCCTGCCTGCACGTCTGCCGTGGGCGAGTGGACACAGCGAGATCCGCACTGCGCCCTGCCTGACCGTCTGCCGTGGGTGAGTGGACACAGCCAGATCCACACTGCGCCCTGCCTGCCCCTCTGCCATGGGCGAGTGGACACAGCCAGATCCGCACTGCGCCCTGCCTGCCCGTCTCCCGTCAGTGAGTGGACACAGCCAGATCCGCACTGCGCCCTGCCTGCCCGTCTGCCGTGAGCGAGTGGACACAGCCAGATCCGCACTGCGCCCTGCCTGACCGTCTGCCGTGGGTGAGGGGACACAGCCAGATCCACACTGCGCCCTGCCTGCCCCTCTGCCGTGGGCGAGTGGACACAGCCAGATCCGCACTGCGCCCTGCCTGACCGTCTGCCGTGGGTGAGTGGACACAGCCAGATCCGCACTGCGCCCTGCCTGCCCTTCTGCCGTGGGTGAGTGGACACAGCCAGATCCACACTGCGCCCTGCCTGCCCGTCTCCCGTGGGTGAGTGGACACAGCCAGATCCGCACTGCGCCCTGCCTGCCCGTCTGCCGTGGGTGAGTGGACACAGCCAGATCCGCACTGCGCCCTGCCTGACCGTCTGCCGTGGGTGAGTGGACACAAACAGATCCGCACTGCGCCCTGCCTGACCGCCTGTCGTGGGTGAGTGTTCAGAGCCAGATCCGTACTGCGCCCTGCCTGCCCGTCTGCCGTGGGTCAGTGGACATAACCAGATCCACACAGCACCGTCTGTGCCCATCTCCCGTGGGTGAGTGGACACAGCCGAATTCGCACTGCGCCCTGCCTGCCTGTCTCCCGTGGCTGAGTGGACACAGCCAAATCGGCACTGCGCCCTGCCTGCCCGTCTGCCGTGGGTGAGTGGACACAGCCAGATACGCACTGCGCCCTGCTTGCCCGTCTCCCGTCAGTGAGTGGACACAGGCAGATCCGCACTGCGCCCTGCCTGCCCCTCTGACGTGGGCGAGTGGACACAGCCAGATCCGCACTGCGCCCTGCCTGACCGTCTGCCGTGGGTGAGTGGACGCAGCCAGATCCGCACTGCGCCCTGCCTGCCCGTCTCCCGTGGGCGAGTGGACACAGCCAGATCCGCACTGCGCCCTGCCTGCCCGTTTCCAGTGGGCGAGTGGACACAGCCAGATCCGCACTGCGCCCTGCCTGCCCGTCTACCGTGGGCGAGTGGACACAGCCAGATCCGCACTGCGCCCTGCCGGCCCGTCTGCCGTGGGTGAGTGGACACAGCCAGATCCGCACTGCGCCCTGCCTGCCCGTCACCCGTGGGTGAGTGGACACAGCCAGATCCGCACTGCGCCCTGCCTGACCACCTGCCGTGGGTGAGTGGACACAGCCAGATCCGCACTGCGCCCTGCCTGCCCGTCTCCCGTGGGCGAGTGGACACAGCCAGATCCGCACTGCGCCCTGCCTGACCGTCTGCCGTGGGTGAGTGGACACAGCCAGATCCGCACTGCGCCCTGCCTGCCCGTCTCCCGTGGGTGAGTGGACACAGCCAGATCCGCACTGCGCCCTGCCTGACCGTCTGCCGTGGGTGAGTGGACACAGGCAGATCCGCACTGCGCCCTGTCTGCCTGTCTCCCGTGGGTGACTGGACACAGCCAGATCCGCACTGCGCCCTGCCTGCCCGTCTCCCGTCAGTGAGTGGACACAGCCAGATCCGCACTTCGCCCTGCCTGCCCGTCTCCCGTGGGCGAGTGGACACAGCCAGATGCGCACTGCGCCCTGCCTGCCGGTCTCCCGTGGGTGAGTGGACATAGCCAGATCCGCACTGCGCCCTGCCTGCCCGTCTGCCGTGGGCGAGTGGACACAGCCAGATACGCACTGCGCCCTGCCTGACCGTCTGCCGTGTGTGAGTGGACACAGCCAGATCCACACTGCGCCCTGCCTGCCCGTCTGCCGTGGGCGAGTGGACACAGCCAGATCCGCACTGCGCCCTGCCTGACCTTCTGCCGTGGGCGAGTGGACACAGCCAGATCCGCACTGCGCCCTGCCTAACCGCCTGCCGGGGGTGAGTGGACACAGCCAGATCCGCACTGCGCCCAGCCTGCCCGTCTCCCCTGGGCGAGTGGACACAGCCAGATCCGCACTGTGCCCTGCCTGCCCGTCTGCCGTGGGTGAGTGGACACAGCCAGATCCGCACTGCGCCCTGCCTGACCGTCTGCCGTGGGTGAGTGGACACAGCCAGATCCACACTGCGCCCTCCCTGTCCGTCTGCCGTGGGTGAGTGGACACAGCCAGATCCGCACTGCGCCCTGCCTGCCCGTCTGCCGTGGGTGAGTGGACACAGCTAGATGCACACTGAGCCCTGCCTGCCCGTCTGCCGTGGGTGATTGGACACAGCCAGATCCGCACTGCGCCCTGCCTGACACTCTCCCGTGGGTGAGTGGACACAGCCAGATCCGCACTGCGCCCTTCCTGCCCGTCTCCCGTGGGTGAGTGGACACAGCCAGATCCGCACTGCGCCCTGCCTAACCGCCTGCCGTGGGTGAGTGGACACAGCCAGATCCGCACTGCGCCCTGCCTGCCTGTCTCCCGTGGCTGAGTGGACACAGCCACATCGGCACTGCGCCCTGCCTGACCGTCTGCCGTGGGTGAGTGGACACAGCCAGATCCACACTGCGCCCTCCCTGTCCGTCTGCCGTGGGTGAGTGGACACAGCCAGATCCGCACTGCGCCCTGCCTGCCCGTCTCCCGTGGGCGAGTGGACACAGCCAGATCCGCACTGCGCGCTGCCTACCCGTCTCCCATGGGCGAGTGGACACAGCCAGATCCGCACTGCGCGTTGCCTGCCCGTCTGTCGTGGGCGAGTGGACACAGCCAGATCCGCACTACGCCCTGCCTGACCGTCTGCCGTGGGTGAGTGGACACAGCCAGATCCACACTGCACCCTGCCTGCCCGTCTGCCGTGAGCAGTGGACACAGCCAGATCCGCACTGCGCCCTGCCTGACCGTCTGCCGTGGGTGAGGGGACACAGCCAGATCCACACTGCGCCCTGCCTGCCCCTCTGCCGTGGGCGAGTGGACACAGCCAGATCCGCACTGCCCCCTGCCTGACCGTCTGCCGTGGGTGAGTGGACACAGCCAGATCCGCACTGCGCCCTGCCTGTCCTTCTGCCGTGGGTGAGTGGACACAGCCAGATCCGCACTGCGCCCTGCCTGCCCGTCTCCCGTGGGTGAGTGGACACAGCCAGATCCGCACTGCGCCCTGCCTGCCCGTCTGCCGTGGGTGAGTGGACACAGCCAGATCCGCACTGCGCCCTGCCTGACCGTCTGCCGTGGGTGAGTGGACACAAACAGATCCGCACTGCGCCCTGCCTGACCGCCTGTCGTGGGTGAGTGTTCACAGCCAGATCCGTACTGCGCCCTGCCTGCCCGTCTGCCGTGGGTCAGTGGACATAACCAGATCCACACAGCACCGTCTGTGCCCATCTCCCGTGGGTGAGTGGACACAGCCGAATTCGCACTGCGCCCTGCCTGCCTGTCTCCCGTGGCTGAGTGGACACAGCCAAATCGGCACTGCGCCCTGCCTGACCGTCTGCCGTGGGTGAGTGGACACAGCCAGATCCGCACTGCGCCCTGCCTGCCCGTCTGCCGTGGGCGAGTGGACACAGCCAGATACGCACTGCGCCCTGCTTGCCCGTCTCCCGTCAGTGAGTGGACACAGGCAGATCCGCACTGCGCCCTGCCTGCCCCTCTGCCGTGGGCGAGTGGACACAGCCAGATCCGCACTGCGCCCTGCCTGACCGTCTGCCGTGGGTGAGTGGACACAGCCAGATCCGCACTGCGCCCTGCCTGCCCGTCTCCCGTCAGTGAGTGGACACAGCCAGATACGCACTGCGCCCTGCTTGCCCGTCTCCCGTCAGTGAGTGGACACAGGCAGATCCGCACTGCGCCCTGCCTGCCCCTCTGCCGTGGGCGAGTGGACACAGCCAGATCCGCACTGCGCCCTGCCTGCCCGTCTGCCGTGGGTGAGTGGACACAGCCAGATCCGCACTGCGCCCTGCCTGCCCGTCACCCGTGGGCGAGTGGACACAGCCAGATCCGCACTGCGCCCTGCCTGCCCGTCTCCCGTGGGCGAGTGGACACAGCCAGATCCGCACTGCGCCCTGCCTGACCGTCTGCCGTGGGTGAGTGGACACAGCCAGATCCGCACTGCGCCCTGCCTGCCCGTCTCCCGTGGGTGAGTGGACACAGCCAGGTCCGCACTGCGCCCTGCCTGACCGTCTGCCGTGGGTGAGTGGACACAGGCAGATCCGCACTGCGCCCTGTCTGCCCGTCTCCCGTGGGTGAGTGGACACAGCCAGATCCGCACTGCGCCCTGCCTGCCCGTCTCCCGTCAGTGAATGGACACAGCCAGATCCGCACTTCGCCCTGCCTGCCCGTCTCCCGTGGGCGAGTGGACACAGCCAGATGCGCACTGCGCCCTGCCTGCCGGTCTCCCGTGGGTGAGTGGACACAGCCAGATCCGCACTGCGCCCTGCCTGCCCGTCTGCCGTGGGCGATTGGACACAGCCAGATACGCACTGCGCCCTGCCTGACCGTCTGCCGTGTGTGAGTGGACACAGCCAGATCCACACTGCGCCCTGCCTGCCCGTCTGCCGTGGGCGAGTGGACACAGCCAGATCCGCACTGCGCCCTGCCTGACCTTCTGCCGTGGGCGAGTGGACACAGCCAGATCCGCACTGCGCCCTGCCTAACCGCCTGCCGGGGGTGAGTGGACACAGCCAGATCCGCACTACGCCCAGCCTGCCCGTATCCCCTGGGCGAGTGGACACAGCCAGATCCGCACTGTGCCCTGCCTGCCCGTCTGCCGTGGGTGAGTGGACACAGCCAGATCCGCACTGCGCCCTGCCTGACCGTCTGCCGTGGGTGAGTGGACACAGCCAGATCCACACTGCGCCCTCCCTGTCCGTCTGCCGTGGGTGAGTGGACACAGCCAGATCCGCACTGCGCCCTGCCTGCCCGTCTGCCGTGGGTGAGTGGACACAGCTAGATCCACACTGCGCCCTGCCTGCCCGTCTGCCGTGGGTGATTGGACACAGCCAGATCCGCACTGCGCCCTGCCTGACACTCTCCCGTGGGTGAGTGGACACAGCCAGATCCGCACTGCGCCCTTCCTGCCCGTCTCCCGTGGGTGAGTGGACACAGCCAGATCCGCACTGCGCCCTGCCTGCCCGTCTCCCGTGGGCGAGTGGACACAGCCAGATCCGCACTGCGCCCTGCCTGCCCGTCTCCCGTCGGCGAGTTGACACAGCCAGATCCGCACTGCGCCCTGCCTGCCGGTCTCCCGTGGGTGAGTGGACACAGCCAGATCCTTACTGCGCCCTGCCTGCCCGTCTGCCGTGGGCCAGTGGACACAGGCAGATCCGCACTGCGCCCTGCCTGACAGTCTGCCGTGTGTGAGTGGACACAGCCAGATCCACACTGCGCCCTGCCTGCCCGTCTGCCGAGGGCGAGTAGACACAGCCAGATCCGCACTGCGCCCTGCCTGACGGTCTGCCGTGGGCGAGTTTACACAGCCAGATCCGCACTGCGCCCTGCCTGACCGTCTGCCGTGGGTGAGTGGACACAGGCAGATCCGCACTGCGCCCTGTCTGCCCGTCTCCCGTGGGTGAGTGGACACAGCCAGATCCACACTGCGCCCTGCCTGACCGTCTGCCGTGGGTGAGTGGACACAGGCAGATCCGCACTGCGCCCTGTCTGCCCGTCTCCCGTGGGTGAGTGGACACAGCCAGATCCACACTGCGCCCTGCCTGACCGTCTGCCGTGGGTGAGTGGACACAGCCAGATCCGCACTGCGCCCTGCCTGCCGGTCTCCCGTGGGTGAGTGGACACAGCCAGATCCTTACTGCGCCCTGCCTGCCCGTCTGCCGTGGGCCAGTGGACACAGGCAGATCTGCACTGCGCCCTGCCTGACAGTCTGCCGTGTGTGAGTGGACACAGCCAGATCCACACTGCGCCCTGCCTGCCCGTCTGCCGAGGGCGAGTAGACACAGCCAGATCCGCACTGCGCCCTGCCTGACGGTCTGCCGTGGGCGAGTTTACACAGCCAGATCCGCACTGCGCCCTGCCTGACCGTCTGCCGTGGGTGAGTGGACACAGGCAGATCCGCACTGCGCCCTGTCTGCCCGTCTCCCGTGGGTGAGTGGACACAGCCAGATCCACACTGCGCCCTGCCTGACCGTCTGCCGTGGGTGAGTGGACACAGGCAGATCCGCACTGCGCCCTGTCTGCCCGTCTCCCGTGGGTGAGTGGACACAGCCAGATCCGCACTGCGCCCTGCCTGACCGTCTGCCGTGGGTGAGTGGACACAGGCAGATACGCACTGCGCCCTGTCTGCCCGTCTCCCGTGGGTGAGTGGACACAGCCAGATCCAAACTGCGCCCTGCCTGCCCGTCTGCCGTGGGCGAGTGGACACAGCCAGATCCGCACTGCGCCCTGCCTGACCTTCTGCCGTGGGCGAGTGGACACAGCCAGATCCGCACTGCGCCCTGCCTAACCGCCTGCCGGGGGTGAGTGGACACAGCCAGATCCGCACTGCGCCCAGCCTGCCCGTCTCCCCTGGGCGAGTGGACACAGCCAGATCCGCACTGTGCCCTGCCTGCCCGTCTGCCGTGGGTGAGTGGACACAGCCAGATCCGCACTGCGCCCTGCCTGACCGTCTGCCGTGGGTGAGTGGACACAGCCAGATCCACACTGCGCCCTCCCTGTCCGTCTGCCGTGGGTGAGTGGACACGCCAGATCCTTACTGCGCCCTGCCTGCCCGTCTGCCGTGGGCCAGTGGACACAGGCAGATCCGCACTGCGCCCTGCCTGCCCGTCTCCCGTGGGCGAGTGGACACAGCCAGATCCGCACTGCGCCCTGCCTGCCCGTCTCCCGTGGGCGAGTGGACACAGCCAGATCCGCACTGCGCCCTGCCTGCCCGTCTGCCGTGAGCGAGTGGACACAGCCAGATCCGCACTGCGCCCTGCCTAACCGCCTGCCGGGGGTGAGTGGACACAGCCACATCCGCACTGCGCCCAGCCTGCCCGTCTCCCCTGGGCGAGTGGACACAGCCAGATCCGCACTGTGCCCTGCCTGCCCGTCTGCCGTGGTTGAGTGGACACAGCCAGATCCGCACTGCGCCCTGCCTGACCGTCTGCCGTGGGTGAGTGGACACAGCCAGATCCACACTGCGCCCTCCCTGTCCGTCTGCCGTGGGTGAGTGGACACAGCCAGATCCGCACTGCGCCCTGCCTGCCCGTCTCCCGTGGGCGAGTGGACACAGCCAGATCCGCACTGCGCGCTGCCTACCCGTCTCCCATGGGCGAGTGGACACAGCCAGATCCGCACTGCGCGTTGCCTGCCCGTCTGTCGTGGGCGAGTGGACACAGCCAGATCCGCACTACGCCCTGCCTGACCGTCTGCCGTGGGTGAGTGGACACAGCCAGATCCACACTGCACCCTGCCTGCCCGTCTGCCGTGAGCAGTGGACACAGCCAGATCCGCACTGCGCCCTGCCTGACCGTCTGCCGTGGGTGAGGGGACACAGCCAGATCCACACTGCGCCCTGCCTGCCCCTCTGCCGTGGGCGAGTGGACACAGCCAGATCCGCACTGCGCCCTGCCTGACCGTCTGCCGTGGGTGAGTGGACACAGCCAGATCCGCACTGCGCCCTGCCTGTCCTTCTGCCGTGGGTGAGTGGACACAGCCAGATCCGCACTGCGCCCTGCCTGCCCGTCTCCCGTGGGTGAGTGGACACAGCCAGATCCGCACTGCGCCCTGCCTGCCCGTCTGCCGTGGGTGAGTGGACACAGCCAGATCCGCACTGCGCCCTGCCTGACCGTCTGCCGTGGGTGAGTGGACACAAACAGATCCGCACTGCGCCCTGCCTGACCGCCTGTCGTGGGTGAGTGTTCACAGCCAGATCCGTACTGCGCCCTGCCTGCCCATCTGCCGTGGGTCAGTGGACATAACCAGATCCACACAGCACCGTCTGTGCCCATCTCCCGTGGGTGAGTGGACACAGCCGAATTCGCACTGCGCCCTGCCTGCCTGTCTCCCGTGGCTGAGTGGACACAGCCAAATCGGCACTGCGCCCTGCCTGACCGTCTGCCGTGGGTGAGTGGACACAGCCAGATCCGCACTGCGCCCTGCCTGCCCGTCTGCCGTGGGCGAGTGGACACAGCCAGATACGCACTGCGCCCTGCTTGCCCGTCTCCCGTCAGTGAGTGGACACAGGCAGATCCGCACTGCGCCCTGCCTGCCCCTCTGCCGTGGGCGAGTGGACACAGCCAGATCCGCACTGCGCCCTGCCTGACCGTCTGCCGTGGGTGAGTGGACACAGCCAGATCCGCACTGCGCCCTGCCTGCCCGTCTGCCGTGGGCCAGTGGACACAGGCAGATCTGCACTGCGCCCTGCCTGACAGTCTGCCGTGTGTGAGTGGACACAGCCAGATCCACACTGCGCCCTGCCTGCCCGTCTGCCGAGGGCGAGTAGACACAGCCAGATCCGCACTGCGCCCTGCCTGACGGTCTGCCGTGGGCGAGTTTACACAGCCAGATCCGCACTGCGCCCTGCCTGACCGTCTGCCGTGGGTGAGTGGACACAGGCAGATCCGCACTGCGCCCTGTCTGCCCGTCTCCCGTGGGTGAGTGGACACAGCCAGATCCACACTGCGCCCTGCCTGACCGTCTGCCGTGGGTGAGTGGACACAGGCAGATCCGCACTGCGCCCTGTCTGCCCGTCTCCCGTGGGTGAGTGGACACAGCCAGATCCGCACTGCGCCCTGCCTGACCGTCTGCCGTGGGTGAGTGGACACAGGCAGATCCGCACTGCGCCCTGTCTGCCCGTCTCCCGTGGGTGAGTGGACACAGCCAGATCCAAACTGCGCCCTGCCTGCCCGTCTGCCGTGGGCGAGTGGACACAGCCAGATCCGCACTGCGCCCTGCCTGACCTTCTGCCGTGGGCGAGTGGACACAGCCAGATCCGCACTGCGCCCTGCCTAACCGCCTGCCGGGGGTGAGTGGACACAGCCAGATCCGCACTGCGCCCAGCCTGCCCGTCTCCCCTGGGCGAGTGGACACAGCCAGATCCGCACTGTGCCCTGCCTGCCCGTCTGCCGTGGGTGAGTGGACACAGCCAGATCCGCACTGCGCCCTGCCTGACCGTCTGCCGTGGGTGAGTGGACACAGCCAGATCCACACTGCGCCCTCCCTGTCCGTCTGCCGTGGGTGAGTGGACACGCCAGATCCTTACTGCGCCCTGCCTGCCCGTCTGCCGTGGGCCAGTGGACACAGGCAGATCCGCACTGCGCCCTGCCTGCCCGTCTCCCGTGGGCGAGTGGACACAGCCAGATCCGCACTGCGCCCTGCCTGCCCGTCTCCCGTGGGCGAGTGGACACAGCCAGATCCGCACTGCGCCCTGCCTGCCCGTCTGCCGTGAGCGAGTGGACACAGCCAGATCCGCACTGCGCCCTGCCTAACCGCCTGCCGGGGGTGAGTGGACACAGCCACATCCGCACTGCGCCCAGCCTGCCCGTCTCCCCTGGGCGAGTGGACACAGCCAGATCCGCACTGTGCCCTGCCTGCCCGTCTGCCGTGGTTGAGTGGACACAGCCAGATCCGCACTGCGCCCTGCCTGACCGTCTGCCGTGGGTGAGTGGACACAGCCAGATCCACACTGCGCCCTCCCTGTCCGTCTGCCGTGGGTGAGTGGACACAGCCAGATCCGCACTGCGCCCTGCCTGCCCGTCTCCCGTGGGCGAGTGGACACAGCCAGATCCGCACTGCGCGCTGCCTACCCGTCTCCCATGGGCGAGTGGACACAGCCAGATCCGCACTGCGCGTTGCCTGCCCGTCTGTCGTGGGCGAGTGGACACAGCCAGATCCGCACTACGCCCTGCCTGACCGTCTGCCGTGGGTGAGTGGACACAGCCAGATCCACACTGCACCCTGCCTGCCCGTCTGCCGTGAGCAGTGGACACAGCCAGATCCGCACTGCGCCCTGCCTGACCGTCTGCCGTGGGTGAGGGGACACAGCCAGATCCACACTGCGCCCTGCCTGCCCCTCTGCCGTGGGCGAGTGGACACAGCCAGATCCGCACTGCGCCCTGCCTGACCGTCTGCCGTGGGTGAGTGGACACAGCCAGATCCGCACTGCGCCCTGCCTGTCCTTCTGCCGTGGGTGAGTGGACACAGCCAGATCCGCACTGCGCCCTGCCTGCCCGTCTCCCGTGGGTGAGTGGACACAGCCAGATCCGCACTGCGCCCTGCCTGCCCGTCTGCCGTGGGTGAGTGGACACAGCCAGATCCGCACTGCGCCCTGCCTGACCGTCTGCCGTGGGTGAGTGGACACAAACAGATCCGCACTGCGCCCTGCCTGACCGCCTGTCGTGGGTGAGTGTTCACAGCCAGATCCGTACTGCGCCCTGCCTGCCCATCTGCCGTGGGTCAGTGGACATAACCAGATCCACACAGCACCGTCTGTGCCCATCTCCCGTGGGTGAGTGGACACAGCCGAATTCGCACTGCGCCCTGCCTGCCTGTCTCCCGTGGCTGAGTGGACACAGCCAAATCGGCACTGCGCCCTGCCTGACCGTCTGCCGTGGGTGAGTGGACACAGCCAGATCCGCACTGCGCCCTGCCTGCCCGTCTGCCGTGGGCGAGTGGACACAGCCAGATACGCACTGCGCCCTGCTTGCCCGTCTCCCGTCAGTGAGTGGACACAGGCAGATCCGCACTGCGCCCTGCCTGCCCCTCTGCCGTGGGCGAGTGGACACAGCCAGATCCGCACTGCGCCCTGCCTGACCGTCTGCCGTGGGTGAGTGGACACAGCCAGATCCGCACTGCGCCCTGCCTGCCCGTCTCCCGTCAGTGAGTGGACACAGCCAGATACGCACTGCGCCCTGCTTGCCCGTCTCCCGTCAGTGAGTGGACACAGGCAGATCCGCACTGCGCCCTGCCTGCCCCTCTGCCGTGGGCGAGTGGACACAGCCAGATCCGCACTGCGCCCTGCCTGACCGTCTGCCGTGGGCGAGTGGACACAGCCAGATCCGCACTGCGCCCTGCCTGCCCGTTTCCAGTGGGCGAGTGGACACAGCCAGATCCGCACTGCGCCCTGCCTGCCCGTCTACCGTGGGCGAGTGGACACAGCCAGATCCGCACTGCGCCCTGCCTGCCCGTCTGCCGTGGGTGAGTGGACACAGCCAGATCCGCACTGCGCCCTGCCTGCCCGTCACCCGTGGGCGAGTGGACACAGCCAGATCCGCACTGCGCCCTGCCTGCCCGTCTCCCGTGGGCGAGTGGACACAGCCAGATGCGCACTGCGCCCTGCCTGACCGTCTGCCGTGGGTGAGTGGACACAGCCAGATCCGCACTGCGCCCTGCCTGCCCGTCTCCCGTGGGTGAGTGGACACAGCCAGGTCCGCACTGCGCCCTGCCTGACCGTCTGCCGTGGGTGAGTGGACACAGGCAGATCCGCACTGCGCCCTGTCTGCCCGTCTCCCGTGGGTGAGTGGACACAGCCAGATCCGCACTGCGCCCTGCCTGCCCGTCTCCCGTCAGTGAATGGACACAGCCAGATCCGCACTTCGCCCTGCCTGCCCGTCTCCCGTGGGCGAGTGGACACAGCCAGATGCGCACTGCGCCCTGCCTGCCGGTCTCCCGTGGGTGAGTGGACACAGCCAGATCCGCACTGCGCCCTGCCTGCCCGTCTGCCGTGGGCGATTGGACACAGCCAGATACGCACTGCGCCCTGCCTGACCGTCTGCCGTGTGTGAGTGGACACAGCCAGATCCACACTGCGCCCTGCCTGCCCGTCTGCCGTGGGCGAGTGGACACAGCCAGATCCGCACTGCGCCCTGCCTGACCTTCTGCCGTGGGCGAGTGGACACAGCCAGATCCGCACTGCGCCCTGCCTAACCGCCTGCCGGGGGTGAGTGGACACAGCCAGATCCGCACTACGCCCAGCCTGCCCGTATCCCCTGGGCGAGTGGACACAGCCAGATCCGCACTGTGCCCTGCCTGCCCGTCTGCCGTGGGTGAGTGGACACAGCCAGATCCGCACTGCGCCCTGCCTGACCGTCTGCCGTGGGTGAGTGGACACAGCCAGATCCACACTGCGCCCTCCCTGTCCGTCTGCCGTGGGTGAGTGGACACAGCCAGATCCGCACTGCGCCCTGCCTGCCCGTCTGCCGTGGGTGAGTGGACACAGCTAGATCCACACTGCGCCCTGCCTGCCCGTCTGCCGTGGGTGATTGGACACAGCCAGATCCGCACTGCGCCCTGCCTGACACTCTCCCGTGGGTGAGTGGACACAGCCAGATCCGCACTGCGCCCTTCCTGCCCGTCTCCCGTGGGTGAGTGGACACAGCCAGATCCGCACTGCGCCCTGCCTGCCCGTCTCCCGTGGGCGAGTGGACACAGCCAGATCCGCACTGCGCGCTGCCTACCCGTCTCCCGTGGGCGAGTGGACACAGCCAGATCCGCACTGCGCGTTGCCTGCCCGTCTGTCGTGGGCGAGTGGACACAGCCAGATCCGCACTACGCCCTGCCTGACCGTCTGCCGTGGGTGAGTGGACACAGCCAGATCCACACTGCACCCTGCCTGCCCGTCTGCCGTGGGCGAGCGGACACAGCCAGATCCGAACTGCGCCCTGCCTGACCGTCTGCCGTGGGTGAGTGGACACAGCCAGATCCGTACTTCGCCCTGCCTGCCAGTCTCCCGTGGGTGAGTGGACACAGCCAGATCCGCACTGCGCCCTGCCTGCCCGTCTCCCGTCGGCGAGTTGACACAGCCAGATCCGCACTGCGCCCTGCCTGCCGGTCTCCCGTGGGTGAGTGGACACAGCCAGATCCTTACTGCGCCCTGCCTGCCCGTCTGCCGTGGGCCAGTGGACACAGGCAGATCCGCACTGCGCCCTGCCTGACAGTCTGCCGTGTGTGAGTGGACACAGCCAGATCCACACTGCGCCCTGCCTGCCCGTCTGCCGAGGGCGAGTAGACACAGCCAGATCCGCACTGCGCCCTGCCTGACGGTCTGCCGTGGGCGAGTTTACACAGCCAGATCCGCACTGCGCCCTGCCTAACCGCCTGCCGTGGGTGAGTGGACACAGCCAGATCCGCACTGCGCCCTACCTGCCCGTCTCCCGTGGGTGAGTGGACACAGCCAGATCCGCACTGCGCCCTGCCTGCCCGTCTCCCGTGGGCGAGTGGACACAGGCAGATCCGCACTGCGCCCTGCCTTCCCATCTCCAGTGGACGAGTGGACACAGTCAGATCCGCACTGCGCCCTGCCTGCCCGTCTGCCATGGGCGAGTGGACACAGCCAGATCCGCACTGTGCCCCGCCTGCCCGTCTGCCGTGGGCGAGTGGACACAGCGAGATCCGCACTGCGCCCTGCCTGTCCGTCTGCCGTGGGCGTTGGACACAGCCAGATCCGCACTGCGCCCTGCCTGACCGCCTGTCGTGGGTGAGTGGTCACAGCCAGATCCGTACTGCGCCCTGCCAGCCCGTCTGCCGTGGGTCAGTGGACATAACCAGATCCACACAGCACCGTCTGTGCCCATCTCCCGTGGGTGAGTGGACACAGCCGAATCCGCACTGCGCCCTGCCTGCCTGTCTCCCGTGGCTGAGTGGACACAGCCACATCGGCACTGCGCCCTGCCTGACCGTCTGCCGTGGGTGAGTGGACACAGCCAAATCCACACTGCGCCCTGCCTGCCCGTCTCCCGTGGGTGAGTGGACACAGCCAGATCCGCACTGCGCCCTGTCTGCCCGTCTCCCGTCAGTGAGTGGACACAGCCAGATCCACACTGCGCCCTGCCTGCCCGTCTCCCGTGGGCGAGTGGACACAGCCAGATCCGCACTGCGCCCTGCCTGCCCATCTCCCGTGGGCGAGTGGACACAGCCAGATCCGCACTGCGCCCTGCCTGACCGTCTGCCGTGAGCGAGTGGACACAGCCAGATCCGCACTGCGCCCTGCCTAACCGCCTGCCGGGGGTGAGTGGACACAGCCAGATCCGCACTGCGCCCAGCCTGCCCGTCTCCCCTGGGCGAGTGGACACAGCCAGATTCGCACTGCGCCCTGCCTGCCCGTCTCCCGTGGGCGAGTTGACACAGCCAGATCCGCACTGCGCCCTGCCTGCCGGTCTCCCGTGGGTGAGTGGACACAGCCAGATCCTTACTGCGCCCTGCCTGCCCGTCTGCCGTGGGCCAGTGGACACAGGCAGATCCGCACTGCGCCCTGCCTGACCGTCTGCCGTGTGTGAGTGGACACAGCCAGATCCACACTGCGCCCTGCCTGCCCGTCTGCCGAGGGCGAGTAGACACAGCCAGATCCGCACTGCGCCCTGCCTGACCGTCTGCCGTGGGCGAGTTGACACAGCCAGATCCGCACTGCGCCCTGCCTAACCGCCTGCCGTGGGTGAGTGGACACAGCCAGATCCGCACTGCGCCCTACCTGCCCGTCTCCCGTGGGTGAGTGGACACAGCCAGATCCGCACTGCACCCTGCCTGACCGTCCTTCGTGGGTGAGTGGACACCGCCAGATCCGCACTGCGCCCTACTGCCCGTTTCCCGTGGGTGAGTGGACACAGCCAGATCCGCACTGCGCCCTGCCTGCCCGTCTCCCGTGGGCGAGTGGACACAGGCAGATCCGCACTGCGCCCTGCCTGCCCATCTCCAGTGGACGAGTGGACACAGCCAGATCCGCACTGCGCCCTGCCTGCCCGTCTGCCATAGGCGAGTGGACACAGCGAGATCCGTACTGCGCCCTGCCTGACCGCCTGTCGTGGGTGAGTGGTCACAGCCAGATTCGTACTGCGCCCTGCCAGCCCGTCTGCCGTGGGTCAGTGGACATAAACAGATCCACACAGCACCGTCTGTGCCCATCTCCCGTGGGTGAGTGGACACAGCCGAATCCGCACTGCGCCCTGCCTGCCTGTCTCCCGTGGCTGAGTGGACACAGCCACATCGGCACTGCGCCCTGCCTGACCGTCTGCCGTTGGTGAGTGGACACAGCCAAATCCACACTGCGCCCTGCCTGCCCGTCTCCCGTGGGCGAGTGGACACAGCCAGATCCGCACTGCGCCCAGCCTGCCCGTCTGCCATGGGCGAGTGGACACAGCCAGATCCGCACTGTGCCCTGCCTGCCCGTCTGCCGAGGGCGAGTGGACACAGCGAGATCCGCACTGCGCCCTGCCTGACCGTCTGCCGTAGGCGAGTGGACACAGCCAGATCCGCACTGCGCCCTGCCTGACCGCCTTTCGTGGGTGAGTGGTCACAGCCAGATCCGTACTGCGCCCTGCCAGCCCGTCTGCCGTGGGTCAGTGGACATAACCAGATCCACACAGCGCCGTCTGTGCCCATCTCCCGTGGGTTAATGGACACAGCCGAATCCGCACTGCGCCCTGCCTGCCTGTCTCCCGTGGCTGAGTGGACACAGCCACATCGGCACTGCGCCCTGCCTGACCGTCTGCCGTGGGTGAGTGGACACAGCCAGATCCACACTGCGCCCTGCCTGCCCGTCTCCCGTGGGTGAGTGGACACTGCCAGATCCGCACTGCGCCCTGCCTGCCCGTCTCCCGTCAGTGAGTGGACACTGCCAGATCCGCACTGCGCCCTGCCTGCCCGTCTGCCGTGAGCGAGTGGACACAGCCAGATCCGCACTGCACCCTGCCTGACCGTCTGCCGTGGGTGAGGGGACACAGCCAGATACACACTGCGCCCTGCCTGCCCCTCTGCCGTGGGCGAGTGGACACAGCCAGGTCCGCACTGCGCCCTGCCTGACCGTCTGCCGTGGGTGAGTGGACACAGCCAGATCCGCACTGCGCCCTGCCTGCCCTTCTGCCGTGGGTGAGTGGACACAGCCAGATCCGCACTGCGCCCTGCCTGACCGCCTGTCGTGGGTGAGTGGTCACAGCCAGTTCCGTACTGCGCCCTGCCTGCCCGTCTGCCGTGGGTCAGTGGACATAACCAGATCCACACAGCACCGTCTGTGCCCATCTCCCGTGGGTGAGTGGACACAGCCGAATTCGCACTGCGCCCTGCCTGCCTGTCTCCCGTGACTGAGTGGACACAGCCACATCGGCACTGCGCCCTGCCTGACCGTCTGCCGTGGGTGAGTGGACACACCCAGATCCGCACTGCGCCCTGCCTGCCCGTCTGCCGTGGGCGAGTGGACACAGCCAGATCCGCACTGCGCCCTGCTTGCCTGTCTCCCGTCAGTGAGTGGACACAGCCAGATCCGCACTGCGCCCTGCCTGCCCGTCTGCCGTGGGCGAGTGGACACAGCCAGATCCACACTGCGCCCTGCCTTACCGTCTGCCGTGGGTGAGTGGACACAGCCAGATCCACACTGCGCCCTGCCTGCCCCTCTGCCGTGGGCGACTGGACACAGCCAGATGCGCACTGCGCCCTGCCTGACCGTCTGCCGTGGGTGAGTGGACACAGCCAGATCCGCACTTTGCCCTGCCTGCCCGGCTCCTGTGGGCGAGTGGACACAGCCAGATACGCACTGCACCCTGCCTGCCCATCTCCAGTGGGCGAGTGGACACAGCCAGATCCGCACTGCGCCCTGCCTGCCCGTCTGCCGTGGGCGAGTGGACACAGCCAGATCCGCACTGTGCCCTGCCTGCCCTTCTGCCGTGGGCGAGTGGACACAGCGAGATCCGCATTGCGCCCTGCCTGCCCGTCTCCCGTCAGTGAGTGGACACAGCCAGATCCGCACTGCGCCCTGCCTGACCGTCTGCCGTGGGCGAGTGGACACAGCCAGATCCGCACTGCGCCCTGCCTGACCGCCTGTCGTGGGTGAGTGGTCACAGCCAGATTCGTACTGCGCCCTGCCAGCCCGTCTGCCGTGGGTCAGTGGACATAAACAGATCCACACAGCACCGTCTGTGCCCATCTCCCGTGGGTGAGTGGACACAGCCGAATCCGCACTGCGCCCTGCCTGCCTGTCTCCCGTGGCTGAGTGGACACAGCCACATCGGCACTGCGCCCTGCCTGACCGTCTGCCGTTGGTGAGTGGACACAGCCAAATCCACACTGCGCCCTGCCTGCCCGTCTCCCGTGGGCGAGTGGACACAGCCAGATCCGCACTGCGCCCAGCCTGCCCGTCTGCCATGGGCGAGTGGACACAGCCAGATCCGCACTGTGCCCTGCCTGCCCGTCTGCCGAGGGCGAGTGGACACAGCGAGATCCGCACTGCGCCCTGCCTGACCGTCTGCCGTAGGCGAGTGGACACAGCCAGATCCGCACTGCGCCCTGCCTGACCGCCTTTCGTGGGTGAGTGGTCACAGCCAGATCCGTACTGCGCCCTGCCAGCCCGTCTGCCGTGGGTCAGTGGACATAACCAGATCCACACAGCGCCGTCTGTGCCCATCTCCCGTGGGTTAATGGACACAGCCGAATCCGCACTGCGCCCTGCCTGCCTGTCTCCCGTGGCTGAGTGGACACAGCCACATCGGCACTGCGCCCTGCCTGACCGTCTGCCGTGGGTGAGTGGACACAGCCAGATCCACACTGCGCCCTGCCTGCCCGTCTCCCGTGGGTGAGTGGACACTGCCAGATCCGCACTGCGCCCTGCCTGCCCGTCTCCCGTCAGTGAGTGGACACTGCCAGATCCGCACTGCGCCCTGCCTGCCCGTCTGCCGTGAGCGAGTGGACACAGCCAGATCCGCACTGCACCCTGCCTGACCGTCTGCCGTGGGTGAGGGGACACAGCCAGATACACACTGCGCCCTGCCTGCCCCTCTGCCGTGGGCGAGTGGACACAGCCAGGTCCGCACTGCGCCCTGCCTGACCGTCTGCCGTGGGTGAGTGGACACAGCCAGATCCGCACTGCGCCCTGCCTGCCCTTCTGCCGTGGGTGAGTGGACACAGCCAGATCCGCACTGCGCCCTGCCTGACCGCCTGTCGTGGGTGAGTGGTCACAGCCAGTTCCGTACTGCGCCCTGCCTGCCCGTCTGCCGTGGGTCAGTGGACATAACCAGATCCACACAGCACCGTCTGTGCCCATCTCCCGTGGGTGAGTGGACACAGCCGAATTCGCACTGCGCCCTGCCTGCCTGTCTCCCGTGACTGAGTGGACACAGCCACATCGGCACTGCGCCCTGGCTGACCGTCTGCCGTGGGTGAGTGGACACACCCAGATCCGCACTGCGCCCTGCCTGCCCGTCTGCCGTGGGCGAGTGGACACAGCCAGATCCGCACTGCGCCCTGCTTGCCTGTCTCCCGTCAGTGAGTGGACACAGCCAGATCCGCACTGCGCCCTGCCTGCCCGTCTGCCGTGGGCGAGTGGACACAGCCAGATCCACACTGCGCCCTGCCTTACCGTCTGCCGTGGGTGAGTGGACACAGCCAGATCCACACTGCGCCCTGCCTGCCCCTCTGCCGTGGGCGACTGGACACAGCCAGATGCGCACTGCGCCCTGCCTGACCGTCTGCCGTGGGTGAGTGGACACAGCCAGATCCGCACTTTGCCCTGCCTGCCCGGCTCCTGTGGGCGAGTGGACACAGCCAGATACGCACTGCACCCTGCCTGCCCATCTCCAGTGGGCGAGTGGACACAGCCAGATCCGCACTGCGCCCTGCCTGCCCGTCTGCCGTGGGCGAGTGGACACAGCCAGATCCGCACTGTGCCCTGCCTGCCCTTCTGCCGTGGGCGAGTGGACACAGCGAGATCCGCATTGCGCCCTGCCTGCCCGTCTCCCGTCAGTGAGTGGACACAGCCAGATCCGCACTGCGCCCTGCCTGCCCGTCTGCCGTGAGCGAGTGGACACAGCCAGATCCGCACTGCGCCCTGCCTGCCCGTCTCCCCTGGGTGAGTGGACACAGCCAGATCCACACTGCGCCCTGCCTGCCCCTCTGCCGTGGGCGAGTGGACACAGCCAGATCCGCACTGCGCCCTGCCTGACCGTCTGCCGTGGGTGAGTGGACACAGCCAAATCCACACTGCGCCCTGCCTGCCCCTCTGCGGTGGGCGAGGGGACACAGCCAGATCCGCACTGTGCCCTGCCTGACCGTCTGCCGTGGGTGAGTGGACACAGCCAGATCCGCACTGCGCCCTGCCTGACCGTCTGGGGTGGGTGAGTGGACACAGCCAGATCCACACTGCGCCCTGCCTGCCCGTCTGCCGTGGGCGAGTGGACACAGCCAGATCCGCACTGCGCCCTGCCTGCCCGTCTCCCGTCAGTGAGTGGACACAGCCAGATCCGCACTGCGCCCTGCCTGTCCGTCTGCCGTGAGCGAGTGGACATAGCCAGATCCGCACTGCGCCCTGCCTGATCGTCTGCCGTGGGTGACTGGACACAGCCAGAACCACACTGCGCCCTGCCTGCCCCTCTGCTGTGGGCGAGTGGACACAGCCAGATCCGCACTGCGCCCTGCCTGACCGTCTGCCGTGGGTGAGTGGACACAGCCAGATCCGCACTGCGCCCTGCCTGCCCGTCTGCCGTGGGTGAGTGGACACAGCCAGATCCGCACTCCGCCTTGCCTGCCAGTCTCCCGTCAGTGAGTGGACACAGCCAGATCCGCACTGCGCCCTGCCTGCCCGTCTCCCGTGGGTGAGTGGACACAGCCATATCCGCACTGCGCCCTGCCTGCCCGTCTCCAGTGGGCGAGTGGACACAGCCAGATCCGCACTGCGCCCTGCCTGCCCGTCTGCCGTGGGTGAGTGGACACAGCCAGATCCGCACTGCGCCTTGCCTGCCCGTCTCACGTGGGTGAGTGGACACAGCCAGATCCGCACTGCGCCCTACCTGCCCGTCTCCCGTGGGTGAGTGGACACAGCCAGATCCGCACTGCACCCTGCCTGACCGTCCTTCGTGGGTGAGTGGACACCGCCAGACCCGCACTGCGCCCTGCCTGCCCGTCGCCCGTGGGTGAGTGGACACTGCCAGATCCGCACTGCGCCCTGCCTACCCGTCTCCCGTCAGTGAGTGGACACAGCCAGATCTGCACTGCGCCCTGCCTGCCCGTCTGCCGTGGGCGAGTGGACACAGCCAGATCCGCACTGCGCCCTGCCTGACCGTCTACCGTGGGCGAGTGGACACAGCCAGATCCGCACTGCGCCCTGCCTGCCCCTCTGCCGTGGGCGAGTGGACACAGCCAGATCCGCACTGCGCCCTGCCTGACCGTCTGCCGTGGGTGAGTGGACACAGCCAGATCCGCCCTGCGCCCTGCCTGCCCGTCTCCCGTGGGTGAGTGGACACAGCCAGATCCGCACTGCGCCCTGCCTGCCCGTCTCCAGTGGGCCAGTGGACACAGCCAGATCCGCACTGCGCCCTGCCTGCCCGTCTGCCGTGGGCGAGTGGACACAGCCAGATCCGCACTGCGCCCTGCCTGCCCGTCTGCCGTGGGTGAGTGGACACAGCCAGATCCGCACTGCGCCCTGCCTGACCGCCTGCCGTGGGTGAGTGGACACAGCCAGATCCGCACTGCGCCCTACCTGCCCGTCTCCCGTGGGTGAGTGGACACAGCCAGATCCGCACTGCACCCTGCCTGACCGTCCTTCGTGGGTGAGTGGACACCACCAGATCCGCACTGCGCCCTGCCTGCCCGTCGCCCGTGGGTGAGTGGACACTGCCAGATCCGCACTGCGCCCTGCCTACCCGTCTCCCGTCAGTGAGTGGACACAGCCAGATCCGCACTGCGCCCTGCCTGCCCGTCTGCCGTGGGCGAGTGGACACAGCCAGATCCGCACTGCGCCCTGCCTGACCGTCTACCGTGGGCGAGTGGACACAGCCAGATCCACACTGCGCCCTGCCTGCCCCTCTGCCGTGGGCGAGTGGACACAGCCAGATCCGCACTGCGCCCTGCCTGACCGTCTGCCGTGGGTGAGTGGACACAGCCAGATCCGCACTGCGCCCTGCCTGCCCGTCTCCCGTGGGTGAGTGGACACAGCCAGATCCGCACTGCGCCCTGCCTGCCCGTCTCCAGTGGGCGAGTGGACACAGCCAGATCCGCACTGCGCCCTGCCTGCCCGTCTGCCGTGGGCGAGTGGACACAGCCAGATACGCACTGCGCCCTGCCTGCCCGTCTGCCGTGGGTGAGTGGACACAGCCAGATCCGCACTGCGCCCTGCCTGACCGCCTGCCGTGGGTGAGTGGACACAGCCAGATCCGCACTGCGCCCTGCCTGCCCGTCTGCCGTGGGTGAGTGGACACAGCCAGATCCGCACTGCGCCCTGCCTGACCGTCTACCGTTGGTGAGTGGACACAGCCAGATCCACACTGCGCCCTGCCTGCCCCTCTGCCGTGGGTGAGTGGACACAGCCAGATCCGCACTGCGCCCTGCCTGCCCGTCTCCCGTGGGCGAGTGTACACAGCCAGATCCGCACTGCGCCCTGCCTGACCGTCTGCCGTGGGTGAGTGGACACAGCCAGATCCGCACTGCGCCCTGCCTGTCCGTCTCCCGTGGGTGAGTGGACACAGCCAGATCCGCACTGCGCCCTGCCTGCCCGTCTGTCGTGGGCGAGTGGACACAGCCAGATCCGCACTGCGCACTGCCTGACCGTCTGCCGTGGGTGAGTGGACACAGCCAGATCCGCACTGCGCACTACCTGACCGCCTGCCGTGGGTGAGTGGACACAGCCAGATCCGCACTGCGCCCTGCATTCCCGTCTCCCATGGGCGAGTGAACACAGCCATATCCGCACTGCGCCCTGCCTACCCTTCTGCCTTGGGTGAGCGGACACAGCCAGATCCGCACTGCGCCCTGCCTGACCGCCTGCCGTGGGTGAGTGGACACAGCCAGATCCACACTGCGCCCTGCCTGCCCGTCTGCCGTGGGCGAGCGGACATAGCCAGATCCGCACTGCGCACTGCCTGACCATCTGCCGTGGGTGAGTGGACACAGCCAGATCCGCACTGCGCCCTGCCTGACCGCCTGTCGTGGGTGAGTGGACAACCCAGATCTGCACTGCGCCCTGCCTGCCCGTCTGCCGTGGGTGAGTGGACACAGCCAGATCCACACTGCGCCCTGCCTGCCCGTCTGCCGTGGGTGAGTGGACACAGCCAGATCCGCACTGCGCCCTGCCTGACTGTCTCCCGTGGGTGAGTGGACACAGCCAGATCCGCACTGCGCCTTGCCTGCCCGTCTCACGTGGGTGACTGGACACAGCCAGATCCGCACTGCGCCCTACCTGCACGTCTCCCGTGGGTGAGTGGAAACAGCCAGATCCGCACTGCACCCTGCCTGACCGTCCTTCGTGGGTCAGTGGACACCGCCAGATCCACACTGCGCCCTGCCTGCCCGTCTCCCGTGGGTGAGTGGACACAGCCAGATCCGCACTGCGCCCTGCCTGCCCGTCTCCCGTGGGTGAGTGGACACAGCCAGATCCGCACTGCGCCCTGCCTGCCCGTCTCCCGTCAGTGAGTGGACACAGCCAGATCCGCACTGCGCCCTGCCTGCCCGTCTGCCGTGGGCGAGTGGACACAGCCAGATCCGCACTGCGCTCTGCCTGACTGTCTGCCGTGGGTGAGTGGACACAGCCAGATCCACACTGCGCCCTGCCTGCCCCTCTGCCGTGGGCGAGTGGACACAGCCAGATCCGCACTGCGCCCTGCCTGACCGTCTGCCGTGGGCGAGTGGACACAGCCAGATCCGCACTGCGCCCTGCCTGCCCGTCTCCCGTGGGCTAGTGGACACAGCCAGATCCGCACTGCGCACTGCCTGCCCGTTTCCAGTGGGCGAGTGGACACAGCCAGATCCGCACTGCGCCCTGCCTGCACGTCTGCCGTGGGCGAGTGGACACAGCCAGATCCGCACTGTGCCCTGCCTGCCCGTCTGCCGTGGGTGAGTGGACACAGCCAGATCCGCACTGCGCCCTGCCTGCCCGTCACCCGTGGGCGAGTGGACACAGCCAGATCCGCACTGCGCCCTGCCTGCCCGTCTCCTGTCAGTGAGTGGACACAGCCAGATCCGCACTTCGCCCTGCCTGCCCGTCTCCCGTGGGCGAGTGGACACAGCCAGATCCGCACTGCGCCCTGCCTGCCCGTCTCCCGTGGGCGAGTTGACACAGCCAGATCCGCACTGCGCCCTGCCTGCCGGTCTCCCGTGGGTGAGTGGACACAGCCAGATCCGCACTGCGCCCTGCCTGCCCGTCTGCCGTGGGCCAGTGGACACAGGCAGATCCGCACTGCACCCTGCCTGACCGTCTGCCGTGTGTGAGTGGACACAGCCAGATCCACACTGCGCCCTGCCTGCCCGTCTGCCGAGGGCGAGTAGACACAGCCAGATCCGCACTGCGCCCTGCCTGACCGTCTGCCGTGGGCGAGTGGACACAGCCAGATCCGCACTGCGCCCTGCCTAACCGCCTGCCGTGGGTGAGTGGACACAGCCAGATCCGCACTGCGCCCTGCCTGCCCGTCTCCCCTGGGTGAGTGGACACAGCCAGATCCACACTGCGCACTGCCTGCCCGTCTGCCGTGGGTGAGTGGACACAGCCAGATCCGCACTGCGACCTGCCTGACCGTCTCCCGTGCGTGAGTGGACACAGCCAGATCCACACTGTGCCTTGCCTGCCCGTCTCACGTTGGTGAGTGGACACAGCCAGATCCGCACTGCGCCCTACCTGCCCGTCTCCCGTGGGTGAGTGGACACAGCCAGATCCGCACTGCACCGTGCCTGACCGTCCTTCGTGGGTGAGTGGACACCGCCAGATCCGCACTGCGCCCTACTGCCCGTTTCCCGTGGGTGAGTGGACACAGCCAGATCCGCACTGCGCCCTGCCTGCCCGTCTGCCGCGGGCGAGTGGACACAGCCAGATCCGCACTGCGCCCTGCCTGACCGTCTACCGTGGGCGAGTGGACACAGCCAGATCCACACTGCGCCCTGCCTGCCCCTCTGCCGTGGGCGAGTGGACACAGCCAGATCCGCACTGCGCCCTGCCTGCCCGTCTCCCGTCAGTGAGTGGAACAGCCAGATCCGCACTGCGCCCTGCCTGCCCGTCTGCCGTGGGCGAGTGGACACAGCCAGATCCGCACTGCGCCCTTCCTGCCCGTCTGCCGTGGGTGAGTGGACACAGCCAGATCCGCACTGGGCCCTGCCTGACCGTCTGCCGTGGGTGAGTGGACACAGCCAGATCCGCACTGTGCCCTGCCTGACCGCCTGTCGTGGGTGAGTGGTCACAGCCAGATCCGCACTGCGCCCTGCCTGACCGTCTGCCGTGGGTGAGTGGACACAGCCAGATCCGCACTGCGCCCTGCCTGCCCGTCTGCCGTGGGCGAGTGGACACAGCCAGATCCGCACTGCGCCCTGCTTGCCCGTCTCCCGGCAGTGAGTGGACACAGCCAGATCCGCACTGCGCCCTGCCTGCCCGTGTGCCGTGGGCGAGTGGACACAGCCAGATCCGCACTACGCCCTGCCTGACCGTCTGCCGTGGGTGAGTGGACACAGCCAGATCCACACTGTGCCCTGCCTGCCCCTCTGCCGTTGGCGAGTGGACACAGCCAGATGCGCACTGCGCCCTGCCTGACCGTCTGCCGTGGGTGAGTGGACACAGACAGATCCGCACTTTGCCCTGCCTGCCAGTCTCCCGTGGGCGAGTGGACACAGCCAGATCCGCACTGCACCCTGCCTGCCCATCTCCAGTGGGCGAGTGGACACAGCCAGATCCGCACTGCGCCCTGCCTGCCCGTCTCCCGTGGGCGAGTGAACACAGCCAGATCCGCACTGCGCCCTGCCTGCCCCTCTGCCATGGGCGAGTGGACACAGCCAGATCCGCACTGCGCCGTGCTTGCCCGTCTCCCGTCAGTGAGTGGACACAGCCAGATCCGCACTGCGCCCTGCCTGCCCGTCTGCCGTGGGCGAGTGGACACAGCCAGATCCGCACTGCGCCCTGCCTGCCCGTCTGCCGTGGGCGAAAGGACACAGCCAGATCCGCACTGCGCCCTGCCTGACCGTCTGCCATGTGTGAGTGGACACAGCCAGATCCACACTGCGCCCTGCCTGCCCGTCTGCCGTGGGCGAGTGGACACAGCCAGATCCGCACTGCGCCCTGCCTGCCCGTCTCCCGTCAGTGAGTGGACACTGCCAGATCCGCACTGCGCCCTGCCTGCCCGTCTGCCGTGAGCGAGTGGACACAGCCAGATCCGCACTGCGACCTGCCTGACCGTCTGCCGTGGGTGAGGGGACACAGCCAGATACACACTGCGCCCTGCCTGTCCCTCTGCCGTGGGCGAGTGGACACAGCCAGATCCGCACTGCGCCCTGCCTGACCGTCTGCCGTGGGTGAGTGGACACAGCCAGATCCGCACTGCGCCATGCCTGCCCGTCTCCCGTGGGTGAGTGGACACAGCCAGATCCGCACTGCGCCCTGCCTGCCCGTCTGCCGTGGGCGAGTGGACACAGCCAGATCCGCACTGTGCCCTGCCTGACCGTCTGCCGTGGGTGAGTGGACACAGCCAGATCCGCACTGCGCCCTGCCTGCCCGTCTCCAGTTGGCGAGTGGACACAGCCAGATCCACACTGCGCCCTGCCTGCCCGTCTCCCGTGGGTGAGTGGACACAGCCATATCCGCACTGCGCCCTGCCTGCCCGTCTCCAGTGGGCGAGTGGACACAGCCAGATCCGCACTGCGCCCTGCCTGCCCGTCTGCCGTGGGCGAGAGGACACAGCCAGATCCGCAGTGCGCCCTGCCTGACAGTCTGCCTTGGGCGAGTGGACACAGCCAGATCCACACTGCGCCCTGCCTGTCCGTCTGCTGTGGGCGAGTGGACACAGCCAGATCCGCACTGCGCCCTGCCTGATCGTCTCCCGTGGGTGAGTGGACACAGCCAGATCCGCACTGCGCCTTGCCTGCCCGTCTCACGTGGGTGAGTGGACACAGCCAGATCCGCACTGCGCCCTACCTGCCCGTCTCCCGTGGGTGAGTGGACACAGCCAGATCCGCACTGCTCCCTGCCTGACCGTCCTTCGTGGGTGAGTGGACACCGCCAGATCCGCACTGCGCCCTGCCTGCCCGTCTCCCGTGGGTGAGTGGACACAGCCAGATCCGCACTGCGCCCTGCCTACTCGTCTCCCGTCAGTGAGTGGACACAGCCAGATCCGCACTGCGCCCTGCCTGCCCGTCTGCCGCGGGCGAGTGGACACAGCCAGATCCGCACTGCGCCCTGCCTGACCGTCTACCGTGGGCGAGTGGACACAGCCAGATCCACACTGCGCCCTGCCTGCCCCTCTGCCGTGGGCGAGTGGACACAGCCAGATCCGCACTGCGCCCTGCCTGCCCGTCTCCCGTCAGTGAGTGGAACAGCCAGATCCGCACTGCGCCCTGCCTGCCCGTCTGCCGTGGGCGAGTGGACACAGCCAGATCCGCACTGCGCCCTTCCTGCCCGTCTGCCGTGGGTGAGTGGACACAGCCAGATCCGCACTGGGCCCTGCCTGACCGTCTGCCGTGGGTGAGTGGACACAGCCAGATCCGCACTGTGCCCTGCCTGACCGCCTGTCGTGGGTGAGTGGTCACAGCCAGATCCGCACTGCGCCCTGCCTGACCGTCTGCCGTGGGTGAGTGGACACAGCCAGATCCGCACTGCGCCCTGCCTGCCCGTCTGCCGTGGGCGAGTGGACACAGCCAGATCCGCACTGCGCCCTGCTTGCCCGTCTCCCGGCAGTGAGTGGACACAGCCAGATCCGCACTGCGCCCTGCCTGCCCGTGTGCCGTGGGCGAGTGGACACAGCCAGATCCGCACTACGCCCTGCCTGACCGTCTGCCGTGGGTGAGTGGACACAGCCAGATCCACACTGTGCCCTGCCTGCCCCTCTGCCGTTGGCGAGTGGACACAGCCAGATGCGCACTGCGCCCTGCCTGACCGTCTGCCGTGGGTGAGTGGACACAGACAGATCCGCACTTTGCCCTGCCTGCCAGTCTCCCGTGGGCGAGTGGACACAGCCAGATCCGCACTGCACCCTGCCTGCCCATCTCCAGTGGGCGAGTGGACACAGCCAGATCCGCACTGCGCCCTGCCTGCCCGTCTCCCGTGGGCGAGTGAACACAGCCAGATCCGCACTGCGCCCTGCCTGCCCTTCTGCCGTGGGTGAGCGGACACAGCCACATCCGCACTGCGCCCTGCCTGACCGCCTGCCGTGGGTGAGTGGACACAGCCAGATCCACACTGCGCCCTGCCTGCCCATCTGCCGTGGGCGAGCGGACACAGCCAGATCCGCACTGCGCACTGCCTGACCATCTGCCGTGGGTGAGTGGACACAGCCAGATCCGCACTGCGCCCTGCCTGACCGCCTGTCGTGGGTGAGTGGACAACCCAGATCTGAACTGCGCCCTGCCTGCCCGTCTGCCGTGGGTGAGTGGACACAGCCAGATCCGCACTGCGCCCTGCCTGACCGCCTGCCGTGGGTGAGTGGACACAGCCAGTTCCGCACTGCGCCCTGCCTGCCAGTCTCCCGTGGGCGAGTGCACACAGCCAGATCCGCACTGCGCCCTGCCTGACCGTCTGCCGTGGGTGAGTGGACACAGCCAGATCCTCACTGTGCCCTGCCTGCCCGTCTCCCGTGGGTGAGTGGACACAGCCAGATCCGCACTGCGCCCTGCCTGACCGTCTGCCATGGGTGAGTGGACACAGCCAGATCCGCACTGCGCCCTGTCTGCCCGTCTCCCGTGGGTGAGTGGACACAGCCAGATCCGCACTGCGCCCTGCCTGCCCGTCTCCCGTCAGTGAGTGGACACAGCCAGATCCGCACTTCGCCCTGCCTGCCCGTCTCCCGTGGGAGAGTGGACACAGCCAGATCCGCACTGCGCCCTGCCTGCCGGTCTCCCGTGGGTGAGTGGACACAGCCAGATCCGCACTGCGCCCTGCCTGCCCGTCTGCCGTGGGCGAAAGGACACAGCCAGATCCGCACTGCGCCCTGCCTGACCGTCTGCCATGTGTGAGTGGACACAGCCAGATCCACACTGCGCCCTGCCTGCCCGTCTGCCGTGGGCGAGTGGACACAGCCAGATCCGCACTGCGCCCTGCCTGACCTTCTGCCGTGGGCGAGTGGACACAGCCAGATCCGCACTGCACCCTGCCTAACCGCCTGCCGTGGGTGAGTGGACACAGCCAGATCCGCACTGCGCCCTGCCTGCCCGTCTGCCGTGGGCCAGTGGACACAGGCAGATCCGCACTGCACCCTGCCTGACCGTCTGCCGTGTGTGAGTGGACACAGCCAGATCCACACTGCGCCCTGCCTGCCCGTCTGCCGAGGGCGAGTAGACACAGCCAGATCCACACTGCGCACTGCCTGCCCGTCTGCCGTGGGTGAGTGGACACAGCCAGATCCGCACTGCGACCTGCCTGACCGTCTCCCGTGCGTGAGTGGACACAGCCAGATCCACACTGTGCCTTGCCTGCCCGTCTCACGTTGGTGAGTGGACACAGCCAGATCCGCACTGCGCCCTACCTGCCCGTCTCCCGTGGGTGAGTGGACACAGCCAGATCCGCACTGCACCGTGCCTGACCGTCCTTCGTGGGTGAGTGGACACCGCCAGATCCGCACTGCGCCCTACTGCCCGTTTCCCGTGGGTGAGTGGACACAGCCAGATCCGCACTGCGCCCTGCCTGCCCGTCTGCCGCGGGCGAGTGGACACAGCCAGATCCGCACTGCGCCCTGCCTGACCGTCTACCGTGGGCGAGTGGACACAGCCAGATCCACACTGCGCCCTGCCTGCCCCTCTGCCGTGGGCGAGTGGACACAGCCAGATCCGCACTGCGCCCTGCCTGCCCGTCTCCCGTCAGTGAGTGGAACAGCCAGATCCGCACTGCGCCCTGCCTGCCCGTCTGCCGTGGGCGAGTGGACACAGCCAGATCCGCACTGCGCCCTTCCTGCCCGTCTGCCGTGGGTGAGTGGACACAGCCAGATCCGCACTGGGCCCTGCCTGACCGTCTGCCGTGGGTGAGTGGACACAGCCAGATCCGCACTGTGCCCTGCCTGACCGCCTGTCGTGGGTGAGTGGTCACAGCCAGATCCGCACTGCGCCCTGCCTGACCGTCTGCCGTGGGTGAGTGGACACAGCCAGATCCGCACTGCGCCCTGCCTGCCCGTCTGCCGTGGGCGAGTGGACACAGCCAGATCCGCACTGCGCCCTGCTTGCCCGTCTCCCGGCAGTGAGTGGACACAGCCAGATCCGCACTGCGCCCTGCCTGCCCGTGTGCCGTGGGCGAGTGGACACAGCCAGATCCGCACTACGCCCTGCCTGACCGTCTGCCGTGGGTGAGTGGACACAGCCAGATCCACACTGTGCCCTGCCTGCCCCTCTGCCGTTGGCGAGTGGACACAGCCAGATGCGCACTGCGCCCTGCCTGACCGTCTGCCGTGGGTGAGTGGACACAGACAGATCCGCACTTTGCCCTGCCTGCCAGTCTCCCGTGGGCGAGTGGACACAGCCAGATCCGCACTGCACCCTGCCTGCCCATCTCCAGTGGGCGAGTGGACACAGCCAGATCCGCACTGCGCCCTGCCTGCCCGTCTCCCGTGGGCGAGTGAACACAGCCAGATCCGCACTGCGCCCTGCCTGCCCCTCTGCCATGGGCGAGTGGACACAGCCAGATCCGCACTGCGCCGTGCTTGCCCGTCTCCCGTCAGTGAGTGGACACAGCCAGATCCGCACTGCGCCCTGCCTGCCCGTCTGCCGTGGGCGAGTGGACACAGCCAGATCCGCACTGCGCCCTGCCTGCCCGTCTGCCGTGGGCGAAAGGACACAGCCAGATCCGCACTGCGCCCTGCCTGACCGTCTGCCATGTGTGAGTGGACACAGCCAGATCCACACTGCGCCCTGCCTGCCCGTCTGCCGTGGGCGAGTGGACACAGCCAGATCCGCACTGCGCCCTGCCTGCCCGTCTCCCGTCAGTGAGTGGACACTGCCAGATCCGCACTGCGCCCTGCCTGCCCGTCTGCCGTGAGCGAGTGGACACAGCCAGATCCGCACTGCGACCTGCCTGACCGTCTGCCGTGGGTGAGGGGACACAGCCAGATACACACTGCGCCCTGCCTGTCCCTCTGCCGTGGGCGAGTGGACACAGCCAGATCCGCACTGCGCCCTGCCTGACCGTCTGCCATGGGTGAGTGGACACAGCCAGATCCGCACTGCGCCATGCCTGCCCGTCTCCCGTGGGTGAGTGGACACAGCCAGATCCGCACTGCGCCCTGCCTGCCCGTCTGCCGTGGGCGAGTGGACACAGCCAGATCCGCACTGTGCCCTGCCTGACCGTCTGCCGTGGGTGAGTGGACACAGCCAGATCCGCACTGCGCCCTGCCTGCCCGTCTCCAGTTGGCGAGTGGACACAGCCAGATCCACACTGCGCCCTGCCTGCCCGTCTCCCGTGGGTGAGTGGACACAGCCATATCCGCACTGCGCCCTGCCTGCCCGTCTCCAGTGGGCGAGTGGACACAGCCAGAGCCGCACTGCGCCCTGCCTGCCCGTCTGCCGTGGGCGAGAGGACACAGCCAGATCCGCAGTGCGCCCTGCCTGACAGTCTGCCTTGGGCGAGTGGACACAGCCAGATCCACACTGCGCCCTGCCTGTCCGTCTGCTGTGGGCGAGTGGACACAGCCAGATCCGCACTGCGCCCTGCCTGATCGTCTCCCGTGGGTGAGTGGACACAGCCAGATCCGCACTGCGCCTTGCCTGCCCGTCTCACGTGGGTGAGTGGACACAGCCAGATCCGCACTGCGCCCTACCTGCCCGTCTCCCGTGGGTGAGTGGACACAGCCAGATCCGCACTGCTCCCTGCCTGACCGTCCTTCGTGGGTGAGTGGACACCGCCAGATCCGCACTGCGCCCTGCCTGCCCGTCTCCCGTGGGTGAGTGGACACAGCCAGATCCGCACTGCGCCCTGCCTACTCGTCTCCCGTCAGTGAGTGGACACAGCCAGTTCCGCACTGCGCCCTGCCTGCCCGTCTGCCGCGGGCGAGTGGACACAGCCAGATCCGCACTGCGCCCTGCCTGACCGTCTACCGTGGGCGAGTGGACACAGCCAGATCCACACTGCGCCCTGCCTGCCCCTCTGCCGTGGGCGAGTGGACACAGCCAGATCCGCACTGCGCCCTGCCTGCCCGTCTCCCGTCAGTGAGTGGAACAGCCAGATCCGCACTGCGCCCTGCCTGCCCGTCTGCCGTGGGCGAGTGGACACAGCCAGATCCGCACTGCGCCCTTCCTGCCCGTCTGCCGTGGGTGAGTGGACACAGCCAGATCCGCACTGGGCCCTGCCTGACCGTCTGCCGTGGGTGAGTGGACACAGCCAGATCCGCACTGTGCCCTGCCTGACCGCCTGTCGTGGGTGAGTGGTCACAGCCAGATCCGCACTGCGCCCTGCCTGACCGTCTGCCGTGGGTGAGTGGACACAGCCAGATCCGCACTGCGCCCTGCCTGCCCGTCTGCCGTGGGCGAGTGGACACAGCCAGATCCGCACTGCGCCCTGCTTGCCCGTCTCCCGGCAGTGAGTGGACACAGCCAGATCCGCACTGCGCCCTGCCTGCCCGTGTGCCGTGGGCGAGTGGACACAGCCAGATCCGCACTACGCCCTGCCTGACCGTCTGCCGTGGGTGAGTGGACACAGCCAGATCCACACTGTGCCCTGCCTGCCCCTCTGCCGTTGGCGAGTGGACACAGCCAGATGCGCACTGCGCCCTGCCTGACCGTCTGCCGTGGGTGAGTGGACACAGACAGATCCGCACTTTGCCCTGCCTGCCAGTCTCCCGTGGGCGAGTGGACACAGCCAGATCCGCACTGCACCCTGCCTGCCCATCTCCAGTGGGCGAGTGGACACAGCCAGATCCGCACTGCGCCCTGCCTGCCCGTCTCCCGTGGGCGAGTGAACACAGCCAGATCCGCACTGCGCCCTGCCTGCCCTTCTGCCGTGGGTGAGCGGACACAGCCACATCCGCACTGCGCCCTGCCTGACCGCCTGCCGTGGGTGAGTGGACACAGCCAGATCCACACTGCGCCCTGCCTGCCCATCTGCCGTGGGCGAGCGGACACAGCCAGATCCGCACTGCGCACTGCCTGACCATCTGCCGTGGGTGAGTGGACACAGCCAGATCCGCACTGCGCCCTGCCTGACCGCCTGTCGTGGGTGAGTGGACAACCCAGATCTGAACTGCGCCCTGCCTGCCCGTCTGCCGTGGGTGAGTGGACACAGCCAGTTCCGCACTGCGCCCTGCCTGCCAGTCTCCCGTGGGCGAGTGCACACAGCCAGATCCGCACTGCGCCCTGCCTGACCGTCTGCCGTGGGTGAGTGGACACAGCCAGATCCTCACTGTGCCCTGCCTGCCCGTCTCCCGTGGGTGAGTGGACACAGCCAGATCCGCACTGCGCCCTGCCTGACCGTCTGCCATGGGTGAGTGGACACAGCCAGATCCGCACTGCGCCCTGTCTGCCCGTCTCCCGTGGGTGAGTGGACACAGCCAGATCCGCACTGCGCCCTGCCTGCCCGTCTCCCGTCAGTGAGTGGACACAGCCAGATCCGCACTTCGCCCTGCCTGCCCGTCTCCCGTGGGAGAGTGGACACAGCCAGATCCGCACTGCGCCCTGCCTGCCGGTCTCCCGTGGGTGAGTGGACACAGCCAGATCCGCACTGCGCCCTGCCTGCCCGTCTGCCGTGGGCGAAAGGACACAGCCAGATCCGCACTGCGCCCTGCCTGACCGTCTGCCATGTGTGAGTGGACACAGCCAGATCCACACTGCGCCCTGCCTGCCCGTCTGCCGTGGGCGAGTGGACACAGCCAGATCCGCACTGCGCCCTGCCTGACCTTCTGCCGTGGGCGAGTGGACACAGCCAGATCCGCACTGCACCCTGCCTAACCGCCTGCCGTGGGTGAGTGGACACAGCCAGATCCGCACTGCGCCCAGCCTGCCCGTCTCCCCTGGGCGAGTGGACACAGCCAGATCCGCACTGCGCCCTGCCTGACCGTCTGCCGTGGGTGAGTGGACACAGCCAGATCCACACTGCGCCCTCCCTGTCCGTCTGCCGTGGGTGAGTGGACACAGCCAGATCCGCACTGCGCCCTGCCTGCCGGTCTCCCGTGGGTGAGTGGACACAGCCAGATCCGCACTGCGCCCTGCCTGCCCGTCTGCCGTGGGCGAGTGGACACAGCCAGATCCGCACTGCGCCCTGCCTTACCGTCTGCCGTGGGTGAGTGGACACAGCCAGATCCGCACTGCGCCCTGTCTGCCCCTCTCCCGTGGGTGAGTGGACACAGCCAGATCCGCACTGCGCCCTGCCTGCCCGTCTCCCGTCAGTGAGTGGACACAGCCAGATCCGCACTTCGCCCTGCCTGCCCGTCTCCCGTGGGCGAGTGGACACAGCCAGATCCGCACTGCGCCCTGCCTGCCGGTCTCCCGTGGGTGAGTGGACACAGCCAGATCCGCACTGCGCCCTGCTTGCCCGTCTCCCGTCAGTGAGTGGACACAGCCAGATCCGCACTGCGCCCTGCCTGCCCGTCTGCCGAGGGCGAGTAGACACAGCCAGATCCGCACTGCGCCCTGCCTGACCGTCTGCCGTGGGCGAGTGGACACAGCCAGATCCGCACTGCGCCCTGCCTAACCGCCTGCCGTGGGTGAGTGGACACAGCCAGATCCGCACTGCGCCCTGCCTGCCCGATTCCCCTGGGTGAGTGGACACAGCCAGATCCGCACTGCGCCCTGCCTGCCCGTCTGCCGTGGGTGAGTGGACACAGCCAGATCCGCACTGCGCCCTGCCTGACCGTCTCCCGTGCGTGAGTGGACACAGCCAGATCCACACTGCGCATTGCCTGCCCGTCTCACGTGGGTGAGTGGACACAGCCAGATCCGCACTGCGCCCTACCTGCCCGTCTCCCGTGGGTGAGTGGACACAGCCAGATCCGCACTGCACCCTGCCTGACCGTCCTTCGTGGGTGAGTGGACACCGCCAGATCCGCACTGCGCCCTACTGCCCGTTTCCCGTGGGTGAGTGGACACAGCCAGATCCGCACTGCGCCCTGCTTGCCCGTCTCCCGTCAGTGAGTGGACACAGCCAGATCCGCACTGCGCCCTGCCTGCCCGTCTGCCGTGGGCGAGTGGACACAGCCAGATCCGCACTGCGCCCTGCCTGACCGTCTGCCGTGGGTGAGTGGACACAGCCAGATCCACACTGCGCCCTGCCTGCCCCTCTGCCGTGGGCGAGTGGACACAGCCAGATCCGCACTGCGCCCTGCCTGACCGTCTGCCGTGGGTGAGTGTACACAGCCAGATCCGCACTGCGCCCTGCCTGCCCGTCTCCCGTGGGCGAGTGGACACAGCCAGATCCGCACTGCGCCCTGCCTGCCCATCTCCAGTGGATGAGTGGACACAGCCAGATTCGCACTGCGCCCTGCCTGCCCGTCTGCCGTGGGCGAGTGGACACAGCCAGATCCGCACTGTGCCCTGCCTGCCCGTCTGCCGTGGGCGAGTGGACACAGCCAGATCCGCACTGCGCCCTGCCTGACCGTCTGCCGTGGGTGAGTGGACACAGCCAGATCCACACAGCGCCCTGCCTGCCCCTCTGCCGTGGGCGAGTGGACACAGCCAGATCCGCACTGCGCCCTGCCTGCCCGTCTCCCGTCAGTGAGTGGACACAGCCAGATCCGCACTGCGCCCTGCCTGCCCGTCTGCCGTGAGTGAGTGGACACAGCCAGATCCGCACTGCGCCCTGCCTGACCGTCTGCCGTGGGTGAGTGGACACAGCCAGATCCGCACTGCGCCCTGCCTGCCCTTCTGCTGTGGGTGAGTGGACACAGCCAGATCCGCACTGCGCCCTGCCTGCCCGTCTCCCGTGGGTGAGTGGACACAGCCAGATCCGCACTGCGCCCTGCCTGCCCGTCTGCCGTGGGTGAGTGGACACAGCCAGACCCGCACTGCGCCCTGCCTGACCGTCTGCCATGGGTGAGTGGACACAACCAGATCCGCACTGCGCCCTGCCTGACCGCCTGTCGTGGGTGAGTGGTCACAGCCAGATCCGTACTGCGCCCTGCCTGCCCGTCTGCCGTGGGTCAGTGGACATAACCAGATCCACACAGCACCGTCTGTGCCCATCTCCCGTGGGTGAGTGGACACAGCCGAATTCGCACTGCGCCCTCCCTGCCTGTCTCCCGTGGCTGAGTGGACACAGCCACATCGGCACTGCGCCCTGCCTGACCGTCTGCCGTGGGTGAGTGGACACAGCCAGATCCGCACTGCGCCCTGCCTGCCCGTCTGCCGTGGGCGAGTGGACACAGCCAGATCCGCACTGCGCCCTGCTTGCCCGTCTCCCGTCAGTGAGTGGACACAGCCAGATCCGCACTGCGCCCTGCTTGACCGTCTGCTGTGGGTGAGTGGACACAGCCAGATCCGCACTGAACCCTGCCTGACCGTCTGCCGTGGGTGAGTGGACACAGCCAGATCCGCACTGCGCCCAGCCTGCCCGTCTCCTGTGGGTGAGTGGACACAGCCAGATCCGCACTTCTCCTTGCCTGCCCGTCTCACGTGGGTGAGTGGACACTGCCAGTACCGCACTGTGCCCTGCCTGCCTGTCTCCCGTGGGTGAGTGGACACAGCCAGATCCGCACTGCGCCCTGCTTGCCCGTCTGCCGTGGGTCAGTGGACATAGCCAGATCCACACAGCACAGTCTCTGCCTGTCTCCCGTGGGTGAGTGGACACAGCCAGATCCGCACTGCGCCCGGCCTGCCCGTCTGCCGTAAGGTTAGGGTTAGGGTTAGGGTTAGGGTTAGGGTTAGGGTTAGGGTTAGGGTTAGGTTTAGGGGGTTAGGGTTAGGGTTAGGGTTAGGGTTAGGGTTAGAGGGTTAGGGTTAGGGTTAGGGTTAGGGTTAGGGTTAGGGTTAGGGTTAGGGTTAGATGGTTAGGGTTAGGGTTAGGGTTAGGGTTAGGGTTAGGGTTATGGTTAGGGTTAGTGGGTGAGTGGACACAGCCGGATCAGCACTGCGCGCTGCCTGCCTATCTCCCGTGGGTGAGTGCACACAGCCAGATCCGCACTGCGCCTTGCCTGCCCGTGTCCCGTGGGTGAGTGGACACAGCCAGATCCGAACTGCACCCTGCCTGACCGTCTTCCGTGGGTGAGTGGACACAGCCAGATCCGCAATGCGCCCTGCCTGCCCGTCTGCCGTGGGTGAGTGGACACAGCCAGATCCGCACTGCGCCCTGCCTGCCCGTCTGCCGTGGGTCAGTGGACATAGCCAGATCCACACAGCACCGTCTCTGCCCGTCTCCCGTGGGTGAGTGGACACAGCCAGATCCCCACTGCGCCTTGCCTGACCGCCTCCCGTGGGTGAGTGGACACAGCCAAATCTGCACTGCGCCCTGCCTGCCCGTCTGCCGTGGGTGAGTGGACACAGCCAGATCCGCACTGCGCGCTGACTTCCCGTCTCCCGTGGGTCAGGGGACATAGCAAGATCCACACAGCACCCACTCTGCCCGTCTCCCGTTGGTGAGTGGACACAGCCAGATCTACACTGCGCCTTGCCTGCCCGTCTCCCCTGCGTGAGTGGACACAGCCAGATCCGCACTGCGCCCTGCCTGCCCATCTCCCATGGGTGAGTGGACACAGCCAGATCCGCACTGCGCACTGCCTGCCCGTCTCCCATGGGTGAGTGGACACAGCCAGATCCGCACTGCGCCCTGCCTGCCCGTCGCCCGAGGGTGAGTGGACACAGCCAGATCCGCACTGCGCCCTGCCTGCCCGTCGCCCGAGGGTGAGTGGACACAGCCAGATCCGCACTGCGCCCTGCCTGCCCGTCTGCCGTAGGGTTAGGGTTAGGGTTAGGGTTAGGGTTAGGGTTAGGGTTAGAGGGTTAGGGTTAGGGTTAGGGTTAGGGTTAGAGGGTTAGGGTTAGGGTTAGGGTTAGGGTTAGGGTTAGGGTTAGGGTTAGGGTTAGGGTTAGGGTTAGTGGGTGAGTGGACACAGCCGGATCCGCACTGCGCCCTGCCTGACCGCCTGCCATGGGTGAGTGGACACAGCCAGATCCGTACTGGCCCTGCCTGCCCGTCTGCCGTGGGTCAGTGGACATAGCCATATCCACACAACACCCTCTCTGCCCATCTCCCGTGGGTGAGTGGACACAGCCAGATCCACACTGCGCCTTGCCTGCCCGTCTCCCCTGGGTGAGTGGACACAGCCAGATCCGCACTGCGCCCTGCCTGCCCGTCTCCCGTGGGTGAGTGGACACAGCCAGATCCGCACTGCGCCCTGCCTTCCCGTCTCCCGTCGGTGAGTGGACACAGCCAGATCCACACTGCGCCTTGCCCGCCCGTCTCCCGTGGGCGAGTGGACACAGCCAGATCCGCACTGCGCCCTGCCTGCCCGTCTGCCATGGGTCAGTGGACATAGCCAGATCCACACGGCACCCTCTCTGTCCATCTTCCGTGGGTGAGTGGACACAGCCAGATCCGCCCTGCGCCCTGCCTGCCCGTCTGCCGTGGGTGATTGGACACAGCCAGATCCGCACTGCGCCCTGCCTGCCCGTCTGCGGTGGGTCAGTGGACATAGCCAGATCCACACATCACCCTCTCTGCCCGTCTCCCGTCGGCAGAGGACACAGCCATATCCACACTGCGCCTTGCCTGCCCGTCTCCCCTCGGTGAGTGGACACAGCCAGATCCGCACTGCGCCCTGCCTGCCCGTCCCCCGTGAGTGAGTGGACACAGCCAGATCCGAACTGCACCCTGCCTGACCGTCTACCGTGGGCGAGTGGACACAGCCAGATCCGCACTGCGCCCTGCCTGCCCATCTGCCGTGGGTGAGTGGACACAGCCAGTTCCGCACTGCGCCCTGCCTGACCGTCTGCCGTGGGTGAGTGGACACAGCCAGATCCGCACTGCGCCCTGCCTGCCCGTCTACCGTGGGTCAGTGGACATAGCCATATCCACACAGCACCCTCTCTGCCCGTCTCCCGTGGGTGAGTGGACACAGCCATATCCACACTGCGCCTTGCATGCCCGTCTCCCCTGGGTGAGTGGACACAGCCAGATCCGCACTGCGCCCTGCCTGCCCGTCTGCCATGGGTGAGTGGACACAGCCAGATCCGCACTGCGCCCTGCCTGACCATCTGCCGTGGGTGAGTGGACACAGCCAGATCCACACTGCGCCCTGCCTGACCGTCCTCCGTGGGTGAGTGGACACAGCCGGATCCGCACTGCACCCTGCCTGACCGCCTGCCGTGGGTGAGTGGACACTGCCAGATCCGTACTGCGCCATGCCTGCCCGTCTGCCGTGGGTCAGTGGACATAGCCAGATCGACACAGCACAGTGTCTGCCCATCTCCCGTGGGTGAGTGGACACAACGGTATCCGCACTGCGCCCTGCCTGCCCGTCTGCCGTGGGTGAGTGGACACAGCCATATCCGCACTGCGCTCTGCCTGCCCGTCTGCCGTGGGTCAGTGGACATAGCCATATCCACACAGCAACCTCTCTGCCCGTCTCCCGTGGGTGAGTGGACACAGCCAGATCCACACTGCGCCTTGCCTGCCCGTCTCCCCTGGGTGAGCGGACACAGCCAGATCCGCACTGCGCCCTGCCTGCCCGTCTCCCGTGGGTGAGTGGACACAGCCAGAGCCGCACTGCGTCCTGCCTGCCCGTCTCCCGTGGGTGAGTGGACACAGCCAGATCCGCACTGCACCCTGCCTGCCCGTCTCCCGTGGGCGAGTGGACACAGCCAGATCCGCACTGCGCCCAGCCTGCCCGTCTCCCTTGGGCGACTGGACACAGCCAGATCCGCATTGCGCCCTGCCTGCCCGTCTGCCGTGGGCGAGTGGACACAGCCAGATCCGCACTGCGCCATGCCTGACGGCCTGCTGTGGGTGAGTTGACACAGCCAGATCCACACTGCGCCCGGCCTGACCGCCTGCCGTGGGTGAGTGGACACAGCCAGATCCGTACTGCGCCCTGCCTGCCCGTCTGCCGTGGGTCAGTGGACATAGCCAGATCCACACAGCACCGTCTCTGCCCATCTCCCGTGGGTGAGTGGACACAGCCGGATCCGCACTGCGCCCTGCCTGCCCGTCTCCCGTGGGTGAGTGGACACAGCCAGATCCGCACTGCACCCTGCCTACCGTCTGCCGTGGGTGAGTGGACACAGCCAGATCCGCACTGCGCCCTGCCTGCCCTTCTGCCGTGGGTCAGTGGACATAGCCATATCCACACAGCACCCTCTCGGCCCGTCTCCCGTGGGTGAGTGGACACAGCCAGATCCACACTGCGCCTTTCCTGCCCGTCTCCCCTGATGAGTGGACACAGCCAGATCCGCACTGCGCCGTGCTTCCCCGTCTCCCGTGGGTGAGTGGACACAGCCAGATCCGCACTGCGCCCTGCCTGCCCATCTCCCGTGGATGAGTGGACACAGCCAGATCCGCACTGCGTCCTGCCTGCCCGTCTCCCGTGGGTAAGTGGACACAGCCAGATCCACACTGCACCCTGCCTGCCCGTCTCCCGTGGGCGAGTGGACACAGCCAGATCCGCACTGCGCCCTGCCTGCCCGTCTGCAGTGGGTGAGTGGACACAGCCAGATCCGCACTGCGCCCTGCCTGACCGTTTGCCGTGGGTGAGTGGACACAGCCAGATCCGCACTGCGCCCTGCCTGCCCGTCTGCCGTGGGTTACTGGACACAACCAGATCCGCACTGCGCCCTGCCTGACTGTCTGCCGTGGGTGAGTGGAACTGCCAGATCCGCACTGCGCCCTGCCTGACCGTCTCCCGTGGGTGATTGGACACAGCCAGATCCGCACTGCGCCCTGCCTGCCCGTCTCCCATGGGTGAGTGGACACAGCCAGATCCACACTGAGCCCTCACTGCCGGTCTCCGTGGGTGAGTGGACACAGTCAGATCCACACTGGGCCCTCACTGCCCATCTCCCGTGGGTGTGTGGACACAGCCAGATCCACACGGCGCCCTGCCTACACGTATCCCGTGGGTGAGTGGACACAGCTAGATCCACACTGTCCCCTGCCTGCCCGTCTCCCGTGGGTGAGTGGACACAGGCAGATCCGCACTGCGCCCTGCCTGCCCGTCTGCCATGGGTCAGTGGACATAGCCAGATCCACACAGCACACTCTCTGCCCATCTCCGCTGGGTGAGTGTACAGAATAAGATCCACACTGCGCCTTGCCTGCCCGTCTCCCGTGGGTGAGTGGACACAGCCAGATCCGCACTGCGCCCTGCCTGCCCGTCTGCCGAGGGTGATTGGACACAGCCAGATCCGCACTGCGCCCTGCCTGCCCGTCTGCAGTGGGTCAGTGGACATAGCCAGATCCACACATCACCCACTCTGCTCGTCTCCCGTCGGCAGTGGACACAGCTAGATCAACACTGCGCCTTGCCTGCCCGTCTCCCGTGGGTGAGTTGACACAGCCAGATCCGCACTGTGCCCTGCCCGCCCGTCTCCCGTGGGTGAGTGTACTCAGCCAGATCCGCACTGCGCCTTCCTTCCCGTCCACATTAGGAGAGTTGACACAGACAGATCCGCACTGCGCCCTGCCTGCCCGACTGCCGTTTGTGATTGGACTCAGCCAGATCTGCACTGTGCCCTGCCTGCCCGTCTGCCGTGGGTCAGTGGACATAGCCAGATCCACATAGCACCCTCTCTGCCCGTCTCCCGTGGGTGAGTGGACACAACCAGATCCACACTGCGCATTGCCTGCCCGTCTCCGGTGGGTGAGTGGACACAGCCAGATCCGCACTTCGCCCTGCCTGCCCGTCTCCCGTGGGTGAGTGGACACAGCCAGATCCGCACTGCGCCCTGCCTGCCCGTCTGCCGTGGGTGAGTGGACACAGCCAGATCCGCACAGCGCCCTGCCTGCCCGTCTGCCGTGGGTCATTGGACATAGCCAGATCCACACAGCACCCTCTCTGCCCGTCTCCCGTGGGTGAGTGGACACAGACAGATCCCCACTGCGCCTTGCCTGACAGCCTCCCGTGGGTGAGTGGACACAGCCAGATCCGCACTGCGCCCTGCCTGCCTGTCTGACGTGGGTCAGTGGACATAGCCAGATCCACACAGCACCCACTCTGCCCGTCTCCGGTTGGTGAGTGGACACAGCCAGATCTACACTGCGCCTTGCCTGCCCGTCTCCCCTGCGTGAGTGGACACAGCCAGATCCGCACTGCGCCCTGCCTGCCCATCTCCCATGGGTGAGGGGACACAGCCAGATCCGCACTGCGCACTGCCTGCCCGTCTCCCATGTGTGAGTGGACACAGCCAGATCCGCACTGCGCCCTGCCTGCCCGTCTCCCGTGGGTGAGTGGACACAGCCAGATCCGCACTGCGCCTTGCCTGCCCGTCTCCTGTGGGTGAGTGGACACAGCCAGATCCGCACTGCGTCCTGCCTGACCGTCTGCCGTGGGTGAGTGGACACAGCCAGATCCGCACTGCGCCCTGCCTGCCCGTCTGCCGTAGGGTTAGGGTTAGGGTTAGCATTAGGGTTAGGGTTAGGGTTAGGGTTAGGGTTAGGATTAGTGGGTGAGTGGACACAGCCGGATCCGCACTGCGCGCTGCCTGCATATCTCCCGTGGGTGAGTGCAGACAGCCAGATCCGCACTGCGCCTTGCCTGCCCGTGTCCCGTGGGTGAGTGGACACAGCTAGTTCCGCACTGCACCCTGCCTGACCGACTCCCGTGGGTGAGTGGACAGAGCCAGATCCGCACTGCGCCCTGCCTGCCCGTCTGCCGTGGGTGAGTGGACACAGCCAGATCCGCACTGCGCCCTGCATGCCCGTCTGCCGTGGGTCAGTGGACATAGCCAGATCTACACAGCACCCTCTCTGCCCGTCTCCCGTGGGTGAGTGGACACAGCCAGATCCACACTGCGCCTTGCCTGCCCGTCTCCCCTGGGTTAGTGGACACAGCCAGATCCGCACTGCGCCCTGCCTGCCCGTCTCCCGTGGGTTAGTGGACACAGCCAGATCCGCACTGCGCCCTGACTGCCCGTCTGCCGTGTGTCAGTGGACAAAGCCAGATCCACACAGCACCCACTCTGCCCGTCTCCCGTTGGTGAGTGGACACAGCCAGATCTACACTGCGCCTTGCCTGCCCGTCTCCCCTGCGTGAGTGGACACAGCCAGATCCGCACTGCGCCCTGCCTGCCCATCTCCCATGGGTGAGTGGACACAGCCAGATCCGCACTGCGCACTGCCTGCCCGTCTCCCATGGGTGAGTGGACACAGCCAGATCCGCACTGCGCCCTGCCTGCCCGTCTCCCGTGGGTGAGTGGACAGAGCCAGATCCGCACTGCGCCTTGCCTGCCCGTCTCCTGTGGGTGAGTGGACACAGCCAGATCCGCACTGCGTCCTGCCTGACCGTCTGCCGTGTGTGAGTGGACACAGCCAGATCCGCACTGCGCCCTGCCTGCCCGTCTGCCGTAGGGTTAGGGTTAGGGTTAGCATTAGGGTTAGGGTTAGGGTTAGGGGGTTAGGGTTAGGGTTAGGGTTAGGGTTGGGGTTAGGGTTAGGGTTAGAGGGTTCGGGTTAGGGTTAGGGTTAGGGTTAGGGTTAGGGTTAGTGGATGAGTGGACACAGCCGGATCCGCACTGCGCGCTGCCTGCCTATCTCCCGTGGGTCAGTGGACACAGCCACATCCGCACTGCGCCTTGCCTTCCCGTGTCCCTTGGGTGAGTTGACACAGCCAGATCCGCACTGCACCCTGCCTGACCGTCTGCCGTGGGTGAGTGGACACAGCGAGATCCGCACTGCGCCCTGCCTGCCCGTCTCCCGTGGGCGAGTGGACACAGCCAGATCCGCACTGCGCCCTGCCTGCCCGTCTGCCGTGGGTGAGTGGACACAGCCAGATCCGCACTGCGCCCTGCCTGCCCGTCTGCCGTGGGTGAGTGGACACAGCCAGATCCGCACTGCGCCTTGCCTGCCCGTCTCACGTTGGTGAGTGGACACAGCCAGATCCGTACTGCGCCGTGCCTGCCCGTCTGCCGTGGGCCAGTGGACATAGCCAGATCCACACAGCACCGTCTCTGCCCATCTCCCGTGGGTGAGTGGACACAGCCGGATCCGTACTGCGCCCTCCCTGCCCGTCTCCCGTGGGTGAGTGGACACAGCCAGATCTGCACTGCGCCCTGCCTGCCCGTCTCACGTTGGTGAGTGGACACAGCCAGATCCGCACTGCGCCGTGCCTGCCCGTCTGCCGTGGGCCAGTGGACATAGCCAGATCCACACAGCACCGTCTCTGCCCATCTCCCGTTGGTGAGTGGACACAACCGGATCCGCACTGCGCCCTGCCTGCCCGTCTCCCGTGGGTGAGTGGACACAGCCAGATCCGCACTGCGCCTTGCCTGCCCGTCTCACGTTGGTGAGTGGACACAGCCAGATCCGCACTGCGCCCTGCCTGACCGCCTGCCGTGGGTGAGTGGAGACAACCAGATCCGCATTGCGCCTTGCCTGCCCGTCTCCCGTGGGCTAGCGGACACAGCCAGATCCGCACTGCGCCCTGCCTGCCCGTCTGCCGTGGGTGAGTGGACACAGCCGGATCCGCACTGCGCCCTGCCTGCCCGTGTGCCGTGGGTGAGTGGACACAGCAGGATCCGCACTGCGCCCTGCCTGACCATCTGCCGTGGGTGAGTGGACACAGCCAGATCCACACTGCACCCTGCCTGACCGTCTGCCGTGGGTGAGTGGAAACAGCCATATCCGCACTGCGCTCTGTCTGCCCGTCTGCCGTGGGTCAGTGGACATAGCCATATCGACACAGCAACCTCTCTGCCCGTCTCCCGTGGGTGAGTGGACACAGCCAGATCCACACTGCGCCTTGCCTGCCCGTCTCCCCTGGGTGAGTGGACACAGCCAGATCCGCACTGCGCCCTCCCTGCCCGTCTTCCGTGGGTGAGTGGACACAGCCAGATCCGCACTGCGCCTTGCCTGCCCGTCTGCCGTGGGTCAGTGGACATAGCCATATCGACACAGCAACCTCTCTGCCCGTCTCCCGTGGGTGAGTGGACACAGCCAGGTCTGCACTGCGCCCTGCCTGCCCGTCTCCCGTGGGTGAGTGGACACAGCCAGATCCGCACTGCGCCCTGCCTGCCCGTCTCCCGTGGGTGAGTGGATACAGCCAGATCCGCACTGCACCTTGCCTGCCCGTCTCCCGTGGGTGAGTGGACACAGCCAGATCCGCACTGCGCCCTGCCTGCCCGTCTCCCGTTGGTGAGTCGACACAGCCAGATCCGCACTGCGCCCTGCCTGCCCGTCTCCCGTGGGTGAGTGGACACAGCCAGATCCGCACTGCGCCCTGCTTGCCCGTCTGCCGTGGGTCAGTGGACATAGCCAGATCCACACAGCACCGTCTCTGCCAGTCTCCCGTGGGTGAGTGGACACAGCCAGTTCCGCACTGCGCCTTGCCTGCCCGTCTCCTGTGGATGAGTGGACACAGCCAGATCCGCACTGCGTCCTGCCTGACCGTCTGCCGTGGGTGAGTAGACACAGCCAGATCCGCACTGCGCCCTGCCTGCCCGTCTGCCGTAGGGTTAGGGTTAGGGTTAGGGTTAGGGTTAGGGTTAGGGTTATTGTTAGGGTTAGGGGGTTAGGGTTAGGGTTAGTGTTAGGGTTAGGGTTAGGGTTAGGGTTAGAGGGTTAGGGTTAGGGTTAGGGTTAGGGTTAGGTTTAGAGGGTTAGGGTTAGGGTTAGGGTTAGGGTTAGGGTTAGGGTTAGGATTAGTGGGTGAGTGGACACAGCCGGATCCGCACTGCGCGCTGCCTGCATATCTCCCGTGGGTGAGTGCAGACAGCCAGATCCGCACTGCGCCTTGCCTGCCCGTGTCCCGTGGGTGAGTGGACACAGCTAGTTCCGCACTGCACCCTGCCTGAACGACTCCCGTGGGTGAGTGGACAGAGCCAGATCCGCACTGCGCCCTGCCTGCCCGTCTGCCGTGGGTGAGTGGACACAGCCAGATCCGCACTGCGCCCTGCATGCCCGTCTGCCGTGGGTCAGTGGACATAGCCAGATCTACACAGCACCCTCTCTGCCCGTCTCCCGTGGGTGAGTGGACACAGCCAGATCCCCACTGCGCCCTGCCTGACCGCCTCCCGTGGGTGAGTGGACACAGCCAGATCCGCACTGCGCCCTGCTTGCCCGTCTGCCGTGGGTCAGTGGACATAGCCAGATCCACACAGCACCGTCTCTGCCAGTCTCCCGTGGGTGAGTGGACACAGCCAGTTCCGCACTGCGCCTTGCCTGCCCGTCTCCTGTGGATGAGTGGACACAGCCAGATCCGCACTGCGTCCTGCCTGACCGTCTGCCGTGGGTGAGTAGACACAGCCAGATCCGCACTGCGCCCTGCCTGCCCGTCTGCCGTAGGGTTAGGGTTAGGGTTAGGGTTAGGGTTAGGGTTAGGGTTATTGTTAGGGTTAGGGGGTTAGGGTTAGGGTTAGTGTTAGGGTTAGGGTTAGGGTTAGGGTTAGAGGGTTAGGGTTAGGGTTAGGGTTAGGGTTAGGTTTAGAGGGTTAGGGTTAGGGTTAGGGTTAGGGTTAGGGTTAGGGTTAGGATTAGTGGGTGAGTGGACACAGCCGGATCCGCACTGCGCGCTGCCTGCATATCTCCCGTGGGTGAGTGCAGACAGCCAGATCCGCACTGCGCCTTGCCTGCCCGTGTCCCGTGGGTGAGTGGACACAGCTAGTTCCGCACTGCACCCTGCCTGAACGACTCCCGTGGGTGAGTGGACAGAGCCAGATCCGCACTGCGCCCTGCCTGCCCGTCTGCCGTGGGTGAGTGGACACAGCCAGATCCGCACTGCGCCCTGCATGCCCGTCTGCCGTGGGTCAGTGGACATAGCCAGATCTACACAGCACCCTCTCTGCCCGTCTCCCGTGGGTGAGTGGACACAGCCAGATCCCCACTGCGCCTTGCCTGACCGCCTCCCGTGGGTGAGTGGACACAGCAAATTACGCACTGCGCCCTGCCTGCCCGTCTGCCGTGGGTGAGTGGACACAGCCAGATCCGCACTGCGCCCTGACTGCCCGTCTGCCGTGTGTCAGTGGACAAAGCCAGATCCACACAGCACCCACTCTGCCCGTCTCCCATTGGTGAGTGGACACAGCCAGATCTACACTGCGCCTTGCCTGCCCGTCTCCCCTGCGTGAGTGGACACAGCCAGATCCGCACTGCGCCCTGCCTGCCCATCTCCCATGGGTGAGTGGACACAGCCAGATCCGCACTGCGCACTGCCTGCCCGTCTCCCATGGGTGAGTGGACACAGCCAGATCCGCACTGCGCCCTGCCTTCCCGTCTCCCGTGGGTGAGTGGACAGAGCCAGATCCGCACTGCGCCTTGCCTGCCCGTCTCCTGTGGGTGAGTGGACACAGCCAGATCCGCACTGCGTCCTGCCTGACCGTCTGCCGTGGGTGAGTGGACACAGCCAGATCCGCACTGCGCCCTGCCTGCCCGTCTGCCGTAGGGTTAGGGTTAGGGTTAGCATTAGGGTTAGGGTTAGGGTTAGGGGGTTAGGGTTAGGGTTAGGGTTAGGGTTGGGGTTAGGGTTAGGGTTAGAGGGTTCGGGTTAGGGTTAGGGTTAGGGTTAGGGTTAGGGTTAGTGGGTGAGTGGACACAGCTGGATCCGCACTGCGCGCTGCCTGCCTATCTCCCGTGGGTGAGTGGACACAGCCAGATCCGCACTGCGCCCTGCCTGACCGTATGCCGTGGGTGAGTAGAAACAGCCAGATCCACACGGCTCCCTGCCTGCCCGTCTTCCGTGGGTGAGTGGACACAGCCAGATCCGCACTGCGCCCTGTCTGACCGTCTGCCGTGGGTGAGTGGACACAGCCAGATCCGCACTGCGCCCTGCCTGCCCGTCTCCCGTGGGTGAGTGGACACAGCCAGATCCGTACTGCGCCGTGCCTGCCCGTCTGCCGTGGGCCAGTGGACATAGCCAGATCCACACAGCACCGTCTCTGCCCATCTCCCGTGGGTGAGTGGACACAGCCGGATCCGCACTGCGCCCTCCCTGCCCGTCTCCCGTGGGTGAGTGGACACAGCCAGATCCGCACTGCGCCCTGCCTGCCCGCCTGCCGTGGATGAGTGGACACAGCCAGATCCGCACTGCGCCCTGCCTGCCCGTCTCCCATGGGTGAGTCGACACAGCCAGATCCGCACTGCGTCCTGCCTGACCGTCTGCCGTGGGTGAGTGGACACAGCCAGATCCGCACTGCGCCCTGCCTGCCCGTCTCCCGTGGGTGAGTGGACACAGCCAGATCCGCACTGCACCCTGCCTGACCGTCTGCCGTGGGTGAGTGGACACCGCCAGATCCACAATGCGCCCTGAATGACCGTCTGCCGTAGGTGAGTGGACACAGCCAGATCCGCACTGCGCCTTGCCTGCCCGTCTCACGTTGGTGAGTGGACACAGCCAGATCCGCACTGCGCCCTGCCTGCCCGTCTCCCGTGGGTGAGTGGACACAGCCAGATCCGCACTGCACCCTGCCTGACCCTCTGCCCTGGGTGAGTAGACACAGCCAGATCCGCACTGCGCCCTGCCTGACCGCCTGCAGTGGGTGAGTGGAGACAGCCAGATCCACATTGCGCCCTGCGTGCCCGTCTCCCGTGGGCTAGTGGACACAGCCAGATCCGCACTGCGCCCTGCCTGCCCGTCTGCCGTGGGTGAGTGGACACAGCCGGATCCGCACTGCACCCTGCCTACCCGTCTCACGTTGGTGTGTGGACACAGCCAGATCCGCTCTGCGCCCTGCCTGCCCGTCTCCCGTGGTTGAGTGGACACAGCCAGATCCGCACTGCACCCTGCCTGACCGTCTGCCGTGGGTGAGTGGACACAGCCAGATCCGCACTGCGCCCTGCCTGACCGCCTGCCGTGGGTGAGTGGAGACAACCAGATCCGCATTGCGCCCTGCCTGCCCGTCTCCCGTGGGCTAGTGGACACAGCCAGATCCGCACTGCGCCCTGCCTGACCATCTGCCGTGGGTGAGTGGACACAGCCAGATCCACCCTGCACCCTGCCTGACCGTCTGCCGTGGGTGAGTGGAAACAGCCAGATCCGCACTGCGCTCTGCCTGCCCGTCTGCCGTGGGTCAGTGGACATAGCCATATCGACACAGCAACCTCTCTGCCCGTCTCCCGTGGGTGAGTGGACACAGCCAGATCCACACTGCGCCTTGCCTGCCCGTCTCCCCTGGGTGAGTGGACACAGCCAGATCCGCACTGCGCCCTGCCTGCCCGTCTCCCGTGGGTGAGTGGACACAGCCAGATCCGCACTGCGCCCTGCCTGCCCGTCTGCCGTGGGTCAGTGGACATAGCCATATCGACACAGCAACCTCTCTGCCCGTCTCCCGTGGGTGAGTGGACACAGCCAGGTCTGCACTGCGCCCTGCCTGCCCGTCTCCCGTGGGCGAGTGGACACAGCCAGATCCGCACTGCGCCCTGCCTGCCCGTCTCCCGTGGGCGAGTGGACACAGCCAGATCCGCACTTTGCCCTGCCTGCCCGTCTGCCGTGGGCGAGTGGACACAGCCAGATCCGCACTGCGCCCTGCCTGACCGTCTGCCGTGGGCGAGTGGACACAGTCAGATCCGCACTGCGCCCTGCCTGACCATCTTCCGTGGGTGAGTGGACACAGCCAGATCCGCACTGCACCCTGCCTGAACGTCTGCCGTGGGTGAGTGGACACAGCCAGATCCGCACTGCGCCCTGCCTGCCCGTCTGCCGTAGGGTTAGGGTTAGGGTTAGCGTGTGGGTTAGGGTTAGGGTTATGGTTAGGGTTAGGGTTAGGGGGTTAGGGTTAGGGTTAGGGTTAGGGTTAGGGTTAGGGTTAGGGTTAGAGGGTTAGGGTTAGGGTTAGGGTTAGGGTTAGGGTTAGGGTTAGGGTGAGTGGGTGAGTGGACACAGCCGGATCCGCACTACGCGCTGCCTGCCTATCTCCCGTGGGTGAGTGGACACAGCCAGATCCGCACTGCGCCTTGCCTGCCCGTCTCACGTTGGTGAGTGGAAACAGCCAGATCCGCACTGCGCCCTGCCTGCCCGTCTCCCGTGGGTGAGTGGACACAGCCAGATCCGCACTGCACCCTGCCTGACCGTCTGCCGTGGGTGAGTGGACTCAGCCAGATCCGCACTGCACCCTGCCTGCCCGTCTGCCGTGGGTCAGTGGACATAGCCATATCCACACAGCACCCTCTCTGCCCGTCTCTCGTTTGTGAGTGGACACAGCCAGATCCACACTGCGCCTTGCCTGCCCGTCTCCCCTAGTTGAGTGGACACAGCCAGATCCGCACTTCGCCCTGCCTGCCCGTCTCCCGTGGGTGAGTGGACACAGCCAGATCCGCACTGGGCCCTGCCTGCCCGTCTCCCGTGGGTGAGTGGACACAGCCAGATCCGTACTGCGCCGTGCCTGCCCGTCTGCCGTGGGCCAGTGGACATAGCCAGATCCACACAGTACCGTCTCTGCCCATCTCCCGTGGGTGAGTGGACACAACCGGATCCGCACTGCGCCCTGCCTGCCCGTCTCCCGTGGGTGAGTGGACACAGCCAGATCCGCACTGCGCCTTGCCTGCCCGTCTCACGTTGGTGAGTGGACACAGCCAGATCCGCACTGCGCCCTGCCTGCCCGTCTCCCGTGGATGAGTGGACACAGCCAGATCCGCACTGCGCCCTGCCTGCCCGTCTCCCGTGGGTGAGTCGACACAGCCAGATCCGCACTGCGCCTTTCCTGCCCGTCTCACGTTGGTGATTGGACACACCCAGATCCGCACTGAGCCCTGCCTGCCCGTCTCCCGTGGGTGAGTGGACACAGCCAGATCCGCACTGCACCCTGCCTGACCGTCTGCCGTGGGTGAGTGGACACCGCCAGATCCACACTGCACCCTGCCTGACCGTCTGCCGTAGGTGAGTGGACACAGCCAGATCCGCACTGCGCCTTGCCTGCCCGTCTCACGTTGGTGAGTGGACACAGCCAGATCCGCACTGCGCCCTGCCTGCCCGTCTCCCGTGGGTGAGTGGACACAGCCAGATCCGCACTGCACCCTGCCTGACCGTCTGCCGTGGGTGAGTGGACTCAGCCAGATCCGCACTGCACCCTGCCTGACCGCCTGCCGTGGGTGAGTGGAGACAGCCAGATCCGCATTGCGCCCTGCCTGCCCGTCTCCCGTGGGCTAGTGGACACAGCCAGATCCAACTGCGCCCTGCCTGCCCGTCTGCCGTGGGTGAGTGGACACAGCCGGATCCGCACTGCGCCCTGCCTGCCCGTGTGCCGTGGGTGAGTGGACACAGCAGGATCCGCACTGCGCCCTGCCTGACCGTCTCCCGTGGGTGAGTCGACACAGCCAGATCCGCACTGCGCCTTGCCAGCCCGTCTTACGTGGGTGAGTGGACACAGCCACATCCACACTGCGCCCTGCCTGTCCGTCTCCCGTGGGTGAGTGGACACAGCCAGATCCGCACTGCACCCTGCCTGCCCGACTCCCGTGGGTGAGTGGACACAGCCAGATCCGCACTGCGCTCTGCCTGTCCGTCTGCCGTGGGTCAGTGGACATAGCCATATCGACACAGCAACCTCTCTGCCCGTCTCCCGTGGGTGAGTGGACACAGCCAGATCCACACTGCGCCTTGCCTGCCCGTCTCCCCTGGGTGAGTGGACACAGCCAGATCCGCACTGCGCCCTGCCTGCCCGTCTCCCGTGGGTTAGTGGACACAGCCAGATCCGCACTGCGCCCTGCCTGCCCGTCTGCCGTGGGTCAGTGGACATAGCCATATCGACACAGCAACCTCTCTGCCCGTCTCCCGTGGGTGAGTGGACACAGCCAGGTCTGCACTGCGCCCTGCCTGCCCGTCTCCCGTGGGCGAGTGGACACAGCCAGATCCGCACTGCGCCCTGCCTGCCCGTCTCCCGTGGGCGAGTGGACACAGCCAGATCCGCACTTTGCCCTGCCTGCCCGTCTGCCGTGGGCGAGTGGACACAGCCAGATCCGCACTGCGCCCTGCCTGACCGTCAGCCGTGGGTGAGTGGACACAGCCAGATCCACACTGCACCCTGCCTGCCCTTCTGCCGTGGGCGAGTGGACACAGTCAGATCCGCACTGCGCCCTGCCTGACCATCTTCCGTGGGTGAGTGGACACAGCCAGATCCGCACTGCACCCTGCCTGAACGTCTGCCGTGGGTGAGTGGACACAGCCAGATCCGCACTGCGCCCTGCCTGCCCGTCTGCCGTAGGGTTAGGGTTAGGGTTAGCGTGTGGGTTAGGGTTAGGGTTATGGTTAGGGTTAGGGTTAGGGGGTTAGGGTTAGGGTTAGGGTTAGGGTTAGGGTTAGGGTTAGGGTTAGAGGGTTAGGGTTAGGGTTAGGGTTAGGGTTAGGGTTAGGGTTAGGGTTAGGGTGAGTGGGTGAGTGGACACAGCCGGATCCGCACTACGCGCTGCCTGCCTATCTCCCGTGGGTGAGTGGACACAGCCAGATCCGCACTGCGCCTTGCCTGCCCGTCTCACGTTGGTGAGTGGAAACAGCCAGATCCGCACTGCGCCCTGCCTGCCCGTCTCCCGTGGGTGAGTGGACACAGCCAGATCTGCCCTGCACCCTGCCTGCCCGTCTGCCGTGGGTCAGTGGACATAGCCATATCCACACAGCACCCTCTCTGCCCGTCTCTCGTTTGTGAGTGGACACAGCCAGATCCACACTGCGCCTTGCCTGCCCGTCTCCCCTAGTTGAGTGGACACAGCCAGATCCGCACTTCGCCCTGCCTGCCCGTCTCCCGTGGGTGAGTGGACACAGCCAGATCCGCACTGCGCCCTGCCTGCCCGTCTCCCGTGGGTGAGTTGACACAGCCAGATCCGTACTGCGCCGTGCCTGCCCGTCTGCCGTGGGCCAGTGGACATAGCCAGATCCACACAGTACCGTCTCTGCCCATCTCCCGTGGGTGAGTGGACACAACCGGATCCGCACTGCGCCCTGCCTGCCCGTCTCCCGTGGGTGAGTGGACACAGCCAGATCCGCACTGCGCCTTGCCTGCCCGTCTCACGTTGGTGAGTGGACACAGCCAGATCCGCACTGCGCCCTGCCTGCCCGTCTCCCGTGGATGAGTGGACACAGCCAGATCCGCACTGCGCCCTGCCTGCCCGTCTCCCGTGGGTGAGTCGACACAGCCAGATCCGCACTGCGCCTTTCCTGCCCGTCTCACGTTGGTGATTGGACACACCCAGATCCGCACTGAGCCCTGCCTGCCCGTCTCCCGTGGGTGAGTGGACACAGCCAGATCCGCACTGCACCCTGCCTGACCGTCTGCCGTGGGTGAGTGGACACCGCCAGATCCACACTGCGCCCTGCCTGACCGTCTGCCGTAGGTGAGTGGACACAGCCAGATCCGCACTGCGCCTTGCCTGCCCGTCTCACGTTGGTGAGTGGACACAGCCAGATCCGCACTGCGCCCTGCCTGCCCGTCTCCCGTGGGTGAGTGGACACAGCCAGATCCGCACTGCACCCTGCCTGATCGTCTGCCGTGGGTGAGTGGACTCAGCCAGATCCGCACTGCGCCCTGCCTGACCGCCTGCCGTGGGTGAGTGGAGACAGCCAGATCCGCATTGCGCCCTGCCTGCCCGTCTCCCGTGGGCTAGTGGACACAGCCAGATCCAACTGCGCCCTGCCTGCCCGTCTGCCGTGGGTGAGTGGACACAGCCGGATCCGCACTGCGCCCTGCCTGCCCGTGTGCCATGGGTGAGTGGACACAGCAGGATCCGCACTGCGCCCTGCCTGACCGTCTCCCGTGGGTGAGTCGACACAGCCAGATCCGCACTGCGCCTTGCCAGCCCGTCTTACGTGGGTGAGTGGACACAGCCACATCCACACTGCGCCCTGCCTGTCCGTCTCCCGTGGGTGAGTGGACACAGCCAGATCCGCACTGCACCCTGCCTGCCCGACTCCCGTGGGTGAGTGGACACAGCCAGATCCGCACTGCGCTCTGCCTGTCCGTCTGCCGTGGGTCAGTGGACATAGCCATATCGACACAGCAACCTCTCTGCCCGTCTCCCGTGGGTGAGTGGACACAGCCAGATCCACACTGCGCCTTGCCTGCCCGTCTCCCCTGGGTGAGTGGACACAGCCAGATCCGCACTGCGCCCTGCCTGCCCGTCTCCCGTGGGTTAGTGGACACAGCCAGATCCGCACTGCGCCCTGCCTGCCCGTCTGCCGTGGGTCAGTGGACATAGCCATATCGACACAGCAACCTCTCTGCCCGTCTCCCGTGGGTGAGTGGACACAGCCAGGTCCGCACTGCGCCCTGCCTGCCCGTCTCCCGTGGGCGAGTGGACACAGCCAGATCCGCACTGCGCCCTGCCTGCCCGTCTCCCGTGGGCGAGTGGACACAGCCAGATCCGCACTGCGCCCTGCCTGCCCGTCTGCCGTGGGCGAGTGGACACAGCCAGATCCGCACTGCGCCCTGCCTGACCGTCTGCCGTGGGTGAGTGGACACAGCCAGATCCACACTGCACCCTGCCTGGCCTTCTGCCGTGGGCGAGTGGACACAGCCAGATCCGCACTGCGCCCTGCCTGACCGTCTGCCGTGGGTGAGTGGACACAGCCAGATCCGCACTGCACCCTGCCTGACCGCCTGCCGTGGGTGAGTGGACACAGCCAGATCCGCACTGCGCCCTGCCTGCCCGTCTCCCGTGGGCGAGTGGACACAGCCAGATCCGCACTGCACCCTGCCTGCCCGTCTGCCGTGGATGAGTGGACACAGCCAGACCCGCACTGCGCCCTGCCTGACCATCTGCCGTGGGTGAGTGAACACAGCCAGATCCACACTGCGCCCTGCCTGCCCGTCTGCCGTGGGTGAGTGGACACAGCCAGATACGCACTGCACACTGCCTGACTGTCTGCCGTGGGTTAGTGGACACAGCCAGATCCGCACTGCGCCCTGCCTGACCGCCTGCTGTGGGTGAGTGGACACAGCCAGATCCGCACTGCGCCCTGCCTGACCGCCTGCCGTGGGTGAGTGGACACAGCCAGATACGTACTGCGCCCTGCCTTCCCGTCTGCCGTGGGTCAGTGGACATAGCCAGATCCACACAGCACCGTCTCTGCCCATCTCCCGTGGGTGAGTGGACACAGCCGGATCCGCACTGCGCCCTGCCTGCCCGTCTCCCGTGGTTGAGTGGACACAGCCAGATCCGCACTGTGCATTGCCTGCCCGTCTCACATGGGTGAGTGGACACAGCCAGATCCGCACTGCGCCCTACCTGCCCGTCTCCCGTGGGTGAGTGGACACAGCCAGATCCGCACTGCACCCTGCCTGACCGTCTGCCGTGGGTGAGTGGACACAGCCAGATCCGCACTGCGCCCTGCCTGCCCGTCTGCCGTGGGTCAGTGGACATAGCCATATCCACACAGCACCCTCTCTGCCCGTCTCCCGTGTGTGAGTGGACACAGCCAGATCCACACTGCGCCTTGCCTGCCAGTCTCCCCTGAAGAGTGGTCACAGCCAGATCCGCATTGCGACCTGCCTGCCCGTCTCTCGTGGGTGAGTGGACACAGCCAGATCCGCACTGCGCCCTGCCTGCCCGTCTCCCGTGGGTGAGTGGACACAGCCAGATTCGCACTGCGCCCTGCCTGCCCGAATCCCGTGGGTGAGTGGACACAGCCAGTTCCGCACTGCACCCTGCCTGCCCGTCTCCCGTGGGCGAGTGGACACAGCCAGATCCGCACTGCGCCCTGCCTGACCGTCTGCCGTGGGTGAGTGGACACAGCCAGATCCGCACTGCACCCTGCCTGACCGTCTGCCGTGGGTGAGTGGACACAGCCAGATCCGCACTGCGCCCTGCCTGACCGTCTGCCGTGGGTGAGTGGACACAGCCAGATCCGCACTGCGCTCTGCCTGCCCATTTGCCATGGGTCAGTGGACATAGCCATATCGACACAGCAACCTCTCTGCCCGTATCCCGTGGGTGAGTGGACACAGCCAGATCCACACTGCACCTTGCCTGCCCGTCTCCCCTGGGTGAGTGGACACAGCCAGATCCGCACTGCGCCCTGACTGCCCGTCTCCCGTGGGTGAGTGGACACAGCCAGATCCGCACTGCGCCCTGCCTGCCCGTCTCCCGTGGGTGAGTGGACCCAGCCAGATCCGTACTGCGCCGTGCCTGCCCGTCTGCCGTGGGCCAGTGGACATAGCCAGATCCACACAGCACCGTCTCTGCCCATCTCCCGTGGGTGAGTGGACACAACCGTATCCGCACTGCACCCTGCCTGCCCGTCTCCCATGGGTGAGTGGACACAGCCAGATCCGCACTGCGCCTTGCCTGCCCGTCTCACGTTGGTGAGTGGACACAGCCAGATCCGCACTGCGCCCTGCCTGCCCGTCTCCCATGGATGAGTGGACACAGCCAGATCCGCACTGCGCCCTGCCTGCCCGTCTCCCGTGGGTGAGTCGACACAGCCAGATCCGCACTGCGCCTTTCCTGCCCGTCTCACGTTGGTGATTGGACACACCCAGATCCGCACTGTGCACTGCCTGCCCGTCTCCCGTGGGTGAGTGGACACAGCCAGATCCGCACTGCACCCTGCCTGACCGTCTGGCGTGGGTGAGTGGACACCGCCAGATCCACACTGCGCCCTGCCTGACCGTCTGCCGTAGGTGAGTGGACACAGCCAGATCCGCACTGCGCCTTGCCTGCCCGTCTCACGTTGGTGAGTGGACACAGCCAGATCCGCACTGCGCCCTGCCTGCCCGTCTCCCGTGGGTGAGTGGACACAGCCAGATCCGCACTGCACCCTGCCTGACCGTCTACCGTGGGTGAGTGGACACAGCCAGATCCGCACTGCGCCCTGCCTGACCGCCTGCCGTGGGTGAGTGGAGACAGCCAGATCCGCATTGCGCCCTGCCTGCCCGTCTCCCGTGGGCTAGTGGACACAGCCAGATCCGCACTGCACCCTGCCTGCCCGTCTGCCGTGGGTGACTGGACACAGCCGGATCCGCACTGCGCCCTGCCTGCCCGTGTGCCGTGGGTGAGTGGACACAGCAGGATCCGCACTGCGCCCTGCCTGACCGTCTCCCGTGGGTGAGTGGACACAGCCAGATCCGCACTGCGCCTTGCCAGCCCGTCTCACGTGGGTGAGTGGACACAGCCAGATCCGCACTGCGCCCTGCCTGCCCGTCTCCCGTGGGTGAGTGGACACAGCCAGATCCGCACTGCACCCTGCCTGACCGTCTGCCGTGAGTGAGTGGACACAGCCAGATCCGCACTGCGCTCTGCCTGCCCGTCTGCCGTGGGTCAGTGGACATAGCCATATCGACACAGCAACCTCTCTGCCCGTCTCCCGTGGGTGAGTGGACACAGCCAGATCCACACTGCGCCTTGCCTGCCCGTCTCCCCTGGGTTAGTGGACACAGCCAGATCCGCACTGCGCCCTGCCTGCCCGTCTCCCGTGGGTTAGTGGACACAGCCAGATCCGCACTGCGCCCTGCCTGCCCGTCTGCCGTGGGTCAGTGGACATAGCCATATCGACACAGCAACCTCTCTGCCCGTCTCCCGTGGGTGAGTGGACACAGCCAGGTCCGCACTGCGCCCTGCCTGCCCGTCTCCCGTGGGAGAGTGGCCACAGCCAGATCCGCACTGCGCCCTGCCTGCCCGTCTCCCGTGGGCGAGTGGACACAGCCAGATCCGCACTGCGCCCTGCCTGCCCGTCTGCCGTGGGCGAGTGGACACAGCCAGATCCGCACTGCGCCCTGCCTGACCGTCTGCCGTGGGTGAGTGGACACGGCCAGATCCACACTGCACCGTGCCTGCCCTTCTGCCGTGGGCGAGTGGACACAGCCAGATCCGCACTGCGCCCTGCCTGACCGTCTGCCGTGGGTGAGTGGACACAGCCAGATCCGCACTGCACCCTGCCTGACCGCCTGCCGTGGGTGAGTGGACACAGCCAGATCCGCACTGCGCCCTGCCTGCCCGTCTCCCGTGGGTGAGCGGACACAGCCATATCCGCACTGCACCCTGCCTGCCCGTCTGCCGTGGGTGAGTGGACACAGCCAGATCCGCACTGCGCTCTGCCTGCCCATCTGCCCTGGGTCAGTGGACATAGCCATATCGACACAGCAACCTCTCTGCCCGTATCCCGTGGGTGAGAGGACACAGCCAGATCCACACTGCGCCCTGCCTGCCCGTCTCCCCTGGGTGAGTGGACACAGCCAGATCCGCACTGCGCCCTGACTGCCCGTCTCCCGTGGGTGAGTGGACACAGCCAGATCCGCGCTGCGCCCTGCCTGCCCGTCTCCCGTGGGTGAGTGGACACAGCCAGATCCGTACTGCGCCGTGCCTGCCCGTCTGCCGTGGGCCAGTGGACATAGCCAGATCCACACAGCACCGTCTCTGCCCATCTCCCGTGGGTGAGTGGACACAACCGTATCCGCACTGCGCCCTGCCTGCCCGTCTCCCGTGGGTGAGTGGACACAGCCAGATCCACACTGCGCCTTGCCTGCCCGTCTCACGTTGGTGAGTGGACACAGCCAGATCCGCACTGCGCCCTGCCTGCCCGTCTCCCATGGATGAGTGGACACAGCCAGATCCGCACTGCGCCCTGCCTGCCCGTCTCCCGTAGGTGAGTCGACACAGCCAGATCCGCACTGCGCCTTTCCTGCCCGTCTCACGTTGGTGATTGGACACACCCAGATCCGCACTGCGCCCTGCCTGCCCGTCTCCCGTGGGTGAGTGGACACAGCCAGATCCGCACTGCACCCTGCCTGACCGTCTGCCGTGGGTGAGTGGACACCGCCAGATCCACACTGCGCCCTGCCTGCCCGTCTGCCGTGGGTGAGTGGACACAGCCAGGTCCGCACTGCGCCTTGCCTGCCCGTCTCACGTTGGTGAGTGGACACAGCCAGATCCGCACTGCGCCCTGCCTGCCCGTCTCCCGTGGGTGAGTGGACACAGCCAGATCCGCACTGCGCCCTGCCTGCCCGTCTGCCGTGGGTCAGTGGACATAGCCATATCGACACAGCAACCTCTCTGCCCGTCTCCCGTGGGTAAGTGGACACAGCCAGGTCCGCACTGCGCCCTGCCTGCCCGTCTCCCGTGGGAGAGTGGCCACAGCCAGATCCGCACTGCGCCCTGCCTGCCCGTCTCCCGTGGGCGAGTGGACACAGCCAGATCCGCACTGCGCCCTGCCTGCCCGTCTGCCGTGGGCGAGTGGACACAGCCAGATCCGCACTGCACCCTGCCTGACCGCCTGCCGTGGGTGAGTGGACACAGCCAGATCCGCACTGCGCCCTGCCTGCCCGTCTCCCGTGGGTGAGCGCACACAGCCATATCCGCACTGCACCCTGCCTGCCCGTCTGCCGTGGGTGAGTGGACACAGCCAGACCCGCACTGCGCCCTGCCTGACCATCTGCCGTGGGTGAGTGAACACAGCCTGATCCACACTGCGCCCTGCCTGCCCATCTGCCGTGGGTGAGTGGACACAGCCAGATACGCACTGCACACTGCCTGACTGTCTGCCGTGGGGTAGTGGACACAGCCAGATCCGCACTGCGCCCTACCTGACCGCCTGCTGTGGGTGAGTGGACACAGCCAGATCCGCACTGCGCCCTGCCTGACCGCCTGCCGTGGGTTAGTGGACACAGCCAGATCCGTACTGCGCCCTGCCTTCCCGTCTGCCGTGGGTCAGTGGACATAGCCAGATCCACACAGCACCGTCTCTGCCCATCTCCCGTGGGTGAGTGGACACAGCCGGATCCGCACTGCGCCCTGCCTGCCCGTCTCCCGTGGTTGAGTGGACACAGCCAGATCCGCACTGCGCATTGCCTGCCCGTCTCACATGGGTGAGTGGACACAGCCAGATCCGCACTGCGCCCTACCTGCCCGACTCCCGTGGGTGAGTGGACACAGCCAGATCCGCACTGCACCCTGCCTGACCGTCTGCCGTGGGTGAGTGGACACAGCCAGATCCGCACTGCGCCCTGCCTGCCCGTCTGCCGTGGGTCAGTGGACATAGCCATATCCACACAGCACCCTCTCTGCCCGTCTCCCGTGTGTGAGTGGACACAGCCAGATCCACACTGCGCCTTGCCTGCCAATCTCCCCTGAAGAGTGGACACAGCCAGATCCGCATTGCGACCTGCCTGCCCGTCTACCGTGGGTGAGTGGACACAGCCAGATCCGCACTGCGCCCTGCCTGCCCGTCTCCCGTGGGTGAGTGGACACAGCCAGATTCGCACTGCGCCGTGCCTGCCCGTCTGCCGTGGGCCAGTGGACATAGCCAGATCCACACAGCACCGTCTCTGCCCGTCTCCCGTGGGCGAGTGGACACAGCCAGATCCGCACTGCGCCCTGCCTGACCGTCTGCCGTAGGTGAGTGGACACAGCCAGATCCGCACTGCGCCTTGCCTGCCCGTCTCACGTTGGTGAGTGGACACAGCCAGATACGCACTGCGCCCTGCCTGACCGTCTGCCGTGGGTGAGTGGACACAGCCAGATCCGCACTGCGCCCTGCCTGACCGCCTGCCGTTGGTGAGTGGAGACAGCCAGATCCGCATTGAGCCCTGCCAGCCGGTCTCCCGTGGGCTAGTGGACACAGCCAGATCCGCACTGCGCCCTGCCTGCCCTTGTGCCGTGGGTGAGTGGACACAGCCGGATCCGCACTGCGCCCTGCCTGCCCGTGTGCCGTGGGTGAGTGGACACAGCAGGATCCGCACTGCACCCTGCCTGACCGTCTGCCGTGGGTGAGTGGACACAGCCAGATCCGCACTGCGCCTTGCCAGCCCGTCTCACGTAGGTTAGTGGACACAGCCAGATCCGCACTGCGCCCTGCCTGCCCGTCTCCCGTGGGTGAGTGGACACAGCCAGATCCGCACTGCACCCTGCCTGACCGTCTGCCGTGGGTGAGTGGACACAGCCAGATCCGCACTGCACCCTGCCTGACCGTCTGCCCTGGGTGAGTGGACACAGCCAGATCCGCACTGCGCTCTGCCTGCCCGTCTGCCGTGGGTCAGTGGACATAGCTATATCGACACAGCAACCTCTCTGCCCGTATCCCGTGGGTGAGTGGACACAGCCAGATCCACACTGCGCCTTGCCTGCCCGTCTCCCCTGGGTGAGTGGACATAGCCAGATCCGCACTGCGCCCACCCTGCCCGTCTCCCGTGGGTGAGTGGACACAGCCAGATCCACACTGCACCATGCCTGCCCTTCTGCCGTGGGTTAGTGGACACAGCCAGATCCGCACTGCGACCTGCCTGACCGCCTGCTGTGGGTGAGTGGACACAGCCAGATCCGCACTGCGCCCTGCCTGACCGCCTGCCGTGGGTGAGTGGACACAGCCAGATCCGTACTGCCCCCTGCCTGCCCGTATGCCGTGGGGCAGTGGACATTGCCAGATCCACACAGCACCGTCTCTGCCCATCTCCCGTGGGTGAGTGGACACAGCCGGATCCGCACTGCGCCCTGCCTGCCCGTCTCCCGTGGTTGAGTGGACACAGCCAGATCCGCACTGCGCCTTGCCTGCCCGTCTCACATGGGTGAGTGGACACAGCCAGATCCGCACTGCGCCCTACATGCCCGTCTCCCGTGGGTGAGTGGACACAGCCAGATCCGCACTGCACCCTGCCTGACCGTCTGCCGTGGGTGAGTGGACACAGCCAGATCCACACTGCGCCCTGCCTGCCCGTCTGCCGTGGGTCAGTGGACATAGCCATATCCACACAACACCCTCTCTACCCGTCTCCCGTGGGTGAGTGGACACAGCCAGATCCACACTGCGCCTTGCCTGCCAGTCTCCCCTGATGAGTGGACACAGCCAGATCCGCATTGCGCCCTGCCTGACCGTCTCTCGTGGGTGAGTGGACACAGCCAGATCCGCACTGCGCCCTGCCTGCCCGTCTCCCGTGGGTGAGTGGACACAGCCAGATTCGCACTGCGCCCTGCCTGCCCGACTCCCGTGGGCGAGTGGACACAGCCAGTTCCGCACTGCACCCTGCCTGCCCGTCTCCCGTGGGCGAGTGGACACAGCCAGATCCACACTGCGCCTTGCCTGCCCGTCTCCCCTGGGTGAGTTGACACAGCCAGATCCGCACTGTGCCCTGCCTGCCCGTCTCCCGTGGGTGAGTGGACACAGCCAAATCCGCACTGCGCCCTGCCTGCCCGTCTCCCGTGGGTGAGTGGACACAGCCAGATCCGCACTGCGCCCTGCATTCCCGTCTCCCGTGGGTGAGTGGACAAAGCCAGATCCGTACTGCGCCGTGCCTGCCCGTCTGCTGTGGGCCAGTGGACATAGCCAGATCCACACAGCACCGTCTCTGCCCATATCCCGTGGGTGAGTGGACACAGTCGGATCCGCACTGCGCCCTGCCTGCCCGTCTCCCGTGGGTGAGTGGACACAGCCAGATCCGCACTTCGATTTGCCTGCCCGTCTCACGTTGGTGAGTGGACACAGCCAGATCCGCACTGCGCCCTGCCTGCCCGTCTCCCGTGGGTGAGTGGACACAGCCAGATCCGCACTGCACCCTGCCTGACCGTCTGCCGTGGGTGAGTGGACACAGCCAGATCCGCAAGCGCCCTGCCTGCCCGTCTGCCGTGGGTCAGTGGACATAGCCATATCCACACAGCACCCTCTCTGCCCGTCTCTCGTGGGTGAGTGGACACAGCCAGATCCACACTGCGCCTTGCCTGCCCGTCTCCCCTGGGTGAGTGGACACAGCCAGATCCGCACTTCGCCCTGCCTGCCCGTCTCCCGTGGGTGAGTGGACACAGCCAGATCCACACTGCGCCCTGCCTGACCGCCTGCCGTGGGTGAGTGGACACAGCCAGATCCACACTGCACCCTGCCTGCCCTTCAGCCGTGGGTTAGTGGACACAGCCAGATCCGCACTGCGCCCTGCCTGACCGCCTGCTGTGGGTGAGTGGACACAGCCAGATCCGCACTGCGCCCTGCCTGACCGCCTGCCGTGGGTGAGTGGACACAGCCAGATCCGTACTGCCCCCTGCCTGCCCGTATGCCGTGGGGCAGTGGACATTGCCAGATCCACACAGCACCGTCTCTGCCCATCTCCCGTGGGTGAGTGGACACAGCCGGATCCGCACTGCGCCCTGCCTGCCCGTCTCCCGTGGTTGAGTGGACACAGCCAGATCCGCACTGCGCCTTGCCTGCCCGTCTCACATGGGTGAGTGGACACAGCCAGATCCGCACTGCGCCCTACCTGCCCGTCTCCCGTGGGTGAGTGTACACAGCCAGATCCGCACTGCACCCTGCCTGACCGTCTGCCGTGGGTGAGTGGACACAGCCAGATCCACACTGCGCCCTGCCTGCCCGTCTGCCGTGGGTCAGTGGACATAGCCATATCCACACAACACCCTCTCTGCCCGTCTCCCGTGGGTGAGTGGACACAGCCAGATCCACACTGCGCCTTGCCTGCCCGTCTCCCGTAGGTGAGTCGACACAGCCAGATCCGCACTGCGCCTTTCCTGCCCGTCTCACGTTGGTGATTGGACACACCCAGATCCGCACTGCGCCCTGCCTCACCACCTGCTGTGGGTGAGTGGAGACAGCCAGATCCGCACTGCGCCCTGCCTTCCCGTCTCCCGTGGGCGAGTGGAGACAGCCAGATCCGCACTGCGCCCTGCCTGCCCGTCTCCCGTGTGCGAGTGGACACAGCCAGATCCGCACTGCGCCCTGCCTGCCCGTCTGCCGTGGGTGAGTGGACACAGCCAGATCTACACTGCGCCTTGCCTGCCCGTCTCCCCTGGGTGAGTGGACACAGCCAGATCCGCACTGTGCCCTGCCTGCCCGTCTCCCGTGGGTGAGTGGACACAGCCAAATCCGCACTGCGCCCTGCCTGCCCGTCTCCCGTGGGTGAGTGGACACAGCCAGATCCGAACTGCGCCCTGCCTTCCCGTCTCCCGTGGGTGAGTGGACACAGCCAGATCCGTACTGCGCCGTGCCTGCCCGTCTGCCGTGGGCCAGTGGACATAGCCAGATCCACACAGCACCGTCTCTGCCCATATCCCGTGGGTGAGTGGACACAGTCGGATCCGCACTGCGCCCTGCCTGCCCGTCTCCCGTGGGTGAGTGGACACAGCCAGATCCGCACTGCGCTTTGCCTGCCCGTCTCACGTTGGTGAGTGGACACAGCCAGATCCGCACTGCGCCCTGCCTGCCCGTCTCCCGTGGGTGAGTGGACACAGCCAGATCCGCACTGCACCCTGCCTGACCGTCTGCCGTGGGTGAGTGGACACAGCCACATCCGCACTGCGCCCTGCCTGCCCGTCTGCCGTGGGTCAGTGGACATAGCCATATCCACACAGCACCCTCTCTGCCCGTCTCTCGTGGGTGAGTGGACACAGCCAGATCCACACTGCGCCTTGCCTGCCCGTCTCCCCTGGGTGAGTGGACACAGCCAGATCCGCACTTCGCCCTGCCTGCCCGTCTCCCGTGGGTGAGTGGACACAGCCAGATCCGCACTGCGCCCTGCCTGCCCGTCTCCCGTGGGTGAGTGGACACAGCCAGATCCGTACTGCGCCGTGCCTGCCCGTCTGCCGTGGGCCAGTGGACATAGCCAGATCCACACAGCACCGTCTCTGCCCATCTCCCGTGGGTGTGTGGACACAACCGGATCCGCACTGCGCCCTGCCTGCCCGTCTCCCGTGGGTGAGTGGACATAGCCAGATCCGCACTGCGCCTTGCCTGCCCGTCTCACGTTGGTGAGTGGACACAGCCAGATCCGCACTGCGCCCTGCTTGCCCGTCTCCCGTGGGTGAGTGGACACAGCCAGATCCGCACTGCACCCTGCCTGACCGTCTGCCGTGGGTGAGTGGACACAGCCAGATCCGCACTGCGCCCTGCCTGCCCGTCTGCCGTGGGTCAGTGGACATAGCCATATCCACACAGCACCCTCTCTGCCCGTCTCTCGTGGGTGAGTGGACACAGCCAGATCCACACTGCGCCTTGCCTGCCCGTCTCCCCTCGGTGAGTGGACACAGCCAGATCCGCACTTCGCCCTGCCTGCCCGTCTCCCGTGGGTGAGTGGACACAGCCAGATCGGCACTGCACCCTGCCTGACCGTCTGCCGTGGGTGAGTGGACACAGCGAGATCCACACTGCGCCCTGCCTGACCGTCTGCCTTGGGTGAGTGGACACAGCCAGATCCGCACTGCGCCCTGCCTGCCCGTCTCACGTGGGTGAGTGGACACAGCCAGATCCGCACTGCGCCCTGCCTGCCCGTCTCCCGTGGGTGAGTAGACACAGCCAGATCCGCACTGCACCCTGCCTGACCGTCTGCCGTGGTAGAGTGGACACAGCCAGATCCGCACTGCGCCCTGACTGACCGCCTGCTGTGGGTGAGTGGAGACAGCCAGATCCGCATTGCGCCCTGCCTGCCCGTCTCCCGTGGGCGAGTGGACACAGCCAGATCCGCACTGCGCCCTGCCTGCCCGTCTGCCGTGGGTGAGTGGACACAGCCAGATCCGCACTGCGCCCTGCCTGACCATCTGCCGTGGGTGAGTGGACACAGCCAGATCCACACTGCGCCCTGCATGCCCGTCTGCCGTGGGTGAGTGGACACAGCCAGATCCGCACTGCGCCCTGCCTGCCCGTCTGCCGTGGTTGAGTGGACATAGCCATATCCACACAGCACCCTCTCTGCCCGTCTCCCGTGGGTGAGTGGACACAGCCAGATCCACACTGCGCCTTGCCTGCCCGTCTCTCCTGGGTGTGTGGACACAGCCAGATCCGCACTGCCCCCTGCCTGCCCGTCTCCCGTGGGTGAGTGGACACAGCCAGATCCGCACTGCGCCCTGCCTGCCCGTCTCCCGTGAGTGAGTGGACACAGCCAGATCCGCACTGCGCCCTGCCTGCCCGTCTCCCATGGGTGAGTGGACACAGCCAGATCCGTACTGCGCCGTGCCTGCCCGTCTGCCGTGGGTCAGTGGACATAGCCAGATCCACACAGCACCGTCTCTGCCCATCTCCCATGGGTGAGTGGACACAGCCGGATCCGCACTGAGCCCTGCCTGCCCGTCTCCCGTGGGTGAGTGGACACAGCCAGATCCGCACTGCGCCTGGCCTGCCCGTCTCACGTTGGTGAGTGGACACAGCCAGATCCGCACTGCGCCCAGCCTGCCCGTCTGCCGTGGGTCAGTGGACACAGCCAGATCCGAACTGCGCCCTGCCTGCCCGTCTGCCGTGGGTCAGTGGACACAGCCAGATCCGAACTGCGCCCTGCCTGCCCGTCTCCCGTGGGTGAGTGGACACAGCCAGATCCGCACTGCGCTTTGCCTGCCCGTCTCCCGTGGGTGAGTGGACACAGCCAGATCCGCACTGCGCCCTGCCTGCCCGTCTCCCATGGGTGAGTGGACACAGCCAGATCCGCACTGCGCCCTGCCTGCCCATCTCCCGTGGGCGAGTGGACACAGCCAGATCCGCACTGCGCCCTGCCAGCCCGTCTGCCGTGGGTGAGTGGACACAGCCAGATCCGCACTGCGCCCTGCCTGCCCTTCTCCCGTGGGTGAGTGGACACAGCCAGATCCGCACTGCGCCTTGCCTGCCCGTCTCACGTTGGTGAGTGGACACAGCCAGATCCGCACTGCGCCCTGCCTGCCCGTCTCCCGTGGGTGAGTGGACACAGCCAGATCCGCACTGCACCCTGCCTGACCGTCTGGCGTGGGTGAGTGGACACAGCCAGATCCGCACTGCGCCCTGCCTGCCCGTCTGCCGTGGGTCAGTGGACATAGCCATATCTACACAGCACCCTCTCTGCCCGTCTCCCTTGGGGGAGTGGACACAGCCAGATCCACACTGCGCCTTGCCTACCCGTCTCCCGTGGGTGTGTGGACACAGCCAGATCCGCACTGCGCCCTGCCGGCCCGTCTCCCGTGGGTCAGTGGACACAGCCAGATCCGCACTGCGCCCTGCCTGCCCGTCTCCCGTGGGCGAGGGGACACATCCAGATCCGCACTGCGCCCTAAATGCCCATCTGCCGTGGGTGAGTGGACACAGCCAGATCCGCACTGCGCCCTGCCTGACCGTCTGCCGTGGGTGAGTGGACACAGCCACATCCACACTGCGCCCTGCCTGCCCGTCTGCCGTGGGTGAGTGGACACAGCCAGATCCGCACTGCGCCCTGCCTGCCCGTCTGCCGTGGGTGAGTGGACACAGCCAGATCCGCACTGCGCCTTGCCTGCCCGTCTCACGTTGGTGAGTGGACACAGCCAGATCCGCACTGCGCCCTGCCTGCCCGTCTCCCGTGGGTGAGTGGACACAGCCAGATCCGCACTGCACCCTGCCTGACCGTCTGCCGTGGGTGAGTGGACACAGCCAGATCCGCACTGCGCCCTGCCTGCCCGTCTGCCGTGGGTCAGTGGACATAGCCATATCTACACAGCACCCTCTCTGCCCGTCTCCCTTGGGGGAGTGGACACAGCCAGATCCACACTGCGCCTTGCCTACCCGTCTCCCGTGGGTGTGTGGACACAGCCAGATCCGCACTGCGCCCTGCCGGCCCGTCTCCCGTGGGTCAGTGGACACAGCCAGATCCGCACTGCGCCCTGCCTGCCCGTCTCCCGTGGGCGAGGGGACACATCCAGATCCGCACTGCGCCCTAAATGCCCATCTGCCGTGGGTGAGTGGACACAGCCAGATCCGCACTGCGCCCTGCCTGACCGTCTGCCGTGGGTGAGTGGACACAGCCACATCCACACTGCGCCCTGCCTGCCCGTCTGCCGTGGGTGAGTGGACACAGCCAGATCCGGACTGCGCCCTGCCTGACCGTCTGCCGGGGGTGAGTGGACACAGCCAGATCCGCACTGCGCTTTGCCTGCCCGTCTCCCGTGGGTGAGTGGACACAGCCAGATCCGCACTGCGCCCTGCCTGCCCGTCTCCCATGGGTGAGTGGACACAGCCAGATCCGCACTGCGCCCTGCCTGCCCATCTCCCGTGGGCGAGTGGACACAGCCAGATCCGCACTGCGCCCTGCCAGCCCGTCTGCCGTGGGTGAGTGGACACAGCCAGATCCGCACTGCGCCCTGCCTGCCCTTCTCCCGTGGGTGAGTGGACACAGCCAGATCCGCACTGCGCCTTGCCTGCCCGTCTCACGTTGGTGAGTGGACACAGCCAGATCCGCACTGCGCCCTGCCTGCCCGTCTCCCGTGGGTGAGTGGACACAGCCAGATCCGCACTGCACCCTGCCTGACCGTCTGCCGTGGGTGAGTGGACACAGCCAGATCCGCACTGCGCCCTGCCTGCCCGTCTGCCGTGGGTCAGTGGACATAGCCATATCTACACAGCACCCTCTCTGCCCGTCTCCCTTGGGGGAGTGGACACAGCCAGATCCACACTGCGCCTTGCCTACCCGTCTCCCGTGGGTGTGTGGACACAGCCAGATCCGCACTGAGCCCTGCCGGCCCGTCTCCCGTGGGTCAGTGGACACAGCCAGATCCGCACTGCGCCCTGCCTGCCCGTCTCCCGTGGGCGAGGGGACACATCCAGATCCGCACTGCGCCCTAAATGCCCATCTGCCGTGGGTGAGTGGACACAGCCAGATCCGCACTGCGCCCTGCCTGACCGTCTGCCGTGGGTGAGTGGACACAGCCACATCCACACTGCGCCCTGCCTGCCCGTCTGCCGTGGGTGAGTGGACACAGCCAGATCCGCACTGCGCCCTGCCTGCCCGTCTGCCGTGGGTGAGTGGACACAGCCAGATCCGCACTGCGCCTTGCCTGCCCGTCTCACGTTGGTGAGTGGACACAGCCAGATCCGCACTGCGCCCTGCCTGCCCGTCTCCCGTGGGTGAGTGGACACAGCCAGATCCGCACTGCACCCTGCCTGACCGTCTGCCGTGGGTGAGTGGACACAGCCAGATCCGCACTGCGCCCTGCCTGCCCGTCTGCCGTGGGTCAGTGGACATAGCCATATCTACACAGCACCCTCTCTGCCCGTCTCCCTTGGGGGAGTGGACACAGCCAGATCCACACTGCGCCTTGCCTACCCGTCTCCCGTGGGTGTGTGGACACAGCCAGATCCGCACTGCGCCCTGCCGGCCCGTCTCCCGTGGGTCAGTGGACACAGCCAGATCCGCACTGCGCCCTGCCTGCCCGTCTCCCGTGGGCGAGGGGACACATCCAGATCCGCACTGCGCCCTAAATGCCCATCTGCCGTGGGTGAGTGGACACAGCCAGATCCGCACTGCGCCCTGCCTGACCGTCTGCCGTGGGTGAGTGGACACAGCCACATCCACACTGCGCCCTGCCTGCCCGTCTGCCGTGGGTGAGTGGACACAGCCAGATCCGCACTGCGCCCTGCCTGACCGTCTGCCGGGGGTGAGTGGACACAGCCAGATCCGCACTGCGCCTTGCCTGCCCGTCTCACGTGGGTGAGTGGACACAGCCAGATCCCCACTGCGCCCTGCCTGCCCGTCTCCCGTGGGTGAGTGGACACAGCCAGATCCGCACTGCGCCCTGTCTGCCCGTCTCCCGTGGGTGAGTGGACACAGCCAGATCCGCACTGCGCCCTGCTTGCCCGTCTGCCGTGGGTCAGTGGACATGGCCAGATCCACACAGCACCGTCTTTGCCCGTCTCCCGTGGGTGAGTGGACACAGCCAGATCCGCAATGCGCCTTGCCTGCCCGTCTCCTGTGGGTGAGTGGACACAGCCAGATCCGCACTGCGTCCTGCCTGACCGTCTGCCGTGGGTGGGTAGACACAGCCCGATCCGCACTGCGCCCTGCCTGCCCGTCTGCCGTAAGGTTAGGGTTAGGGTTAGGGTTGGGTTTAGGGTTAGGGTTAGGGGGTTAGGGTTAGGGTTAGGGTTAGGGTTAGGGTTAGAGGGTTAGGGTTAGGGTTAGGGTTACGGTTAGGGTTAGTGGGTGAGTGGACACAGCCACATCCGCACTGCGCGCTGCCTGCCTATCTCCCGTGGGTGAGTGCACACAGCCAGATCCGCACTGCGCCTTGCCTGCCCGTGTCCCGTGGGTGAGTGGACACAGCCAGATCCGCACTGCGCCCTGCCTGCCCGTCTGCCGTGGGTGAGTGGACACAGCCAGATCCGCACTGCGCCCTGCCTGCCCGTCTGCAGTGGGTCAGTGGACATAGCCAGATCCACACAGCACCCTCTCTGCCCGTCTCCTGTGGGTGAGTGGACACAGCCAGATCCCCACTGCGCCTTGCCTGACCGCCTCCCGTGGGTGAGTGGACACAGCCAGATCCGCACTGCGCACTGCCTGCCCGTCTCCCATGGGTGAGTGGACTCAGCCAGATCCGAACTGCGCCCTGCCTGCCCGTATCCCGTGGGTGAGTGGACACAGCCAGATCCGCACTGCGCCCTGCCTGCCCGTCGCCCGTGGGTGAGTGGACACAGCCAGATCCGCACTGCGCCCTGCTTGCCCGTCTGCCGTGGGTCAGTGGACATAGCAAGATCCACACAGCACCATCTCTGCCCGTCTCCCGTGGGTGAGTGGACACCGCCAGATCCGCACTGCGCCTTGCCTGCCCGTCTCCTGTGGGTGAGTGGACACAGCCAGATCCGCACTGCGTCCTGCCTGACCGTCTGCCGTGGGTGAGTGGACATAGCCAGATCCGCACTGCGCCCTGCCTGCCCGTCTGCCGTAGGGTTAGGGTTAGGGTTAGGGTTAGGGTTAGGGTTAGGGTTAGGGTTAGAGGGTTAGGGTTAGGGTTAGGGTTAGGGTTAGGGTTAGGGTTAGGGTTAGGGTTAGAGGGTTAGGGTTAGGGTTAGGGTTAGGGTTAGGGTTAGGGTTAGAGGGTTAGGGTTGGGGTTAGGGTTAGGGTTATGGTTAGGGTTAGGGTTAGGGTTAGTGGGTGAGTGGACACAGCCGGATACGCACTGCGCCTTGCCTTCCCGTGTCCCGTGGGTTAGTGGACACAGCCAGATCCGCACTGCACCCTGCCTGACCGTCTGCCGTGGGTGAGTGGACACAGCCAGATCCGCACTGCGCCCTTCCTGCCCGTCTCCCGTGGGCGAGTGGACACAGCCAGATCCGCACTGCGCCCTGCCTGCCCGTCTGCCGTGGGTGAGTGGACACAGCCAGATCCGCACTGCGCCCTGCCTGACCGTCTTCCGTGGGCGAGTGGACACAGCCAGATCCACACTGCGCCCTGCCTGCCCGTCTTTTGTGGGTGAGTGGACAAAGCCAGATCCGCACTGCACCCTGCCTGACCGTCTGCCGTGGGTGAGTGGACACAGCCAGATCCGCACTGCGCCCTGCCTGACCGCCTGCTGTGGGTGAGTGGAGACAGCCAGATCCGCACTGCGCCCTGCCTGCCCGTCTCCCGTGGGCGAGTGGACACAGCCAGATCTGCACTGCGCACTGCCTGCCCGTCTGCCGTGGGTGAGTGGACACAGCCAGATCCGCACTGCGCCCTGCCTGCCCGTCTGCCGTAGGGTTAGGGTTAGGGTTAGCGTTAGGGTTAGGGTTAGGGTTAGGGTTAGGGTTAGGGTTAGGGGGTTAGGGTTAGAGTTAGGGTTAGGGTTAGGGTTAGGGTTAGGTTTAGAGGGTTAGGGTTAGGGTTAGGGTTAGGGTTAGGGTTAGTGTTAGGGTTAGGGTGAGTGGGTGAGTGGACACAGCCGGATCCGCACTGCGCGCTGCCTGCCTATCTCCCGTGGGTTAGTGGACACAGCCAGATCCGCACTACGCCTTGCCTGCCCGTGTCCCGTGGGTGAGTGGACACAGCCAGATCCGCACTGCACCCTGCCTGACCGTCTGCCGTGGTTGAGTGGACACAGCCAGATCTGCACTGCGCCCTGCCTGCCCATCTCCCCTGGGCGAGTGGACACAGCCAGATCCGCACTGCGCCCTGCCTGCCCGTCTGCCGTGGGTGAGTGGACACAGCCAGATCCGCACTGCGCCCTGCCTGACCGTCTGCCGTGGGTGAGTAGAAACAGCCAGATCCACACTACGCCCTGCCTGCCCGTCTTCCGTGGGTGAGTGGACACAGCCAGATCCGCACTGCGCCCTGCCTGACCGTCTGCCGTGGGTGAGTGGACCCAGCCAGATCCGCACTGCGCCCTGCCTGCCCGTCTCCCGTGGGTGAGTGGACACAGCCAGATCCGTACTGCGCCGTGCCTGCCCGACTGCCGTGGGCCAGTGGACATAGCCAGATCCACACAGCACCGTCTCTGCCCATCTCCCGTGGGTGAGTGGACACAGCCGGATCCGCACTGTGCCCCCCCTGCCCGTCTCCCGTGGGTGAGTGTACACAGCCAGATCCGCACTGCGCCTTGCCTGCCCGTCTCACGTTGGTGAGTGGAAACAGCCAGATCCGCACTGCGCCCTGCCTGCCCGTCTCCCGTGGGTGAGTGGACACAGCCAGATCCGCACTGCACCCTGCCTGACCGTCTGCCGTGGGTGAGTGGACTCAGCCAGATCCGCACTGCACCCTGCCTGCCCGTCTGCCGTGGGTCAGTGGACATAGCTATATCCACACAGCACCCTCTCTGCCCGTCTCTCGTTTGTGAGTGGACACAGCCAGATCCGCACTGCGCCTTGCCTGCCCGACTCCCGTGGATGAGTGGACACAGCCAGATCCGCACTGCGCCCTGCCTGCCCGTCTCCCGTGGGTGAGTGGACACAGCCAGATCCGCACTGCGCCTTTCCTGCCCGTCTCACGTTGGTGAGTGGACACAGCCAGATCCGCACTGCGCCCTGCCTGCCCGTCTCCCGTGGGTGAGTGGACACAGCCAGATCCGCACTGCACCCTGCCTGACCGTCTGCCGTGGGTGAGTGGACACCGCCAGATCCACACTGCGCCCTGCCTGACCGTCTGCCGTAGGTGAGTGGACACAGCCAGATCCGCACTGCGCCTTGCCTGCCCGTCTCACGTTGGTGAGTGGACACAGCCAGATCCGCACTGCGCCCTGCCTGCCCGTCTCCCGTGGGTGAGTGGACACAGCCAGATCCGCACTGCGCCTTTCCTGCCCGTCTCACGTTGGTGAGTGGACACAGCCAGATCCGCACTGCGCCCTGCCTGCCCGTCTCCCGTGGGTGAGTGGACACAGCCAGATCCGCACTGCGCCCTGCCTGCCCGCCTCCCGTGGGTGAGTGGACACAGCCAGATCCGCACTGCACCATGCCTGACCGTCTGCCGTGGGTGAGTGGACACAGCCAGATCCGCACTGCGCTCTGCCTGCCCGTCTGCCGTGGGTCAGTGGACATAGCCATATCGACACAGCAACCTCTCTGCCCGTCTCCCGTGGGTGAGTGGACACAGCCAGATCCACACTGCGCCTTGCCTGCCCGTCTCCCCTGGGTGAGTGGACACAGCCAGATCCGCACTGCGCCCTCCCTGCCCGTCTCCCGTGGGTGAGTGGACACAGCCAGATCCGCACTGCGCCCTGCATGCCCGTCTGCCGTGGGTGAGTGGACACAGCCAGATCCGCACTGCTCCCTGCCTGCCCGTCTCCTGTGGGTGAGAGGACACAGCAAGATCCGCACTGCACCCTGCCTGCCCGACTGCCGTGGGTGATTGGACACAGCCAGATCTGCACTGCGCCCTGCCTGCCCGTCTGCCGTGGGTCAGTGGACATAGCCAGATCCACATAGCACCCTCTCTGCCCGTCTCCCGTGGGTGAGTGGACACAACCAGATACACACTGCGCCTTGCCTGCCCGTCTCCGGTGGGTGAGTGGACACAGCCAGATCCGCAATTCGCCCAGCCTGCCCGTCTCCCGTGGGTGAGTGGACACAGCCAGATCCGCACTGCGCCCTGCCTGCCCGTCTGCCGTGGGTGAGTGGACACAGCCAGATCCGCACTGCGCCCTGCCTGCCCGTCTGCCGTGGGTCATTGGACATAGCCAGATCCACACAGCACCCTCTCTGCCCGTCTCCCGTGGGTGAGTGGACACAGACAGATCCCCACTGCGCCTTGCCTGACAGCCTCCCGTGGGTGAGTGGACACAGCCAAATCCGCACTGCGCCCTGCCTGCCCGTCTGCCGTGGGTCAGTGGACATAGCCAGATCCACACAGCACCCACTCTGCCCGTCTCCCGTTGGTGAGTGGACACAGCCAGATCTACACTGCGCCTTGCCTGCCCGTCTCCCCTCCGTGAGTGGACACAGCCAGATCCGCATTGCGCCCTGCCTGCCCATCTCCCATGGGTGCGTGGACACAGCCAGATCCGCACTGCGCACTGCCTGCCCGTCTTCCGTGGGTGAGTGGACACAGCCAGATCCGCACTGCGCCTTGCCTGCCCGTGTCCCGTGGGTGAGTGGACACAGCCAGATCCGCACTGCACCCTGCCTGACCGTCTGCCGTGGGTGAGTGGACACAGTCAGATCTGCACTGCGCCCTGCCTGCCCGTCTCCCGTGGGCGAATGGACACAGCCAGATCCGCACTGCGCCCTGCCTGCCCGTCTGCCGTGGGTGAGTGGACACAGCCAGATCCGCACTGCGCCCTGCCTGACCGTCTGCCGTGGGTGAGTAGAAACAGCCAGATCCACACTGCGCCCTGCCTGCCTGTCTTCCGTGGGTGAGTGGACACAGCCAGATCCGCACTGCGCCCTGCCTGACCATCTGCCGTGTGTGAGTGGACACAGCCAGATCGCACTGCGCCCTGCCTGCCCGTCTCCCGTGGGTGAGTGGACACAGCCAGATCCGTACTGCGCCGTGCCTGCCCGTCTGCCGTGGGCCAGTGGACATAGCCAGATACACACAGCACCGTCTCTGCCCATCTCCGGTGGGTGAGTGGACACAGCCAGATCCGCACTGCGCCTTGCCTGCCCGTCTCACGTTGGTGAGTGGACACAGCCAGATCCGCACTGCACCCTGCCTGCCCGTCTCCCGTGGGTGAGTGGACACAGCCAGATCCGCACTGCACCCTGCCTGACCGTCTGCCGTGGGTGAGTGGACTCAGCCAGATCTGCACTGCGACCTGCCTGCCCGTCTGCCGCGGGTGAGTGGACACAGCCAGATCCGCACTGCGCCCTGCCTGACCGTCTGCCGTGGGCGAGTGGACACAGCCAGATCCACACTGCGCCCTGCCTGCCCGTCTGCCGTGGGCGAGTGGACACACCCAGATCCGAACTGGGCCCTGCCTGCCCGTCTGCCGTGGGTCAGTGGACATAGCCATATCCACACAGCACCTTCTCTGCCCGTCTCCCGTGGGTGAGTGGACACAGCCAGATCCACACTGCGCCTTGCCTGGCCGTCTCCCCTGAGTGAGTGCACATAGCCAGATCCGCACTGCGCCTTGCCAGCCCGTCTCACGTGGGTGAGTGGACACAGCCAGATCCGCACTGCGCCCTGCCTGACCGTCTCCCGTGGGTGAGTGGACACAGCCAGATCCGCACTGCACCCTGCCTGACCGTCTGCCGTGGGTGAGTGGACACAGCCAGATCCGCACTGCGCTCTGCCTGCCCGTCTGCCGTGGGTCAGTGGACATAGCCATATCGACACAGCAACCTCTCTGCCCGTCTCCCGTGGGTGAGTGGACACAGCCAGATCCACACTGCGCCTTGCCTGCCCGTCTCCCCTGGGTTAGTGGACACAGCCAGATCCGCACTGCGCCCTGCCTGCCCGTCTCCCGTGGGTTAGTGGACACAGCCAGATCCGCACTGCGCCCTGCCTGCCCGTCTGCCGTGGGTCAGTGGACATAGCCATATCGACACAGCAACCTCTCTGCCCGTCTCCCGTGGGTGAGTGGACACAGCCAGGTCCGCACTGCACCCTGCCTGCCCGTCTCCCGTGGGAGAGTGGCCACAGCCAGATCCGCACTGCGCCCTGCCTGCCCGTCTCCCGTGGGCGAGTGGACACAGCCAGATCCGCACTGCGCCCTGCCTGCCCGTCTGCCGTGGGCGAGTGGACACAGCCAGATCCGCACTGCGCCCTGCCTGACCGTCTGCCGTGGGTGAGTGGACACGGCCAGATCCACACTGCTCCGTGCCTGCCCTTCTGCCGTGGGCGAGTGGACACAGCCAGATCCGCACTGCGCCCTGCCTGACCGTCTGCCGTGGGTGAGTGGACACAGCCAGATCCGCACTGCGCCCTGCCTGCCCTTCTGCCGTGGGTGAGTGGACACAGCCAGATCCGCACTGCGCCTTGCCTGCCCGTCTCACGTTGGTGAGTGGACACAGCCAGATCCGCACTGCGCCCTGCCTGCCCGTCTCCCGTGGGTGAGTGGACACAGCCAGATCCGCACTGCACCCTGCCTGACCGTCTGCCGTGGGTGAGTGCACACAGCCAGATCCGCACTGCGCCCTGCCTGCCCGACTGCCGTGGGTCAGTGGACATAGCCATATCTACACAGCACCCTCTCTGCCCGTCTCCCTTGGGGGAGTGGACACAGCCAGATCCACACTGCGCCTTGCCTACCCGTCTCCCGTGGGTGTGTGGACACAGCCAGATCCGCACTGCGCCCTGCCGGCCCGTCTCCCGTGGGTCAGTGGACACAGCCAGATCCGCACTGCGCCCTGCCTGCCCGTCTCCCGTGGGCGAGGGGACACATCCAGATCCGCACTGCGCCCTAAATGCCCATCTGCCGTGGGTGAGTGGACACAGCCAGATCCACACTGCGCCCTGCCTGACCGTCTGCCGTGGGTGAGTGGACACAGCCACATCCACACTGCGCCCTGCCTGCCCGTCTGCCGTGGGTGAGTGGACACAGCCAGATCCGCACTGCGCCCTGCCTGCCCGTCTGCCGTGGGTGAGTGGACACAGCCAGATCCGCACTGCGCCTTGCCTGCCCGTCTCACGTTGGTGAGTGGACACAGCCAGATCCGCACTGCGCCCTGCCTGCCCGTCTCCCGTGGGTGAGTGGACACAGCCAGATCCGCACTGCACCCTGCCTGACCGTCTGCCGTGGGTGAGTGGACACAGCCAGATCCGCACTGCGCCCTGCCTGCCCGTCTGCCGTGGGTCAGTGGACATAGCCATATCTACACAGCACCCTCTCTGCCCGTCTCCCTTGGGGGAGTGGACACAGCCAGATCCACACTGCGCCTTGCCTACCCGTCTCCCGTGGGTGTGTGGACACAGCCAGATCCGCACTGCGCCCTGCCGGCCCGTCTCCCGTGGGTCAGTGGACACAGCCAGATCCGCACTGCGCCCTGCCTGCCCGTCTCCCGTGGGCGAGGGGACACATCCAGATCCGCACTGCGCCCTAAATGCCCATCTGCCGTGGGTGAGTGGACACAGCCAGATCCGCACTGCGCCCTGCCTGACCGTCTGCCGTGGGTGAGTGGACACAGCCACATCCACACTGCGCCCTGCCTGCCCGTCTGCCGTGGGTGAGTGGACACAGCCAGATCCGCACTGCGCCCTGCCTGACCGTCTGCCGGGGGTGAGTGGACACAGCCAGATCCGCACTGCGCCTTGCCTGCCCGTCTCACGTGGGTGAGTGGACACAGCCAGATCCCCACTGCGCCCTGCCTGCCCGTCTCCCGTGGGTGAGTGGACACAGCCAGATCCGCACTGCGCCCTGTCTGCCCGTCTCCCGTGGGTGAGTGGACACAGCCAGATCCGCACTGCGCCCTGCTTGCCCGTCTGCCGTGGGTCAGTGGACATGGCCAGATCCACACAGCACCGTCTTTGCCCGTCTCCCGTGGGTGAGTGGACACAGCCAGATCCGCAATGCGCCTTGCCTGCCCGTCTCCTGTGGGTGAGTGGACACAGCCAGATCCGCACTGCGTCCTGCCTGACCGTCTGCCGTGGGTGGGTAGACACAGCCCGATCCGCACTGCGCCCTGCCTGCCCGTCTGCCGTAAGGTTAGGGTTAGGGTTAGGGTTAGGTTTAGGGTTAGGGTTAGGGGGTTAGGGTTAGGGTTAAGGTTAGGGTTAGGGTTAGAGGGTTAGGGTTAGGGTTAGGGTTAGGGTTAGGGTTAGGGTTAGTGGGTGAGTGGACACAGCCACATCCGCACTGCGCGCTGCCTGCCTATCTCCCGTGGGTGAGTGCACACAGCCAGATCCGCACTGCGCCTTGCCTGCCCGTGTCCCGTGGGTGAGTGGACACAGCCAGATCCGCACTGCGCCCTGCCTGCCCGTCTGCCGTGGGTGAGTGGACACAGCCAGATCCGCACTGCGCCCTGCCTGCCCGTCTTCAGTGGGTCAGTGGACATAGCCAGATCCACACAGCACCCTCTCTGCCCGTCTCCTGTGGGTGAGTGGACACAGCCAGATCCCCACTGCGCCTTGCCTGACCGCCTCCCGTGGGTGAGTGGACACAGCCAGATCCGCACTGCGCACTGCCTGCCCGTCTCCCATGGGTGAGTGGACTCAGCCAGATCCGCACTGCGCCCTGCCTGCCCGTATCCCGTTGGTGAGTGGACACAGCCAGATCCGCACTGCGCCCTGCCTGCCCGTCGCCCGTGGGTGAGTGGACACAGCCAGATCCGCACTGCGCCCTGCTTGCCCGTCTGCCGTGGGTCAGTGGACATAGCAAGATCCACACAGCACCATCTCTGCCTGTCTCCCGTGGGTGAGTGGACACCGCCAGATCCGCACTGCGCCTTGCCTGCCCGTCTCCTGTGGGTGAGTGGACACAGCCAGATCCGCACTGCGTCCTGCCTGACCGTCTGCAGTGGGTGAGTGGACATAGCCAGATCCGCACTGCGCCCTGCCTGCCCGTCTGCCGTAGGGTTAGGGTTAGGGTTAGGGTTAGGGTTAGGGTTAGGGTTAGGGTTAGGGTTAGAGGGTTAGGGTTAGGGTTAGGGTTAGGGTTAGGGTTAGGGTAAGGGTTAGGGTTAGGGTTAGAGGGTTAGGGTTAGGGTTAGGGTTAGGGTTAGGGTTAGGGTTAGAGGGTTAGGGTTGGGGTTAGGGTTAGGGTTAGGGTTAGGGTTAGGGTTAGGGTTAGTGGGTGAGTGGACACAGCCGGATCCGCACTGCGCCTTGCCTTCCCGTGTCCCGTGGGTTAGTGGACACAGCCAGATCCGCACTGCACCCTGCCTGACCGTCTGCCGTGGGTGAGTGGACACAGCCAGATCCGCACTGCGCCCTGCCTGCCCGTCTCCCGTGGGCGAGTGGACACAGCCAGATCCGCACTGCGCCCTGCCTGCCCGTCTGCCGTGGGTGAGTGGACACAGCCAGATCCGCACTGCGCCCTGCCTGACCGTCTTCCGTGGGTGAGTGGACACAGCCAGATCCACACTGCGCCCTGCCTGCCCGTCTTTTGTGGGTGAGTGGACAAAGCCAGATCCGCACTGCACCCTGCCTGACCGTCTGCCGTGGGTGAGTGGACACAGCCAGATCCGCACTGCGCCCTGCCTGACCGCCTGCTGTGGGTGAGTGGAGACAGCCAGATCCGCACTGCGCCCTGCCTGCCCGTCTCCCGTGGGCGAGTGGACACAGCCAGATCTGCACTGCGCACTGCCTGCCCGTCTGCCGTGGGTGAGTGGACACAGCCAGATCCGCACTGCGCCCTGCCTGCCCGTCTGCCGTAGGGTTAGGGTTAGGGTTAGCGTTAGGGTTAGGGTTAGGGTTAGGGTTAGGGTTAGGGTTAGGGTTAGGGGGTTAGGGTTAGAGTTAGGGTTAGGGTTAGGGTTAGGGTTAGGGTTAGAGGGTTAGGGTTAGGGTTAGGGTTAGGGTTAGGGTTAGTGTTAGGGTTAGGGTGAGTGGGTGAGTGGACACAGCCGGATCCGAACTGCGCGCTGCCTGCCCATCTCCCGTGGGTGAGTGGACACAGCCAGATCCGCACTGCGCCTTGCCTGCCTGTGTCCCGTGGGTGAGTGGACACAGCCAGATCCGCACTGCACCCTGCCTGACCGTCTGCCGTGGGTGAGTGGACACAGCCAGATCTGCACTGCGCCCTGCCTGCCCATCTCCCCTGGGCGAGTGGACACAGCCAGATCCGCACTGCGCCCTGCCTGCCCGTCTGCCGTGGGTGAGTGGACACAGCCAGATCCGCACTGCGCCCTGCCTGACCGTCTGCCGTGGGTGAGTAGAAACAGCCAGATCCACACTGCGCCCTGCCTGCCCGTCTTCCGTGGGTGAGTGGACACAGCCAGATCCGCACTGCGCCCTGCCTGACCGTCTGCCGTGGGTGAGTGGACCCAGCCAGATCCGCACTGCGCCCTGTCTGTCCGTCTCCCGTGGGTGAGTGGACACAGCCAGATCCGTACTGCGCCGTGCCTGCCCGACTGCCGTGGGCCAGTGGACATAGCCAGATCCACACAGCACCGTCTCTGCCCATCTCCCGTGGGTGAGTGGACACAGCCGGATCCGCACTGTGCCCCCCCTGCCCGTCTCCCGTGGGTGAGTGTACACAGCCAGATCCGCACTGAGCCTTGCCTGCCCGTCTCACGTTGGTGAGTGGAAACAGCCAGATCCGCACTGCGCCCTGCCTGCCCGTCTCCCGTGGGTGAGTGGACACAGCCAGATCCGCACTGCACCCTGCCTGACCGTCTGCCGTGGGTGAGTGGACTCAGCCAGATCCGCACTGCACCCTGCCTGCCCGTCTGCCGTGGGTCAGTGGACATAGCTATATCCACACAGCACCCTCTCTGCCCGTCTCTCGTTTGTGAGTGGACACAGCCAGATCCACACTGCGCCTTGCCTGCCCGTCTCCCGTGGGTGAGTGGACACAGCCAGATCCGCACTGCGCCCTGCCTGCCCGTCTGCCGTGGGTGAGTGGACACAGCCAGATCCGCACTGCGCCCTGCCTGCCCGTCTTCAGTGGGTCAGTGGACATAGCCAGATCCACACAGCACCCTCTCTGCCCGTCTCCTGTGGGTGAGTGGACACAGCCAGATCCCCACTGCGCCTTGCCTGACCGCCTCCCGTGGGTGAGTGGACACAGCCAGATCCGCACTGCGCACTGCCTGCCCGTCTCCCATGGGTGAGTGGACTCAGCCAGATCCGCACTGCGCCCTGCCTGCCCGTATCCCGTTGGTGAGTGGACACAGCCAGATCCGCACTGCGCCCTGCCTGCCCGTCGCCCGTGGGTGAGTGGACACAGCCAGATCCGCACTGCGCCCTGCTTGCCCGTCTGCCGTGGGTCAGTGGACATAGCAAGATCCACACAGCACCATCTCTGCCCGTCTCCCGTGGGTGAGTGGACACCGCCAGATCCGCACTGCGCCTTGCCTGCCCGTCTCCTGTGGGTGAGTGGACACAGCCAGATCCGCACTGCGTCCTGCCTGACCGTCTGCAGTGGGTGAGTGGACATAGCCAGATCCGCACTGCGCCCTGCCTGCCCGTCTGCCGTAGGGTTAGGGTTAGGGTTAGGGTTAGGGTTAGGGTTAGGGTTAGGGTTAGGGTTAGAGGGCTAGGGTTAGGGTTAGGGTTAGGGTTAGGGTTAGGGTAAGGGTTAGGGTTAGGGTTAGAGGGTTAGGGTTAGGGTTAGGGTTAGGGTTAGGGTTAGGGTTAGAGGGTTAGGGTTGGGGTTAGGGTTAGGGTTAGGGTTAGGGTTAGGGTTAGGGTTAGTGGGTGAGTGGACACAGCCGGATCCGCACTGCGCCTTGCCTTCCCGTGTCCCGTGGGTTAGTGGACACAGCCAGATCCGCACTGCACCCTGCCTGACCGTCTGCCGTGGGTGAGTGGACACAGCCAGATCCGCACTGCGCCCTGCCTGCCCGTCTCCCGTGGGCGAGTGGACACAGCCAGATCCGCACTGCGCCCTGCCTGCCCGTCTGCCGTGGGTGAGTGGACACAGCCAGATCCGCACTGCGCCCTGCCTGACCGTCTTCCGTGGGTGAGTGGACACAGCCAGATCCACACTGCGCCCTGCCTGCCCGTCTTTTGTGGGTGAGTGGACAAAGCCAGATCCGCACTGCACCCTGCCTGACCGTCTGCCGTGGGTGAGTGGACACAGCCAGATCCGCACTGCGCCCTGCCTGACCGCCTGCTGTGGGTGAGTGGAGACAGCCAGATCCGCACTGCGCCCTGCCTGCCCGTCTCCCGTGGGCGAGTGGACACAGCCAGATCTGCACTGCGCACTGCCTGCCCGTCTGCCGTGGGTGAGTGGACACAGCCAGATCCGCACTGCGCCCTGCCTGCCCGTCTGCCGTAGGGTTAGGGTTAGGGTTAGCGTTAGGGTTAGGGTTAGGGTTAGGGTTAGGGTTAGGGTTAGGGGGTTAGGGTTAGAGTTAGGGTTAGTTTTAGGGTTAGGGTTAGGGTTAGAGGGTTAGGGTTAGGGTTAGGGTTAGGGTTAGGGTTAGTGTTAGGGTTAGGGTGAGTGGGTGAGTGGACACAGCCGGATCCGCACTGCGCGCTGCCTGCCCATCTCCCGTGGGTGAGTGGACACAGCCAGATCCGCACTGCGCCTTGCCTGCCTGTGTCCCGTGGGTGAGTGGACACAGCCAGATCCGCACTGCGCCCTGCTTGCCCGTCTGCCGTGGGTCAGTGGACATAGCAAGATCCACACAGCACCATCTCTGCCCGTCTCCCGTGGGTGAGTGGACACCGCCAGATCCGCACTGCGCCTTGCCTGCCCGTCTCCTGTGGGTGAGTGGACACAGCCAGATCCGCACTGCGTCCTGCCTGACCGTCTGCAGTGGGTGAGTGGACATAGCCAGATCCGCACTGCGCCCTGCCTGCCCGTCTGCCGTAGGGTTAGGGTTAGGGTTAGGGTTAGGGTTAGGGTTAGGGTTAGGGTTAGAGGGTTAGGGTTAGGGTTAGGGTTAGGGTTAGGGTTAGGGTAAGGGTTAGGGTTAGGGTTAGAGGGTTAGGGTTAGGGTTAGGGTTAGGGTTAGGGTTAGGGTTAGAGGGTTAGGGTTGGTGTTAGGGTTAGGGTTAGGGTTAGGGTTAGGGTTAGGGTTAGTGGGTGAGTGGACACAGCCGGATCCGCACTGCGCCTTGCCTTCCCGTGTCCCGTGGGTTAGTGGACACAGCCAGATCCGCACTGCACCCTGCCTGACCGTCTGCCGTGGGTGAGTGGACACAGCCAGATCCGCACTGCGCCCTGCCTGCCCGTCTCCCGTGGGCGAGTGGACACAGCCAGATCCGCACTGCGCCCTGCCTGCCCGTCTGCCGTGGGTGAGTGGACACAGCCAGATCCGCACTGCGCCCTGCCTGACCGTCTTCCGTGGGTGAGTGGACACAGCCAGATCCACACTGCGCCCTGCCTGCCCGTCTTTTGTGGGTGAGTGGACAAAGCCAGATCCGCACTGCACCCTGCCTGACCGTCTGCCGTGGGTGAGTGGACACAGCCAGATCCGCACTGCGCCCTGCCTGACCGCCTGCTGTGGGTGAGTGGAGACAGCCAGATCCGCACTGCGCCCTGCCTGCCCGTCTCCCGTGGGCGAGTGGACACAGCCAGATCTGCACTGCGCACTGCCTGCCCGTCTGCCGTGGGTGAGTGGACACAGCCAGATCCGCACTGCGCCCTGCCTGCCCGTCTGCCGTAGGGTTAGGGTTAGGGTTAGCGTTAGGGTTAGGGTTAGGGTTAGGGTTAGGGTTAGGGTTAGGGGGTTAGGGTTAGAGTTAGGGTTAGTTTTAGGGTTAGGGTTAGGGTTAGAGGGTTAGGGTTAGGGTTAGGGTTAGGGTTAGGGTTAGTGTTAGGGTTAGGGTGAGTGGGTGAGTGGACACAGCCGGATCCGCACTGCGCGCTGCCTGCCCATCTCCCGTGGGTGAGTGGACACAGCCAGATCCGCACTGCGCCTTGCCTGCCTGTGTCCCGTGGGTGAGTGGACACAGCCAGATCCGCACTGCACCCTGCCTGACCGTCTGCCGTGGGTGAGTGGACACAGCCAGATCTGCACTGCGCCCTGCCTGCCCATCTCCCCTGGGCGAGTGGACACAGCCAGATCCGCACTGCGCCCTGCCTGCCCGTCTGCCGTGGGTGAGTGGACATAGCCAGATCCGCACTGCGCCCTGCCTGACCGTCTGCCGTGGGTGAGTAGAAACAGCCAGATCCACACTGCGCCCTGCCTGCCCGTCTTCCGTGGGTGAGTGGACACAGCCAGATCCGCACTGCGCCCTGCCTGACCGTCTGCCGTGGGTGAGTGGACCCAGCCAGATCCGCACTGCGCCCTGCCTGCCCGTCTCCCGTGGGTGAGTGGACACAGCCAGATCCGTACTGCGCCGTGCCTGCCCGACTGCCGTGGGCCAGTGGACATAGCCAGATCCACACAGCACCGTCTCTGCCCATCTCCCGTGGGTGAGTGGACACAGCCGGATCCGCACTGTGCCCCCCCTGCCCGTCTCCCGTGGGTGAGTGTACACAGCCAGATCCGCACTGAGCCTTGGCTGCCCGTCTCACGTTGGTGAGTGGAAACAGCCAGATCCGCACTGCGCCCTGCCTGCCCGTCTCCCGTGGGTGAGTGGACACAGCCAGATCCGCACTGCACCCTGCCTGACCGTCTGCCGTGGGTGAGTGGACTCAGCCAGATCCGCACTGCACCCTGCCTGCCCGTCTGCCGTGGGTCAGTGGACATAGCTATATCCACACAGCACCCTCTCTGCCCGTCTCTCGTTTGTGAGTGGACACAGCCAGATCCACACTGCGCCTTGCCTGCCCGTCTCCCCTAGGTGAGTGGACACAGCCAGATCCGCACTTCGCCCTGCCTGCCCGTCTCCCGTGGGTGAGTGGACACAGCCAGATCCACACTGCACCCTGCCTGCCCGTCTCCCGTGGGTGAGTGGACACAGCCAGATCCGTACTGCGCCGTGCCTGCCCGTCTGCCGTTGGCCAGTGGACATAGCCAGATCCACACAGTACCGTCTCTGCCCATCTCCCGTGTGTCAGTGGACACAACCGGATCTGCACTGCGCCCTGCCTGCCCGTCTCCCGTGGGTGAGTGGACACAGCCAGATCCGCACTGCGCCTTGCCTGCCCGTCTCACGTTGGTGAGTGGACACAGCCAGATCCGCACTGCGCCCTGCCTGCCCGACTCCCGTGGATGAGTGGACACAGCCAGATCCGCACTGCGCCCTGCCTGCCCGTCTCCCGTGGGTGAGTGGACACAGCCAGATCCGCACTGCGCCTTTCCTGCCCGTCTCACGTTGGTGAGTGGACACAGCCAGATCCGCACTGCGCCCTGCCTGCCCGTCTCCCGTGGGTGAGTGGACACAGCCAGATCCGCACTGCACCCTGCCTGACCGTCTGCCGTGGGTGAGTGGACACCGCCAGATCCACACTGCGCCCTGCCTGACCGTCTGCCGTAGGGGAGTGGACACAGCCAGATCCGCACTGCGCCTTGCCTGCCCGTCTCACGTTGGTGAGTGGACACAGCCAGATCCGCACTGCGCCCTGCCTGCCCGTCTCCCGTGGGTGAGTGGACACAGCCAGATCCGCACTGCGCCCTGCCTGCCCGTCTGCCGTTGGTGAGTGGACACAGCCGGATCCGCACTGCGCCCTGCCTGCCCGTGTGCCGTGGGTGAGTGGACACAGCAGGATCCGCACTGCGCCCTGCCTGACCGTCTGCCGTGGGTGAGTGGACACAGCCAGATCCGCACTGCGCCCTGCCTGCCCGCCTCCCGTGGGTGAGTGGACACAGCCAGATCCGCACTGCACCATGCCTGACCGTCTGCCGTGGGTGAGTGGACACAGCCAGATCCGCACTGCGCTCTGCCTGCCCGTCTGCCGTGGGTCAGTGGACATAGCCATATCGACACAGCAACCTCTCTGCCCGTCTCCCGTGGGTGAGTGGACACAACCAGATCCACACTGCGCCTTGCCTGCCCGTCTCCGGTGGGTGAGTGGACACAGCCAGATCCGCAATTCGCCCTGCCTGCCCGTCTCCCGTGGGTGAGTGGACACAGCCAGATCCGCACTGCGCCCTGCCTGCCCGTCTGCCGTGGGTGAGTGGACACAGCCAGATCCGCACTGCGCCCTGCCTGCCCGTCTGCCGTGGGTCATTGGACATAGCCAGATCCACACAGCACCCTCTCTGCCCGTCTCCCGTGGGTGAGTGGACACAGACAGATCCCCACTGCGCCTTGCCTGACAGCCTCCCGTGGGTGAGTGGACACAGCCAAATCCGCACTGCGCCCTGCCTGCCCGTCTGCCGTGGGTCAGTGGACATAGCCAGATCCAAACAGCACCCACTCTGCCCGTCTCCCGTTGGTGAGTGGACACAGCCAGATCTACACTGCGCCTTGCCTGCCCGTCTCCCCTCCGTGAGTGGACACAGCCAGATCCGCACTGCGCCCTGCCTGCCCATCTCCCATGGGTGTGTGGACACAGCCAGATCCGCACTGCGCACTGCCTGCCCGTCTTCCGTGGGTGAGTGGACACAGCCAGATCCGCACTGCGCCTTGCCTGCCCGTGTCCCGTGGGTGAGTGGACACAGCCAGATCCGCACTGCACCCTGCCTGACCGTCTGCCGTGGGTGAGTGGACACAGCCAGATCCGCACTGCGCCCTGCCTGCCCGTCTCCCGTGGGCGAATGGACACAGCCAGATCCGCACTGCGCCCTGCCTGCCCGTCTGCCGTGGGTGAGTGGACACAGCCAGATCCGCACTGCGCCCTGCCTGACCGTCTGGCGTGGGTGAGTAGAAACAGCGAGATCCACACTGCGCCCTGCCTGCCTGTCTTCCGTGGGTGAGTGGACACAGCCAGATCCGCACTGCGCCCTGCCTGACCATCTGCCGTGTGTGAGTGGACACAGCCAGATCGCACTGCGCCCTGCCTGCCCGTCTCCCGTGGGTGAGTGGACACAGCCAGATCCGTACTGCGCCGTGCCTGCCCGTCTGCCGTGGGCCAGTGGACATAGCCAGATACACACAGCACCGTCTCTGCCCATCTCCGGTGGGTGAGTGGACACAGCCGGATCCGCACTGCGCCCTCCCTGCCCGTCTCCCGTGGGTGAGTGGACACAGCCAGATCCGCACTGCGCCTTGCCTGCCCGTCTCACGTTGGTGAGTGGACACAGCCAGATCCGCACTGCGCCCTGCCTGCCCGTCTCCCGTGGGTGAGTGGACACAGCCAGATCCGCACTGCACCCTGCCTGACCGTCTGCCGTGGGTGAGTGGACTCAGCCAGATCCGCACTGCGACCTGCCTGCCCGTCTGCCGAGGGTCAGTGGACATAGCCATATCCACACAGCACCCTCTCTGCCCGTCTCTCGTTTGTGAGTGGACACAGCCAGATCCACACTGCGCCTTGCCTGCCCGTCTCCCCTGGGTGAGTGGACACAGCCAGATCCGCACTTCGCCCTGCCTGCCCGTCTCCCGTGGGTGAGTGGACACAGCCAGATCCGCACTGCGCCCTGCCTGCCCGTCTCCCGTGGGTGAGTGGACACAGTCAGATCCGTACTGCGCCGTGCCTGCCCGTCTGCCGTGGGCCAGTGGACATAGCCAGATCCACACAGCACCGTCTCTGCCCATCTCCCGTGGGTGAGTGGACACAACCGGATCCGCACTGCGCCCTGCCTGCCCGTCTCCCGTGGTTGAGTGGACACAGCCAGATCCGCACTGCGCCTTGCCTGCCCGTCTCACGTTGGTGAGTGGACACAGCCAGATCCGCACTGCGCCCTGCCTGCCCGTCTCCCGTGGATGAGTGGACACAGCCAGATCCGCACTGCGCCCTGCCTGCCCGTCTCCCGTGGGTGAGTCGACACAGCCAGATCCGCACTGCGCCTTTCCTGCCCATCTCACGTTGGTGATTGGACACACCCAGATCCGCACTGCGCCCTGCCTGCCCGTCTCCCGTGGGTGAGTGGACACAGCCAGATCCGCACTGCACCCTGCCTGACCGTCTGCCGTGGGTGAGTGGACACCGCCAGATCCACACTGCGCCCTGCCTGACCGTCTGCCGTAGGTGAGTGGACACAGCCAGATCCGCACTGCGCCTTGCCTGCCCGTCTCACGTTGGTGAGTGGACACAGCCAGATCCGCACTGCGCCCTGCCTGCCCGTCTCCCGTGGGTGAGTGGACACAGCCAGATCCGCACTGCACCCTGCCTGACCGTCTGCCGTGGGTGAGTGGACACAGCCAGATCCACACTGCGCCCTGCCTGACCGCCTGCCGTGGGTGAGTGGAGACAGCCAGATCCGCATTGCGCCCTGCCTGCCCGTCTCCCGTGGGCTAGTGGACACAGCCAGATCCGCACTGCGCCCTGCCTGCCCGTCTGCCGTGGGTGAGTGGACACAGCCGGATCCGCACTGCGCCCTGCCTGCCCGTGTGCCGTGGGTGAGTGGACACAGCAGGATCCGCACTGCGCCCTGCCTGACCGTCTCCCGTGGGTGAGTGGACACAGCCAGATCCGCACTGCGCCTTGCCAGCCCGTCTCACGTGGGTGAGTGGACACAGCCAGATCCGCACTGCGCCCTGCCTGCCCGTCTCCCGTGGGTGAGTGGACACAGCCAGATCCGCACTGCGCTCTGCCTGACCGTCTGCCGTGGGTCAGTGGACATAGCCATATCGACACAGCAACCTCTCTGCCCGTCTCCCGTGGGTGAGTGGACACAGCCAGATCCACACTGCGCCTTGCCTGCCCGTCTCCCCTGGGTGAGTGGACACAGCCAGATCCGCACTGCGCCCTGCCTGCCCGTCTCCCGTGGGTTAGTGGACACAGCCAGATCCGCACTGCGCCCTGCCTGCCCGTCTGCCGTGGGTCAGTGGACATAGCCATATCGACACAGCAACCTCTCTGCCCGTCTCCCGTGGGTGAGTGGACACAGCCAGGTCCGCACTGCGCCCTGCCTGCCCGTCTCCCGTGGGCGAGTGGACACAGCCAGATCCGCACTGCGCCCTGCCTGCCCGTCTCCCGTGGGCGAGTGGACACAGTCAGATCCGCACTGCGCCCTGCCTGCCCGTCTGCCGTGGGCGAGTGGACACAGCCAGATCCGCACTGCGCCCTGCCTGACCGTCTGCCGTGGGTGAGTGGACACAGCCAGATCCACACTGCACCCTGCCTGCCCTTCTGCCGTGGGCGAGTGGACATAGCCAGATCCGCACTGCGCCCTGCCTGACCGTCTGCCGTGGGTGAGTGGACACAGCCAGATCCGCACTGCACCCTGCCTGACCGCCTGCCGTGGGTGAGTGGACACAGCCAGATCCGCACTGCGCCCTGCCTGCCCGTCTCCCGTGGGCGAGTGGACACAGCCAGATCCGCACTGCACCCAGCCTGCCCGTCTGCCGTGGGTGAGTGGACACAGCCAGACGCGCACTGCGCCCTGCCTGACCATCTGCCGTGGGTGAGTGAACACAGCCAGATCCACACTGCGCCCTGCCTGCCCGTCTCCCGTGGGTGAGTGGACACAGCCAGATCCGCACTGCGCCCTGCCTGCCCATCTCCCGTGGGTGAGTGGACACAGCCAGATCCGCACTGCGCATTGCCTGCCCGTCTCACATGGGTGAGTGGACACAGCCAGATCCGCACTGCGCCCTACCTGCCCGTCTCCCGTGGGTGAGTGGACACAGCCAGATCCGCACTGCACCCTGCCTGACCGTCTGCTGTGGGTGAGTGGACACAGCCAGATCCGCACTGCGCCCTGCCTGCCCGTGTGCCGTGGGTCAGTGGACATAGCCATATCCACACAGCACCCTCTCTGCCCGTCTCCCGTGTGTGAGTGGACACAGCCAGATCCACACTGCGCCTTGCCTGCCAGTCTCCCCTGAAGAGTGGACACAGCCAGATCCGCATTGCGACCTGCCTGCCCGTCTCTCGTGGGTGAGTGGACACAGCCAGATCCGCACTGCGCCCTGCCTGCCCGTCTCCCGTGGGTGAGTGGACACAGCCAGATTCGCACTGCGCCCTGCCTGCCCGACTCCCGTGGGTGAGTGGACACAGCCAGTTCCGCACTGCACCCTGCCTGCCCGTCTCCCGTGGGCGAGTGGACACAGCCAGATCCGCACTGCGCCCTGCCTGACCGTCTGCCGTAGGTGAGTGGACACAGCCAGATCCGCACTGCGCCTTGCCTGCCCGTCTCACGTTGGTGAGTGGACACAGCCAGATACGCACTGCGCCCTGCCTGACCGTCTGCCATGGGTGAGTGGACACAGCCAGATCCGCACTGCGCCCTGCCTGACCGCCTGCCGTTGGTGAGTGGAGACAGCCACATCCGCATTGAGCCCTGCCTGCCGGTCTCCCGTGGGCTAGTGGACACAGCCAGATCCGCACTGCGCCCTGCCTGCCCGTCTGCCGTGGGTGAGTGGACACAGCCGGAACCGCACTGCGCCCTGCCTGCCCGTGTGCCGTGGGTGAGTGGACACAGCAGGATCCGCACTGCGCCCTGCCTGACCGTCTGCCGTGGGTGAGTGGACACAGCCAGATCCGCACTGCGCCTTGCCAGCCCGTCTCACGTGGGTTAGTGGACACAGCCAGATCCGCACTGCGCCCTGCCTGCCCGTCTCCCGTGGGTGAGTGGACACAGCCAGATCCGCACTGCACCCTGCCTGACCGTCTGCCGTGGGTGAGTGGACACAGCCAGATCCGCACTGCACCCTGCCTGACCGTCTGCCGTGGGTGAGTGGACACAGCCAGATCCGCACTGCGCTCTGCCTGCCCGTCTGCCATGGGTCAGTGGACATAGCCATATCGACACAGCAACCTCTCTGCCCGTATCCCATGGGTGAGTGGACACAGCCAGATCCACACTGCGCCTTGCCTGCCCGTCTCCCCTGGGTGAGTGGACACAGCCAGATCCGCACTGCGCCCTGACTGCCCGTCTCCCGTGGGAGAGTGGACACAGCCAGATCCGCACTGCGCCCTGACTGCCCGTCTCCCGTGGGTGAGTGGACACAGCCAGATCCGCACTGCGCCCTGCCTGCCCGTCTCCCGTGGGTGAGTGGACACAGCCAGATCCGTACTGCGCCGTGCCTGCCCGTCTGCCGTGGGCCAGTGGACATAGCCAGATCCACACAGCACCGTCTCTGCCCATCTCCCGTGGGTGAGTGGACACAACCGGATCCGCACTGCGCCCTGCCTGCCCGTCTCCCGTGGGTGAGTGGACACAGCCAGATCCGCACTGCGCCTTGCCTGCCTATCTCACGTTGGTGAGTGGACACAGCCAGATCCGCACTGCGCCCTGCCTGCCCGTCTCCCGTGGATGAGTGGACACAGCGAGATCCGCACTGCGCCCTGCCTGCCCGTCTCCCGTGGGTGAGTGGACACAGCCAGATCCGCACTGCGCCTTTCCTGCCCGTCTCACGTTGGTGATTGGACACACCCAGATCCGCACTGCGGCCTGCCTGCCCGTCTCCCGTGGGTGAGTGGACACAGCCAGATCCGCACTGCACCCTGCCTGACCGTCTGCCGTGGGTGAGTGGACACCGCCAGATCCACACTGCGCCCTGCCTGACCGTCTGCCGTAGGTGAGTGGACACAGCCAGATCCGCACTGCGCCTTGCCTGCCCGTCTCCCGTGGGTGAGTGGACACAGCCAGATCCGCACTGCACCCTGCCTGACCGTCTGCCATGGTTGAGTGGACACAGCCAGATCCGCACTGCGCCCTGCCTGACCGCCTGCCGTGGGTGAGTGGAGACAGCCAGATCCGCATTGCGCTCTGCCTGCCCGTCTCCCGTGGGCTAGTGGACACAGCCAGATCCGCACTGCGCCCTGCCTGCCCGTCTGCCGTGGGTGAGTGGACACAGCCGGATCCGCACTGCACCCTGCCTGCCCGTGTGCCGTGGGTGAGTGGACACAGCAGGATCCGCACTGCGCCCTGCCTGACCGTCTCCCGTGGGTGACTGGACACAGCCAGATCGGCACTGCGCCTTGCCAGCCCGTCTCACGTGGGTGAGTGGACACAGCCAGATCCGCACTGCGCCCTGCCTGCCCGTCTCCCGTGGGTGAGTGGACACAGCCAGATCCGCACTGCACCCTGCCTGACCGTCTGCCGTGGGTGAGTGGACACAGCCAGATCCGCACTGCGCTCTGTCTGCCCGTCTGCCGTGGGTCAGTGGACATAGCCATATCGACACAGCAACCTCTCTGCCCGTCTCCCGTGGGTGAGTGGACACAGCCAGATCCACACTGCGCCTTGCCTGCCCGTCTCCACTGGGTTAGTGGACACAGCCAGATCCGCACTGCGCCCTGCCTGCCCGTCTCCCGTGGGTGAGTGGACACAGCCAGATCCGCACTGCGCCCTGCCTGCCCGTCTCCCGTGGGTGAGTGGACACAGCCAGATCCGTACTGCTCCGTGCCTGCCCGTCTGCCGTGGGCCAGTGGACATAGCCAGATCCACACAGCACCGTCTCTGCCCATCTCCCGTGGGTGAGTGGACACAACCGGATCCGCACTGCGCCCTGCCTGCCCGTCTCCCGTGGGTGAGTGGACACAGCCAGATCCGCACTGCGCCTTGCCTGCCCGTCTCACGTTGGTGAGTGGACACAGCCAGATCCGCACTGCGCCCTGCCTGCCCGTCTCCCGTGGATGAGTGGACACAGCCAGATCCGCACTGCGCCCTGCCTGCCCGTCTCCCGTGGGTGAGTGGACACAGCCAGATCCGCACTGCGCCTTTCCTGCCCGTCTCACGTTGGTGATTGGACACACCCAGATCCGCACTGCGGCCTGCCTGCCCGTCTCCCGTGGGTGAGTGGACACAGCCAGATCCGCACTGCACCCTGCCTGACCGTCTGCCGTGGGTGAGTGGACACCGCCAGATCCACACTGCGCCCTGCCTGACCGTCTGCCGTATGTGAGTGGACACAGCCAGATCCGCACTGCGCCCTGCCTGCCCGTCTCACGTTGGTGAGTGGACACAGCCAGATCCGCACTGCGCCCTGCCTGCCCGTCTCCCGTGGGTGAGTGGACACAGCCAGATCCGCACTGCACCCTGCCTGACCGTCTGCCGTGGTTGAGTGGACACAGCCAGATCCGCACTGCGCCCTGCCTGACCGCCTGCCGTGGGTGAGTGGAGACAGCCAGATCCGCATTGCGCCCTGTCTGCCCGTCTCCCGTGGGCTAGTGGACACAGCCAGATCCGCACTGCGCCCTGCCTGCCCGTCTGCCGTGGGTGAGTGGACACAGCCGGATCCGCACTGCACCCTGCCTGCCCGTGTGCCGTGGGTGAGTGGACACAGCAGGATCCGCACTGCGCCCTGCCTGACCGTCTCCCGTGGGTGACTGGACACAGCCAGATCGGCACTGTGCCTTGCCAGCCCGTCTCACGTGGGTGAGTGGACACAGCCAGATCCGCACTGCGCCCTGCCTGCCCGTCTCCCGTGGGTGAGTGGACACAGCCAGATCCGCACTGCACCCTGCCTGACCGTCTGCCGTGGGTGAGTGGACACAGCCAGATCCGCACTGCGCTCTGTCTGCCCGTCTGCCGTGGGTCAGTGGACATAGCCATATCGACACAGCAACCTCTCTGCCCGTCTCCCGTGGGTGAGTGGACACAGCCAGATCCACACTGCGCCTTGCCTGCCCGTCTCCCCTGGGTTAGTGGACACAGCCAGATCCGCACTGCGCCCTGCCTGCCCGTCTCCCGTGGGTGAGTGGACACAGCCAGATTCGCACTGCGCCCTGCCTGCCCGACTACCGTGGGTGAGTGGACACAGCCAGTTCCGCACTGCACCCTGCCTGCCCGTCTCCCGTGGGCGAGTGGACACAGCGAGATCCGCACTGCGCCCTGCCTGCCCGTCTTCCGTGGGTGAGTGGACACAGACAGATCCGCACTGCGCCCTGCCTGCCCGTCTTCCATGGTTGAGTGGACACAGCCAGATCCGCACTGCGCCCTGCCTGACCGTCTGCCGTGGGTGAGTGGACACAGCCAGATCCGCACTGCGCCCTGCCTGACCCCCTGCTGTGGGTGAGTGGAGACAGCCAGATCCGCACTGCGCCCTGCCTTCCCGTCTCCCGTGGGCGAGTGGAGACAGCCAGATCCGCACTGCGCCCTGCCTGCCCGTCTCCCGTGTGCGAGTGGACACAGCCAGATCCGCACTGCGCACTGCCTGCCCGTCTGCCGTGGGTGAGTGGACACAGCCAGATCCACACTGCGCCTTGCCTGCCCGTCTCCCCTGGGTGAGTGGACACAGCCAGATCCGCACTGTGCCCTGCCTGCCCGTCTCCCGTGGGTGAGTGGACACAGCCAAATCCGCACTGCGCCCTGCCTGCCCGTCTCCCGTGGGTGAGTGGACACAGCCAGATCCGCACTGCGCCCTGCCTTCCCGTCTCCCGTGGGTGAGTGGACACAGCCAGATCCGTACTGCGCCGTGCCTGCCCGTCTGCCGTGGGCCAGTGGACATAGCCAGATCCACACAGCACCGTCTCTGCCCATATCCCGTGGGTGAGTGGACACAGTCGGATCCGCACTGCGCCCTGCCTGCCCGTCTCCCGTGGGTGAGTGGACACAGCCAGATCCGCACTGCGCTTTGCCTGCCCGTCTCACGTTGGTGAGTGGACACAGCCAGATCCGCACTGCGCCCTGCCTGCCCGTCTCCCGTGGGTGAGTGGACACAGCCAGATCCGCACTGCACCCTGCCTGACCGTCTGCCCTGGGTGAGTGGACACAGCCAGATCCGCACTGCGCCCTGCCTGCCCGTCTGCCGTGGGTCAGTGGACATAGCCATATCCACACAGCACCCTCTCTGTCCGTCTCTCGTGGGTGAGTGGACACAGCCAGATCCACACTGCGCCTTGCCTGCCCGTCTCCCCTGGGTGAGTGGACACAGCCAGATCCGCACTTCGCCCTGCCTGCCCGTCTCCCGTGGGTGAGTGGACACAGCCAGATCCGCACTGCGCCCTGCCTGCCCGTCTCCCGTGGGTGAGTGGACACAGCCAGATCCATACTGCGCCGTGCCTGCCCGTCTGCCGTGGGCCAGTGGACATAGCCAGATCCACACAGCACCGTCTCTGCCCATCTCCCGTGGGTGTGTGGACACAACCGGATCCGCACTGCGCCCTGCCTGCCAGTCTCCCGTGGGTGAGTGGACATAGCCAGATCCGCACTGCGCCTTGCCTGCCCGTCTCACGTTGGTGAGTGGACACAACCAGATCCGCACTGCGCCCTGCCTGCCCGTCTCCCGTGTGCGAGTGGACACAGCCAGATCCGCACTGCGCCCTGCCTGACCGTCTGCCGTGGGTGAGTGGACACAGCCAGATCAGCACTGCGCCCTGCCTGCCCGTCTGCCGTGGGTCAGTGGACATAGCCATATCCACACAGCACCCTCTCTGCCCGTCTCTCGTGGGTGAGTGGACACAGCCAGATCCACACTGCGCCTTGCCTGCCCGTCTCCCCTGGGTGAGTGGACACAGCCAGATCCGCACTTCGCCCTGCCTGCCCGTCTCCCGTGGGTGAGTGGACACAGCCAGATCCGCACTGCGCCCTGCCTGCCCGTCTCCCGTGTGTGAGTGGACACAGCCAGATCCATACTGCGCCGTGCCTGCCCGTCTGCCGTGGGCCAGTGGACATAGCCAGATCCACACAGCACCGTCTCTGCCCATCTCCCGTGGGTGTGTGGACACAACCGGATCCGCACTGCGCCCTGCCTGCCAGTCTCCCGTGGGTGAGTGGACATAGCCAGATCCGCACTGCGCCTTGCCTGCCCGTCTCACGTTGGTGAGTGGACACAGCCAGATCCGCACTGCGCCCTGCTTGCCCGTCTCCCGTGGGTCAGTGGACACAGCCAGATCCGCACTGCACCCTGCCTGACCGTCTGCCGTGGGTGAGTGGACACAGCCAGATCCGCACTGCGCCCTGCCTGCCCGTCTGCCGTGGGTCAGTGGACATAGCCATATCCACACAGCACCCTCTCTGCCCGTCTCTCGTGGGTGAGTGGACACAGCCAGATCCACACTGCGCCTTGCCTGCCCGTCTCCCCTCGGTGAGTGGACACAGCCAGATCTGCACTTCGCCCTGCCTGCCCGTCTCCCGTGGGTGAGTGGACACAGCCAGATCCGCACTGCGCCCTTCCTGCCCGTCTCCCGTGGGTGAGTGGACACAGCCAGATCCGCACTGCGCCTTGCCTGCCCATCTCCCGTCAGTGAGTGGACACAGCCAGATCCGCACTGCGCCCTGCCTGCCCGTCTCCTGTGGGTGAGTGGACACAGCCAGATCCGCACTGCGCCTTGCCTGCCCGTCTCACGTTGGTGAGTGGACACAGCCAGATCCGCACTGCGCCCTGACTGCCCGTCTCCCGTGGGTGAGTGGACACAGCCAGATCGGCACTGCACCCTGGCTGACCGTCTGCCGTGGGTGAGTGGACACAGCCAGATCCACACTGCGCCCTGCCTGACCGTCTGCCGTGGGTGAGTGGACACAGCCAGATCCGCACTGCGCCCTGCCTGCCCGTCTCACGTGGGTGAGTGGACACAGCAAGATCCGCACTGCGCCCTGCCTGCCCGTCTCCCGTGGGTGAGTGGACACAGCCAGATCCGCACTGCACCCTGCCTGACCGTCTGCCGTGGGTGAGTGGACACAGCCAGATCCGCACTGCGCCCTGCCTGACCGCCTGCTGTGGGTGAGTGGAGACAGCCAGATCCGCATTGCGCCCTGCCTGCCCGTCTCCCATGGGCGAGTGGACACAGCCAGATCCGCACTGCGCCCTGCCTGCCCGTCTCCCGTGGGTGAGTGGACACAGCCAGATCCGCACTGCGCCCTGCCTGCCCATCTCCCATGGGTGAGTGGACACCGCCGGATCCGCACTGCACCCTGCCTGCCCGTCTCCCGTGGGTGAGTGGACACAGCCAGATCCGCACTGCGCCTTGCCTGCCCGTCTCACGTTGGTGAGTGGACACAGCCAGATCCGCACTGCGCCCTGCCTTCCCGTCCCCCGTGTGTGAGTGGACACAGCCAGATCCGCACTGCACCCTGCCTGACCATCTGCCGTGGGTGAGTGGACACAGCCAGATCCGCACTGCGCCCTGCCTGCCCGTCTGCCGTGGGTTAGTGGACACATCCATATCCGCACTGCGCCTTGCCTGTCCATCTCACGTTGGTGAGTGGACACAGCCAGATCCGCACTGCGCCTTGCCTGCCCGTCTCCCGTGGGTTAGTGGACACAGCCAGATCCGCACTGCACCCAGCCTGACCGTCTGCCGTGGTAGAGTGGACACAGCCAGATCCGCACTGCGCCCTGACTGACCGCCTGCTGTGGGTGAGTGGAGACAGCCAGATCCGCATTGCGCCCTGCCTGCCCGTCTCCCGTGGGCGAGTGGACACAGCCAGATCCGCACTGCGCCCTGCCTGCCCGTCTGCCGTGGGTGAGTGGACACAGCCAGATCCGCACTGCGCCCTGCCTGACCATCTGCCGTGGGTGAGTGGACACAGCCAGATCCACACTGCGCCCTGCATGCCCGTCTGCCGTGGGTGAGTGGACACAGCCAGATCCGCACTGCGCCTTGCCTGCCCATCTCACGTTGGTGAGTGGACACAGCCAGATCCGCACTGCGCCTTGCCTGCCCGTCTCCCGTGGGTTAGTGGACACAGCCAGATCCGCACTGCACCCTGCCTGACCGTCTGCCGTGGTAGAGTGGACACAGCCAGATCCGCACTGCGCCCTGACTGACCGCCTGCTGTGGGTGAGTGGAGACAGCTAGATCCGCATTGCGCCCTGCCTGCCCGTCTCCCGTGGGCGAGTGGACACAGCCAGATCCGCACTGCGCCCTGCCTGCCCGTCTGCCGTGGGTGAGTGGACACAGCCAGATCCGCACTGCGCCCTGCCTGACCATCTGCCGTGGGTGAGTGGACACAGCCAGATCCACACTGCGCCCTGCATGCCCGTCTGCCGTGGGTGAGTGGACACAGCCAGATCCGCACTGCGCCCTGCCTGCCCGTCTGCCGTGGGTGAGTGGACATAGCCATATCCACACAGCACCCTCTCTGCCCGTCTCCCGTGGGTGAGTGGACACAGCCAGATCCGCACTGCGCCCAGCCTGCCCGTCTGCCGTGGGTCAGTGGACACAGCCAGATCCGAACTGCGCCCTGCCTGCCCGTCTCCCGTGGGTGAGTGGACACAGCCAGATCCGCACTGCGCTTTGCCTGCCCGTCTCCCGTGGGTGAGTGGACACAGCCAGATCCGCACTGCGCCCTGCCTGCCGGTCTCCCATGGGTGAGTGGACACAGCCAGATCCGCACTGCGCCCTGCCTGCCCATCTCCCGTGGGCGAGTGGACACAGCCAGATCCGCACTGCGCCCTGCCAGCCCGTCTGCCGTGGGTGAGTGGACACAGCCAGATCCGCACTGCGCCCTGCCTGCCCGTCTCCCGTGGGTGAGTGGACACAGCCAGATTCGCACTGCGCCCTGCCTGCCCGACTACCGTGGGTGAGTGGACACAGCCAGTTCCGCACTGCACCCTGCCTGCCCGTCTCCCGTGGGCGAGTGGACACAGCGAGATCCGCACTGCGCCCTGCCTGCCCGTCTTCCGTGGGTGAGTGGACACAGCCAGATCCGCACTGCGCCCTGCCTGCCCGTCTTCCGTGGGTGAGTGGACACAGCCAGATCCGCACTGCGCCCTGCCTGACCGTCTGCCGTGGGTGAGTGGACACAGCCAGATCCGCACTGCGCCCTGCCTGACCCCCTGCTGTGGGTGAGTGGAGACAGCCAGATCCGCACTGCGCCCTGCCTTCCCGTCTCCCGTGGGCGAGTGGAGACAGCCAGATCCGCACTGCGCCCTGCCTGCCCGTCTCCCGTGTGCGAGTGGACACAGCCAGATCCGCACTGCGCACTGCCTGCCCGTCTGCCGTGGGTGAGTGGACACAGCCAGATCCACACTGCGCCTTGCCTGCCCGTCTCCCCTGGGTGAGTGGACACAGCCAGATCCGCACTGTGCCCTGCCTGCCCGTCTCCCGTGGGTGAGTGGACACAGCCAAATCCGCACTGCGCCCTGCCTGCCCGTCTCCCGTGGGTGAGTGGACACAGCCAGATCCGCACTGCGCCCTGCCTTCCCGTCTCCCGTGGGTGAGTGGACACAGCCAGATCCGTACTGCGCCGTGCCTGCCCGTCTGCCGTGGGCCAGGGAACAAAGCCAGATCCACACAGCACCGTCTCTGCCCATATCCCATGGGTGAGTGGACACAGTCGGATCCGCACTGCGCCCTGCCTGCCCGTCTCCCGTGGTTGAGTGGACACAGCCAGATCCGCACTGCGCTTTGCCTGCCCGTCTCACGTTGGTGAGTGGACACAGCCAGATCCGCACTGCGCCCTGCCTGCCCGTCTCCCGTGGGTGAGTGGACACAGCCAGATCCGCACTGCACCCTGCCTAACCGTCTGCCCTGGGTGAGTGGACACAGCCAGATCCGCACTGCGCCCTGCCTGCCCGTCTGCCGTGGGTCAGTGGACATAGCCATATCCACACAGCACCCTCTCTGCCCGTCTCTCGTGGGTGAGTGGACACAGCCAGATCCACACTGCGCCTTGCCTGCCCGTCTCCCCTGGGTGAGTGGACACAGCCAGATCCGCACTTCGCCCTGCCTGCCCGTCTCCCGTGGGTGAGTGGACACAGCCAGATCCGCACTGCGCCCTGCCTGCCCGTCTCCCGTGGGTGAGTGGACACAGCCAGATCCATACTGCGCCGTGCCTGCCCGTCTGCCGTGGGCCAGTGGACATAGCCAGATCCACACAGCACCGTCTCTGCCCATCTCCCGTGGGTGTGTGGACACAACCGGATCCGCACTGCGCCCTGCCTGCCAGTCTCCCGTGGGTGAGTGGACATAGCCAGATCCGCACTGCGCCTTGCCTGCCCGTCTCACGTTGGTGAGTGGACACAACCAGATCCGCACTGCGCCCTGCCTGCCCGTCTCCCGTGTGCGAGTGGACACAGCCAGATCCGCACTGCGCCCTGCCTGACCGTCTGCCGTGGGTGAGTGGACACAGCCAGATCAGCACTGCGCCCTGCCTGCCCGTCTGCCGTGGGTCAGTGGACATAGCCATATCCACACAGCACCCTCTCTGCCCGTCTCTCGTGGGTGAGTGGACACAGCCAGATCCACACTGCGCCTTGCCTGCCCGTCTCCCCTGGGTGAGTGGACACAGCCAGATCCGCACTTCGCCCTGCCTGCCCGTCTCCCGTGGGTGAGTGGACACAGCCAGATCCGCACTGCGCCCTGCCTGCCCGTCTCCCGTGGGTGAGTGGACACAGCCAGATCCATACTGCGCCGTGCCTGCCCGTCTGCCGTGGGCCAGTGGACATAGCCAGATCCACACAGCACCGTCTCTGCCCATCTCCCGTGGGTGTGTGGACACAACCGGATCCGCACTGCGCCCTGCCTGCCAGTCTCCCGTGGGTGAGTGGACATAGCCAGATCCGCACTGCGCCTTGCCTGCCCGTCTCACGTTGGTGAGTGGACACAGCCAGATCCGCACTGCGCCCTGCTTGCCCGTCTCCCGTGGGTCAGTGGACACAGCCAGATCCGCACTGCACCCTGCCTGACCGTCTGCCGTGGGTGAGTGGACACAGCCAGATCCGCACTGCGCCCTGCCTGCCCGTCTGCCGTGGGTCAGTGGACATAGCCATATCCACACAGCACCCTCTCTGCCCGTCTCTCGTGGGTGAGTGGACACAGCCAGATCCACACTGCGCCTTGCCTGCCCGTCTCCCCTCGGTGAGTGGACACAGCCAGATCCGCACTTCGCCCTGCCTGCCCGTCTCCCGTGGGTGAGTGGACACAGCCAGATCCGCACTGCGCCCTTCCTGCCCGTCTCCCGTGGGTGAGTGGACACAGCCAGATCCGCACTGCGCCTTGCCTGCCCGTCTCCCGTCAGTGAGTGGACACAGCCAGATCCGCACTGCGCCCTGCCTGCCCGTCTCCTGTGGGTGAGTGGACACAGCCAGATCCGCACTGCGCCTTGCCTGCCCGTCTCACGTTGGTGAGTGGACACAGCCAGATCCGCACTGCGCCCTGACTGCCCGTCTCCCGTGGGTGAGTGGACACAGCCAGATCGGCACTGCACCCTTGCTGACCGTCTGCCGTGGGTGAGTGGACACAGCCAGATCCACACTGCGCCCTGCCTGACCGTCTGCCGTGGGTGAGTGGACACAGCCAGATCCGCACTGCGCCCTGCCTGCCCGTCTCACGTGGGTGAGTGGACACAGCAAGATCCGCACTGCGCCCTGCCTGCCCGTCTCCCGTGGGTGAGTGGACACAGCCAGATCCGCACTGCACCCTGCCTGACCGTCTGCCGTGGGTGAGTGGACACAGCCAGATCCGCACTGCGCCCTGCCTGACCGCCTGCTGTGGGTGAGTGGAGACAGCCAGATCCGCATTGCGCCCTGCCTGCCCGTCTCCCGTGGGCGAGTGGACACAGCCAGATCCGCACTGCGCCCTGCCTGCCCGTCTCCCGTGAGTGAGTGGACACAGTCAGATCCGCACTGCGCCCTGCCTGCCCATCTCCCATGGGTGAGTGGACACCGCCGGATCCGCACTGCACCCTGCCTGCCCGTCTCCCGTGGGTGAGTGGACACAGCCAGATCCGCACTGCGCCCTGCCTGCCCGTCTGCCGTGGGTGAGTGGACATAGCCATATCCACACAGCACCCTCTCTGCCCGTCTCCCGTGGGTGAGTGGACACAGCCAGATCCGCACTGCGCCCTGCCTGCCCGTCTGCCGTGGGTGAGTGGACACAGCCAGATCCGCACTGCGCCCTGCCTGACCATCTGCCGTGGGTGAGTGGACACAGCCAGATCCACACTGCGCCCTGCATGCCCGTCTGCCGTGGGTGAGTGGACACAGCCAGATCCGCACTGCGCCCTGCCTGCCCGTCTGCCGTGGGTGAGTGGACACAGCCAGATCCGCACTGCGCCCTGCCTGCCCGTCTGCCGTGGGTGAGTGGACATAGCCATATCCACACAGCACCCTCTCTGCCCGTCTCCCGTGGGTGAGTGGACACAGCCAGATCCGCACTACGCCCAGCCTGCCCGTCTGCCGTGGGTCAGTGGACACAGCCAGATCCGAACTGCGCCCTGCCTGCCCGTCTCCCGTGGGTGAGTGGACACAGCCAGATCCGCACTGCGCTTTGCCTGCCCGTCTCCCGTGGGTGAGTGGACACAGCCAGATCCGCACTGCGCCCTGCCTGCCGGTCTCCCATGGGTGAGTGGACACAGCCAGATCCGCACTCCGCCCTGCCTGCCCATCTCCCGTGGGCGAGTGGACACAGCCAGATCCGCACTGCGCCCTGCCAGCCCGTCTGCCGTGGGTGAGTGGACACAGCCAGATCCGCACTGCGCCCTGCCTGCCCGTCTCCCGTGGGTGAGTGGACACAGCCAGATTCGCACTGCGCCCTGCCTGCCCGACTACCGTGGGTGAGTGGACACAGCCAGTTCCGCACTGCACCCTGCCTGCCCGTCTCCCGTGGGCGAGTGGACACAGCGAGATCCGCACTGCGCCCTGCCTGCCCGTCTTCCGTGGGTGAGTGGACACAGCCAGATCCGCACTGCGCCCTGCCTGCACGTCTTCCATGGGTGAGTGGACACAGCCAGATCCGCACTGCGCCCTGCCTGACCGTCTGCCGTGGGTGAGTGGACACAGCCAGATCCGCACTGCGCCCTGCCTGACCCCCTGCTGTGGGTGAGTGGAGACAGCCAGATCCGCACTGCGCCCTGCCTTCCCTTCTCCCGTGGGCGAGTGGAGACAGCCAGATCCGCACTGCGCCCTGCCTGCCCGTCTCCCGTGTGCGAGTGGACACAGCCAGATCCGCACTGCGCACTGCCTGCCCGTCTGCCGTGGGTGAGTGGACACAGCCAGATCCACACTGCGCCTTGCCTGCCCGTCTCCCCTGGGTGAGTGGACCCAGCCAGATCCGCACTGTGCCCTGCCTGCCCGTCTCCCGTGGGTGAGTGGACACAGCCAAATCCGCACTGCGCCCTGCCTGCCCGTCTCCCGTGGGTGAGTGGACACAGCCAGATCCGCACTGCGCCCTGCCTTCCGTCTCCCGTGGGTGAGTGGACACAGCCAGATCCGTACTGCGCCGTGCCTGCCCGTCTGCCGTGGGCCAGTGGACATAGCCAGATCCACACAGCACCGTCTCTGCCCATATCCCGTGGGTGAGTGGACACAGTCGGATCCGCACTGCGCCCTGCCTGCCCGTCTCCCGTGGGTGAGTGGACACAGCCAGATCCGCACTGCGCTTTGCCTGCCCGTCTCACGTTGGTGAGTGGACACAGCCAGATCCGCACTGCGCCCTGCCTGCCCGTCTCCCGTGGGTGAGTGGACACAGCCAGATCCGCACTGCACCCTGCCTGACCGTCTGCCGTGGGTGAGTGGACACAGCCAGATCCGCACTGCGCCCTGCCTGCCCGTCTGCCGTGCGTCAGTGGACATAGCCATATCCACACAGCACCCTCTCTGCCCGTCTCTCGTGGGTGAGTGGACACAGCCAGATCCGCACTGCGCCCAGCCTGCCCGTCTGCCGTGGGTCAGTGGACACAGCCAGATCCGAACTGCGCGCTGCCTGCCCGTCTCCCGTGGGTGAGTGGACACAGCCAGATCCGCACTGCGCTTTGTGTGCCCGTCTCCCGTGGGTGAGTGGACACAGCCAGATCCGCACTGCGCCCTGCCTGCCGGTCTCCCATGGGTGAGTGGACACAGCCAGATCCGCACTGCGCCCTGCCTGCCCATCTCCCGTGGGCGAGTGGACACAGCCAGATCCGCACTGCGCCCTGCCAGCCCGTCTGCCGTGGGTGAGTGGACACAGCCAGATCCGCACTGCGCCCTGCCTGCCCGTCTGCCGTGGGTGAGTGGACACAGCCAGATCCGCACTGCGCCTTGCCTGCCCGTCTCACGTTGGTGAGTGGACACAGCCAGATCCGCACTGCGCCCTGCCTGACCGTCTCCCGTGGGTGAGTGGACACAGCCAGATCCGCACTGCACCCTGCCTGACCGTCTGCCGTGGGTGAGTGGACACAGCCAGATCCGCACTGCGCCCTGCCTGCCCGTCTGCCGTGGGTCAGTGGACATAGCCATATCTACACAGCACCCTCTCTGCCCGTCTCCCTTGGGGGAGTGGACACAGCCAGATCCACACTGCGCCTTGCCTACCCGTCTCCCGTGGGTGAGTGGACACAGCCAGATCCGCACTGCGCCCTGCCGGCCCGTCTCCCGTGGGTCAGTGGACACAGCCAGATCCGCACTGCGCCTTCCCTGCCCGTTTCCCGTCGGTGAGTGGACACAGCCAGATCCGCACTGCGCCCTGCCTGCCCGTCTCCCGTGGGTGAGTGGACACAGCCAGAATCGCACTGCGCCCTGCCTGCCCGTCTCCCGTGGGCGAGGGGACACATCCAGATCCGCACTGCGCCCTAAATGCCCATCTGCCGTGGGTGAGTGGACATAGCCAGATCCGCACTGCGCCCTGCCTGACCGTCTGCCGTGGGTGAGTGGACACAGCCACATCCACACTGCGCACTGCCTGCCCGTCTGCCGTGGGTGAGTGGACACAGCCAGATCCGCACTGCGCCCTGCCTGACCGTCTGCCGGGGGTGAGTGGACACAGCCAGATCCGCACTGCGCCTTGCCTGCCCGTCTCACGTGGGTGAGTGGACACTGCCAGATCCCCACTGCGCCCTGCCTGCCCGTCTCCCGTGGGTGAGTGGACACAGCCAGATCCGCACTGCGCCCTGTCTGCCCGTCTCCCGTGGGTGAGTGGACACAGCCAGATCCGCACTGCGCCCTGCTTGCCCGTCTGCCGTGGGTCAGTGGACATAGCCAGATCCACACAGCACCGTCTCTGCCCGTCTCCCGTGGGTGAGTGGACACAGCCAGATCCGCAATGCGCCTTGCCTGCCCGTCTCCTGTGGGTGAGTGGACACAGCCAGATCCGCACTGCGTCCTGCCTGACTGTCTGCCGTGGGTGGGTAGACACAGCCAGATCCGCACTGCGCCCTGCCTGCCCGTCTGCCGTAAGGTTAGGGTTAGGGTTAGGGTTAGGGTTAGGGTTAGGGTTAGGGTTAGGGGGTTAGGGTTAGGGTTAGGGTTAGGGTTAGGGTTAGAGGGTTAGGGTTAGGGTTAGGGTTAGGGTTAGGGTTAGGGTTAGTGGGTGAGTGGACACAGCCACATCCGCACTGTGCGCTGCCTGCCTATCTCCCGTGGGTGAGTGCACACAGCCAGATCCGCACTGCGCCTTGCCTGCCCGTGTCCCGTGGGTGAGTGGACACAGCCAGATCCGCACTGCGCCCTGCCTGCCCGTCTGCCGTGGGTGAGTGGACACAGCCAGATCCGCACTGCGCCCTGCCTGCCCGTCTGCAGTGGGTCAGTGGACATAGCCAGATCTACACAGCACCCTCTCTGCCCGTCTCCTGTGGGTGAGTGGACACAGCCAGATCCCCACTGCGCCTTGCCTGACCGCCTCCCGTGGGTGAGTGGACACAGCCAGATCCGCACTGCGCACTGCCTGCCCGTCTCCCATGGGTGAGTGGACTCAGCCAGATCCGCACTGCACCCTGCCTGCCTGTATCCCGTGGGTGAGTGGACACAGCCAGATCCGCACTGCGCCCTGCCTGCCCGTCGCCCGTGGGTGAGTGGACACAGCCAAATCCGCACTGCGCCCTGCTTGCCCGTCTGCCGTGGGTCAGTGGACATAGCAAGATCCACACAGCACCGTCTCTGCCCGTCTCCCGTGGGTGAGTGGACACCGCCAGATCCGCACTGCGCCTTGCCTGCCCGTCTCCTGTGGGTGAGTGGACACAGCCAGATCCGCACTGCGTCCTGCCTCACCGTCTGCCGTGGGTGAGTGGACATAGCCAGATCCGCACTGCGCCCTGCCTGCCCGTCTGCCGTAGGGTTAGGGTTAGGGTTAGGGTTAGGGTTAGGGTTAGGGTTAGGGTTAGGGTTAGGGTTAGGGTTAGGGTTAGAGGGTTAGGGTTAGGGTTAGGGTTAGGGTTAGGGTTAGGGTTAGAGGGTTAGGGTTAGGGTTAGGGTTAGGGTTAGGGTTAGGGTTAGGGTTAGAGTGTTAGGGTTAGGGTTAGGGTTAGGGTTAGGGTTAGGGTTAGGGTTAGGGTTAGGGTTAGTGGGTGAGTGGACACAGCCGGATCCGCACTGCGCCTTGCCTTCCCGTGTCCCGTGGGTTAGTGGACACAGCCAGATCCGCACTGCACCCTGCCTGACCGTCTGCCGTGGGTGAGTGGACACAGCCAGATCCGCACTGCGCCCTGCCTGCCCGTCTCCCGTGGGCGAGTGGACACAGCCAGATCCGCACTGCGCCCTGCCTGCCCGTCTGCCGTGGGTGAGTGGACACAGCCAGATCCGCACTGCGCCCTGCCTGACCGTCTGCCGTGGGTGAGTGGACACAGCCAGATCCACACTGCGCCCTGCCTGCCCGTCTTCCGTGCGTGAGTGGACAAAGCCAGATCCGCACTGCACCTTGCCTGACCGTCTGCCGTGGGTGAGTGTACACAGCCAGATCCGCACTGCGCCCTGCCTGCCCGTCTGCCGTAGGGTTAGGGTTAGGGTTAGCGTTAGGGTTAGGCTTAGGGTTAGGGTTAGGGTTAGGGTTAGGGTTAGGGGGTTAGGGTTAGGGTTAGGGTTAGGGTTAGGGTTAGGGTTAGAGGGTTAGGGTTAGGGTTAGGGTTAGGGTTAGGGTTAGGGTTAGGGTGAGTGGGTGAGTGGACACAGCCGGATCCGCACTGCGCCCTGCCTGCCTATCTCCCGTGGGTGAGTGGACACAGCCAGATCCGCACTGCGCCCTGCCTGGCCGTCTGCCGTGGGTGAGTAGAAACAGCCAGATCCACACTGCGCCCTGCCTGCCCGTCTTCCGTGGGTGAGTGGACACAGCCAGATCCGCACTGCGCCCTGCCTGACCGTCTGCCGTGGGTGAGTGGACCCAGCCAGATCCGCACTGCGCCCTGCCTGCCCGTCTCCCGTGGGTGAGTGGACACAGCCAGATCCGTACTGCGCCGTACCTGCCCGTCTGCCGTGGGCCAGTGGACATAGCCAGATCCACACAGCACCGTCTCTGCCCATCTCCCGTGGGTGAGTGGACACAGTCGGATCCGCACTGCGCCCTGCCTGCCCGTCTCCCGTGGTTGAGTGGACACAGCCAGATCCGCACTGCGCTTTGCCTGCCCGTCTCACGTTGGTGAGTGGACACAGCCAGATCCGCACTGCGCCCTGCCTGCCCGTCTCCCGTGGGTGAGTGGACACAGCCAGATCCGCACTGCACCCTGCCTGACCGTCTGCCGTGGGTGAGTGGACACAGCCAGATCCGCACTGCGCCCTGCCTGCCCGTCTGCCGTGGGTCAGTGGACATAGCCATATCCACACAGCACCCTCTCTGCCCGTCTCTCGTGGGTGAGTGGACACAGCCAGATCCACACTGCGCCTTGCCTGCCCGTCTCCCCTGGGTGAGTGGACACAGCCAGATCCGCACTTCGCCCTGCCTGCCCGTCTCCCGTGGGTGAGTGGACACAGCCAGATCCGCACTGCGCCCTGCCTGCCCGTCTCCCGTGGGTGAGTGGACACAGCCAGATCCATACTGCGCCGTGCCTGCCCGTCTGCCGTGGGCCAGTGGACATAGCCAGATCCACACAGCACCGTCTCTGCCCATCTCCCGTGGGTGTGTGGACACAACCGGATCCGCACTGCGCCCTGCCTGCCAGTCTCCCGTGGGTGAGTGGACATAGCCAGATCCGCACTGCGCCTTGCCTGCCCGTCTCACGTTGGTGAGTGGACACAACCAGATCCGCACTGCGCCCTGCCTGCCCGTCTCCCGTGTGCGAGTGGACACAGCCAGATCCGCACTGCGCCCTGCCTGACCGTCTGCCGTGGGTGAGTGGACACAGCCAGATCAGCACTGCGCCCTGCCTGCCCGTCTGCCGTGGGTCAGTGGACATAGCCATATCCACACAGCACCCTCTCTGCCCGTCTCTCGTGGGTGAGTGGACACAGCCAGATCCACACTGCGCCTTGCCTGCCCGTCTCCCCTGGGTGAGTGGACACAGCCAGATCCGCACTTCGCCCTGCCTGCCCGTCTCCCGTGGGTGAGTGGACACAGCCAGATCCGCACTGCGCCCTGCCTGCCCGTCTCCCGTGGGTGAGTGGACACAGCCAGATCCATACTGCGCCGTGCCTGCCCGTCTGCCGTGGGCCAGTGGACATAGCCAGATCCACACAGCACCGTCTCTGCCCATCTCCCGTGGGTGTGTGGACACAACCGGATCCGCACTGCGCCCTGCCTGCCAGTCTCCCGTGGGTGAGTGGACATAGCCAGATCCGCACTGCGCCTTGCCTGCCCGTCTCACGTTGGTGAGTGGACACAGCCAGATCCGCACTGCGCCCTGCTTGCCCGTCTCCCGTGGGTCAGTGGACACAGCCAGATCCGCACTGCACCCTGCCTGACCGTCTGCCGTGGGTGAGTGGACACAGCCAGATCCGCACTGCGCCCTGCCTGCCCGTCTGCCGTGGGTCAGTGGACATAGCCATATCCACACAGCACCCTCTCTGCCCGTCTCTCGTGGGTGAGTGGACACAGCCAGATCCACACTGCGCCTTGCCTGCCCGTCTCCCCTCGGTGAGTGGACACAGCCAGATCCGCACTTCGCCCTGCCTGCCCGTCTCCCGTGGGTGAGTGGACACAGCCAGATCCGCACTGCGCCCTTCCTGCCCGTCTCCCGTGGGTGAGTGGACACAGCCAGATCCGCACTGCGCCTTGCCTGCCCGTCTCCCGTCAGTGAGTGGACACAGCCAGATCCGCACTGCGCCCTGCCTGCCCGTCTCCTGTGGGTGAGTGGACACAGCCAGATCCGCACTGCGCCTTGCCTGCCCGTCTCACGTTGGTGAGTGGACACAGCCAGATCCGCACTGCGCCCTGACTGCCCGTCTCCCGTGGGTGAGTGGACACAGCCAGATCGGCACTGCACCCTGGCTGACCGTCTGCCGTGGCTGAGTGGACACAGCCAGATCCACACTGCGCCCTGCCTGACCGTCTGCCGTGGGTGAGTGGACACAGCCAGATCCGCACTGCGCCCTGCCTGCCCGTCTCACGTGGGTGAGTGGACACAGCAAGATCCGCACTGCGCCCTGCCTGCCCGTCTCCCGTGGGTGATGGACACAGCCAGATCCGCACTGCACCCTGCCTGACCGTCTGCCGTGGGTGAGTGGACACAGCCAGATCCGCACTGCGCCCTGCCTGACCGCCTGCTGTGGGTGAGTGGAGACAGCCAGATCCGCATTGCGCCCTGCCTGCCCGTCTCCCGTGTGCGAGTGGACACAGCCAGATCCGCACTGCGCCCTGCCTGCCCGTCTCCCGTGGGTGAGTGGACACAGCCAGATCCGCACTGCGCCCTGCCTGCCCATCTCCCATGGGTGAGTGGACACCGCCGGATCCGCACTGCACCCTGCCTGCCCGTCTCCCGTGGGTGAGTGGACACAGCCAGATCCGCACTGCCCCTTGCCTGCCCGTCTCACGTTGGTGAGTGGACACAGCCAGATCCGCACTGCGCCCTGCCTTCCCGTCCCCCGTGGGTGAGTGGACACAGCCAGATCCGCACTGCACCCTGCCTGACCATCTGCCGTGGGTGAGTGGACACAGCCAGATCCGCACTGCGCCCTGCCTGCCCGTCTGCCGTGGGTTAGTGGACACATCCATATCCGCACTGCGCCTTGCCTGCCCATCTCACGTTGGTGAGTGGACACAGCCAGATCCGCACTGCGCCTTGCCTGCCCGTCTCCCGTGGGTTAGTGGACACAGCCAGATCCGCACTGCACCCAGCCTGACCGTCTGCCGTGGTAGAGTGGACACAGCCAGATCCGCACTGCGCCCTGACTGACCGCCTGCTGTGGGTGAGTGGAGACAGCCAGATCCGCATTGCGCCCTGCCTGCCCGTCTCCCGTGGGCGAGTGGACACAGCCAGATCCGCACTGCGCCCTGCCTGCCCGTCTGCCGTGGGTGAGTGGACACAGCCAGATCCGCACTGCGCCCTGCCTGACCATCTGCCGTGGGTGAGTGGACACAGCCAGATCCACACTGCGCCCTGCATGCCCGTCTGCCGTGGGTGAGTGGAAACAGCCAGATCCGCACTGCGCCCTGCCTGCCCGTCTCCCGTGGGTTAGTGGACACATCCAGATCCGCACTGCGCCTTGCCTGCCCATCTAACGTTGGTGAGTGGACACAGCCAGATCCGCACTGCGCCTTGCCTGCCCGTCTCCCGTGGGTTAGTGGACACAGCCAGATCCGCACTGCACCCTGCCTGACCGTCTGCCGTGGTAGAGTGGACACAGCCAGATCCGCACTGCGCCCTGACTGACCGCCTGCTGTGGGTGAGTGGAGACAGCCAGATCCGCATTGCGCCCTGCCTGCCCGTCTCCCGTGGGCGAGTGGACACAGCCAGATCCGCACTGCGCCCTGCCTGCCCGTCTGCCGTGGGTGAGTGGACACAGCCAGATCCGCACTGCGCCCTGCCTGACCATCTGCCGTGGGTGAGTGGACACAGCCAGATCCACACTGCGCCCTGCATGCCCGTCTGCCGTGGGTGAGTGGACACAGCCAGATCCGCACTGCGCCCTGCCTGCCCGTCTGCCGTGTGTGAGTGGACATAGCCATATCCACACAGCACCCTCTCTGCCCGTCTCCCGTGCGTGAGTGGACACAGCCAGATCCGCACTGCACCCAGCCTGACCGTCTGCCGTGGGTGAGTGGACACAGCCAGATCCGCACTGCGCCCTGCCTGCCCGTCTGCCGTGGGTCAGTGGACATAGCCATATCTACACAGCACCCTCTCTGCCCGTCTCCCTTGGGGGAGTGGACACAGCCAGATCCACACTGCGCCTTGCCTACCCGTCTCCCGTGGGTGAGTGGACACAGCCAGATCCGCACTGCGCCCTGCCGGCCCGTCTCCCGTGGGTCAGTGGACACAGCCAGATCCGCACTGCGCCTTCCCTGCCCGTTTCCCGTCGGTGAGTGGACACAGCCAGATCCGCACTGCGCCCTGCCTGCCCGTCTCCCGTGGGTGAGTGGACACAGCCAGAATCGCACTGCGCCCTGCCTGCCCGTCTCCCGTGGGCGAGGGGACACATCCAGATCCGCACTGCGCCCTAAATGCCCATCTGCCGTGGGTGAGTGGACATAGCCAGTTCCGCACTGCGCCCTGCCTGACCGTCTGCCGTGGGTGAGTGGACACAGCCACATCCACACTGCGCCCTGCCTGCCCGTCTGCCGTGGGTGAGTGGACACAGCCAGATCCGCACTGCGCCCTGCCTGACCGTCTGCCGGGGGTGAGTGGACACAGCCAGATCCGCACTGCGCCTTGCCTGCCCGTCTCACGTGGGTGAGTGGACACTGCCAGATCCCCACTGCGCCCTGCCTGCCCGTCTCCCGTGGGTGAGTGGACACAGCCAGATCCGCACTGCGCCCTGTCTGCCCGTCTCCCGTGGGTGAGTGGACACAGCCAGATCCGCACTGCGCCCTGCTTGCCCGTCTGCCGTGGGTCAGTGGACATAGCCAGATCCACACAGCACCGTCTCTGCCCGTCTCCCGTGGGTGAGTGGACACAGCCAGATCCGCAATGCGCCTTGCCTGCCCGTCTCCTGTGGGTGAGTGGACACAGCCAGATCCGCACTGCATCCTGCCTGACCGTCTGCCGTGGGTGGGTAGACACAGCCAGATCCGCACTGCGCCCTGCCTGCCCGTCTGCCGTAAGGTTAGGGTTAGGGTTAGGGTTAGGGTTAGGGTTAGGGTTAGGGGGTTAGGGTTAGGGTTAGGGTTAGGGTTAGGGTTAGGGTTAGAGGGTTAGGGTTAGGGTTAGGGTTAGGGTTAGGGTTAGTGGGTGAGTGGACACAGCCACATCCGCACTGCGCGCTGCCTGCCTATCTCCCGTGGGTGAGTGCACACAGCCAGATCCGCACTGCGCCTTGCCTGCCCGTGTCCCGTGGGTGAGTGGACACAGCCAGATCCGCACTGCGCCCTGCCTGCCCGTCTGCCGTGGGTGAGTGGACACAGCCAGATCCGCACTGCGCCCTGCCTGCCCGTCTGCAGTGGGTCAGTGGACATAGCCAGATCCACACAGCACCCTCTCTGCCCGTCTCCTGTGGGTGAGTGGACACAGCCAGATCCCCACTGCGCCTTGCCTGACCGCCTCCCGTGGGTGAGTGGACACAGCCAGATCCGCACTGCGCACTGCCTGCCCGTCTCCCATGGGTGAGTGGACTCAGCCAGATCCGCACTGCGCCCTGCCTGCCTGTATCCCGTGGGTGAGTGGACACAGCCAGATCCGCACTGCGCCCTGCCTGCCCGTCGCCCGTGGGTGAGTGGACACAGCCATATCCGCACTGCGCCCTGCTTGCCCGTCTGCCGTGGGTCAGTGGACATAGCAAGATCCACACAGCACCGTCTCTGCCCGTCTCCCGTGGGTGAGTGGACACCGCCAGATCCGCACTGCGCCTTGCCTGCCCGTCTCCTGTGGGTGAGTGGACACAGCCAGATCCGCACTGCGTCCTGCCTCACCGTCTGCCGTGGGTGAGTGGACATAGCCAGATCCGCACTGCGCCCTGCCTGCCCGTCTGCCGTAGGGTTAGGGTTAGGGTTAGGGTTAGGGTTAGGGTTAGGGTTAGGGTTAGGGTTAGGGTTAGAGGGTTAGGGTTAGGGTTAGGGTTAGGGTTAGGGTTAGGGTTAGAGGGTTAGGGTTAGGGTTAGGGTTAGGGTTAGGGTTAGGGTTAGAGTGTTAGGGTTAGGGTTAGGGTTAGGGTTAGGGTTAGGGTTAGGGTTAGTGGGTGAGTGGACACAGCCGGATCCGCACTGCGCCTTGCCTTCCCGTGTCCCGTGGGTTAGTGGACACAGCCAGATCCGCACTGCACCCTGCCTGACCGTCTGCCGTGGGTGAGTGGACACAGCCAGATCCGCACTGCGCCCTGCCTGCCCGTCTCCCGTGGGCGAGTGGACACAGCCAGATCCGCACTGCGCCCTGCCTGCCCGTCTGCCGTGGGTGAGTGGACACAGCCAGATCCGCACTGCGCCCTGCCTGACCGTCTGCCGTGGGTGAGTGGACACAGCCAGATCCACACTGCGCCCTGCCTGCCCGTCTTCCGTGCGTGAGTGGACAAAGCCAGATCCGCACTGCACCTTGCCTGACCGTCTGCCGTGGGTGAGTGGACACAGCCAGATCCGCACTGCGCCCTGCCTGACCGCCTGCTGTGGGTGAGTGGAGACAGCCAGATCCGCACTGCGCCCTGCCTGCCCGTCTCCCGTGGGCGAGTGGACACAGCCAGATCTGCCCTGCGCACTGCCTGCCCGTCTGCCGTGGGTGAGTGGACACAGCCAGATCCGCACTGCGCCCTGCCTGCCCGTCTGCCGTAGGGTTAGGGTTAGGGTTAGCGTTAGGGTTAGGGTTAGGGTTAGGGTTAGGGTTAGGGGGTTAGGGTTAGGGTTAGGGTTAGGGTTAGGGTTAGGGTTAGAGGGTTAGGGTTAGGGTTAGGGTTAGGGTTAGGGTTAGGGTTAGGGTTAGGGTGAGTGGGTGAGTGGACACAGCCGGATCCGCACTGCGCCCTGCCTGCCTATCTCCCGTGGGTGAGTGGACACAGCCAGATCCGCACTGCGCCTTGCCTGCCCGTCTCACGTTGGTGAGTGGAAACAGCCATATCCGCACTGCGCCCTGCCTGCCCGTCTCCCGTGGGTGAGTGGACACAGCCAGATCCGCACTGCACCCTGCCTGACCGTCTGCCGTGGGTGAGTGGACTCAGCCAGATCCGCACTGCACCCTGCCTGCCCGTCTGCCGTGGGTCAGTGGACATAGCCATATCCACACAGCACCCTCTCTGCCCGTCTCTCGTTTGTGAGTGGACACAGCCAGATCCACAATGCGCCTTGCCTGCCCGTCTCCCCTATGTGAGTGGACACAGCCAGATCCGCACTTCGCCCTGCCTGCCCGTCTCCCGTGGGTGAGTGGACACAGCCAGATCCGCACTGCGCCCTGCCTGCCCGTCTCCCGTGGGTGAGTGGACACAGCCAGATCCGTACTGCGCCGTGCCTGCCCGTCTGCCGTGGGCCAGTGGACATAGCCAGATCCACACAGTACCGTCTCTGCCCATCTCCCGTGGGTGAGTGGACACAACCGGATCTGCACTGCGCCCTGCCTGCCCGTCTCCCGTGGGTGAGTGGACACAGCCAGATCCGCACTGCGCCTTGCCTGCCCGTCTCACGTTGGTGAGTGGACACAGCCAGATCCGCACTGCGCCCTGCCTGCCCGACTCCCGTGGATGAGTGGACACAGCCAGATCCGCACTGCGCCCTGCCTGCCCGTCTGCCGTAGGGTTAGGGTTAGGGTTAGGGTTAGGGTTAGGGTTAGGGTTAGGGTTAGGGTTAGAGGGTTAGGGTTAGGGTTAGGGTTAGGGTTAGGGTTAGGGTTAGAGGGTTAGAGGGTTAGGGTTAGGGTTAGGGTTAGGGTTAGGGTTAGGGTTAGTGGGTGAGTGGACACAGCCGGATCCGCACTGCGCCTTGCCTTCCCGTGTCCCGAGGGTTAGTGGACACAGCCAGATCCGCACTGCACCCTGCCTGACCGTCTGACGTGGGTGAGTGGACACAGCCAGATCCGCACTTCGCCCTGCCTGCCCGTCTCCCGTGGGCGAGTGGACACAGCCAGATCCGCACTGCGCCCTGCCTGCCCGTCTGCCGTGGGTGAGTGGACACAGCCAGATCCGCACTGCGCCCTGCCTGACCGTCTGCCGTGGGTGAATGGACACAGCCAGATCCACACTGCGCCCTGCCTGCCCGTCTTCCGTGGGTGAGTGGCCAAAGCCAGATCCGCACTGCACCCTGCCTGACCGTCTGCCGTGGGTGAGTGGACACAGCCAGATCCGCACTGCGCCCTGCCTGACCGCCTGCTGTGGGTCAGTGGAGACAGCCAGATCCGCACTGCGCCCTGCCTGCCCGTCTCCTGTGGGCGAGTGGACACAGCCAGATCTGCACTGCGCACTGCCTGCCCGTCTGCCGTGGGTGAGTGGACACAGCCAGATCCGCACTGCGCCCTGCCTGCCCGTCTGCCGTAGGGTTAGGGTTAGGGTTAGCGTTAGGGTTAGGGTTAGGGTTAGGGTTAGGGTTAGGGTTAGGGGGTTAGGGTTAGGGTTAGGGTTAGGGTTAGGGTTAGGGTTAGGGTTAGAGGGTTAGGGTTAGGGTTAGGGTTAGGGTTAGGGTTAGGGTTAGGGTGAGTGGGTGAGTGGACACAGCCGGATCCGCACTGCGCGCTGCCTGCCTATCTCCCGTGGGTGAGTGGACACAGCCAGATCCGCACTGCGCCTTGCCTGCCCGTGTCCCGTGGGTGAGTGGACACAGCCAGATCCGCACTGCACCCTGCCTGACCGTCTGCCGTGGGTGAGTGGACACAGCCAGATCCGCACTGCGCCCTGCCTGCCCATCTCCCGTGGGCGAGTGGACACAGCCAGATCCGCACTGCGCCCTGCCTGCCCGTCTGCCGTGGGTGAGTGGACACAGCCAGATCCGCACTGCGCCCTGCCTGACCGTCTGCCGTGGGTGAGTAGAAACAGCCAGATCCACACTGCGCCCTGCCTGCCCGTCTTCCGTGGGTGAGTGGACACAGCCAGATCCGCACTGCGCCCTGCCTGACCGTCTGCCGTGGGTGAGTGGACCCAGCCAGATCCGCACTGCGCCCTGCCTGCCCGTCTCCCGTGGGTGAGTGGACACAGCCAGATCCGTACTGCGCCGTGCCTGCCCTTCTGCCGTGGGCCAGTGGACATAGCCAGATCCACACAACACCGTCTCTGCCCATCTCCCGTGGGTGAGTGGACACAGCCGGATCCGCACTGTGCCCCCCCTGCCCGTCTCCCGTGGGTGAGTGGACACAGCCAGATCCGCACTGCGCCTTGCTTGCCCGTCTCACGTTGGTGAGTGGAAACAGCCAGATCCGCACTGCGCCCTGCCTGCCCGTCTCCCGTGGGTGAGTGGACACAGCCAGATCCGCACTGCACCCTGCCTGACCGTCTGCCATGGGTGAGTGGACTCAGCCAGATCCGCACTGCACCCTGCCTGCCCGTCTGCCGTGGGTCAGTGGACATAGCCATATACACACAGCACCCTCTCTGCCCGTCTCTCGTTTGTGAGTGGACACAGCCAGATCCACACTGCGCCTTGCCTGCCCGTCTCCCCTAGGTGAGTGGACACAGCCAGATCCGCACTTCGCCCTGCCGGCCCGTCTCCCGTGGGTGAGTGGACACAGCCAGATCCGCACTGCGCCCTGCCTGCCCGTCTCCCGTGGGTGAGTGGACACAGCCAGATCCGTACTGCGCCGTGCCTGCCCGTCTGCCGTGGGCCAGTGGACATAGCCAGATCCACACAGTACCGTCTCTGCCCATCTCCCGTTGGTGAGTGGACACAACCGGATCTGCACTGCGCCCTGCCTGCCCGTCTCTCGTGGGTGAGTGGACACAGCCAGATCCGCACTGCGCCTTGCCTGCCCGTCTCACGTTGGTGAGTGGACACAGCCAGATCCGCACTGCGCCCTGCCTGCCCGACTCTCGTGGATGAGTGGACACAGCCAGATCCGCACTGCGCCCTGCCTGACCGTCTGCCGTGGGTGAGTGGACACAGCCAGATCCACACTGCGTCCTGCCTGCCCGTCTGCCGTGGGTCAGTGGACATAGCCATATCCACACAACACCCTCTCTGCCCGTCTCCCGTGGGTGAGTGGACACAGCCAGATCCACACTGCGCCTTGCCTGCCAGTCTCCCCTGATGAGTGGACACAGCCAGATCCGCATTGCGCCCTGCCTGACCGTCTCCCGTGGGTGAGTGGACACAGCCAGATCCGCACTGCGCCCTGCCTGCCCGTCTCCCGTGGGTGAGTGGACACAGCCAGATTCGCACTGCGCCCTGCCTGCCCGACTCCCGTGGGTGAGTGGACACAGCCAGTTCCGCACTGCACCCTGCCTGCCCGTCTCCCGTGGGCGAGTGGACACAGCGAGATCCGCACTGCGCCCTGCCTGCCCGTCTTCCGTGGGTGAGTGGACACAGCCAGATCCGCACTGCGCCCTGCCTGCCCGTCTTCCGTGGGTGAGTGGACACAGCCAGATCCGCACTGCGCCCTGCCTGACCGTCTGCCGTGGGTGAGTGGACACAGCCAGATCCGCACTGCGCCCTGCCTGACCACCTGCTGTGGGTGAGTGGAGACAGCCAGATCCGCACTGCGCCCTGCCTTCCCGTCTCCCGTGGGCCAGTGGACATAGCCAGATCCACACAGCACCGTCTCTGCCCATATCCCGTGGGTGAGTGGACACAGTCGGATCCGCACTGCACCCTGCCTGCCCGTCTCCCGTGGGTGAGTGGACACAGCCTGATCCGCACTGCGCTTTGCCTGCCCGTCTCACGTTGGTGAGTGGAAACACCAGATCCGCACTGCGCCCTGCCTGCCCGTCTCCCGTGGGTGAGTGGACACAGCCAGATCCGCACTGCACCCTGCCTGACCGTCTGCCGTGGGTGAGTGAACACAGCCAGATCCGCACTGCGCCCTGCCTGCCCGTCTGCCGTGGGTCAGTGGACATAGCCATATCGACACAGCAAACTCTCTGCCAGTCTCCCGTGGGTGAGTGGACACAGCCAGGTCCGCACTGCGCCCTGCCTGCCAGTCTCCCGTGGGCGAGTGGACACAGCCAGATCCGCACTGCGCCCTGCCTGCCCGTCTCCCGTGGGCGAGTGGACACAGCCAGATCCGCACTGCGTCCTGCCTGCCCGTCTGCCGTGGGCAAATGGACACAGCCAGATCCGCACTGCACCCTGCCTGACCGTCTGCCGTGGGTGAGTGGACACAGCCAGATACACAGCACCCTGCCTGCCCTTCTGCCGTGGGCGAGTGGACACAGCCAGATCCGCACTGCGCCCTGCCTGACCGTCTGCCGTGGGTGAGTGGACACAGCCAGATCCGCACTGCGCCCTGCCTGACCGCCTGCCGTTGGTGAGTGGAGACAGCCAGATCCGCATTGAGCCCTGCCTGCCGGTCTCCCGTGGGCTAGTGGACACAGCCAGATCCGCACTGCGCCCTGCCTGCCCGTCTGCCGTGGGTGAGTGGACACAGCCGGATCCGCACTGCGCCCTGCCTGCCCGTGTGCCGTGGGTGAGTGGACACAGCAGGATCCGCACTGCGCCCTGCCTGACCGTCTGCCGTGGGTGAGTGGACACAGCCAGATCCGCACTGCGCCTTGCCAGCCCGTCTCACGTGGGTTAGTGGACACAGCAGATCCGCACTGCGCCCTGCCTGCCCGTCTCCCGTGGGTGAGTGGACACAGCCAGATCTGCACTGCACCCTGCCTGATCGTCTGCCGTGGGTGAGTGGACACAGCCAGATCCGCACTGCACCCTGCCTGACCGTCTGCCGTGGGTGAGTGGAGACAGCCAGATCCGCACTGCGCTCTGCTTGCCCGTCTGCCATGGGTCAGTGGACATAGCCATATCGACACAGCAACCTCTCTGCCCGTTTCCCGTGGGTGAGTGGACACAGCCAGATCCACACTGCGCCTTGCCTGCCCGTCTCCCCTGGGTGAGTGGACACAGCCAGATCCGCACTACGCCCTGCCTGCCCATCTCCCGTGGGTAAGTGGACACAGCCAGATCCGCACTGCGCCCTGCCTGACCGCCTGCCGTGGGTGAGTGGACACAGCCAGATCCACACTGCACCCTGCCTGCCCTTCTGCCGTGGGTTAGTGGACACAGCCAGATCCGCACTGCACCCTGCCTGACCGCCTGCTGTGGGTGAGTGGACACAGCCAGATCCGCACTGCGCCCTGCCTGACCGCCTGCCGTGGGTTAGTGGACACAGCCAGATCCGTACTGCCCCCTGCCTGCCCGTATGCCGTGGGTCAGTGGACATTGCCAGATCCACACAGCACCGTCTCTGCCCATCTCCCGTGGGTGAGTGGACACAGCCGGATCCGCACTGCGCCCTGCCTGCCCGTCTCCCGTGGTTGAGTGGACACAGCCAGATCCGCACTGCGCCTTGCCTGCCCGTCTCACATGGGTGAGTGGACACAGCCAGATCCGCACTGCGCCCTACCTGCCCGTCTCCCGTGGGTGAGTGGACACAGCCAGATCCGCACTGCACCCTGCCTGACCGTCTGCCGTGGGTGAGTGGACACAGCCAGATCCACACTGCGCCCTGCCTGCCCGTCTGCCGTGGGTCAGTGGACATAGCCATATCCACACAACACCCTCTCTACCCGACTCCCGTGGGTGAGTGGACACAGCCAGTTCCGCACTGCACCCTGCCTACCCGTCTCCCGTGGGCGAGTGGACACAGCCATATCCGCACTGCTCCCTGCCTGCCCGTCTGCCGTGGGTGAGTGGACACAGCCAGATCCGCACTGCGCCCTGCCTGCCCGTCTTCCGTGGGTGAGTGGACACAGCCAGATCCGCACTGCGCCCTGCCTGACCGTCTGCCGTGGGTGAGTGGACACAGCCAGATCCGCACTGCGCCCTGCCTGACCGCCTGCTGTGGGTGAGCGGAGACAGCCAGATCCGCACTGCGCCCTGCCTTCCCGTCTCCCGTGGGCGAGTGGAGACAGCCAGATCCGCACTGCGCCCTGCCTGCCCGTCTCCCGTGTGCGAGTGGACACAGCCAGATCCGCACTGCGCCCTGCCTGCCCGTCTGCCGTGGGTGAGTGGACACAGCCAGATCCACACTGCGCCTTGCCTGCCCGTCTCCCCTGGGTGAGTGGACACAGCCAGATCCGCACTGTGCCCTGCCTGCCCGTCTCCCGTGGGTGAGTGGACACAGCCAAATCCGCACTGCGCCCTGCCTGCCCGTCTCCCGTGGGTGAGTGGACACAGCTAGATCCGCACTGCGCCCTGCCTTCCCGTCTCCCGTGGGTGAGTGGACACAGCCAGATCCGTACTGCGCCGTGCCTGCCCGTCTGCCGTGGGCCAGTGGACATAGCCAGATCCACACAGCACCGTCTCTGCCCATATCCCGTGGGTGAGTGGACACAGTCGGATCCGCACTGCGCCCTGCCTGCCCGTCTCCCGTGGGTGAGTGGACACAGCCAGATCCGCACTGCGCTTTGCCTGCCCGTCTCACGTTGGTGAGTGGACACAGCCAGATCCGCACTGCGCCCTGCCTGCCCGTCTCCCGTGGGTGAGTGGACACAGCCAGATCCGCACTGCACCCTGCCTGACCGTCTGCCGTGGGTGAGTGGACACAGCCAGATCCGCACTGCGCCCTGCCTGCCCGTCTGCCGTGGGTCAGTGGACATAGCCATATCCACACAGCACCCTCTCTGCCCGTCTCTCGTGGCTGAGTGGACACAGCCAGATCCACACTGCGCCTTGCCTGCCCGTCTCCCCTGGGTGAGTGGACACAGCCAGATCCGCACTTCGCCCTGCCTGCCCGTCTCCCGTGGGTGAGTGGACACAGCCAGATCCGCACTGCGCCATGCCTGACCGCCTGCCGTGGGTGAGTGGACACAGCCAGATCCACACTGCACCCTGCCTGCCCTTCTGCCGTGGGTTAGTGGACACAGCCAGATCCGCACTGCGCCCTGCCTGACCGCCTGCTGTGGGTGAGTGGACACAGCCAGATCCGCACTGCGCCCTGCCTGACCGCCTGCCGTGGGTGAGTGGACACAGCCAGATCCGTACTGCCCCCTGCCTGCCCGTATGCCGTGGGTCAGTGGACATTGCCAGATCCACACAGCACCGTCTCTGCCCATCTCCCGTGGGTGAGTGGACACAGCCGGATCCGCACTGCGCCCTGCCTGCCCGTCTCCCGTGGTTTAGTGGACACAGCCAGATCCGCACTGCGCCTTGCCTGCCCGTCTCACATGGGTGAGTGGACACAGCCAGATCCGCACTGCGCCCTACCTGCCCGTCCCCCGTGGGTGAGTGGACACAGCCAGATCCACACTGCGCCCTGCCTGCAAGTCTGCCGTGGGTCAGTGGACATAGCCATATCCACACAACACCCTCTCTGCCCGTCTTCCGTGGGTGAGTGGACACAGCCAGATCCACACTGCGCCTTGCCTGCCAGTCTCCCCTGTTGAGTGGACACAGCCAGATCCGCATTGCGCCTTGCCTGACCGTCTCCCGTGGGTGAGTGGACACAGCCAGATCCGCACTGCGCCCTGCCTGCCCGTCTCCCGTGGGTTAGTGGACACAGCCAGATTCGCACTGCGCCCTGCCTGCCCGCCTCCCGTGGGTGAGTGGACACAGCCAGTTCCGCACTGCACCCTGCCTGCCCGTCTCCCGTGGGCGAGTGGACACAGCGAGATCCGCACTGCGCCCTGCCTGCCCGTCTTCCGTGGGTGAGTGGACACAGCCAGATCCGCACTGCGCCCTGCCTGCCCGTCTTCCGTGGGTGAGTGGACACAGCCAGATCCGCACTGCGCCCTGCCTGACCGTCTGCCGTGGGTGAGTGGACACAGCCAGATCCGCACTGCGCCCTGCCTGACCACCTGCTGTGGGTGAGTGGAGACAGCCAGATCCGCACTGCGCCCTGCCTTCCCGTCTCCCGTGGGCGAGTGGAGACAGCCAGATCCGCACTGCGCCCTGCCTGCCCGTCTCCCGTGTGCGAGTGGACACAGCCAGATCCGCACTGCGCCCTGCCTGCCCGTCTGCCGTGGGTGAGTGGACACAGCCAGATCCACACTGCGCCTTGCCTGCCCGTCTCCCCTGGGTGAGTGGACACAGCCAGATCCTCACTGTGCCCTGCCTGCCGGTCTCCCGTGGGTGAGTGGACACAGCCAAATCCGCACTGCGCCCTGCCTGCCCATCTCCCGTGGGTGAGTGGACACAGCCAGATCCGCACTGCGCCCTGCCTTCCCGTCTCCCGTGGGTGAGTGGACACAGCCAGATCCGTAGTGCGCCGTGCCTGCCCGTCTGCCGTGGGCCAGTGGACATAGCCAGATCCACACAGCACCGTCTCTGCCCATATCCCGTGGGTGAGTGGACACAGTCGGATCCGCACTGCGCCCTGCCTGCCCGTATCCCGTGGGTGAGTGGACACAGCCAGATCCGCACTGCGCCTTGCCTGCCCGTCTCCCGTGGGCGAGTGGACACAGCCAGATCCACACTGCGCCCTGCCTGACCGTCTGCCGTAGGTGAGTGGACACAGCCAGATACGCACTGCGCCTTGCCTGCCCGTCTCACGTTGGTGAGTGGACACAGCCAGATACGCACTGCGCCCTGCCTGACCGTCTGCCGTGGGTGAGTGGACACAGCCAGATTCGCACTGCGCCCTGCCTGACCGCCTGCCGTTGGTGAGTGGAGACAGCCAGATCCGCATTGAGCCCTGCCTGCCGGTCTCCCGTGGGCTAGTGGACACTGCCAGATCCGCACTGCGCCCTGCCTGCCCGTGTGCCGTGGGTGAGTGGACACAGCAGGATCCGCACTGCGCCCTGCCTGACCGTCTGCCGTGGGTGAGTGGACACAGCCAGATCCGCACTGCGCCTTGCCAGCCCGTCTCACGTGGGTTAGTGGACACAGCCAGATCCGCACTGCGCCCTGCCTGCCCGTCTCCCGTGGGTGAGTGGACACAGCCAGATCTGCACTGCACCCTGCCTGATCGTCTGCCGTGGGTGAGTGGACACAGCCAGATCCGCACTGCACCCTGCCTGACCGTCTGCCGTGGGTGAGTGGAGACAGCCAGATCCGCACTGCGCTCTGCCTGCCCGTCTGCCATGGGTCAGTGGACATAGCCATATCGACACAGCAACCTCTCTGCCCGTTTCCCGTGTGTGAGTGGACACAGCCAGATCCACACTGCGCCTTGCCTGCCCGTCTCCCCTGGGTGAGTGGACACAGCCCGATCCGCACTGCGCCCTGCCTGATCGCCTGCCGTGGGTGAGTGGACACAGCCAGATCCACACTGCACCCTGCCTGCCCTTCTGCCGTGGGTTAGTGGACACAGCCAGATCCGCACTGCACCCTGCCTGACCGCCTGCTGTGGGTGAGTGGACACAGCCAGATCCGCACTGCGCCCTGCCTGACCGCCTGCCGTGGGTGAGTGGACACAGCCAGATCCGTACTGCCCCCTGCCTGCCCGTATGCCGTGGGTCAGTGGACATTGCCAGATCCACACAGCACCGTCTCTGCCCATCTCCCGTGGGTGAGTGGACACAGCCGGATCCGCACTGCGCCCTGCCTGCCCGTCTCCCGTGGTTGAGTGGACACAGCCAGATCCGCACTGCGCCTTGCCTGCCCGTCTCACATGGGTGAGTGGACACAGCCAGATCCGCACTGCGCCCTACCTGCCCGTCTCCCGTGGGTGAGTGGACACAGCCAGATCCGCACTGCACCCTGCCTGACCGTCTGCCGTGGGTGAGTGGACACAGCCAGATCCACACTGCGCCCTGCCTGCCCGTCTGCCGTGGGTCAGTGGACATAGCCATATGCACACAACACCCTCTCTGCCCGTCTCCCGTGGGTGAGTGGACACAGCCAGATCCACACTGCGCCTTGCCTGCCAGTCTCCCCTGATGAGTGGACACAGCCAGATCCGCATTGCGCCCTGCCTGACCGTCTCCCGTGGGTGAGTGGACACAGGCAGATCCGCACTGCGCCCTGCCTGCCCGTCTCCCTTGGGTGAGTGGACACAGCCAGATTCGCACTGCGCCCTGCCTGCCCGACTCCCGTGGGTGAGTGGACACAGCCAGTTCCGCACTGCACCCTGCCTGCCCGTCTCCCGTGGGCGAGTGGACACAGCAAGATCCGCACTGCTCCCTGCCTGCCCGTCTGCCGTGGGTGAGTGGACACAGCCAGATCCGCACTGCGCCCTGCCTGCCCGCCTTCCGTGGGTGAGTGGACACAGCCAGATCCGCACTGCGCCCTGCCTGACCGTCTGCCGTGGGTGAGTGGACACAGCCAGATCCGCACTGCGCCCTGCCTGACCGCCTGCTGTGGGTGAGCGGAGACAGCCAGATCCGCACTGCGCCCTGCCTTCCCGTCTCCCGTGGGCGAGTGGAGACAGCCAGATCCGCACTGCGCCCTGCCTGCCCGTCTCCCATGTGCGAGTGGACACAGCCAGATCTGCACTGCGCCCTGCCTGCCCGTCTGCCGTGGGTGAGTGGACACAGCCAGATCCACACTGCGCCTTGCCTGCCCGTCTCCCCTGGGTGAGTGGACACAGCCAGATCCGCACTGTGCCCTGCCTGCCCGTCTCCCGTGGGTGAGTGGACACAGCCAAATCCGCACTGCGCCCTGCCTGCCCGTCTCCCGTGGGTGAGTGGACACAGCCAGATCCGCACTGCGCCCTGCCTTCCCGTCTCCCGTGGGTGAGTGGACACAGCCAGATCCGTACTGCGCCGTGCCTGACCGTCTGCCGTGGGCCAGTGGACATAGCCAGATCCACACAGCACCGTCTCTGCCCATATCCCGTGGGTGAGTGGACACAGTCGGATCCTCACTGCGCCCTGCCTGCCCGTCTCCCGTGGGTGAGTGGACACAGCCAGATCCGCACTGCGCTTTGCCTGCCCGTCTCACGTTGGTGAGTGGACACAGCCAGATCCGCACTGCGCCCTGCCTGCCCGTCTCCCGTGGGTGAGTGGACACAGCCAGATCCGCACTGCACCCTGCCTGACCGTCTGCCGTGGGTGAGTGGACACAGCCAGATCCGCACTGCGCCCTGCCTGCCCGTCTGCAGTGGGTCAGTGGACATAGCCATATCCACACAGCACGCTCTCTGCCCGTCTCTCGTGGGTGAGTGGACACAGCCAGATCCACACTGCGCCTTGCCTGCCCGTCTCCCCTGGGTGAGTGGACACAGCCAGATCCGCACTTCGCCCTGCCTGCCCGTCTCCCGTGGGTGAGTGGACACAGCCAGATCCGCACTGCGCCATGCCTGACCGCCTGCCGTGGGTGAGTGGACACAGCCAGATCCACACTGCACCCTGCCTGCCCTTCTGCCGTGGGTTAGTGGACACAGCCAGATCCGCACTGCGCCCTGCCTGACCGCCTGCTGTGGGTGAGTGGACACAGCCAGATCCGCACTGCGCCCTGCCTGACCGCCTGCCGTGGGTGAGTGGACACAGCCAGATCCGTACTGCCCCCTGCCTGCCCGTATGCCGTGGGTCAGTGGACATTGCCAGATCCACACAGCACCGTCTCTGCCCATCTCCCGTGGGTGAGTGGACACAGCCGGATCAGCACTGCGCCCTGCCTGCCCGTCTCTCGTGGTTTAGTGGACACAGCCAGATCCGCACTGCACCTTGCCTGCCCGTCTCACATGGGTGAGTGGACACAGCCAGATCCGCACTGCGCCCTACCTGCCCGTCTCCCGTGGGTGAGTGGACACAGCCAGATCCGCACTGCACCCTGCCTGACCGTCTGCCGTGGGTGAGTGGACACAGCCAGATCCACACTGCGCCTGCCTGCCCGTCTGCCGTGGGTCAGTGGACATAGCCATATCCACACAACACCCTCTCTGCCCGTCTCCCGTGGGTGAGTGGACACAGCCAGATCCACACTGCGCCTTGCCTGCCAGTCTCCCCTGATGAGTGGACACAGCCAGATCCGCATTGCGCCCTGCCTGACCGTCTCCCGTGGGTGAGTGGACACAGCCAGATCCGCACTGCGCCCTGCCTGCCCGTCTCCCTTGGGTTAGTGGACACAGCCAGATTCGCACTGCGCCCTGCCTGCCGCCTCCCGTGGGTGAGTGGACACAGCCAGTTCCGCACTGCACCCTGCCTGCCCGTCTCCCGTGGGCGAGTGGACACAGCGAGATCCGCACTGCGCCCTGCCTGCCCGTCTTCCGTGGGTGAGTGGACACAGCCAGATCCGCACTGCGCCCTGCCTGCCCGTCTTCCGTGGGTGAGTGGACACAGCCAGATCCGCACTGCGCCCTGCCTGACCGTCTGCCGTGGGTGAGTGGACACAGCCAGATCCGCACTGCGCCCTGCCTGACCACCTGCTGTGGGTGAGTGGAGACAGCCAGATCCGCACTGCGCCCTGCCTTCCCGTCTCCAGTGGGCGAGTGGAGACAGCCAGATCCGCACTGCGCCCTGCCTGCCCGTCTCCCGTGTGCGAGTGGACACAGCCAGATCCGCACTGCGCCCTGCCTGCCCGTCTGCCGTGGGTGAGTGGACACATCCAGATCCACACTGCGCCTTGCCTGCCCGTCTCCCCTGGGTGAGTGGACACAGCCAGATCCTCACTGTGCCCTGCCTGCCCGTCTCCCGTGGGTGAGTGGACACAGCCAAATCCACACTGCGCCCTGCCTGCCCATCTCCCGTGGGTGAGTGGACACAGCCAGATCCGCACTGCGCCCTGCCTTCCCGTCTCCCGTGGGTGAGTGGACACAGCCAGATCCGTACTGCGCCGTGCCTGCCCGTCTGCCGTGGGCCAGTGGACATAGCCAGATCCACAAAGCACCGTCTCTGCCCATATCCCGTGGGTGAGTGGACACAGTCGGATCCGCACTGCGCCCTGCCTGCCCGTATCCCGTGGGTGAGTGGACACAGCCAGATCCGCACTGCGCTTTGCCTGCCCGTCTCACGTTGGTGAGTGGACACAGCCAGATCCGCACTGCGCCCTGCCTGCCCGTCTCCCGTGGGTGAGTGGACACAGCCAGATCCGCACTGCACCCTGCCTGACCGTCTGCCGTGGGTGAGTGGACACAGCCAGATCCGCACTGCGCCCTGCCTGCCCGTCTGCCGTGGGTCAGTGGACATAGCCATATCCACACAGCACCCTCTCTGCCCGTCTCTCGTGGGTGAGTGGACACAGCCAGATCCACACTGCGCCTTGCCTGCCCGTCTCCCCTGGGTGAGTGGACACAGCCAGATCCGCACTTCGCCCTGCCTGCCCGTCTCCCGTGGGTGAGTGGACACAGCCAGATCCGCACTGCGCCCTGCCTGCCCGTCTCCCGTGGGTGAGTGGACACAGCCAGATCCATACTGCGCCGTGCCTGCCCGTCTGCCGTGGGCCAGTGGACATAGCCAGATCCACACAGCACCGTCTCTGCCCATCTCCCGTGGGTGTGTGGACACAACCGGATCCGCACTGCGCCCTGCCTGCCCGTCTCCCGTGGGTGAGTGGACATAGCCAGATCCGCACTGCGCCTTGCCTGCCCGTCTCACGTTGGTGAGTGGACACAGCCAGATCCGCACTGCGCCCTGCTTGCCCGTCTCCCGTGGGTAAGTGGACACAGCCAGATCCGCACTGCACCCTGCCTGACCGTCTGCCGTGGGTGAGTGGACACAGCCAGATCCGCACTGCGCCCTGCCTGCCCGTCTGCCGTGGGTCAGTGGACATAGCCATATCCACACAGCACCCTCTCTGCCCGTCTCTCGTGGGTGAGTGGACACAGCCAGATTCACACTGCGCCTTGCCTGCCCGTCTCCCCTCGGTGAGTGGACACAGCCAGATCCGCACTTCGCCCTGCCTGCCCGTCTCCCGTGGGTGAGTGGACACAGCCAGATCCGCACTGCGCCCTTCCTGCCCGTCTCCCGTGGGTGAGTGGACACAGCCAGATCCGCATTGCGCCTTGCCTGCCCGTCTCCCGTCAGTGAGTGGACACAGCCAGATCCGCACTGCGCCCTGCCTGCCCGTCTCTTGTGGGTGAGTGGACACAGCCAGATCCGCACTGCGCCTTGCCTGCCCGTCTCACGTTGGTGAGTGGACACAGCCAGATCCGCACTGCGCCCTGACTGCCCGTCTCCCGTGGGTGAGTGGACACAGCCAGATCGGCACTGCACCCTGCCTGACCGTCTGCCGTGGGTGAGTGGACACAGCCAGATCCACACTGCGCCCTGCCTGACCGTCTGCCGTGGGTGAGTGGACACAGCCAGATCCGCACTGCGCCCTGCCTGCCCGTCTCACGTGGGTGAGTGGACACAGCAAGATCCGCACTGCGCCCTGCCTGCCCGTCTCCCGTGGGTGAGTGGACACAGCCAGATCCGCACTGCACCCTGCCTGACCGTCTGCCGTGGGTGAGTGGACACAGCCAGATCCGTACTGCGCCGTGACTGACCGTCTGCCGTGGGCCAGTGGACATAGCCAGATCCACACAGCACCGTCTCTGCCCATATCCCGTGGGTGAGTGGACACAGTCGGATCCTCACTGCGCCCTGCCTGCCCGTCTCCCGTGGGTGAGTGGACACAGCCAGATCCGCACTGCGCTTTGCCTGCCCGTCTCACGTTGGTGAGTGGACACAGCCAGATCCGCACTGCGCCCTGACTGCCCGTCTCCCGTGGGTGAGTGGACACAGCCAGATCCGCACTGCACCCTGCCTGACCGTCTGCCGTGGGTGAGTGGACACAGCCAGATCCGCACTGCGCCCTGCCTGCCCGTCTGCAGTGGGTCAGTGGACATAGCCATATCCACACAGCACGCTCTCTGCCCGTCTCTCGTGGGTGAGTGGACACAGCCAGATCCACACTGCGCCTTGCCTGCCCGTCTCCCCTGGGTGAGTGGACACAGCCAGATCCGCACTTCACCCTGCCTGCCCGTCTCCCGTGGGTGAGTGGACACAGCCAGATCCGCACTGCGCCATGCCTGACCGCCTGCCGTGGGTGAGTGGACACAGCCAGATCCACACTGCACCCTGCCTGCCCTTCTGCCGTGGGTTAGTGGACACAGCCAGATCCGCACTGCGCCCTGCCTGACCGCCTGCTGTGGGTGAGTGGACACAGCCAGATCCGCACTGCGCCCTGCCTGACCGCCTGCCGTGGGTGAGTGGACACAGCCAGATCCGTACTGCCCCCTGCCTGCCCGTATGCCGTGGGTCAGTGGACATTGCCAGATCCACACAGCACCGTCTCTGCCCATCTCCCGTGGGTGAGTGGACACAGCCGGATCCGCACTGCGCCCTGCCTGCCCGTCTCCCGTGGTTTAGTGGACACAGCCAGATCCTCACTGTGCCCTGCCTGCCCGTCTCCCGTGGGTGAGTGGACACAGCCAAATCCGCACTGCGCCCTGCCTGCCCATCTCCCGTGGGTGAGTGGACACAGCCAGATCCGCACTGCGCCCTGCCTTCCCGTCTCCCGTGGGTGAGTGGACACAGCCAGATCCGTACTGCGCCGTGCCTGCCCGTCTGCCGTGGGCCAGTGGACATAGCCAGATCCACAAAGCACCGTCTCTGCCCATATCCCGTGGGTGAGTGGACACAGTCGGATCCGCACTGCGCCCTGCCTGCCCGTATCCCGTGGGTGAGTGGACACAGCCAGATCCGCACTGCGCTTTGCCTGCCCGTCTCACGTTGGTGAGTGGACACAGCCAGATCCGCACTGCGCCCTGCCTGCCCGTCTCCCGTGGGTGAGTGGACACAGCCAGATCCGCACTGCACCCTGCCTGACCGTCTGCCGTGGGTGAGTGGACACAGCCAGATCCGCACTGCGCCCTGCCTGCCCGTCTGCCGTGGGTCAGTGGACATAGCCATATCCACACAGCACCCTCTCTGCCCGTCTCTCGTGGGTGAGTGGACACAGCCAGATCCACACTGCGCCTTGCCTGCCCGTCTCCCCTGGGTGAGTGGACACAGCCAGATCCGCACTTCGCCCTGCCTGCCCGTCTCCCGTGGGTGAGTGGACACAGCCAGATCCGCACTGCGCCCTGCCTGCCCGTCTCCCGTGGGTGAGTGGACACAGCCAGATCCATACTGCGCCGTGCCTGCCCGTCTGCCGTGGGCCAGTGGACATAGCCAGATCCACACAGCACCGTCTCTGCCCATCTCCCGTGGGTGTGTGGACACAACCGGATCCGCAATGCGCCCTGCCTGCCCGTCTCCCGTGGGTGAGTGGACATAGCCAGATCCGCACTGCGCCTTGCCTGCCCGTCTCACGTTGGTGAGTGGACACAGCCAGATCCGCACTGCGCCCTGCTTGCCCGTCTCCCGTGGGTAAGTGGACACAGCCAGATCCGCACTGCACCCTGCCTGACCGTCTGCCGTGGGTGAGTGGACACAGCCAGATCCGCACTGCGCCCTGCCTGCCCGTCTGCCGTGGGTCAGTGGACATAGCCATATCCACACAGCACCCTCTCTGCCCGTCTCTCGTGGGTGAGTGGACACAGCCAGATTCACACTGCGCCTTGCCTGCCCGTCTCCCCTCGGTGAGTGGACACAGCCAGATCCGCACTTCGCCCTGCCTGCCCGTCTCCCGTGGGTGAGTGGACACAGCCAGATCCGCACTGCGCCCTTCCTGCCCGTCTCCCGTGGGTGAGTGGACACAGCCAGATCCGCATTGCGCCTTGCCTGCCCGTCTCCCGTCAGTGAGTGGACACAGCCAGATCCGCACTGCGCCCTGCCTGCCCGTCTCTTGTGGGTGAGTGGACACAGCCAGATCCGCACTGCGCCTTGCCTGCCCGTCTCACGTTGGTGAGTGGACACAGCCAGATCCGCACTGCGCCCTGACTGCCCGTCTCCCGTGGGTGAGTGGACACAGCCAGATCGGCACTGCACCCTGCCTGCCCGTCTCCCGTGGGTGAGTGGACACAGCCAGATCCGCACTGCACCCTGCCTGACCGTCTGCCGTGGGTGAGTGGACACAGCCAGATCCGCACTGCGCCCTGCCTGACCGCCTGCTGTGGGTGAGTGGAGACAGCCAGATCCGCACTGCGCCCTGCCTGCCCGTCTCCCGTGGGCGAGTGGACACAGCCAGATCCACACTGCGCCCTGCCTACCGTCTCCCGTGGGTGAGTGGACACAGCCAGATCCGCACTGCGCCCTGCCTGCCCATCTCCCATGGGTGAGTGGACACCGCCGGATCCGCACTGCACCCTGCCTGCCCGTCTCCCGTGGGTGAGTGGACACAGCCAGATCCGCACTGCGCCTTGCCTGCCCGTCTCACGTTGGTGAGTGGACACAGCCAGATCCGCACTGCGCCCTGCCTTCCCGTCCCCCGTGGGTGAGTGGACACAGCCAGATCCGCACTGCACCCTGCCTGACCATCTGCCGTGGGTGAGTGGACACAGCCAGATCCGCACTGCGCCCTGCCTGCCCGTCTGCCGTGGGTTAGTGGACACAGACAGATCCGCACTGCACCCTGCCTGACCGTCTGCCGTGGTACACTGGACACAGCCAGATCCGCACTGCGCCCTGACTGACCGCCTGCTGTGGGTGAGTGGAGACAGCCAGATTCGCACTGCGCCCTGCCTTCCCGTCTCCCGTGGGCCAGTGGAGACAGCCAGATCCGCACTGCGCCCTGCCTGCCCGTCTCCCGTGTGCGAGTGGACACAGCCAGATCCGCACTGCGCCCTGCCTGCCCGTCTGCCGTGGGTGAGTGGACACAGCCAGATCCACACTGCGCCTTCCCTGCCCGTCTCCCCTGGGTGAGTGGACACAGCCAGATCCGCACTGTGCCCTGCCTGCCCGTCTCCCGTGGGTGAGTGGACACAGCCAAATCCGCACTGCGCCCTGCCTGCCCGTCTCCCGTGGGTGAGTGGACACAGTCAGATCCGCACTGCGCCCTGCCTTCCCGTCTCCCGTGGGTGAGTGGACACAGCCAGATCCGTACTGCGCCGTGCCTGCCCGTCTGCCGTGGGCCAGTGGACATAGCCAGATCCACACAGCACCGTCTCTGCCCATATCCCGTGGGTGAGTGGACACAGTCGGATCCGCACTGCACCCTGCCTGCCCGTCTCCCGTGGGTGAGTGGACACAGCCTGATCCGCACTGCGCTTTGCCTGCCCGTCTCACGTTGGTGAGTGGAAACACCAGATCCGCACTGCGCCCTGCCTGCCCGTCTCCCGTGGGTGAGTGGACACAGCCAGATCCGCACTGCACCCTGCCTGACCGTCTGCCGTGGGTGAGTGAACACAGCCAGATCCGCACTGCGCCCTGCCTGCCCGTCTGCCGTGGGTCAGTGGACATAGCCATATCGACACAGCAAACTCTCTGCCAGTCTCCCGTGGGTGAGTGGACACAGCCAGGTCCGCACTGCGCCCTGCCTGCCCGTCTCCCGTGGGCGAGTGGACACAGCCAGATCCGCACTGCGCCCTGCCTGCCCGTCTCCCGTGGGCGAGTGGACACAGCCAGATCCGCACTGCGCCCTGCCTGCCCGTCTGCCGTGGGCAAATGGACACAGCCAGATCCGCACTGCACCCTGCCTGACCGTCTGCCGTGGGTGAGTGGACACAGCCAGATACACAGCACCCTGCCTGCCCTTCTGCCGTGGGCGAGTGGACACAGCCAGATCCGCACTGCGCCCTGCCTGACCGTCTGCCGTGGGTGAGTGGACACAGCCAGATCCGCACTGCGCCCTGCCTGACCGCCTGCCGTTGGTGAGTGGAGACAGCCAGATCCGCATTGAGCCCTGCCTGCCGGTCTCCCGTGCGCTAGTGGACACAGCCAGATCCGCACTGCGCCCTGCCTGCCCGTCTGCCGTGGGTGAGTGGACACAGCCGGATCCGCACTGCGCCCTGCCTGCCCGTGTGCCGTGGGTGAGTGGACACAGCAGGATCCGCACTGCGCCCTGCCTGACCGTCTGCCGTGGGTGAGTGGACACAGCCAGATCCGCACTGCGCCTTGCCAGCCCGTCTCACGTGGGTTAGTGGACACAGCAGATCCGCACTGCGCCCTGCCTGCCCGTCTCCCGTGGGTGAGTGGACACAGCCAGATCTGCACTGCACCCTGCCTGATCGTCTGCCGTGGGTGAGTGGACACAGCCAGATCCGCACTGCACCCTGCCTGACCGTCTGCCGTGGGTGAGTGGAGACAGCCAGATCCGCACTGCGCTCTGCTTGCCCGTCTGCCATGGGTCAGTGGACATAGCCATATCGACACAGCAACCTCTCTGCCCGTTTCCCGTGGGTGAGTGGACACAGCCAGATCCACACTGCGCCTTGCCTGCCCGTCTCCCCTGGGTGAGTGGACACAGCCAGATCCGCACTACGCCCTGCCTGCCCATCTCCCGTGGGTAAGTGGACACAGCCAGATCCGCACTGCGCCCTGCCTGACCGCCTGCCGTGGGTGAGTGGACACAGCCAGATCCACACTGCACCCTGCCTGCCCTTCTGCCGTGGGTTAGTGGACACAGCCAGATCCGCACTGCACCCTGCCTGACCGCCTGCTGTGGGTGAGTGGACACAGCCAGATCCGCACTGCGCCCTGCCTGACCGCCTGCCGTGGGTGAGTGGACACAGCCAGATCCGTACTGCCCCCTGCCTGCCCGTATGCCGTGGGTCAGTGGACATTGCCAGATCCACACAGCACCGTCTCTGCCCATCTCCCGTGGGTGAGTGGACACAGCCGGATCCGCACTGCGCCCTGCCTGCCCGTCTCCCGTGGTTGAGTGGACACAGCCAGATCCGCACTGCGCCTTGCCTGCCCGTCTCACATGGGTGAGTGGACACAGCCAGATCCGCACTGCGCCCTACCTGCCCGTCTCCCGTGGGTGAGTGGACACAGCCAGATCCGCACTGCACCCTGCCTGACCGTCTGCCGTGGGTGAGTGGACACAGCCAGATCCACACTGCGCCCTGCCTGCCCGTCTGCCGTGGGTCAGTGGACATAGCCATATCCACACAACACCCTCTCTACCCGACTCCCGTGGGTGAGTGGACACAGCCAGTTCCGCACTGCACCCTGCCTACCCGTCTCCCGTGGGCGAGTGGACACAGCCATATCCGCACTGCTCCCTGCCTGCCCGTCTGCCGTGGGTGAGTGGACACAGCCAGATCCGCACTGCGCCCTGCCTGCCCGTCTTCCGTGGGTGAGTGGACACAGCCAGATCCGCACTGCGCCCTGCCTGACCGTCTGCCGTGGGTGAGTGGACACAGCCAGATCCGCACTGCGCCCTGCCTGACCGCCTGCTGTGGGTGAGCGGAGACAGCCAGATCCGCACTGCGCCCTGCCTTCCCGTCTCCCGTGGGCGAGTGGAGACAGCCAGATCCGCACTGCGCCCTGCCTGCCCGTCTCCCGTGTGCGAGTGGACACAGCCAGATCCGCACTGCGCCCTGCCTGCCCGTCTGCCGTGGGTGAGTGGACACAGCCAGAATCGCACTGCGCCCTGCCTGCCCGTCTCCCGTGGGCGAGGGGACACATCCAGATCCGCACTGCGCCCTAAATGCCCATCTGCCGTGGGTGAGTGGACATAGCCAGATCCGCACTGCGCCCTGCCTGACCGTCTGCCGTGGGTGAGTGGACACAGCCACATCCACACTGCGCACTGCCTGCCCGTCTGCCGTGGGTGAGTGGACACAGCCAGATCCGCACTGCGCCCTGCCTGACCGTCTGCCGGGGGTGAGTGGACACAGCCAGATCCGCACTGCGCCTTGCCTGCCCGTCTCACGTGGGTGAGTGGACACTGCCAGATCCCCACTGCGCCCTGCCTGCCCGTCTCCCGTGGGTGAGTGGACACAGCCAGATCCGCACTGCGCCCTGTCTGCCCGTCTCCCGTGGGTGAGTGGACACAGCCAGATCCGCACTGCGCCCTGCTTGCCCGTCTGCCGTGGGTCAGTGGACATAGCCAGATCCACACAGCACCGTCTCTGCCCGTCTCCCGTGGGTGAGTGGACACAGCCAGATCCGCAATGCGCCTTGCCTGCCCGTCTCCTGTGGGTGAGTGGACACAGCCAGATCCGCACTGCGTCCTGCCTGACCGTCTGCCGTGGGTGGGTAGACACAGCCAGATCCGCACTGCGCCCTGCCTGCCCGTCTGCCGTAAGGTTAGGGTTAGGGTTAGGGTTAGGGTTAGGGTTAGGGTTAGGGTTAGGGTTAGGGGGTTAGGGTTAGGGTTAGGGTTAGGGTTAGGGTTAGGGTTAGAGGGTTAGGGTTAGGGTTAGGGTTAGGGTTAGGGTTAGGGTTAGTGGGTGAGTGGACACAGCCACATCCGCACTGCGCGCTGCCTGCCTATCTCCCGTGGGTGAGTGCACACAGCCAGATCCGCACTGCGCCTTGCCTGCCCGTGTCCCGTGGGTGAGTGGACACAGCCAGATCCGCACTGCGCCCTGCCTGCCCGTCTGCCGTGGGTGAGTGGACACAGCCAGATCCGCACTGCGCCCTGCCTGCCCGTCTGCAGTGGGTCAGTGGACATAGCCAGATCCACACAGCACCCTCTCTGCCCGTCTCCTGTGGGTGAGTGGACACAGCCAGATCCCCACTGCGCCTTGCCTGACCGCCTCCCGTGGGTGAGTGGACACAGCCAGATCCGCACTGCGCACTGCCTGCCCGTCTCCCATGGGTGAGTGGACTCAGCCAGATCCGCACTGCGCCCTGCCTGCCTGTATCCCGTGGGTGAGTGGACACAGCCAGATCCGCACTGCGCCCTGCCTGCCCGTCGCCCGTGGGTGAGTGGACACAGCCAAATCCGCACTGCGCCCTGCTTGCCCGTCTGCCGTGGGTCAGTGGACTTAGCAAGATCCACACAGCACCGTCTCTGCCCGTCTCCCGTGGGTGAGTGGACACCGCCAGATCCGCACTGCGCCTTGCCTGCCCGTCTCCTGTGGGTGAGTGGACACAGCCAGATCCGCACTGCGTCCTGCCTCACCGTCTGCCGTGGGTGAGTGGACATAGCCAGATCCGCACTGCGCCCTGCCTGCCCGTCTGCCGTAGGGTTAGGTTTAGGGTTAGGGTTAGGGTTAGGGTTAGGGTTAGGGTTAGGGTTAGGGTTAGGGTTAGAGGGTTAGGGTTAGGGTTAGGGTTAGGGTTAGGGTTAGGGTTAGGGTTAGAGGGTTAGGGTTAGGGTTAGGGTTAGGGTTAGGGTTAGGGTTAGGGTTAGAGTGTTAGGGTTAGGGTTAGGGTTAGGGTTAGGGTTAGGGTTAGGGTTAGGGTTAGTGGGTGAGTGGACACAGCCGGATCCGCACTGCGCCTTGCCTTCCCGTGTCCCGTGGGTTAGTGGACACAGCCAGATCCGCACTGCACCCTGCCTGACCGTCTGCCGTGGGTGAGTGGACACAGCCAGATCCGCACTGCGCCCTGCCTGCCCGTCTCCCGTGGGCGAGTGGACACAGCCAGATCCGCACTGCGCCCTGCCTGCCCGTCTGCCGTGGGTGAGTGGACACAGCCAGATCCGCACTGCGCCCTGCCTGACCGTCTGCCGTGGGTGAGTGGACACAGCCAGATCCACACTGCGCCCTGCCTGCCCGTCTTCCGTGCGTGAGTGGACAAAGCCAGATCCGCACTGCACCTTGCCTGACCGTCTGCCGTGGGTGAGTGGACACAGCCAGATCCGCACTGCGCCCTGCCTGCCCGTCTGCCGTAGGGTTAGGGTTAGGGTTAGCGTTAGGGTTAGGGTTAGGGTTAGGGTTAGGGTTAGGGTTAGGGGGTTAGGGTTAGGGTTAGGGTTAGGGTTAGGGTTAGAGGGTTAGGGTTAGGGTTAGGGTTAGGGTTAGGGTTAGGGTTAGGGTTAGGGTGAGTGGGTGAGTGGACACAGACGGATCCGCACTGCGCCCTGCCTGCCTATCTCCCGTGGGTGAGTGGACACAGCCAGATCCGCACTGCGCCCTGCCTGGCCGTCTGCCGTGGGTGAGTAGAAACAGCCAGATCCACACTGCGCCCTGCCTGCCCGTCTTCCGTGGGTGAGTGGACACAGCCAGATCCGCACTGCGCCCTGCCTGACCGTCTGCCGTGGGTGAGTGGACCCAGCCAGATCCGCACTGCGCCCTGCCTGCCCGTCTCCCGTGGGTGAGTGGACACAGCCAGATCCGTACTGCGCCGTACCTGCCCGTCTGCCTTGGGCCAGTGGACATAGCCAGATCCACACAGCACCGTCTCTGCCCATCTCCCGTGGGTGAGTGGACACAGTCGGATCCGCACTGCGCCCTGCCTGCCCGTCTCCCGTGGTTGAGTGGACACAGCCAGATCCGCACTGCGCTTTGCCTGCCCGTCTCACGTTGGTGAGTGGACACAGCCAGATCCGCACTGCGCCCTGCCTGCCCGTCTCCCGTGGGTGAGTGGACACAGCCAGATCCGCACTGCACCCTGCCTGACCGTCTGCCGTGGGTGAGTGGACACAGCCAGATCCGCACTGCGCCCTGCCTGCCCGTCTGCCGTGGGTCAGTGGACATAGCCATATCCACACAGCACCCTCTCTGCCCGTCTCTCGTGGGTGAGTGGACACAGCCAGATCCACACTGCGCCTTGCCTGCCCGTCTCCCCTGGGTGAGTGGACACAGCCAGATCCGCACTTCGCCCTGCCTGCCCGTCTCCCGTGGGTGAGTGGACACAGCCAGATCCGCACTGCGCCCTGCCTGCCCGTCTCCCGTGGGTGAGTGGACACAGCCAGATCCATACTGCGCCGTGCCTGCCCGTCTGCCGTGGGCCAGTGGACATAGCCAGATCCACACAGCACCGTCTCTGCCCATCTCCCGTGGGTGTGTGGACACAACCGGATCCGCACTGCGCCCTGCCTGCCAGTCTCCCGTGGGTGAGTGGACATAGCCAGATCCGCACTGCGCCTTGCCTGCCCGTCTCACGTTGGTGAGTGGACACAACCAGATCCGCACTGCGCCCTGCCTGCCCGTCTCCCGTGTGCGAGTGGACACAGCCAGATCCGCACTGCGCCCTGCCTGACCGTCTGCCGTGGGTGAGTGGACACAGCCAGATCAGCACTGCGCCCTGCCTGCCCGTCTGCCGTGGGTCAGTGGACATAGCCATATCCACACAGCACCCTCTCTGCCCGTCTCTCGTGGGTGAGTGGACACAGCCAGATCCACACTGCGCCTTGCCTGCCCGTCTCCCCTGGGTGAGTGGACACAGCCAGATCCGCACTTCGCCCTGCCTGCCCGTCTCCCGTGGGTGAGTGGACACAGCCAGATCCGCACTGCGCCCTGCCTGCCCGTCTCCCGTGGGTGAGTGGACACAGCCAGATCCATACTGCGCCGTGTCTGCCCGTCTGCCGTGGGCCAGTGGACATAGCCAGATCCACACAGCACCGTCTCTGCCCATCTCCCGTGGGTGTGTGGACACAACCGGATCCGCACTGCGCCCTGCCTGCCAGTCTCCCGTGGGTGAGTGGACATAGCCAGATCCGCACTGCGCCTTGCCTGCCCGTCTCACGTTGGTGAGTGGACACAGCCAGATCCGCACTGCGCCCTGCTTGCCCGTCTCCCGTGGGTCAGTGGACACAGCCAGATCCGCACTGCACCCTGCCTGACCGTCTGCCGTGGGTGAGTGGACACAGCCAGATCCGCACTGCGCCCTGCCTGCCCGTCTGCCGTGGGTCAGTGGACATAGCCATATCCACACAGCACCCTCTCTGCCCGTCTCTCGTGGGTGAGTGGACACAGCCAGATCCACACTGCGCCTTGCCTGCCCGTCTCCCCTCGGTGAGTGGACACAGCCAGATCCGCACTTCGCCCTGCCTGCCCGTCTCCCGTGGGTGAGTGGACACAGCCAGATCCGCACTGCGCCCTTCCTGCCCGTCTCCCGTGGGTGAGTGGACACAGCCAGATCCGCACTGCGCCTTGCCTGCCCGTCTCCCGTCAGTGAGTGGACACAGCCAGATCCGCACTGCGCCCTGCCTGCCCGTCTCCTGTGGGTGAGTGGACACAGCCAGATCCGCACTGCGCCTTGCCTGCCCGTCTCACGTTGGTGAGTGGACACAGCCAGATCCGCACTGCGCCCTGACTGCCCGTCTCCCGTGGGTGAGTGGACACAGCCAGATCGGCACTGCACCCTGGCTGACCGTCTGCCGTGGCTGAGTGGACACAGCCAGATCCACACTGCGCCCTGCCTGACCGTCTGCCGTGGGTGAGTGGACACAGCCAGATCCGCACTGCGCCCTGCCTGCCCGTCTCACGTGGGTGAGTGGACACAGCAAGATCCGCACTGCGCCCTGCCTGCCCGTCTCCCGTGGGTGAGTGGACACAGCCAGATCCGCACTGCACCCTGCCTGACCGTCTGCCGTGGGTGAGTGGACACAGCCAGATCCGCACTGCGCCCTGCCTGACCGCCTGCTGTGGGTGAGTGGAGACAGCCAGATCCGCATTGCGCCCTGCCTGCCCGTCTCCCGTGTGCGAGTGGACACAGCCAGATCCGCACTGCGCCCTGCCTGCCCGTCTCCCGTGGGTGAGTGGACACAGCCAGATCCGCACTGCGCCCTGCCTGCCCATCTCCCATGGGTGAGTGGACACCGCCGGATCCGCACTGCACCCTGCCTGCCCGTCTCCCGTGGGTGAGTGGACACAGCCAGATCCGCACTGCCCCTTGCCTGCCCGTCTCACGTTGGTGAGTGGACACAGCCAGATCCGCACTGCGCCCTGCCTTCCCGTCCCCCGTGGGTGAGTGGACACAGCCAGATCCGCACTGCACCCTGACTGACCATCTGCCGTGGGTGAGTGGACACAGCCAGATCCGCACTGCGCCCTGCCTGCCCGTCTGCCGTGGGTTAGTGGACACATCCATATCCGCACTGCGCCTTGCCTGCCCATCTCACGTTGGTGAGTGGACACAGCCAGATCCGCACTGCGCCTTGCCTGCCCGTCTCCCGTGGGTTAGTGGACACAGCCAGATCCGCACTGCGCCCTGACTGACCGCCTGCTGTGGGTGAGTGGAGACAGCCAGATCCGCATTGCGCCCTGCCTGCTCGTCTCCCGTGGGCGAGTGGACACAGCCAGATCCGCACTGCGCCCTGCCTGCCCGTCTGCCGTGGGTGAGTGGACACAGCCAGATCCGCACTGCGCCCTGCCTGACCATCTGCCGTGGGTGAGTGGACACAGCCAGATCCACACTGCGCCCTGCATGCCCGTCTGCCGTGGGTGAGTGGAAACAGCCAGATCCGCACTGCGCCCTGCCTGCCCGTCTCCCGTGGGTTAGTGGACACATCCAGATCCGCACTGCGCCTTGCCTGCCCATCTAACGTTGGTGAGTGGACACAGCCAGATCCGCACTGCGCACTGCCTGCCCGTCTCCCGTGGGTTAGTGGACACAGCCAGATCCGCACTGCACCCTGCCTGACCGTCTGCCGTGGTAGAGTGGACACAGCCAGATCCGCACTGCGCCCTGACTGACCGCCTGCTGTGGGTGAGTGGAGACAGCCAGATCCGCATTGCGCCCTGCCTGCCCGTCTCCCGTGGGCGAGTGGACACAGCCAGATCCGCACTGCGCCCTGCCTGCCCGTCTGCCGTGGGTGAGTGGACACAGCCAGATCCGCACTGCGCCCTGCCTGACCATCTGCCGTGGGTGAGTGGACACAGCCAGATCCACACTGCGCCCTGCATGCCCGTCTGCCGTGGGTGAGTGGACACAGCCAGATCCGCACTGCGCCCTGCCTGCCCGTCTGCCGTGGGTGAGTGGACATAGCCATATCCACACAGCACCCTCTCTGCCCGTCTCCCGTGCGTGAGTGGACACAGCCAGATCCGCACTGCGCCCAGCCTGCCCGTCTGCCGTGGGTCAGTGGACACAGCCAGATCCGCACTGCGCCCTGCCTGCCCGTCTCCCGTGGGTGAGTGGACACAGCCAGATCCGCACTGCGCTTTGCATGCCCGTCTCCCGTGGGTGAGTGGACACAGCCAGATCCGCACTGCGCCCTGCCTGCCGGTCTCCCATGGGTGAGTGGACACAGCCAGATCCGCACTCCGCCCTGCCTGCCCATCTCCCGTGGGCGAGTGGACACAGCCAGATCCGCACTGCGCCCTGCCAGCCCGTCTGCCGTGGGTGAGTGGACACAGCCAGATCCGCACTGCGCCCTGCCTGCCCGTCTCCCGTGGGTGAGTGGACACAGCCAGATTCGCACTGCGCCCTGCCTGCCCGACTACCGTGGGTGAGTGGACACAGCCAGTTCCGCACTGCACCCTGCCTGCCCGTCTCCCGTGGGCGAGTGGACACAGCGAGATCCGCACTGCGCCCTGCCTGCCCGTCTTCCGTGGGTGAGTGGACACAGCCAGATCCGCACTGCGCCCTGCCTGCCCGTCTTCCATGGGTGAGTGGACACAGCCAGATCCGCACTGCGCCCTGCCTGACCGTCTGCCGTGGGTGAGTGGACACAGCCAGATCCGCACTGCGCCCTGCCTGACCCCCTGCTGTGGGTGAGTGGAGACAGCCAGATCCGCACTGCGCCCTGCCTTCCCGTCTCCCGTGGGCGAGTGGAGACAGCCAGATCCGCACTGCGCCCTGCCTGCCCGTCTCCCGTGTGCGAGTGGACACAGCCAGATCCGCACTGCGCACTGCCTGCCCGTCTGCCGTGGGTGAGTGGACACAGCCAGATCCACACTGCGCCTTGCCTGCCCGTCTCCCCTGGGTGAGTGGACACAGCCAGATCCGCACTGTGCCCTGCCTGCCCGTCTCCCGTGGGTGAGTGGACACAGCCAAATCCGCACTGCGCCCTGCCTGCCCGTCTCCCGTGGGTGAGTGGACACAGCCAGATCCGCACTGCGCCCTGCCTTCCCGTCTCCCGTGGGTGAGTGGACACAGCCAGATCCGTACTGCGCCGTGCCTGCCCGTCTGCCGTGGGCCAGTGGACATAGCCAGATCCACACAGCACCGTCTCTGCCCATATCCCGTGGGTGAGTGGACACAGTCGGATCCGCACTGCGCCCTGCCTGCCCGTCTCCCGTGGGTGAGTGGACACAGCCAGATCCGCACTGCGCTTTGCCTGCCCGTCTCACGTTGGTGAGTGGACACAGCCAGATCCGCACTGCGCCCTGCCTGCCCGTCTCCCGTGGGTGAGTGGACACAGCCAGATCCGCACTGCACCCTGCCTGACCATCTGCCGTGGGTGAGTGGACACAGCCAGATCCGCACTGCGCCCTGCCTGCCCGTCTGCCGTGGGTCAGTGGACATAGCCATATCCACACAGCACCCTCTCTGCCCGTCTCTCGTGGGTGAGTGGACACAGCCAGATCCGCACTGCGCCCAGCCTGCCCGTCTGCCGTGGGTCAGTGGACACAGCCAGATCCGAACTGCGCGCTGCCTGCCCGTCTCCCGTGGGTGAGTGGACACAGCCAGATCCGCACTGCGCTTTGTCTGCCCGTCTCCCGTGGGTGAGTGGACACAGCCAGATCCGCACTGCGCCCTGCCTGCCGGTCTCCCATGGGTGAGTGGACACAGCCAGATCCGCACTGCGCCCTGCCTGCCCATCTCCCGTGGGCGAGTGGACACAGCCAGATCCGCACTGCGCCCTGCCAGCCCGTCTGCCGTGGGTGAGTGGACACAGCCAGATCCGCACTGCGCCCTGCCTGCCCGTCTACCGTGGGTGAGTGGACACAGCCAGATCCGCACTGCGCCTTGCCTGCCCATCTCACGTTGGTGAGTGGACACAGCCAGATCCGCACTGCGCCCTGCCTGACCGTCTCCCGTGGGTGAGTGGACACAGCCAGATCCGCACTGCACCCTGCCTGACCGTCTGCCGTGGGTGAGTGGACACAGCCAGATCCGCACTGCGCCCTGCCTGCCCGTCTGCCGTGGGTCAGTGGACATAGCCATATCTACACAGCACCCTCTCTGCCCGTCTCCCTTGGGGGAGTGGACACAGCCAGATCCACACTGCGCCTTGCCTACCCGTCTCCCGTGGGTGAGTGGACACAGCCAGATCCGCACTGCGCCCTGCCGGCCCGTCTCCCGTGGGTCAGTGGACACAGCCAGATCCGCACTGCGCCTTCCCTGCCCGTTTCCCGTCGGTGAGTGGACACAGCCAGATCCGCACTGCGCCCTGCCTGCCCGTCTCCCGTGGGTGAGTGGACACAGCCAGAATCGCACTGCGCCCTGCCTGCCCGTCTCCCGTGGGCGAGGGGACACATCCAGATCCGCACTGCGCCCTAAATGCCCATCTGCCGTGGGTGAGTGGACATAGCCAGTTCCGCACTGCGCCCTGCCTGACCGTCTGTCGTGGGTGAGTGGACACAGCCACATCCACACTGCGCCCTGCCAGCCCGTCTGCCGTGGGTGAGTGGACACAGCCAGATCCGCACTGCGCCCTGCCTGACCGTCTGCCGGGGGTGAGTGGACACAGCCAGATCCGCACTGCGCCTTGCCTGCCCGTCTCACGTGGGTGAGTGGACACTGCCAGATCCCCACTGCGCCCTGCCTGCCCGTCTCCCGTGGGTGAGTGGACACAGCCAGATCCGCACTGCGCCCTGTCTGCCCGTCTCCCGTGGGTGAGTGGACACAGCCAGATCCGCACTGCGCCCTGCTTGCCCGTCTGCCGTGGGTCAGTGGACATAGCCAGATCCACACAGCACCGTCTCTGCCCGTCTCCCGTGGGTGAGTGGACACAGCCAGATCCGCAATGCGCCTTGCCTGCCCGTCTCCTGTGGGTGAGTGGACACAGCCAGATCCGCACTGCATCCTGCCTGACCGTCTGCCGTGGGTGGGTAGACACAGCCAGATCCGCACTGCGCCCTGCCTGCCCGTCAGCCGTAAGGTTAGGGTTAGGGTTAGGGTTAGGGTTAGGGTTAGGGTTAGGGTTAGGGGGTTAGGGTTAGGGTTAGGGTTAGGGTTAGGGTTAGGGTTAGAGGGTTAGGGTTAGGGTTAGGGTTAGGGTTAGGGTTAGGGTTAGTGGGTGAGTGGACACAGCCACATCCGCACTGCGCGCTGCCTGCCTATCTCCCGTGGGTGAGTGCACACAGCCAGATCCGCACTGCGCCTTGACTGCCCGTGTCCCGTGGGTGAGTGGACACAGCCAGATCCGCACTGCGCCCTGCCTGCCCGTCTGCCGTGGGTGAGTGGACACAGCCAGATCCGCACTGCGCCCTGCCTGCCCGTCTGCAGTGGGTCAGTGGACATAGCCAGATCCACACAGCACCCTCTCTGCCCGTCTCCTGTGGGTGAGTGGACACAGCCAGATCCCCACTGCGCCTTGCCTGACCGCCTCCCGTGGGTGAGTGGACACAGCCAGATCCGCACTGCGCACTGCCTGCCCGTCTCCCATGGGTGAGTGGACTCAGCCAGATCCGCACTGCGCCCTGCCTGCCTGTATCCCGTGGGTGAGTGGACACAGCCAGATCCGCACTGCGCCCTGCCTGCCCGTCGCCCGTGGGTGAGTGGACACAGCCAAATCCGCACTGCGCCCTGCTTGCCCGTCTGCCGTGGGTCAGTGGACATAGCAAGATCCACACAGCACCGTCTCTGCCCGTCTCCCGTGGGTGAGTGGACACCGCCAGATCCGCACTGCGCCTTGCCTGTCCGTCTCCTGTGGGTGAGTGGACACAGCCAGATCCGCACTGCGTCCTGCCTCACCGTCTGCCGTGGGTGAGTGGACATAGCCAGATCCGCACTGCGCCCTGCCTGCCCGTCTGCCGTAGGGTTAGGGTTAGGGTTAGGGTTAGGGTTAGGGTTAGGGTTAGGGTTAGGGTTAGGGTTAGAGGGTTAGGGTTAGGGTTAGGGTTAGGGTTAGGGTTAGGGTTAGGGTTAGAGGGTTAGGGTTAGGGTTAGGGTTAGGGTTAGGGTTAGGGTTAGAGTGTTAGGGTTAGGGTTAGGGTTAGGGTTAGGGTTAGGGTTAGGGTTAGTGGGTGAGTGGACACAGCCGGATCCGCACTGCGCCTTGCCTTCCCGTGTCCCGTGGGTTAGTGGACACAGCCAGATCCGCACTGCACCCTGCCTGACCGTCTGCCGTGGGTGAGTGGACACAGCCAGATCCGCACTGCGCCCTGCCTGCCCGTCTCCCGTGGGCGAGTGGTCACAGCCAGATCCGCACTGCGCCCTGCCTGCCCGTCTGCCGTGGGTGAGTGGACACAGCCAGATCCGCACTGCGCCCTGCCTGACCGTCTGCCGTGGGTGAGTGGACACAGCCAGATCCACACTGCGCCCTGCCTGCCCGTCTTCCGTGCGTGAGTGGACAAAGCCAGATCCGCACTGCGCCCTGCCTGCCCGTCTCCCGTGGGCGAGTGGACACAGCCAGATCTGCCCTGCGCACTGCCTGCCCGTCTGCCGTGGGTGAGTGGACACAGCCAGATCCGCACTGCGCCCTGCCTGCCCGTCTGCCGTAGGGTTAGGGTTAGGGTTAGCGTTAGGGTTAGGGTTAGGGTTAGGGTTAGGGTTAGGGGGTTAGGGTTAGGGTTAGGGTTAGGGTTAGGGTTAGGGTTAAGGTTAGAGGGTTAGGGTTAGGGTTAGGGTTAGGGTTAGGGTTAGGGTTAGGGTTAGGGTGAGTGGGTGAGTGGACACAGCCGGATCCGCACTGCGCCCTGCCTGCCTATCTCCCGTGGGTGAGTGGACACAGCCAGATCCGCACTGCGCCTTGCCTGCCCGTCTCACGTTGGTGAGTGGAAACAGCCAGATCCGCACTGCGCCCTGCCTGCCCGTCTCCCGTGGGTGAGTGGACACAGCCAGATCCGCACTGCACCCTGCCTGACCGTCTGCCGTGGGTGAGTGGACTCAGCCAGATCCGCACTGCACCCTGCCTGCCCGTCTGCCGTGGGTCAGTGGACATAGCCATATCCACACAGCACCCTCTCTGCCCGTCTCTCGTTTGTGAGTGGACACAGCCAGATCCACAATGCGCCTTGCCTGCCCGTCTCCCCTATGTGAGTGGACACAGCCAGATCCGCACTTCGCCCTGCCTGCCCGTCTCCCGTGGGTGAGTGGACACAGCCAGATCCGCACTGCGCCCTGCCTGCCCGTCTCCCGTGGGTGAGTGGACACAGCCAGATCCGTACTGCGCCGTGCCTGCCCGTCTGCCGTGGGCCAGTGGACATAGCCAGATCCACACAGTACCGTCTCTGCCCATCTCCCGTGGGTGAGTGGACACAACCGGATCTGCACTGCGCCCTGCCTGCCCGTCTCCCGTGGGTGAGTGGACACAGCCAGATCCGCACTGCGCCTTGCCTGCCCGTCTCACGTTGTGAGTGGACACAGCCAGATCCGCACTGCGCCCTGCCTGCCCGACTCCCGTGGATGAGTGGACACAGCCAGATCCGCACTGCGCCCTGCCTGCCCGTCTGCCGTAGGGTTAGGGTTAGGGTTAGGGTTAGGGTTAGGGTTAGGGTTAGGGTTAGAGGGTTAGGGTTAGGGTTAGGGTTAGGGTTAGGGGGTTAGGGTTAGGGTTAGGGTTAGGGTTAGGGTTAGGGTTAGGGTTAGAGGGTTAGGGTTAGGGTTAGGGTTAGGGTTAGGGTTAGGGTTAGGGTGAGTGGGTGAGTGGACACAGCCGGATCCGCACTGCGCGCTGCCTGCCTATCTCCCGTGGGTGAGTGCACACAGCCAGATCCGCACTGCGCCTTGACTGCCCGTGTCCCGTGGGTGAGTGGACACAGCCAGATCCGCACTGCGCCCTGCCTGCCCGTCTGCCGTGGGTGAGTGGACACAGCCAGATCCGCACTGCGCCCTGCCTGCCCGTCTGCAGTGGGTCAGTGGACATAGCCAGATCCACACAGCACCCTCTCTGCCCGTCTCCTGTGGGTGAGTGGACACAGCCAGATCCCCACTGCGCCTTGCCTGACCGCCTCCCGTGGGTGAGTGGACACAGCCAGATCCGCACTGCGCACTGCCTGCCCGTCTCCCATGGGTGAGTGGACTCAGCCAGATCCGCACTGCGCCCTGCCTGCCTGTATCCCGTGGGTGAGTGGACACAGCCAGATCCGCACTGCGCCCTGCCTGCCCGTCGCCCGTGGGTGAGTGGACACAGCCAAATCCGCACTGCGCCCTGCTTGCCCGTCTGCCGTGGGTCAGTGGACATAGCAAGATCCACACAGCACCGTCTCTGCCCGTCTCCCGTGGGTGAGTGGACACCGCCAGATCCGCACTGCGCCTTGCCTGTCCGTCTCCTGTGGGTGAGTGGACACAGCCAGATCCGCACTGCGTCCTGCCTCACCGTCTGCCGTGGGTGAGTGGACATAGCCAGATCCGCACTGCGCCCTGCCTGCCCGTCTGCCGTAGGGTTAGGGTTAGGGTTAGGGTTAGGGTTAGGGTTAGGGTTAGGGTTAGGGTTAGGGTTAGAGGGTTAGGGTTAGGGTTAGGGTTAGGGTTAGGGTTAGGGTTAGGGTTAGAGGGTTAGGGTTAGGGTTAGGGTTAGGGTTAGGGTTAGGGTTAGAGTGTTAGGGTTAGGGTTAGGGTTAGGGTTAGGGTTAGGGTTAGGGTTAGTGGGTGAGTGGACACAGCCGGATCCGCACTGCGCCTTGCCTTCCCGTGTCCCGTGGGTTAGTGGACACAGCCAGATCCGCACTGCACCCTGCCTGACCGTCTGCCGTGGGTGAGTGGACACAGCCAGATCCGCACTGCGCCCTGCCTGCCCGTCTCCCGTGGGCGAGTGGTCACAGCCAGATCCGCACTGCGCCCTGCCTGCCCGTCTGCCGTGGGTGAGTGGACACAGCCAGATCCGCACTGCGCCCTGCCTGACCGTCTGCCGTGGGTGAGTGGACACAGCCAGATCCACACTGCGCCCTGCCTGCCCGTCTTCCGTGCGTGAGTGGACAAAGCCAGATCCGCACTGCACCTTGCCTGACCGTCTGCCGTGGGTGAGTGGACACAGCCAGATCCGCACTGCGCCCTGCCTGACCGCCTGCTGTGGGTGAGTGGAGACAGCCAGATCCGCACTGCGCCCTGCCTGCCCGTCTCCCGTGGGCGAGTGGACACAGCCAGATCTGCCCTGCGCACTGCCTGCCCGTCTGCCGTGGGTGAGTGGACACAGCCAGATCCGCACTGCGCCCTGCCTGCCCGTCTGCCGTAGGGTTAGGGTTAGGGTTAGCGTTAGGGTTAGGGTTAGGGTTAGGGTTAGGGTTAGGGGGTTAGGGTTAGGGTTAGGGTTAGGGTTAGGGTTAGGGTTAAGGTTAGAGGGTTAGGGTTAGGGTTAGGGTTAGGGTTAGGGTTAGGGTTAGGGTTAGGGTGAGTGGGTGAGTGGACACAGCCGGATCCGCACTGCGCCCTGCCTGCCTATCTCCCGTGGGTGAGTGGACACAGCCAGATCCGCACTGCGCCTTGCCTGCCCGTCTCACGTTGGTGAGTGGAAACAGCCAGATCCGCACTGCGCCCTGCCTGCCCGTCTCCCGTGGGTGAGTGGACACAGCCAGATCCGCACTGCACCCTGCCTGACCGTCTGCCGTGGGTGAGTGGACACAGCCAGATCCGTACTGCGCCGTGCCTGCCCGTCTGCCGTGGGCCAGTGGACATAGCCAGATCCACACAGTACCGTCTCTGCCCATCTCCCGTGGGTGAGTGGACACAACCGGATCTGCACTGCGCCCTGCCTGCCCGTCTCCCGTGGGTGAGTGGACACAGCCAGATCCGCACTGCGCCTTGCCTGCCCGTCTCACGTTGTGAGTGGACACAGCCAGATCCGCACTGCGCCCTGCCTGCCCGACTCCCGTGGATGAGTGGACACAGCCAGATCCGCACTGCGCCCTGCCTGCCCGTCTGCCGTAGGGTTAGGGTTAGGGTTAGGGTTAGGGTTAGGGTTAGGGTTAGGGTTAGAGGGTTAGGGTTAGGGTTAGGGTTAGGGTTAGGGGGTTAGGGTTAGGGTTAGGGTTAGGGTTAGGGTTAGGGTTAGGGTTAGAGGGTTAGGGTTAGGGTTAGGGTTAGGGTTAGGGTTAGGGTTAGGGTGAGTGGGTGAGTGGACACAGCCGGATCCGCACTGCGCGCTGCCTGCCTATCTCCCGTGGGTGAGTGGACACAGCCAGATCCGCACTGCGCCTTGCCTGCCCGTGTCCCGTGGGTGAGTGGACACAGCCAGATCCGCACTGCACCCTGCCTGACCGTCTGCCGTGGGTGAGTGGACACAGCCAGATCTGCACTGCGCCCTGCCTGCCCATCTCCCGTGGGCGAGTGGACACAGCCAGATCCGCACTGCGCCCTGCCTGCCCGTCTGCCGTGGGTGAGTGGACACAGCCAGATCCGCACTGCGCCCTGCCTGACCGTCTGCCGTGGGTGAGTAGAAACAGCCAGATCCACACTGCGCCCTGCCTGCCCGTCTTCCGTGGGTGAGTGGACACAGCCAGATCCGCACTGCGCCCTGCCTGACCGTCTGCCGTGGGTGAGTGGACCCAGCCAGATCCGCACTGCGCCCTGCCTGCCCGTCTCCCGTGGGTGAGTGGACACAGCCAGATCCGTACTGCGCCGTGCCTGCCCTTCTGCCGTGGGCCAGTGGACATAGCCAGATCCACACAACACCGTCTCTGCCCATCTCCCGTGGGTGAGTGGACACAGCCGGATCCGCACTGTGCCCCCCCTGCCCGTCTCCCGTGGGTGAGTGGACACAGCCAGATCCGCACTGCGTCTTGCTTGCCCGTCTCACGTTGGTGAGTGGAAACAGCCAGATCCGCACTGCGCCCTGCCTGCCCGTCTCCCGTGGGTGAGTGGACACAGCCAGATCCGCACTGCACCCTGCCTGACCGTCTGCCATGGGTGAGTGGACTCAGCCAGATCCGCACTGCACCCTGCCTGCCCGTCTGCCGTGGGTCAGTGGACATAGCCATATACACACAGCACCCTCTCTGCCCGTCTCTCGTTTGTGAGTGGACACAGCCAGATCCACACTGCGCCTTGCCTGCCCGTCTCCCCTAGGTGAGTGGACACAGCCAGATCCGCACTTCGCCCTGCCTGCCCGTCTCCCGTGGGTGAGTGGACACAGCCAGATCCGCACTGCGCCCTGCCTGCCCTTCTCCCGTGGGTGAGTGGACACAGCCAGATCCGTACTGCGCCTTGCCTGCCCGTCTGCCGTGGGCCAGTGGACATAGCCAGATCCACACAGTACCGTCTCTGCCCATCTCCCGTTGGTGAGTGGACACAACCGGATCTGCACTGCGCCCTGCCTGCCCGTCTCTCGTGGGTGAGTGGACACAGCCAGATCCGCACTGCGCCTTGCCTGCCCGTCTCACGTTGGTGAGTGGACACAGCCAGATCCGCACTGCGCCCTGCCTGCCCGACTCTCGTGGATGAGTGGACACAGCCAGATCCGCACTGCGCCCTGCCTGACCGTCTGCCGTGGGTGAGTGGACACAGCCAGATCCACACTGCGTCCTGCCTGCCCGTCTGCCGTGGGTCAGTGGACATAGCCATATCCACACAACACCCTCTCTGCCCGTCTCCCGTGGGTGAGTGGACACAGCCAGATCCACACTGCGCCTTGCCTGCCAGTCTCCCCTGATGAGTGGACACAGCCAGATCCGCATTGCGCCCTGCCTGACCGTCTCCCGTGGGTGAGTGGACACAGCCAGATCCGCACTGCGCCCTGCCTGCCCGTCTCCCGTGGGTGAGTGGACACAGCCAGATTCGCACTGCGCCCTGCCTGCCCGACTCCCGTGGGTGAGTGGACACAGCCAGTTCCGCACTGCACCCTGCCTGCCCGTCTCCCGTGGGCGAGTGGACACAGCGAGATCCGCACTGCGCCCTGCCTGCCCGTCTTCCGTGGGTGAGTGGACACAGCCAGATCCGCACTGCGCCCTGCCTGCCCGTCTTCCGTGGGTGAGTGGACACAGCCAGATCCGCACTGCGCCCTGCCTGACCGTCTGCCGTGGGTGAGTGGACACAGCCAGATCCGCACTGCGCCCTGCCTGACCACCTGCTGTGGGTGAGTGGAGACATCCAGATCCGCACTGCGCCCTGCCTTCCCGTCTCCCGTGGGCCAGTGGACATAGCCAGATCCACACAGCACCGTCTCTGCCCATATCCCGTGGGTGAGTGGACACAGTCGGATCCGCACTGCACCCTGCCTGCCCGTCTCCCGTGGGTGAGTGGACACAGCCTGATCCGCACTGCGCTTTGCCTGCCCGTCTCACGTTGGTGAGTGGAAACACCAGATCCGCACTGCGCCCTGCCTGCCCGTCTCCCGTGGGTGAGTGGACACAGCCAGATCCGCACTGCACCCTGCCTGACCGTCTGCCGTGGGTGAGTGAACACAGCCAGATCCGCACTGCGCCCTGCCTGCCCGTCTGCCGTGGGTCAGTGGACATAGCCATATCGACACAGCAAACTCTCTGCCAGTCTCCCGTGGGTGAGTGGACACAGCCAGGTCCGCACTGCGCCCTGCCTGCCCGTCTCCCGTGGGCGAGTGGACACAGCCAGATCCGCACTGCGCCCTGCCTGCCCGTCTCCCGTGGGCGAGTGGACACAGCCAGATCCGCACTGCGCCCTGCCTGCCCGTCTGCCGTGGGCAAATGGACACAGCCAGATCCGCACTGCACCCTCCCTGACCGTCTGCCGTGGGTGAGTGGACACAGCCAGATACACAGCACCCTGCCTGCCCTTCTGCCGTGGGCGAGTGGACACAGCCAGATCCGCACTGCGCCCTGCCTGACCGTCTGCCGTGGGTGAGTGGACACAGCCAGATCCGCACTGCGCCCTGCCTGACCGCCTGCCGTTGGTGAGTGGAGACAGCCAGATCCGCATTGAGCCCTGCTTGCCGGTCTCCCGTGGGCTAGTGGACACAGCCAGATCCGCACTGCGCCCTGCCTGCCCGTCTGCCGTGGGTGAGTGGACACAGCCGGATCCGCACTGCGCCCTGCCTGCCCGTGTGCCGTGGGTGAGTGGACACAGCAGGATCCGCACTGCGCCCTGCCTGACCGTCTGCCGTGGGTGAGTGGACACAACCAGATCCGCACTGCGCCTTGCCAGCCCGTCTCACGTGGGTTAGTGGACACAGCAGATCCGCACTGCGCCCTGCCTGCCCGTCTCCCGTGGGTGAGTGGACACAGCCAGATCTGCACTGCACCCTGCCTGATCGTCTGCCGTGGGTGAGTGGACACAGCCAGATCCGCACTGCACCCTGCCTGACCGTCTGCCGTGGGTGAGTGGAGACAGCCAGATCCGCACTGCGCTCTGCTTGCCCGTCTGCCATGGGTCAGTGGACATAGCCATATCGACACAGCAACCTCTCTGCCCGTTTCCCGTGGGTGAGTGGACACAGCCAGATCCACACTGCGCCTTGCCTGCCCGTCTCCCCTGGGTGAGTGGACACAGCCAGATCCGCACTACGCCCTGCCTGCCCATCTCCCGTGGGTAAGTGGACACAGCCAGATCCGCACTGCGCCCTGCCTGACCGCCTGCCGTGGGTGAGTGGACACAGCCAGATCCACACTGCACCCTGCCTGCCCTTCTGCCGTGGGTTAGTGGACACAGCCAGATCCGCACTGCACCCTGCCTGACCGCCTGCTGTGGGTGAGTGGACACAGCCAGATCCGCACTGCGCCCTGCCTGACCGCCTGCCGTGGGTTAGTGGACACAGCCAGATCCGTACTGCCCCCTGCCTGCCCGTATGCCGTGGGTCAGTGGACATTGCCAGATCCACACAGCACCGTCTCTGCCCATCTCCCGTGGGTGAGTGGACACAGCCGGATCCGCACTGCGCCCTGCCTACCCGTCTCCCGTGGTTGAGTGGACACAGCCAGATCCGCACTGCGCCTTGCCTGCCCGTCTCACATGGGTGAGTGGACACAGCCAGATCCGCACTGCGCCCTACCTGCCCGTCTCCCGTGGGTGAGTGGACACAGCCAGATCCGCACTGCACCCTGCCTGACCGTCTGCCGTGGGTGAGTGGACACAGCCAGATCCACACTGCGCCCTGCCTGCCCGTCTGCCGTGGGTCAGTGGACATAGCCATATCCACACAACACCCTCTCTACCCGACTCCCGTGGGTGAGTGGACACAGCCAGTTCCGCACTGCACCCTGCCTACCCGTCTCCCGTGGGCGAGTGGACACAGCCATATCCGCACTGCTCCCTGCCTGTCCGTCTGCCGTGGGTGAGTGGACACAGCCAGATCCGCACTGCGCCCTGCCTGCCCGTCTTCCGTGGGTGAGTGGACACAGCCAGATCCGCACTGCGCCCTGCCTGACCGTCTGCCGTGGGTGAGTGGACACAGCCAGATCCGCACTGCGCCCTGCCTGACCGCCTGCTGTGGGTGAGCGGAGACAGCCAGATCCGCACTGCGCCCTGCCTTCCCGTCTCCCGTGGGCCAGTGGAGACAGCCAGATCCGCACTGCGCCCTGCCTGCCCGTCTCTCGTGTGCGAGTGGACACAGCCAGATCCGCACTGCGCCCTGCCTGCCCGTCTGCCGTGGGTGAGTGGACACAGCCAGATCCACACTGCGCCTTGCCTGCCCGTCTCCCCTGGGTGAGTGGACACAGCCAGATCCGCACTGTGCCCTGCCTGCCCGTCTCCCGTGGGTGAGTGGACACAGCTAGATCCGCACTGCGCCCTGCCTTCCCGTCTCCCGTGGGTGAGTGGACACAGCCAGATCCGTACTGCGCCGTGCCTGCCCGTCTGCCGTGGGCCAGTGGACATAGCCAGATCCACACAGCACCGTCTCTGCCCATATCCCGTGGGTGAGTGGACACAGTCGGATCCGCACTGCGCCCTGCCTGCCCGTCTCCCGTGGGTGAGTGGACACAGCCAGATCCGCACTGCGCTTTGCCTGCCCGTCTCACGTTGGTGAGTGGACACAGCCAGATCCGCACTGCGCCCTGCCTGCCCGTCTCCCGTGGGTGAGTGGACACAGCCAGATCCGCACTGCACCCTGCCTGACCGTCTGCCGTGGGTGAGTGGACACAGCCAGATCCGCACTGCGCCCTGCCTGCCCGTCTTCCGTGGGTCAGTGGACATAGCCATATCCACACAGCACCCTCTCTGCCCGTCTCTCGTGGCTGAGTGGACACAGCCAGATCCACACTGCGCCTTGCCTGCCCGTCTCCCCTGGGTGAGTGGACACAGCCAGATCCGCACTTCGCCCTGCCTGCCCGTCTCCCGTGGGTGAGTGGACACAGCCAGATCCGCACTGCGCCATGCCTGACCGCCTGCCGTGGGTGAGTGGACACAGCCAGATCCACACTGCACCCTGCCTGCCCTTCTGCCGTGGGTTAGTGGACACAGCCAGATCCGCACTGCGCCCTGCCTGACCGCCTGCTGTGGGTGAGTGGACACAGCCAGATCCGCACTGCGCCCTGCCTGACCGCCTGCCGTGGGTGAGTGGACACAGCCAGATCCGTACTGCCCCCTGCCTGCCCGTATGCCGTGGGTCAGTGGACATTGCCAGATCCACACAGCACCGTCTCTGCCCATCTCCCGTGGGTGAGTGGACACAGCCGGATCCGCACTGCGCCCTGCCTGCCCGTCTCCCGTGGGTGAGTGGACACAGCCAGATCCGCACTGCGCCCTGCCTTCCCGTCTCCCGTGGGCGAGTGGAGACAGCCAGATCCGCACTGCGCCCTGCCTGCCCGTCTCCCGTGTGCGAGTGGACACAGCCAGATCCGCACTGCGCCCTGCCTGCCCGTCTGCCGTGGGTGAGTGGACACAGCCAGATCCACACTGCGCCTTGCCTGCCCGTCTCCCCTGGGTGAGTGGACACAGCCAGATCCTCACTGTGCCCTGCCTGCCAGTCTCCCGTGGGTGAGTGGACACAGCCAAATCCGCACTGCGCCCTGCCTGCCCATCTCCCGTGGGTGAGTGGACACAGCCAGATCCGCACTGCGCCCTGCCTTCCCGTCTCCCGTGGGTGAGTGGACACAGCCAGATCCGTACTGCGCCGTGCCTGCCCGTCTGCCGTGGGCCAGTGGACATAGCCAGATCCACACAGCACCGTCTCTGCCCATATCCCGTGGGTGAGTGGACACAGTCGGATCCGCACTGCGCCCTGCCTGCCCGTATCCCGTGGGTGAGTGGACACAGCCAGATCCGCACTGCGCCTTGCCTGCCCGTCTCCCGTGGGCGAGTGGACACAGCCAGATCCACACTGCGCCCTGCCTGACCGTCTGCCGTAGGTGAGTGGACACAGCCAGATACGCACTGCGCCTTGCCTGCCCGTCTCACGTTGGTGAGTGGACACAGCCAGATACGCACTGCGCCCTGCCTGACCGTCTGCCGTGGGTGAGTGGACACAGCCAGATTCGCACTGCGCCCTGCCTGACCGCCTGCCGTTGGTGAGTGGAGACAGCCAGATCCGCATTGAGCCCTGCCTGCCGGTCTCCCGTGGGCTAGTGGACACAGCCAGATCCGCACTGCGCCCTGCCTGCCCGTGTGCCGTGGGTGAGTGGACACAGCAGGATCCGCACTGCGCCCTGCCTGACCGTCTGCCGTGGGTGAGTGGACACAGCCAGATCCGCACTGCGCCTTGCCAGCCCGTCTCACGTGGGTTAGTGGACACAGCCAGATCCGCACTGCGCCCTGCCTGCCCGTCTCCCGTGGGTGAGTGGACACAGCCAGATCTGCACTGCACCCTGCCTGATCGTCTGCCGTGGGTGAGTGGACACAGCCAGATCCGCACTGCACCCTGCCTGACCGTCTGCCGTGGGTGAGTGGAGACAGCCAGATCCGCACTGCGCTCTGCCTGCCCGTCTGCCATGGGTCAGTGGACATAGCCATATCGACACAGCAACCTCTCTGCCCGTTTCCCGTGGGTGAGTGGACACAGCCAGATCCACACTGCGCCTTGCCTGCCCGTCTCCCCTGGGTGAGTGGACACAGCCCGATCCGCACTGCGCCCTGCCTGACCGCCTGCCGTGGGTGAGTGGACACAGCCAGATCCACACTGCACCCTGCCTGCCCTTCTGCCGTGGGTTAGTGGACACAGCCAGATCCGCACTGCACCCTGCCTGACCGCCTGCTGTGGGTGAGTGGACACAGCCAGATCCGCACTGCGCCCTGCCTGACCGCCTGCCGTGGGTGAGTGGACACAGCCAGATCCGTACTGCCCCCTGCCTGCCCGTATGCCGTGGGTCAGTGGACATTGCCAGATCCACACAGCACCGTCTCTGCCCATCTCCCGTGGGTGAGTGGACACAGCCGGATCCGCACTGCGCCCTGCCTGCCCGTCTCCCGTGGTTGAGTGGACACAGCCAGATCCGCACTGCGCCTTGCCTGCCCGTCTCACATGGGTGAGTGGACACAGCCAGATCCGCACTGCGCCCTACCTGCCCGTCTCCCGTGGGTGAGTGGACACAGCCAGATCCGCACTGCACCCTGCCTGACCGTCTGCCGTGGGTGAGTGGACACAGCCAGATCCACACTGCGCCCTGCCTGCCCGTCTGCCGTGGGTCAGTGGACATAGCCATATGCACACAACACCCTCTCTGCCCGTCTCCCGTGGGTGAGTGGACACAGCCAGATCCACACTGCGCCTTGCCTGCCAGTCTCCCCTGATGAGTGGACACAGCCAGATCCGCATTGCGCCCTGCCTGACCGTCTCCCGTGGGTGAGTGGACACAGGCAGATCCGCACTGCGCCCTGCCTGCCCGTCTCCCTTGGGTGAGTGGACACAGCCAGATTCGCACTGCGCCCTGCCTGCCCGACTCCCGTGGGTGAGTGGACACAGCCAGTTCCGCACTGCACCCTGCCTGCCCGTCTCCCGTGGGCGAGTGGACACAGCAAGATCCGCACTGCTCCCTGCCTGCCCGTCTGCCGTGGGTGAGTGGACACAGCCAGATCCGCACTGCGCCCTGCCTGCCCGTCTTCCGTGGGTGAGTGGACACAGCCAGATCCGCACTGCGCCCTGCCTGACCGTCTGCCGTGGGTGAGTGGACACAGCCAGATCCGCACTGCGCCCTGCCTGACCGCCTGCTGTGGGTGAGCGGAGACAGCCAGATCCGCACTGCGCCCTGCCTTCCCGTCTCCCGTGGGCGAGTGGAGACAGCCAGATCCGCACTGCGCCCTGCCTGCCCGTCTCCCGTGTGCGAGTGGACACAGCCAGATCTGCACTGCGCCCTGCCTGCCCGTCTGCCGTGGGTGAGTGGACACAGCCAGATCCACACTGCGCCTTGCCTGCCCGTCTCCCCTGGGTGAGTGGACACAGCCAGATCCGCACTGTGCCCTGCCTGCCCGTCTCCCGTGGGTGAGTGGACACAGCCAAATCCGCACTGCGCCCTGCCTGCCCGTCTCCCGTGGGTGAGTGGACACAGCCAGATCCGCACTGCGCCCTGCCTTCCCGTCTCCCGTGGGTGAGTGGACACAGCCAGATCCGTACTGCGCCGTGCCTGACCGTCTGCCGTGGGCCAGTGGACATAGCCAGATCCACACAGCACCGTCTCTGCCCATATCCCGTGGGTGAGTGGACACAGTCGGATCCTCACTGCGCCCTGCCTGCCCGTCTCCCGTGGGAGAGTGGACACAGCCAGATCCGCACTGCGCTTTGCCTGCCCGTCTCACGTTGGTGAGTGGACACAGCCAGATCCGCACTGCGCCCTGCCTGCCCGTCTCCCGTGGGTGAGTGGACACAGCCAGATCCGCACTGCACCCTGCCTGACCGTCTGCCGTGGGTGAGTGGACACAGCCAGATCCGCACTGCGCCCTGCCTGCCCGTCTGCAGTGGGTCAGTGGACATAGCCATATCCACACAGCACGCTCTCTGCCCGTCTCTCGTGGGTGAGTGGACACAGCCAGATCCACACTGCGCCTTGCCTGCCCGTCTCCCCTGGGTAGTGGACACAGCCAGATCCGCACTTCGCCCTGCCTGCCCGTCTCCCGTGGGTGAGTGGACACAGCCAGATCCGCACTGCGCCATGCCTGACCGCCTGCCGTGGGTGAGTGGACACAGCCAGATCCACACTGCACCCTGCCTGCCCTTCTGCCGTGGGTTAGTGGACACAGCCAGATCCGCACTGCGCCCTGCCTGACCGCCTGCTGTGGGTGAGTGGACACAGCCAGATCCGCACTGCGCCCTGCCTGACCGCCTGCCGTGGGTGAGTGGACACAGCCAGATCCGTACTGCCCCCTGCCTGCCCGTATGCCGTGGGTCAGTGGACATTGCCAGATCCACACAGCACCGTCTCTGCCCATCTCCCGTGGGTGAGTGGACACAGCCGGATCCGCACTGCGCCCTGCCTGCCCGTCTCCCGTGGTTTAGTGGACACAGCCAGATCCGCACTGCGCCTTGCCTGCCCGTCTCACATGGGTGAATGGACACAGCCAGATCCGCACTGCGCCCTACCTGCCCGTCTCCCGTGGGTGAGTGGACACAGCCAGATCCGCACTGCACCCTGCCTGACCGTCTGCCGTGGGTGAGTGGACACAGCCAGATCCACACTGCGCCCTGCCTGCCCGTCTGCCGTGGGTCAGTGGACATAGCCATATCCACACAACACCCTCTCTGCCCGTCTCCCGTGGGTGAGTGGACACAGCCAGATCCACACTGCGCCTTGCCTGCCAGTCTCCCCTGATGAGTGGACACAGCCAGATCCGCATTGCGCCCTGCCTGACCGTCTCCCGTGGGTGAGTGGACACAGCCAGATCCGCACTGCGCCCTTCCTGCCCGTCTCCCGTGGGTTAGTGGACACAGCCAGATTCGCACTGCGCCCTGCCTGCCCGCCTCCCGTGGGTGAGTGGACACAGCCAGTTCCGCACTGCACCCTGCCTGCCCGTCTCCCGTGGGCGAGTGGACACAGCGAGATCCGCACTGCGCCCTGCCTGCCCGTCTTCCGTGGGTGAGTGGACACAGCCAGATCCGCACTGCGCCCTGCCTGCCCGTCTTCCGTGGGTGAGTGGACACAGCCAGATCCGCACTGCGCCCTGCCTGACCGTCTGCCGTGGGTGAGTGGACACAGCCAGATCCGCACTGCGCCCTGCCTGACCACCTGCTGTGGGTGAGTGGAGACAGCCAGATCCGCACTGCGCCCTGCCTTCCCGTCTCCAGTGGGCGAGTGGAGACAGCCAGATCCGCACTGCGCCCTGCCTGCCCGTCTCCCGTGTGCGAGTGGACACAGCCAGATCCGCACTGCGCCCTGCCTGCCCGTCTGCCGTGGGTGAGTGGACACATCCAGATCCACACTGCGCCTTGCCTGCCCGTCTCCCCTGGGTGAGTGGACACAGCCAGATCCTCACTGTGCCCTGCCTGCCCGTCTCCCGTGGGTGAGTGGACAAAGCCAAATCCGCACTGCGCCCTGCCTGCCCATCTCCCGTGGGTGAGTGGACACAGCCAGATCCGCACTGCGCCCTGCCTTCCCGTCTCCCGTGGGTGAGTGGACACAGCCAGATCCGTACTGCGCCGTGCCTGCCCGTCTGCCGTGGGCCAGTGGACATAGCCAGATCCACAAAGCACCGTCTCTGCCCATATCCCGTGGGTGAGTGGACACAGTCGGATCCGCACTGCGCCCTGCCTGCCCGTATCCCGTGGGTGAGTGGACACAGCCAGATCCGCACTGCGCTTTGCCTGCCCGTCTCACGTTGGTGAGTGGACACAGCCAGATCCGCACTGCGCCCTGCCTGCCCGTCTCCCGTGGGTGAGTGGACACAGCCAGATCCGCACTGCACCCTGCCTGACCGTCTGCCGTGGGTGAGTGGACACAGCCAGATCCGCACTGCGCCCTGCCTGCCCGTCTGCCGTGGGTCAGTGGACATAGCCATATCCACACAGCACCCTCTCTGCCCGTCTCTCGTGGCTGAGTGGACACAGCCAGATCCACACTGCGCCTTGCCTGCCCGTCTCCCCTGGGTGAGTGGACACAGCCAGATCCGCACTTCGCCCTGCCTGCCCGTCTCCCGTGGGTGAGTGGACACAGCCAGATCCGCACTGCGCCATGCCTGCCCGTCTCCCGTGGGTGAGTGGACACAGCCAGATCCATACTGCGCCGTGCCTGCCCGTCTGCCGTGGGCCAGTGGACATAGCCAGATCCACACAGCACCGTCTCTGCCCATCTCCCGTGGGTGTGTGGACACAACCGGATCCGCACTGCGCCCTGCCTGCCCGTCTCCCGTGGGTGAGTGGACATAGCCAGATCCGCACTGCGCCTTGCCTGCCCGTCTCACGTTGGTGAGTGGACACAGCCAGATCCGCACTGCGCCCTGCTTGCCCGTCTCCCGTGGGTAAGTGGACACAGCCAGATCCGCACTGCACCCTGCCTGACCGTCTGCCGTGGGTGAGTGGACACAGCCAGATCCGCACTGCGCCCTGCCTGCCCGTCTGCCGTGGGTCAGTGGACATAGCCATATCCACACAGCACCCTCTCTGCCCGTCTCTCGTGGGTGAGTGGACACAGCCAGATTCACACTGCGCCTTGCCTGCCCGTCTCCCCTTGGTGAGTGGACACAGCCAGATCCGCACTTCGCCCTGCCTGCCCGTCTCCCGTGGGTGAGTGGACACAGCCAGATCCGCACTGCGCCCTTCCTGCCCGTCTCCCGTGGGTGAGTGGACACAGCCAGATCCGCATTGCGCCTTGCCTGCCCGTCTCCCGTCAGTGAGTGGACACAGCCAGATCCGCACTGCGCCCTGCCTGCCCGTCTCTTGTGGGTGAGTGGACACAGCCAGATCCGCACTGCGCCTTGCCTGCCCGTCTCACGTTGGTGAGTGGACACAGCCAGATCCGCACTGCGCCCTGACTGCCCGTCTCCCGTGGGTGAGTGGACACAGCCAGATCGGCACTGCACCCTGCCTGACCGTCTGCCGTGGGTGAGTGGACACAGCCAGATCCACACTGCGCCCTGCCTGACCGTCTGCCGTGGGTGAGTGGACACAGCCAGATCCGCACTGCGCCCTGCCTGCCCGTCTCACGTGGGTGAGTGGACACAGCAAGATCCGCACTGCGCCCTGCCTGCCCGTCTCCCGTGGGTGAGTGGACACAGCCACATCCGCACTGCACCCTGCCTGACCGTCTGCCGTGGGTGAGTGGACACAGCCAGATCCGCACTGCGCCCTGCCTGACCGCCTGCTGTGGGTGAGTGGAGACAGCCAGATCCGCATTGCGCCCTGCCTGCCCGTCTCCCGTGGGCGAGTGGACACAGCCAGATCCGCACTGCGCCCTGCCTTCCCGTCTCCCGTGGGTGAGTGGACACAGCCAGATCCGTACTGCGCCGTGCCTGACCGTCTGCCGTGGGCCAGTGGACATAGCCAGATCCACACAGCACCGTCTCTGCCCATATCCCGTGGGTGAGTGGACACAGTCGGATCCTCACTGCGCCCTGCCTGCCCGTCTCCCGTGGGTGAGTGGACACAGCCAGATCCGCACTGCGCTTTGCCTGCCCGTCTCACGTTGGTGAGTGGACACAGCCAGATCCGCACTGCGCCCTGCCTGCCCGTCTCCCGTGGGTGAGTGGACACAGCCAGATCCGCACTGCACCCTGCCTGACCGTCTGCCGTGGGTGAGTGGACACAGCCAGATCCGCACTGCGCCCTGCCTGCCCGTCTCCCCTGGGTGAGTGGACACAGCCAGATCCGCACTTCACCCTGCCTGCCCGTCTCCCGTGGGTGAGTGGACACAGCCAGATCCGCACTGCGCCATGCCTGACCGCCTGCCGTGGGTGAGTGGACACAGCCAGATCCACACTGCACCCTGCCTGCCCTTCTGCCGTGGGTTAGTGGACACAGCCAGATCCGCACTGCGCCCTGCCTGACCGCCTGCTGTGGGTGAGTGGACACAGCCAGATCCGCACTGCGCCCTGCCTGACCGCCTGCCGTGGGTGAGTGGACACAGCCAGATCCGTACTGCCCCCTGCCTGCCCGTATGCCGTGGGTCAGTGGACATTGCCAGATCCACACAGCACCGTCTCTGCCCATCTCCCGTGGGTGAGTGGACACAGCCGGATCCGCACTGCGCCCTGCCTGCCCGTCTCCCGTGGTTTAGTGGACACAGCCAGATCCGCACTGCGCCTTGCCTGCCCGTCTCATATGGGTGAGTGGACACAGCCAGATCCGCACTGCGCCCTACCTGCCCGTCTCCCGTGGGTGAGTGGACACAGCCAGATCCGCACTGCACCCTGCCTGACCGTCTGCCGTGGGTGAGTGGACACAGCCAGATCCACACTGCGCCCTGCCTGCCCGTCTGCCGTGGGTCAGTGGACATAGCCATATCCACACAACACCCTCTCTGCCCGTCTCCCGTGGGTGAGTGGACACAGCCAGATCCACACTGCGCCTTGCCTGCCAGTCTCCCCTGATGAGTGGACACAGCCAGATCCGCATTGCGCCCTGCCTGACCGTCTCCCGTGGGTGAGTGGACACAGCCAGATCCGCACTGCGCCCTGCCTGCCCTTCTCCCGTGGGTTAGTGGACACAGCCAGATTCGCACTGCGCCCTGCCTGCCCGCCTCCCGTGGGTGAGTGGACACAGCCAGTTCCGCACTGCACCCTGCCTGCCCGTCTCCCGTGGGCGAGTGGACACAGCGAGATCCGCACTGCGCCCTGCCTGCCCGTCTTCCGTGGGTGAGTGGACACAGCCAGATCCGCACTGCGCCCTGCCTGCCCGTCTTCCGTGGGTGAGTGGACACAGCCAGATCCGCACTGCGCCCTGCCTGACCGTCTGCCGTGGGTGAGTGGACACAGCCAGATCCGCACTGCGCCCTGCCTGACCACCTGCTGTGGGTGAGTGGAGACAGCCAGATCCGCACTGCGCCCTGCCTTCCCGTCTCCAGTGGGCGAGTGGAGACAGCCAGATCCGCACTGCGCCCTGCCTGCCCGTCTCCCGTGTGCGAGTGGACACAGCCAGATCCGCACTGCGCCCTGCCTGCCCGTCTGCCGTGGGTGAGTGGACACAGCCAGATCCACACTGCGCCTTGCCTGCCCGTCTCCCCTGGGTGAGTGGACACAGCCAGATCCTCACTGTGCCCTGCCTGCCCGTCTCCCGTGGGTGAGTGGACACAGCCAAATCCGCACTGCGCCCTGCCTGCCCATCTCCCGTGGGTGAGTGGACACAGCCAGATCCGCACTGCGCCCTGCCTTCCCGTCTCCCGTGGGTGAGTGGACACAGCCAGATCCGTACTGCGCCGTGCCTGCCCGTCTGCCGTGGGCCAGTGGACATAGCCAGATCCACAAAGCACCGTCTCTGCCCATATCCCGTGGGTGAGTGGACACAGTCGGATCCGCACTGCGCCCTGCCTGCCCGTATCCCGTGGGTGAGTGGACACAGCCAGATCCGCACTGCGCTTTGCCTGCCCGTCTCACGTTGGTGAGTGGACACAGCCAGATCCGCACTGCGCCCTGCCTGCCCGTCTCCCGTGGGTGAGTGGACACAGCCAGATCCGCACTGCACCCTGCCTGACCGTCTGCCGTGGGTGAGTGGACACAGCCAGATCCGCACTGCGCCCTGCCTGCCCGTCTGCCGTGGGTCAGTGGACATAGCCATATCCACACAGCACCCTCTCTGCCCGTCTCTCGTGGGTGAGTGGACACAGCCAGATCCACACTGCGCCTTGCCTGCCCGTCTCCCCTGGGTGAGTGGACACAGCCAGATCCGCACTTCGCCCTGCCTGCCCGTCTCCCGTGGGTGAGTGGACACAGCCAGATCCGCACTGCGCCCTGCCTGCCCGTCTCCCGTGGGTGAGTGGACACAGCCAGATCCATACTGCGCCGTGCCTGCCCGTCTGCCGTGGGTTAGTGGACATAGCCAGATCCACACAGCACCGTCTCTGCCCGTCTCTCGTGGGTGAGTGGACACAGCCAGATCCACACTGCGCCTTGCCTGCCCGTCTCCCCTGGGTGAGTGGACACAGCCAGATCCGCACTGCACCCTGCCTGACCGTCTGCCGTGGGTGAGTGGACACAGCCAGATCCGCACTGCGCCCTGCCTGCCCGTCTGCCGTGGGTCAGTGGACATAGCCATATCCACACAGCACCCTCTCTGCCCGTCTCTCGTGGGTGAGTGGACACAGCCAGATTCACACTGCGCCTTGCCTGCCCGTCTCCCCTCGGTGAGTGGACACAGCCAGATCCGCATTTCGCCCTGCCTGCCCGTCTCCCGTGGGTGAGTGGACACAGCCAGATCCGCACTGCGCCCTTCCTGCCCGTCTCCCGTGGGTGAGTGGACACAGCCAGATCCGCATTGCGCCTTGCCTGCCCGTCTCCCGTCAGTGAGTGGACACAGCCAGATCCGCACTGCGCCCTGCCTGCCCGTCTCTTGTGGGTGAGTGGACACAGCCAGATCCGCACTGCGCCTTGCCTGCCCGTCTCACGTTGGTGAGTGGACACAGCCAGATCCGCACTGCGCCCTGACTGCCCGTCTCCCGTGGGTGAGTGGACACAGCCAGATCGGCACTGCACCCTGCCTGACCGTCTGCCGTGGGTGAGTGGACACAGCCAGATCCACACTGCGCCCTGCCTGACCGTCTGCCATGGGTGAGTGGACACAGCCAGATCCGCACTGCGCCCTGCCTGCCCGTCTCACGTGGGTGAGTGGACACAGCAAGATCCGCACTGCGCCCTGCCTGCCCGTCTCCCGTGGGTGAGTGGACACAGCCAGATCCGCACTGGACCCTGCCTGACCGTCTGCCGTGGGTGAGTGGACACAGCCAGATCCGCACTGCGCCCTGCCTGACCGCCTGCTGTGGGTGAGTGGAGACAGCCAGATCCGCATTGCGCCCTGCCTGCCCGTCTCCCGTGGGCGAGTGGACACAGCCAGATCCACACTGCGCCCTGCCTACCGTCTCCCGTGGGTGAGTGGACACAGCCAGATCCGCACTGCGCCCTGCCTGCCCATCTCCCATGGGTGAGTGGACACCGCCGGATCCGCACTGCACCCTGCCTGCCCGTCTCCCGTGGGTGAGTGGACACAGCCAGATCCGCACTGCGCCTTGCCTGCCCGTCTCACGTTGGTGAGTGGACACAGCCAGATCCGCACTGCGCCCTGCCTTCCCGTCCCCCGTGGGTGAGTGGACACAGCCAGATCCGCACTGCACCCTGCCTGACCATCTGCCGTGGGTGAGTGGACACAGCCAGATCCGCACTGCGCCCTGCCTGCCCGTCTGCCGTGGGTTAGTGGACACAGACAGATCCGCACTGCACCCTGCCTGACCGTCTGCCGTGGTACACTGGACACAGCCAGATCCGCACTGCGCCCTGACTGACCGCCTGCTGTGGGTGAGTGGAGACAGCCTGATCCGCACTGCGCCCTGCCTTCCCGTCTCCCGTGGGCCAGTGGAGACAGCCAGATCCGCACTGCGCCCTGCCTGCCCGTCTCCCGTGTGCGAGTGGACACAGCCAGATCCGCACTGCGCCCTGCCTGCCCGTCTGCCGTGGGTGAGTGGACACAGCCAGATCCACACTGCGCCTTCCCTGCCCGTCTCCCCTGGGTGAGTGGACACAGCCAGATCCGCACTGTGCCCTGCCTGCCCGTCTCCCGTGGGTGAGTGGACACAGCCAAATCCGCACTGCGCCCTGCCTGCCCGTCTCCCGTGGGTGAGTGGACACAGTCAGATCCGCACTGCGCCCTGCCTTCCCGTCTCCCGTGGGTGAGTGGACACAGCCAGATCCGTACTGCGCCGTGCCTGCCCGTCTGCCGTGGGCCAGTGGACATAGCCAGATCCACACAGCACCGTCTCTGCCCATATCCCGTGGGTGAGTGGACACAGTCGGATCCGCACTGCACCCTGCCTGCCCGTCTCCCGTGGGTGAGTGGACACAGCCTGATCCGCACTGCGCTTTGCCTGCCCGTCTCACGTTGGTGAGTGGAAACACCAGATCCGCACTGCGCCCTGCCTGCCCGTCTCCCGTGGGTGAGTGGACACAGCCAGATCCGCACTGCACCCTGCCTGACCGTCTGCCGTGGGTGAGTGAACACAGCCAGATCCGCACTGCGCCCTGCCTGCCCGTCTGCCGTGGGTCAGTGGACATAGCCATATCGACACAGCAAACTCTCTGCCAGTCTCCCGTGGGTGAGTGGACACAGCCAGGTCCGCACTGCGCCCTGCCTGCCCGTCTCCCGTGGGCGAGTGGACACAGCCAGATCCGCACTGCGCCCTGCCTGCCCGTCTCCCGTGGGCGAGTGGACACAGCCAGATCCGCACTGCGCCCTGCCTGCCCGTCTGCCGTGGGCAAATGGACACAGCCAGATCCGCACTGCACCCTGCCTGACCGTCTGCCGTGGGTGAGTGGACACAGCCAGATACACAGCACCCTGCCTGCCCTTCTGCCGTGGGCGAGTGGACACAGCCAGATCCGCACTGCGCCCTGCCTGACCGTCTGCCGTGGGTGAGTGGACACAGCCAGATCCGCACTGCGCCCTGCCTGACCGCCTGCCGTTGGTGAGTGGAGACAGCCAGATCCGCATTGAGCCCTGCCTGCCGGTCTCCCGTGGGCTAGTGGACACAGCCAGATCCGCACTGCGCCCTGCCTGCCCGTCTGCCGTGGGTGAGTGGACACAGCCGGATCCGCACTGCGCCCTGCCTGCCCGTGTGCCGTGGGTGAGTGGACACAGCAGGATCCGCACTGCGCCCTGCCTGACCGTCTGCCGTGGGTGAGTGGACACAGCCAGATCCGCACTGCGCCTTGCCAGCCCGTCTCACGTGGGTTAGTGGACACAGCAGATCCGCACTGCGCCCTGCCTGCCCGTCTCCCGTGGGTGAGTGGACACAGCCAGATCTGCACTGCACCCTGCCTGATCGTCTGCCGTGGGTGAGTGGACACAGCCAGATCCGCACTGCACCCTGCCTGACCGTCTGCCGTGGGTGAGTGGAGACAGCCAGATCCGCACTGCGCTCTGCTTGCCCGTCTGCCATGGGTCAGTGGACATAGCCATATCGACACAGCAACCTCTCTGCCCGTTTCCCGTGGGTGAGTGGACACAGCCAGATCCACACTGCGCCTTGCCTGCCCGTCTCCCCTGGGTGAGTGGACACAGCCAGATCCGCACTACGCCCTGCCTGCCCATCTCCCGTGGGTAAGTGGACACAGCCAGATCCGCACTGCGCCCTGCCTGACCGCCTGCCGTGGGTGAGTGGACACAGCCAGATCCACACTGCACCCTGCCTGCCCTTCTGCCGTGGGTTAGTGGACACAGCCAGATCCGCACTGCACCCTGCCTGACCGCCTGCTGTGGGTGAGTGGACACAGCCAGATCCGCACTGCGCCCTGCCTGACCGCCTGCCGTGGGTGAGTGGACACAGCCAGATCCGTACTGCCCCCTGCCTGCCCGTATGCCGTGGGTCAGTGGACATTGCCAGATCCACACAGCACCGTCTCTGCCCATCTCCCGTGGGTGAGTGGACACAGCCGGATCCGCACTGCGCCCTGCCTGCCCGTCTCCCGTGGTTGAGTGGACACAGCCAGATCCGCACTGCGCCTTGCCTGCCCGTCTCACATGGGTGAGTGGACACAGCCAGATCCGCACTGCGCCCTACCTGCCCGTCTCCCGTGGGTGAGTGGACACAGCCAGATCCGCACTGCACCCTGCCTGACCGTCTGCCGTGGGTGAGTGGACACAGCCAGATCCACACTGCGCCCTGCCTGCCCGTCTGCCGTGGGTCAGTGGACATAGCCATATCCACACAACACCCTCTCTACCCGACTCCCGTGGGTGAGTGGACACAGCCAGTTCCGCACTGCACCCTGCCTACCCGTCTCCCGTGGGCGAGTGGACACAGCCATATCCGCACTGCTCCCTGCCTGCCCGTCTGCCGTGGGTGAGTGGACACAGCCAGATCCGCACTGCGCCCTGCCTGCCCGTCTTCCGTGGGTGAGTGGACACAGCCAGATCCGCACTGCGCCCTGCCTGACCGTCTGCCGTGGGTGAGTGGACACAGCCAGATCCGCACTGCGCCCTGCCTGACCGCCTGCTGTGGGTGAGCGGAGACAGCCAGATCCGCACTGCGCCCTGCCTTCCCGTCTCCCGTGGGCGAGTGGAGACAGCCAGATCCGCACTGCGCCCTGCCTGCCCGTCTCCCGTGTGCGAGTGGACACAGCCAGATCCGCACTGCGCCCTGCCTGCCCGTCTGCCGTGGGTGAGTGGACACAGTCAGATCCACACTGCGCCTTGCCTGCCCGTCTCCCCTGGGTGAGTGGACACAGCCAGATCCGCACTGTGCCCTGCCTGCCCGTCTCCCGTGGGTGAGTGGACACAGCCAAATCCGCACTGCGCCCTGCCTGCCCGTCTCCCGTGGGTGAGTGGACACAGCTAGATCCGCACTGCGCCCTGCCTTCCCGTCTCCCGTGGGTGAGTGGACACAGCCAGATCCGTACTGCGCCGTGCCTGCCCGTCTGCCGTGGGCCAGTGGACATAGCCAGATCCACACAGCACCGTCTCTGCCCATATCCCGTGGGTGAGTGGACACAGTCGGATCCGCACTGCGCCCTGCCTGCCCGTCTCCCGTGGGTGAGTGGACACAGCCAGATCCGCACTGCGCTTTGCCTGCCCGTCTCACGTTGGTGAGTGGACACAGCCAGATCCGCACTGCGCCCTGCCTGCCCGTCTCCCGTGGGTGAGTGGACACAGCCAGATCCGCACTGCACCCTGCCTGACCGTCTGCCGTGGGTGAGTGGACACAGCCAGATCCGCACTGCGCCCTGCCTGCCCGTCTGCCGTGGGTCAGTGGACATAGCCATATCCACACAGCACCCTCTCTGCCCGTCTCTCGTGGGTGAGTGGACACAGCCAGATCCACACTGCGCCTTGCCTGCCCGTCTCCCCTGGGTGAGTGGACACAGCCAGATCCGCACTTCGCCCTGCCTGCCCGTCTCCCGTGGGTGAGTGGACACAGCCAGATCCGCACTGCGCCATGCCTGACCGCCTGCCGTGGGTGAGTGGACACAGCCAGATCCACACTGCACCCTGCCTGCCCTTCTGCCGTGGGTTAGTGGACACAGCCAGATCCGCACTGCGCCCTGCCTGACCGCCTGCTGTGGGTGAGTGGACACAGCCTGATCCGCACTGCGCCCTGCCTGACCGCCTGCCGTGGGTGAGTGGACACAGCCAGATCCGTACTGCCCCCTGCCTGCCCATATGCCGTGGGTCAGTGGACATTGTCAGATCCACACAGGACCGTCTCTGCCCATCTCCCGTGGGTGAGTGGACACAGCCGGATCCGCACTGCGCCCTGCCTGCCCGTCTCCCGTGGTTTAGTGGACACAGCCAGATCCGCACTGCGCCTTGCCTTCCCGTCTCACATGGGTGAGTGGACACAGCCAGATCCGCACTGCGCCCTACCTGCCCGTCTCCCGTGGGTGAGTTGACACAGCCAGATCCGCACTGCACCCTGCCTGACCGTCTGCCGTGGGTGAGTGGACACAGCCAGATCCACACTGCGCCCTGCCTGCAAGTCTGCCGTGGGTCAGTGGACATAGCCATATCCACACAACACCCTCTCTGCCCGTCTTCCGTGGGTGAGTGGACACAGCCAGATCCACACTGCGCCTTGCCTGCCAGTCTCCCCTGTTGAGTGGACACAGCCAGATCCGCATTGCGCCCTGCCTGACCGTCTCCCGTGGGTGAGTGGACACAGCCAGATCCGCACTGCGCCTTGCCTGCCCGTCTCCCGTGGGCGAGTGGACACAGCCAGATCCACACTGCGCCCTGCCTGACCGTCTGCCGTAGGTGAGTGGACACAGCCAGATACGCACTGCGCCTTGCCTGCCCGTCTCACGTTGGTGAGTGGACACAGCCAGATACGCACTGCGCCCTGCCTGACCGTCTGCCGTGGGTGAGTGGACACAGCCAGATTCGCACTGCGCCCTGCCTGACCGCCTGCCGTTGGTGAGTGGAGACAGCCAGATCCGCATTGAGCCCTGCCTGCCGGTCTCCCGTGGGCTAGTGGACACAGCCAGATCCGCACTGCGCCCTGCCTGCCCGTGTGCCGTGGGTGAGTGGACACAGCAGGATCCGCACTGCGCCCTGCCTGACCGTCTGCCGTGGGTGAGTGGACACAGCCAGATCCGCACTGCGCCTTGCCAGCCCGTCTCACGTGGGTTAGTGGACACAGCCAGATCCGCACTGCGCCCTGCCTGCCCGTCTCCCGTGGGTGAGTGGACACAGCCAGATCTGCACTGCACCCTGCCTGACCGTCTGCCGTGGGTGAGTGGACACAGCCAGATCCGCACTGCACCCTGCCTGACCGTCTGCCGTGGGTGAGTGGAGACAGCCAGATCCGCACTGCGCTCTGCCTGCCAGTCTGCCATGGGTCAGTGGACATAGCCATATCGACACAGCAACCTCTCTGCCCGTTTCCCGTGGGTGAGTGGACACAGCCAGATCCACACTGCGCCTTGCCTGCCCGTCTCCCCTGGGTGAGTGGACACAGCCAGATCCGCACTGCGCCCTGCCTGCCCGTCTCCCGTGGGTGAGTGGACACAGCCCGATCCGCACTGCGCCCTGCCTGACCGCCTGCCGTGGGTGAGTGGACACAGCCAGATCCACACTGCACCCTGCCTGCCCTTCTGCCGTGGGTTAGTGGACACAGCCAGATCCGCACTGCACCCTGCCTGACCGCCTGCTGTGGGTGAGTGGACACAGCCAGATCCGCACTGCGCCCTGCCTGACCGCCTGCCGTGGGTGAGTGGACACAGCCAGATCCGTACTGCCCCCTGCCTGCCCGTATGCCGTGGGTCAGTTGACATTGCCAGATCCACACAGCACCGTCTCTGCCCATCTCCCGTGGGTGAGTGGACACAGCCGGATCCGCACTGCGCCCTGCCTGCCCGTCTCCCGTGGTTGAGTGGACACAGCCAGATCCGCACTGCGCCTTGCCTGCCCGTCTCACATGGGTGAGTGGACACAGCCAGATCCGCACTGCGCCCTACCTGCCCGTCTCCCGTGGGTGAGTGGACACAGCCAGATCCGCACTGCACCCTGCCTGACCGTCTGCCGTGGGTGAGTGGACACAGCCAGATCCACACTGCGCCCTGCCTGCCCGTCTGCCGTGGGTCAGTGGACATAGCCATATGCACACAACACCCTCTCTGCCCGTCTCCCGTGGGTGAGTGGACACAGCCAGATCCACACTGCGCCTTGCCTGCCAGTCTCCCCTGATGAGTGGACACAGCCAGATCCGCATTGCGCCCTGCCTGACCGTCTCCCGTGGGTGAGTGGACACAGGCAATTCCGCACTGCGCCCTGCCTGCCCGTCTCCCTTGGGTGAGTGGACACAGCCAGATTCGCACTGCGCCCTGCCTGCCCGACTCCCGTGGGTGAGTGGACACAGCCAGTTCCGCACTGCACCCTGCCTGCCCGTCTCCCGTGGGCGAGTGGACACAGCAAGATCCGCACTGCTCCCTGCCTGCCCGTCTGCCGTGGGTGAGTGGACACAGCCAGATCCGCACTGCGCCCTGCCTGCCCGTCTTCCGTGTGTGAGTGGACACAGCCAGATCCGCACTGCGCCCTGCCTGACCGTCTGCCGTGGGTGAGTGGACACAGCCAGATCCGCACTGCGCCCTGCCTGACCGCCTGCTGTGGGTGAGCGGAGACAGCCAGATCCGCACTGCGCCCTGCCTTCCCGTCTCCCGTGGGCGAGTGGAGACAGCCAGATCCGCACTGCGCCCTGCCTGCCCGTCTCCCGTGTGCGAGTGGACACAGCCAGATCCGCACTGCGCCCTGCCTGCCCGTCTGCCGTGGGTGAGTGGACACAGCCAGATCCACACTGCGCCTTGCCTGCCCGTCTCCCCTGGGTGAGTGGACACAGCCAGATCCGCACTGTGCCCTGCCTGCCCGTCTCCCGTGGGTGAGTGGACACAGCCAAATCCGCACTGCGCCCTGCCTGCCCGTCTCCCGTGGGTGAGTGGACACAGCCAGATCCGCACTGCGCCCTGCCTTCCCGTCTCCCGTGGGTGAGTGGACACAGCCAGATCCGTACTGCGCCGTGCCTGACCGTCTGCCGTGGGCCAGTGGACATAGCCAGATCCACACAGCGCCGTCTCTGCCCATATCCCGTGGGTGAGTGGACACAGTCGGATCCTCACTGCGCCCTGCCTGCCCGTCTCCCGTGGGTGAGTGGACACAGCCAGATCCGCACTGCGCTTTGCCTACCCGTCTCACGTTGGTGAGTGGACACAGCCAGATCCGCACTGCGCCCTGCCTGCCCGTCTCCCGTGGGTGAGTGGACACAGCCAGATCCGCACTGCACCCTGCCTGACCGTCTGCCGTGGGTGAGTGGACACAGCCAGATCCGCACTGCGCCCTGCCTGCCCGTCTGCAGTGGGTCAGTGGACATAGCCATATCCACACAGCACCCTCTCTGCCCGTCTCTCGTGGGTGAGTGGACACAGCCAGATCCACACTGCGCCTTGCCTACCCGTCTCCCCTGGGTGAGTGGACACAGCCAGATCCGCACTTCGCCCTGCCTGCCCGTCTCCCGTGGGTGAGTGGACACAGCCAGATCCGCACTGCGCCATGCCTGACCGCCTGCCGTGGGTGAGTGGACACAGCCAGATCCACACTGCACCCTGCCTGCCCGTCTGCCGTGGGTTAGTGGACACAGCCAGATCCGCACTGCGCCCTGCCTGACCGCCTGCTGTGGGTGAGTGGACACAGCCAGATCCGCACTGCGCCCTGCCTGACCGCCTGCCGTGGGTGAGTGGACACAGCCAGATCCGTACTGCCCCCTGCCTGCCCGTATGCCGTGGGTCAGTGGACATTGCCAGATCCACACAGCACCGTCTCTGCCCATCTCCCGTGGGTGAGTGGACACAGCCGGATCCGCACTGCGCCCTGCCTGCCCGTCTCCCGTGGTTGAGTGGACACAGCCAGATCCGCACTGCGCCTTGCCTGCCCGTCTCACATGGGTGAGTGGACACAGCCAGATCCGCACTGCGCCCTACCTGCCCGTCTCCCGTGGGTGAGTGGACACAGCCAGATCCGCACTGCACCCTGCCTGACCGTCTGCCGTGGGTGAGTGGACACAGCCAGATCCACACTGCGCCCTGCCTGCCCGTCTGCCGTGGGTCAGTGGACATAGCCATATCCACACAACACCCTCTCTGCCCGTCTCCCGTGGGTGAGTGGACACAGCCAGATCCACACTGCGCCTTGCCTGCCAGTCTCCCCTGATGAGTGGACACAGCCAGATCCGCATTGCGCCCTGCCTGACCGTCTCCCGTGGGTGAGTGGACACAGCCAGATCCGCACAGCGCCCTGCCTGCCCGTCTCCCGTGGGTTAGTGGACACAGCCAGATTCGCACTGCGCCCTGCCTGCCCGCCTCCTGTGGGTGAGTGGACACAGCCAGTTCCGCACTGCACCCTGCCTGCCCGTCTCCCGTGGGCGAGTGGACACAGCGAGATCCGCACTGCGCCCTGCCTGCCCGTCTTCCGTGGGTGAGTGGACACAGCCAGATCCGCACTGCGCTTTGCCTGCCCGTCTCACGTTGGTGAGTGGACACAGCCAGATCCGCACTGCGCCCTGCCTGACCGTCTGCCGTGGGTGAGTGGACACAGCCAGATCCGCACTGCGCCCTGCCTGCCCGTCTGCCGTGGGTCAGTGGACATAGCCATATCCACACAGCACCCTCTCTGCCCGTCTCTCGTGGGTGAGTGGACACAGCCAGATCCACACTGCGCCTTGCCTGCCCGTCTCCCCTGGGTGAGTGGACACAGCCAGATCCGCACTTCGCCCTGCCTGCCCGTCTCCCGTGGGTGAGTGGACACAGCCAGATCCGCACTGCGCCCTGCCTGCCCGTCTCCCGTGGGTGAGTGGACACAGCCAGATCCATACTGCGCCGTGCCTGCCCGTCTGCCGTGGGCCAGTGGACATAGCCAGATCCACACAGCACCGTCTCTGCCCATCTCCCGTGGGTGTGTGGACACAACCGGATCCGCACTGCGCCCTGCCTGCCCGACTCCCGTGGGTGAGTGGACATAGCCAGATCCGCACTGCGCCTTGCCTGCCCGTCTCACGTTGGTGAGTGGACACAGCCAGATCCGCACTGCGCCCTGCTTGCCCGTCTCCCGTGGGTAAGTGGACACAGCCAGATCCGCACTGCACCCTGCCTGACCGTCTGCCGTGGGTGAGTGGACACAGCCAGATCCGCACTGCGCCCTGCCTGCCCGTCTGCCGTGGGTCAGTGGACATAGCCATATCCACACAGCACCCTCTCTGCCCGTCTCTCGTGGGTGAGTGGACACAGCCAGATTCACACTGCGCCTTGCCTGCCCGTCTCCCCTCGGTGAGTGGACACAGCCAGATCCGCACTTCGCCCTGCCTGCCCGTCTCCCGTGGGTGAGTGGACACAGCCAGATCCGCACTGCGCCCTTCCTGCCCGTCTCCCGTGGGTGAGTGGACACAGCCAGATCCGCACTGCGCCTTGCCTGCCCGTCTCCCGTCAGTGAGTGGACACAGCCAGATCCGCACTGCGCCCTGCCTGCCCGTCTCTTGTGGGTGAGTGGACACAGCCAGATCCGCACTGCGCCTTGCCTGCCCGTCTCACGTTGGTGAGTGGACACAGCCAGATCCGCACTGCGCCCTGACTGCCCGTCTCCCGTGGGTGAGTGGACACAGCCAGATCGGCACTGCACCCTGCCTGACCGTCTGCCGTGGGTGAGTGGACACAGCCAGATCCACACTGCGCCCTGCCTGACCGTCTGCCGTGGGTGAGTGGACACAGCCAGATCCTCACTGCGCCCTGCCTGCCCGTCTCACGTGGGTGAGTGGACACAGCAAGATCCGCACTGCGCCCTGCCTGCCCGTCTCCCGTGGGTGAGTGGACACAGCCAGATCCGCACTGCACCCTGCCTGACCGTCTGCCGTGGGTGAGTGGACACAGCCAGATCCGCACTGCGCCCTGCCTGACCGCCTGCTGTGGGTGAGTGGAGACAGCCAGATCCGCATTGCGCCCTGCCTGCCCGTCTCCCGTGGGCGAGTGGACACAGCCAGATCCACACTGCGCCCTGCCTACCCGTCTCCCGTGGGTGAGTGGACACAGCCAGATCCGCACTGCGCCCTGCCTGCCCATCTCCCATGGGTGAGTGGACACCGCCGGATCCGCACTGCACCCTGCCTGCCCGTCTCCTGTGGGTGAGTGGACACAGCCAGATCCACACTGCGCCTTGCCTGCCCGTCTCACGTTGGTGAGTGGACACAGCCAGATCCGCACTGCGCCCTGCCTTCCCGTCCCCCGTGGGTGAGTGGACACAGCCAGATCCGCACTGCACCCTGCCTGACCATCTGCCGTGGGTGAGTGGACACAGCCAGATCCGCACTGCGCCCTGCCTGCCCGTCTGCCGTGGGTTAGTGGACACAGACAGATCCGCACTGCACCCTGCCTGACCGTCTGCCGTGGTACACTGGACACAGCCAGATCCGCACTGCGCCCTGACTGACCGCCTGCTGTGGGTGAGTGGAGACAGCCAGATCCGCATTGCGCCCTGCCTGCCCGTCTCCCGTGGGCGAGTGGACACAGCCAGATCCGCACTGCGCCCTGCCTGCCCGTCTGCCGTGGGTGAGTGGACACAGCCAGATCCGCACTGCGCCCTGCCTGACCATCTGCCGTGGGAGAGTGGACACAGCCAGATCCGCACTGCGCCCTGCCTGACCGTCTGCCGGGGGTGAGTGGACACAGCCAGATCCGCACTGCGCCTTGCCTGCCCGTCTCACGTGGGTGAGTGGACACTGCCAGATCCCCACTGCGCCCTGCCTGCCCGTCTCCCCTGGGTGAGTGGACACAGCCAGATCCTCACTGGGCCCTGCCTGCCCGTCTCCCGTGGGTGAGTGGACACAGCCAGATCCGCACTGCGCCCAGCCTGCCCGTCTGCCGTGGGTCAGTGGACATAGCCATATCTACACAGCACCCTCTCTACCCGTCTCCCTTGGGGGAGTGGACACAGCCAGATCCAAACTGCGCTTTGCCTGCCCGTCTCCCGTGGGTGAGTGGACACAGCCAGATCCGCATGCGCCCTGCCTGCCCGTCTCCCGTGGGTGAGTGGACACAGCCAGATCCGCACTGCGCCCTGCCGGCCCGTCTCCCGTGGGTCAGTGGACACAGCCAGATCCACACTGCGCCTTCCCTGCCCGTCTTCCGTAGGTGAGTGGACACAGCCAGATCCGAACTGCGCCCTGCCTGCCCGTCTCCCGTGGGTGAGTGGACACAGCCAGATCCGCACTGCGCCCTGCCTGCCCGTCTCCCGTGGGTGAGTGGACACAGCCAGATCCGCACTGCGCCCTGCCTGCCCGTCTCCTGTGGGCGAGTGGACACAGCCAGATCCGCACTGCGCACTAACTGCCCATCTGCCGTGGGTGAGTGGACACTGCCAGATCCGCACTGCGCCCTGCCTGACCGTCTGCCGTGGGTGAGTGGACACAGTCAGAATCACACTGCGCCCTGCGTGCCCGTCTGCCGTGGGTGAGTGGACACAGCCACATCCGCACTGCGCCCTGCCTGACCGTCTGCCGTGGGTGAGTGGACACAGCCAGATCGGCACTGCGCCTTGCCTGCCCGTCTCACGTGGGTGAGTGGACACTGCCAGATCTGCACTGCGCCCTGCCTGCCCGTCTGCCGTGGGTCAGTGGACATAGCCAGATCGACACAGCACAGTGTCTGCCCATCTCCCGTGGGTGAGTGGACACAGCCGGATCCACACTGCGCCCTGCCTGCCCGTCTTCCGTGGGTGAGTGGACACAGCCAGTTCTGCACTGCGCCTTGCCTGCCGGTCTCCCGTGGGTGAGTGGACACAGCCAGATCCGCACTGCGCCCTGCCTGCCCGTATCCCGTGGGTGAGTGGACACAACCAGATCCGCACTTCGCCCTGCCTGCCCATATCCCGTGGGTGAGTGGACACAGCCAGATCCGTTCTGCGCCCTGCCTGCCCGTCTGCCGTGGGTCAGTGGACATAGCCAGATCCACACAGCACCGTCTCTGCCCGTCTCCCGTGGGTGAGTGGACACAGCCAGATCCACACTGCGCCTTGCCTGCACGTCTCCTGTGGGTGAGTGGACACAGCCAGATCCGCACTGCGCCCTGCCTGCCCGTCTCCCGTGGGTGAGTGGACACAGCCAGGTCCGCACTGTGCACTGCCGGCCCGTCTCCCGTGGGTGAGTGGACACAGCCAGATCCGCACTGTACCTTCCCTGCCCGTCTCCTGTCGGAGAGTGGACACAGCCAGATCCGCACTGCGCCCTGCCTGCCCGTCTCCCGTGGGTGAGTGGACACAGCCAGATCTGCACTGCACCCTGCCTGATCGTCTGCCGTGGGTGAGTGGACACAGCCAGATCCGCACTGCACCCTGCCTGACCGTCTGCCGTGGGTGAGTGGAGACAGCCAGATCCGCACTGCGCTCTGCCTGCCAGTCTGCCATGGGTCAGTGGACATAGCCATATCGACACAGCAACCTCTCTGCCCGTTTCCCGTGGGTGAGTGGACACAGCCAGATCCACACTGCGCCTTGCCTGCCCGTCTCCCCTGGGTGAGTGGACACAGCCAGATCCGCACTGCGCCCTGCCTGCCCGTCTCCCGTGGGTGAGTGGACACAGCCCGATCCGCACTGCGCCCTGCCTGACCGCCTGCCGTGGGTGAGTGGACACAGCCAGATCCACACTGCACCCTGCCTGCCCTTCTGCCGTGGGTTAGTGGACACAGCCAGATCCGCACTGCACCCTGCCTGACCGCCTGCTGTGGGTGAGTGGACACAGCCAGATCCGCACTGCGCCCTGCCTGACCGCCTGCCATGGGTAAGTGGACACAGCCAAATCCGTACTGCCCCCTGCCTGCCCGTATGCCGTGGGTCAGTTGACATTGCCAGATCCACACAGCACCGTCTCTGCCCATCTCCCGTGGGTGAGTGGACACAGCCGGATCCGCACTGCGCCCTGCCTGCCCGTCTCCCGTGGTTGAGTGGACACAGCCAGATCCGCACTGCGCCTTGCCTGCCCGTCTCACATGGGTGAGTGGACACAGCCAGATCCGCACTGCGCCCTACCTGCCCGTCTCCCGTGGGTGAGTGGACACATCCAGATCCGCACTGCACCCTGCCTGACCGTCTGCCGTGGGTGAGTGGACACAGCCAGATCCACACTGCGCCCTGCCTGCCCGTCTGCCGTGGGTCAGTGGACATAGCCATATGCACACAACACCCTCTCTGCCCGTCTCCCGTGGGTGAGTGGACACAGCCAGATCCACACTGCGCCTTGCCTGCCAGTCTCCCCTGATGAGTGGACACAGCCAGATCCGCATTGCGCCCTGCCTGACCGTCTCCCGTGGGTGAGTGGACACAGGCAGATCCGCACTGCGCCCTGCCTGCCCGTCTCCCTTGGGTGAGTGGACACAGCCAGATTCGCACTGCGCCCTGCCTGCCCGACTCCCGTGGGTGAGTGGACACAGCCAGTTCCGCACTGCACCCTGCCTGCCCGTCTCCCGTGGGCGAGTGGACACAGCAAGATCCGCACTGCTCCCTGCCTGCCCGTCTGCCGTGGGTGAGTGGACACAGCCAGATCCGCACTGCGCCCTGCCTGCCCGTCTTCCGTGTGTGAGTGGACACAGCCAGATCCGCACTGCGCCCTGCCTGACCGTCTGCCGTGGGTGAGTGGACACAGCCAGATCCGCACTGCGCCCTGCCTGACCGCCTGCTGTGGGTGAGCGGAGACAGCCAGATCCGCACTGCGCCCTGCCTTCCCGTCTCCCGTGGGCGAGTGGAGACAGCCAGATCCGCACTGCGCCCTGCCTGCCCGTCTCCCGTGTGCGAGTGGACACAGCCAGATCCGCACTGCGCCCTGCCTGCCCGTCTGCCGTGGGTGAGTGGACACAGCCAGATCCACACTGCGCCTTGCCTGCCCGTCTCCCCTGGGTGAGTGGACACAGCCAGATCCGCACTGCGCCCTGCCTTCCGGTCTCCCGTGGGTGAGTGGACACAGCCAGATCCGTACTGCGCCGTGCCTGACCGTCTGCCGTGGGCCAGTGGACATAGCCAGATCCACACAGCGCCGTCTCTGCCCATATCCCGTGGGTGAGTGGACACAGTCGGATCCTCACTGCGCCCTGCCTGCCCGTCTCCCGTGGGTGAGTGGACACAGCCAGATCCGCACTGCGCTTTGCCTACCCGTCTCACGTTGGTGAGTGGACACAGCCAGATCCGCACTGCGCCCTGCCTGCCCGTCTCCCGTGGGTGAGTGGACACAGCCAGATCCGCACTGCACCCTGCCTGACCGTCTGCCGTGGGTGAGTGGACACAGCCAGATCCGCACTGCGCCCTGCCTGCCCGTCTGCAGTGGGTCAGTGGACATAGCCATATCCACACAGCACCCTCTCTGCCCGTCTCTCGTGGGTGAGTGGACACAGCCAGATCCACACTGCGCCTTGCCTGCCCGTCTCCCCTGGGTGAGTGGACACAGCCAGATCCGCACTTCGCCCTGCCTGCCCGTCTCCCGTGGGTGAGTGGACACAGCCAGATCCGCACTCCGCCATGCCTGACCGCCTGCCGTGGGTGAGTGGACACAGCCAGATCCACACTGCACCCTGCCTGCCCTTCTGCCGTGGGTTAGTGGACACAGCCAGATCCGCACTGCGCCCTGCCTGACCGCCTGCTGTGGGTGAGTGGACACAGCCATATCCGCACTGCGCCCTGCCTGACCGCCTGCCGTGGGTGAGTGGACACAGCCAGATCCGTACTGCCCCCTGCCTGCCCGTATGCCGTGGGTCAGTGGACATTGCCAGATCCACACAGCACCGTCTCTGCCCATCTCCCGTGGGTGAGTGGACACAGCCGGATCCGCACTGCGCCCTGCCTGCCCGTCTCCCGTGGTTTAGTGGACACAGCCAGATCCGCACTGCGCCTTGCCTGCCCGTCTCACATGGGTGAGTGGACACAGCCAGATCCGCACTGCGCCCTACCTGCCCGTCTCCCGTGGGTGAGTGGACACAGCCAGATCCGCACTGCACCCTGCCTGACCGTCTGCCGTGGGTGAGTGGACACAGCCAGATCCACACTGCGCCCTGCCTGCCCGTCTGCCGTGGGTCAGTGGACATAGCCATATCCACACAACACCCTCTCTGCCCGTCTCCCGTGGGTGAGTGGACACAGCCAGATCCACACTGCGCCTTGCCTGCCAGTCTCCCCTGATGAGTGGACACAGCCAGATCCGCATTGCGCCCTGCCTGACCGTCTCCCGTGGGTGAGTGGACACAGCCAGATCCGCACTGCGCCCTGCCTGCCCGTCTCCCGTGGGTTAGTGGACACAGCCAGATTCGCACTGCGCCCTGCCTGCCCGCCTCCCGTGGGTGAGTGGACACAGCCAGTTCCGCACTGCACCCTGCCTGCCCGTCTCCCGTGGGCGAGTGGACACAGCGAGATCCGCACTGCGCCCTGCCTGCCCGTCTTCCGTGGGTGATTGGACACAGCCAGATCCGCACTGCGCCCTGCCTGCCCGTCTTCCGTGGGTGAGTGGACACAGCCAGATCCGCACTGCGCCCTGCCTGACCGTCTGCCGTGGGTGAGTGGACACAGCCAGATCCGCACTGCGCCCTGCCTGACCACCTGCTGTGGGTGAGTGGAGACAGCCAGATCCGCACTGCGCCCTGCCTTCCCGTCTCCAGTGGGCGAGTGGAGACAGCCAGATCCGCACTGCGCCCTGCCTGCCCGTCTCCCGTGTGCGAGTGGACACAGCCAGATCCGCACTGCGCCCTGCCTGCCCGTCTGCCGTGGGTGAGTGGACACAGCCAGATCCACACTGCGCCTTGCCTGCCCGTCTCCCCTGGGTGAGTGGACACAGCCAGATCCTCACTGTGCCCTGCCTGCCCGTCTCCCGTGGGTGAGTGGACACAGCCAAATCCGCACTGCGCCCTGCCTGCCCATCTCCCGTGGGTGAGTGGACACAGCCAGATCCGCACTGCGCCCTGCCTTCCCGTCTCCCGTGGGTGAGTGGACACAGCCAGATCCATACTGCGCCGTGCCTGCCCGTCTGCCGTGGGCCAGTGGACATAGCCAGATCCGCACTGCGCCCTGCCTGCCCGTCTGCCGTGGGTGAGTGGACACAGCCAGATCCACACTGCGCCTTGCCTGCCCGTCTCACGTGGGTGAGTGGACACAGCCAGATCCGCACTGCGCCCTGCCTGCCCGTCTCCCGTGGGTGAGTGGACACAGCCAGATCCGCACTGCACCCTGCCTGACCGTCTGCCGTGGGTGAGTGGACACAGCCAGATCCGCACTGCGCCCTGCCTGCCCGTCTGCCGTGGGTCAGTGGACATAGCCATATCCACACAGCACCCTCTCTGCCCGTCTCTCGTGGGTGAGTGGACACAGCCAGATCCACACTGCGCCTTGCCTGCCCGTCTCCCCTGGGTGAGTGGACACAGCCAGATCCGCACTTCGCCCTGCCTGCCCGTCTCCCGTGGGTGAGTGGACACAGCCAGATCCGCACTGCGCCCTGCCTGCCCGTCTCCCGTGGGTGAGTGGACACAGCCAGATCCATACTGCGCCGTGCCTGCCCGTCTGCCGTGGGCCAGTGGACATAGCCAGATCCACACAGCACCGTCTCTGCCCATCTCCCGTGGGTGTGTGGACACAACCGGATCCGCACTGCGCCCTGCCTGCCCGTCTCCCGTGGGTGAGTGGACATAGCCAGATCCGCACTGCGCCTTGCCTGCCCGTCTCACGTTGGTGAGTGGACACAGCCAGATCCGCACTGCGCCCTGCTTGCCCGTCTCCCGTGGGTAAGTGGACACAGCCAGATCCGCACTGCACCCTGCCTGACAGTCTGCCGTGGGTGAGTGGACACAGCCAGATCCGCACTGCGCCCTGCCTGCCCGTCTGCCGTGGGTCAGTGGACATAGCCATATCCACACAGCACCCTCTCTGCCCGTCTCTCGTGGGTGAGTGGACACAGCCAGATTCACACTGCGCCTTGCCTGCCCGTCTCCCCTCGGTGAGTGGACACAGCCAGATCCGCACTTCGCCCTGCCTGCCCGTCTCCCGTGGGTGAGTGGACACAGCCAGATCCGCACTGCGCCCTTCTTGCCCGTCTCCCGTGGGTGAGTGGACACAGCCAGATCCGCACTGCGCCTTGCCTGCCCGTCTCCCGTCAGTGAGTGGACACAGCCAGATCCACACTGCGCCCTGCCTACCCGTCTCCCGTGGGTGAGTGGACACAGCCAGATCCGCACTGCGCCCTGCCTGCCCATCTCCCATGGGTGAGTGGACACCGCCGGATCCGCACTGCACCCTGCCTGCCCGTCTCCCGTGGGTGAGTGGACACAGCCAGATCCGCACTGCGCCCTGCCTTCCCGTCCCCCGTGGGTGAGTGGACACAGCCAGATCCGCACTGCACCCTGCCTGACCATCTGCCGTGGGTGAGTGGACACAGCCAGATCCGCACTGCGCCCTGCCTGCCCGTCTGCCGTGGGTTAGTGGACACAGACAGATCCGCACTGCACCCTGCCTGACCGTCTGCCGTGGTACACTGGACACAGCCAGATCCGCACTGCGCCCTGACTGACCGCCTGCTGTGGGTGAGTGGAGACAGCCAGATCCGCATTGCGCCCTGCCTGCCCGTCTCCCGTGGGCGAGTGGACACAGCCAGATCCGCACTGCGCCCTGCCTGCCGGTCTGCCGTGGGTGAGTGGACACAGCCAGATCCGCACTGCGCACTAACTGCCCATCTGCCGCGGGTGAGTGGACACAGCCAGATCCGCACTGCGCCCTGCCTGACCGTCTGCCGTGGGTGAGTGGACACAGTCAGAATCACACTGCGCCCTGCGTGCCCGTCTGCCGTGGGTGAGTGGACACAGCCACATCCGCACTGCGCCCTGCCTGACCGTCTGCCGTGGGTGAGTGGACACAGCCAGATCGGCACTGCGCCTTTCCTGCCCGTCTCACGTGGGTGAGTGGACACTGCCAGATCTGCACTGCGCCCTGCCTGCCCGTCTGCCGTGGGTGAGTGTACACAGCCAGATCCGCACTGCACCCTGCCTGACCGTCTGCCGTGGGTGAGTGGACACAGCCAGATCCGCACTGCGCCCTGCCTGCCCATCTGCTGTGGGACAGTGGACATACCCATATCCACACAGCACCCTCTCTGCCCGTCTCCCGTGGGTGAGTGGACACAGCCAGATCCACACTGCGCCTTTCCTGCCCGTTTCCCCTGGGTGAGTGGACACAGCCAGATCCGCACTGCGCCCTGCCTGCCCGTCTCCCGTGGCTGAGTGGACACAGCCAGATCCGCACTGCGCCCTGCCTTCCCGTCTCCCGTCGGTGAGTGGACACAGCCACATCTGCACTGCGCCCTGCCTGACCGTCTGCCTTGGGTGAGTGGACACAGCCAGATCAACACTGCGCCTTGCCTGCCCGTCTCCCCTGGGTGAGTGGACTCAGCCAGATCCGCACTGCGCCCTGCCTGCCCGTCTCCCGTGGGCGAGTGGACACAGCCAGATCCGCACTGCGCCCTGCCTGCCCGTCTGCCGTGGGTGAGTGGACACCGCCAGATCCGCACTACGCCCTGCCTGACCCTCTGCCGTGGGTGAGAGGACACAGCCAGATCCACACTGCGCCCTGCCTGCCAGTCTGCCGTGGGTGAGTGGACACAGCCAGATCCGCACTGCGCCCTGCGTGACCGCCTGCCGTGGGTGAGTGGACACAGCCAGATCTGTACTGCGCCCTGCCTGCCCATCTGCCGTGGGTCAGTGGACATAGCCAGATCGACACAGCACAGTGTCTGCCCATCTCCCGTGGGTGAGTGGACACAGCCGGATCCACACTGCGCCCTGCCTGCCCGTCTTCGGTGCGTGAGTGGACACAGCCAGTTCTGCACTGCGCCTTGCCTACCGGTCTCCCGTGGGTGAGTGGACACAGCCAGATCAGCACTGCGCCCTGCCTGCCCGTATCCCGTGGGTGAGTGGACACAACCAGATCCGCACTTCGCCCTGCCTGCCCATATCCCGTGGGTGAGTGGACACAGCCAGATCCGTTCTGCCCCCTGCCTGCCCGTCTGCCGTGGGTCAGTGGACATAGCCAGATCCACACAGCACCGTCTCTGCCCGTCTCCCGTGAGTGAGTGGACACAGCCAGATCCACACTGCGCCTTGCCTGCCCGTCTCCTGTGGGTGAGTGGACACAGCCAGATCCGCACTGCGCCCTGCCTGCCCGTCTCCCGTGGGTGAGTGGACACAGCCAGGTCCGCACTGTGCACTGCCGGCCCGTCTCCCGTGGGTGAGTGGACACAGCCAGATCCGCACTGTGCCTTCCCTGCCCGTCTCCTGTCGGAGAGTGGACACAGCCAGATCCGCACTGCGCCCTGCCTGCCCGTCTCCCGTGGGTGAGTGGACACAGCCAGATCCGCACTGCACCCTGTCTTACCGTCTGCCGTGGGTAAGTGGACACTGCCAGATCCGCACTGCACCCTGCCTGCCCGTCTGCCGTGGGTCAGTGGACATAGCCATATCCACACAGCACCCTCTCTGCCCGACTCCCGTGGGTGAGTGGACACAGCAAGATCCACACTGCGCCTTCCCTGACCGTCTCCCCTGGGTGAGTGGACACAGCCAGATCCGCACTGCGCCCTGCCTGCCCGTCTCCCGTGGGTGAGTGGACACAGCCAGATCCGCACTGCGCCCTGCCTGCCCGTCTCCCGTGGGTGAGTGGACACAGCCAGATCCGCACTGCGCCTTGCCTGCCCGTCTCCCGTCAGTGAGTGAACACAGCCAGATCCGCCCTGCGCCCTGCCTGCCCGTCTGCCGTGGGTGATTGGACACAGCCAGATCCGCACTGCGCCCTGCCTGCCCGTCTCCCGTGGGCGAGTGGTCATAGCCAGATCCGCACTGCGCCCTGCCTGCCCGTCTGCCGTGGGTGAGTGGACATAGCCAGTTCCGCACTGCACCCTGCCTGACCGTCTGCCGTGGGTGAGTGGACACAGCCAGATCCGCACTGCGCCCTGCCTGCCCGTCTGCCGTGGGTCAGTGGACATAGCAATATCCACACAGCACCCTCTCTGCCCGTCTCCCGTGGGTGAGTGGTCACAGCCATATCCACACTGCCCCTTGCCTGCGCGTCTCCCCTGGGTGAGTGGACACAGCCAGATCCGCACTGCGCCCTTCCTGCCCGTCTCCTGTGGGCGAGTGGACACAGCCACATCCGCACTGCGCCCTGCCTGCCCGTCTGCCGTTGGTGAGTGGACACAGCCAGATCCGCACTGCGCCCTGCCTGACCATCTGCCGTGGGTGAGTGGACACAGCCAGATCCGCACTGCGCCCTGCCTGACCGTCTGCCGTGGGTGAGTGGACACAGCCAGATCCACACTGCGCCCTGCCTGCCCGTCTGCTTTCGGTGAGTGGACACAGCCAGATCTGCACTGCGCCTTGCATGACCGTCTCCCGTAAGTGAGTGAACACAGCCAGATCCGCCCTGCGCCCTGCCTGCCCGTCTGCCGTGGGTGATTGGACACAGCCAGATCCGCACTGCGCCCTGCCTGCCCGTCTCCGGTGGGCGAGTGGTCATAGCCAGATCCGCACTGCGCCATGCCTGCCCGTCTGCCGTGGGTGAGTGGACATAGCCAGTTCCGCACTGCACCCTGCCTGACCGTCTGCCGTGGGTGAGTGGACATAGCCAGATCCGCACTGCGCCCTGCCTGCCCGTCTGCCGTGGGTCAGTGGACATAGCCATATCCACACAGCACCCTCTCTGCCCGTCTCCCGTGGGTGAGTGGTCACAGCCATATCCACACTGCGCCTTGCCTGCCCGTCTCCCCTGGGTGAGTGGACACAGCCAAATCCGCACTGCGCCCTTCCTGCCCATCTCCCGTGGGCGAGTGGACACAGCCAGATCCGCACTGCGCCCTGCCTGCCCGTCTGCCGTTGGTGAGTGGACAGAGCCAGATCCGCACTGCGCCCTGCCTGACCATCTGCCGTGGGTGAGTGGACACAGCCAGATCCGCACTGCGCCCTGCCTGACCGTCTGCCGTGGGTGAGTGGACACAGCCACATCCACACTGCGCCCTGCCTGCCCGTCTGCTTTGGGTGAGTGGACACAGCCAGATCCGCACTGCGCCCTGCCTGACCGTCTGCCGTGGGTGAGTGGACACAGCCAGATCCGCACTGCGCCCTGCCTGCCCGTCTGCCGTGGGTCAGTGGACATAGCCATATCCACACAGCACCCTCTCTTCCCGTCTCCCGTGGGTGAGTGGTCACAGCCATATCCACACTGCGCCTTGCCTGCCCGTCTCCCCTGGGTGAGTGGACACAGCCAGATCCGCACTGCGCCCTTCCTGCCCGTCTCCCGTGTGCGAGTGGTCATAGCCAGATCCGCACTGCGCCCTGCCTGCCCGTCTGCCGTGGGTGAGTGGACATAGCCAGTTCCGCACTGCGCCCTGCCTGACCGTCTGCCGTGGGTGAGTGGACACAGCCAGATCCGCACTGCGCCCTGCCTGCCCGTCTGCCGTGGGTCAGTGGACATAGCCATATCCACACAGCACCCTCTCTGCCCGTCTCCCGTGGGTGAGTGGTCACAGCCATATCCACACTGCGCCTTGCCTGCCCGTCTCCCCTGGGTGAGTGGACACAGCCAGATCCGCACTGCGCCCTGCCTGCCCGTCTCCCGTGGGCGAGTGGACACAGCCAGATCCGCACTGCGCCCTGCCTGCCCGTCTGCCGTTGGTGAGTGGACACAGCCAGATCCGCACTGCGACCTGCCTGACCATCTGCCGTGGGTGAGTGGACACAGCCAGATCCGCACTGCGCCCTGCCTGACCGTCTGCCGTGGGTGAGTGGACACAGCCAGATCCACACTGCGCCCTGCCTGCCCGTCTGCTTTGGGTGAGTGGACACAGCCAGATCCGCACTGCGCCCTGCATGACCGTCTCCCGTGGGTGAGTGGACACAGCCAGATCCGCACTGCGCCTTGCCTGCTCGTCTCACGTGGGTGAGTGGACACTGCAAGATCCGCACTGCGCCCTGCCTGCCCGTCTCCCGTGGGTCAGTGGACACAGCCAGATCCGCACTGCACCCTGCCTGACCGTCTGCCGTGGGTGAGTGGACACTGCCAGATCCGCACTGCGCCCTGCCTGCCCGTCTGCCCTGGGTCAGTGGACACAGCCAGATCCACACTGCGCCTTCCCTGCCCTTCTCCCGCAGGTGAGTGGACACAGCCAGATCCGCACTGCGCCCTGCCTGCCCGTCTCCCGTGGGTGAGTGGACACAGCCAGATCCGCACTGCGCCCTGCCTGCCCGTCTCCCGTGGGCGAGTGGACACAGCCAGATCCGCACTGCGCACTAACTGCCCATCTGCCGTGGGTGAGTGGACACAGCCAGATCCGCACTGCGCCCTGCCTGACCGTCTGCCGTAGGTGAGTGGACACAGCCAGAATCACACTGCGCCCTGCCTGCCCGTCTGCCGTGGGTGAGTGGACACAGCCAGATCCGCACTGTGCCCTGCCTGACCGTCTGCCGTGGGTGAGTGGACACAGCCAGATCCGCACTGCGCCCTGCCTGACCGTCTCCCGTGGGTGAGTGTACACAGCCAGATCCACACTGCACCCTGCCTGACCGTCTGCCGTGGGTGAGTGGACAGAGCCAGATCCGCACTGCGCCCTGCCTGCCCGTCTGCCATGGGACAGTGGACATAGCCATATCCACACAGCACCCTCTCTGCCCTTCTCCCGTCGGTGAGTGGACACAGCCACATCCACACTGCGCCTTGCCGGCCCGTCTCCCCTGGGTGAGTGGACACAGCCAGATCCGCACTGCGCCCTGCCTGCCCGTCTACCGTGGGTGAGTGGACACAGCCAGATCCACACTGCGCCCTGCCTGCCCGTCTCCCGTGGGCGAGTGGACACAGCCAGATCCGCACTGCGCCCTGCCTGCCCATCTGCCGTGGGTGAGTGGACACAGCCAGATCCGCAGTGCGCCCTGCCTGACCGTCTGCCGTGGGTGAGTGGACACAGCCAGATCCACACTGCGCCCTGCCTGCCCGTCTTCCGTGGGTGAGTGGACACAGCCAGATCTGCACTGCGCCCTGCCTGACCGTCTGCCGTGGGTGAGTGGACACAGCCAGATCCGCACTGCGCCCTGCCTGACCGCCTGCCGTGGGTGAGTGGAGACAGCCAGATCCGCACTGCGCCCTGCCTGCCCGTCTGCCGTGGGTCAGTGGACATAGCAATATCCACACAGCACCCTCTCTGCCCGTCTCCCGTGGGTGAGTGGTCAAAGCCATATCCACACTGCGCCTTGCCTGCGCGTCTCCCCTGGGTGAGTGGACACAGCCAGATCCGCACTGCGCCCTTCCTGCCCGTCTCCTGTGGGCGAGTGGACACAGCCAGATCCGCACTGCGCCCTGCCTGCCCGTCTGCCGTTGGTGAGTGGACACAGCCAGATCCGCACTGCGCCCTGCCTGACCATCTGCCGTGGGTGAGTGGACACAGCCAGATCCGCACTGCGCCCTGCCTGACCTTCTGCCGTGGGTGAGTGGACACAGCCAGATCCACACTGCGCCCTGCCTGCCCGTCTGCTTTGGGTGAGTGGACACAGCCAGATCCGCACTGCGCCTTGCATGACCGTCTCCCGTCAGTGAGTGAACACAGCCAGATCCGCCCTGCGCCCTACCTGCCCGTCTGCCGTGGGTGATTGGACACAGCCAGATCCGCACTGCGCCCTGCCTGCCCGTCTCCCGTGGGCGAGTGGTCATAGCCAGATCCGCACTGCGCCCTGCCTGCCCGTCTGCCGTGGGTGAGTGGACATAGCCAGTTCCGCACTGCACCCTGCCTGACCGTCTGCCGTGGGTGAGTGGACACAGCCAGATCCGCACTGCGCCCTGCGTGCCCGTCTGCCGTGGGTCAGTGGACATAGCCATATCCACACAGCACCCTCTCTGCCCGTCTCCCGTGGGTGAGTGGTCACAGCCATATCCACACTGCGCCTTGCCTGCCCGTCTCCCCTGTGTGAGTGGACACAGCCAAATCCGCACTGCGCCCTTCCTGCCCGTCTCCCGTGGGCGAGTGGACACAGCCAGATCCGCACTGCGCCCTGCCTGCCCGTCTGCCGTTGGTAAGTGGACACAGCCAGATCCGCACTGCGCCCTGCCTGACCATCTGCCGTGGGTGAGTGGACACAGCCAGATCCGCAATGCGCCCTGCCTGACCGTCTGCCGTGGGTGAGTGGACACAGCCAGATCCACACTGCGCCCTGCCTGCCCGTCTGCTTTGGGTGAGTGGACACAGCCAGATCCGCACTGCGCCCTGCCTGACCGTCTGCCGTGGGTGAGTGGACACAGCCAGATCCGCACTGCGCCCTGCCTGCCCGTCTGCCGTGGGTCAGTGGACATAGCCATATCCACACAGCACCCTCTCTTCCCGTCTCCCGTGGGTGAGTGGTCACAGCCATATCCACACTGCGCCTTGCCTGCCCGTCTCCCCTGGGTGAGTGGACACAGCCAGATCCGCACTGCGCCCTTACTGCCCGTCTCCCGTGGGCGAGTGGTCATAGCCAGATCCGCACTGCACCCTGCCTGCCCGTCTGCCGTGAGTGAGTGGACATAGCCAGTTCCGCACTGCGCCCTGCCTGACCGTCTGCCGTGGGTGAGTGGACACAGCCAGATCCGCACTGCGCCCTGCCTGCCCGTCTGCCGTGGGTCAGTGGACATAGCCATATCCACACAGCACCCTCTCTGCCCGTCTCCCGTGGGTGAGTGGTCACAGCCATATCCACACTGCGCCTTGCCTGCCCGTCTCCCCTGGGTGAGTGGACACAGCCAGATCCGCACTGCGCCCTGCCTGCCCGTCTCCCGTGGGCGAGTGGACACAGCCAGATCCGCACTGCGCCCTGCCTGCCCGTCTGCCGTTGGTGAGTGGACACAGCCAGATCCGCACTGCGACCTGCCTGACCATCTGCCGTGGGTGAGTGGACACAGCCAGATCCGCACTGCGCCCTGCCTGACCGTCTGCCGTGGGTGAGTGGACACAGCCAGATCCACACTGCGCCCTGCCTGCCCGTCTGCTTTGGGTGAGTGGACACAGCCAGATCCGCACTGCGCCCTGCATGACCGTCTCCCGTGGGTGAGTGGAAACAGCCAGATCCGCACTGCGCCTTGCCTGCTCGTCTCACGTGGGTGAGTGGACACTGCAAGATCCGCACTGCGCCCTGCCTGCCCGTCTCCCGTGGGTGAGTGGACACAGCCAGATCCGCACTGCACCCTGCCTGACCGTCTGCCGTGGGTGAGTGGACACTGCTAGATCCGCACTGCGCCCTGCCTGCCCGTCTGCCCTGGGTCAGTGGACACAGCCAGATCCACACTGCGCCTTCCCTGCCCGTCTCCCGCAGGTGAGTGGACACAGCCAGATCCGCACTGCGCCCTGCCTGCCCGTCTCCCGTGGGTGAGTGGACACAGCCAGATCCGCACTGCGCCCTGCCTGCCCGTCTCCCGTGGGCGAGTGGACACAGCCAGATCCGCACTGCGCACTAACTGCCCATCTGCCGTGGGTGAGTGGACACAGCCAGATCTGCACTGCGCCCTGCCTGACCGTATGCCGTAGGTGAGTGGACACAGCCAGAATCACACTGCGCCCTGCCTGCCCGTATGCCGTGGGTGAGTGGACACAGCCAGATCCGCACTGCGCCCTGCCTGACCGTCTGCCGTGGGTGAGTGGACACAGCCAGATCCGCACTGCGCCCTGCCTGACCGTCTGCCGTGGGTGAGTGGACACTGCCAGATCTGCACTGCGCCCTGCCTGTCCGTCTCCCGTGGGTGAGTGTACACAGCCAGATCCACACTGCACCATGCCTGACCGTCTGCCGTGGGTGAGTGGACACAGCCAGATCCGCACTGCGCCCTGCCTGCCCGTCTGCCATGGGACAGTGGACATAGCCATATCCACACAGCACCCTCTCTGCCCTTCTCCCGTCGGTGAGTGGACACAGCCACATCCACACTGCGCCTTGCCTGCCCGTCTCCCCTGGGTGAGTGGACACAGCCAGATCCGCACTGCGCCCTGCCTGCCCGTCTCCCGTGGGTTAGTGGACACAGCCAGATCCGCACTGCGCCCTGCCTGCCCGTCTGCCGTGGGTGAGTGGACACAGACAGATCCGCAGTGCGCCCTGCCTGACCGTCTGCCGTGGGTGAGTGGACACAGCCAGATCCACACTGTGCCCTGCCTGCCCGTCTTCCGTGGGTGAGTGGACACAGCCAGATCTGCACTGCGCCCTGCCTGAACGTCTGCCGTGGGTGAGTGGACACAGCCAGATCCGCACTGCGCCCTGCCTGACCGCCTGCCGTGGGTGAGTGGAGACAGCCAGATCCGCACTGCGCCCTGCCTGCCCGTCTCCCGTGGGTGAGTGGACACAGCCAGATCCGCACTGTGCCCTGCCGGCCAGTCTCCCGTGGGTGAGTGGACACAGCCAGATCCGCACTGTTCCTTCCCTGCCCGTCTCCCGTCGGAGAGTGCACACAGCCAGATCCGCACTGCACCCTGCCTGCCCGTCTGCCGTGGGTGAGTGGACATAGCCAGTTCCGCACTGCACCCTGCCTGACCGTCTGCCGTGGGTGAGTGGACACAGCCAGATCCGCACTGCGCCCTGCCTGACCTTCTGCCGTGGGTGAGTGGACACAGCCAGATCCACACTGCGCCCTGCCTGCCCGTCTGCTTTGGGTGAGTGGACACAGCCAGATCCGCACTGCGCCTTGCATGACCGTCTCCCGTCAGTGAGTGAACACAGCCAGATCCGCCCTGCGCCCTACCTGCCCGTCTGCCGTGGGTGATTGGACACAGCCAGATCCGCACTGCGCCCTGCCTGCCCGTCTCCCGTGGGCGAGTGGTCATAGCCAGATCCGCACTGCGCCCTGCCTGCCCGTCTGCCGTGGGTGAGTGGACATAGCCAGTTCCGCACTGCACCCTGCCTGACCGTCTGCCGTGGGTGAGTGGACACAGCCAGATCCGCACTGCGCCCTGCGTGCCCGTCTGCCGTGGGTCAGTGGACATAGCCATATCCACACAGCACCCTCTCTGCCCGTCTCCCGTGGGTGAGTGGTCACAGCCATATCCACACTGCGCCTTGCCTGCCCGTCTCCCCTGTGTGAGTGGACACAGCCAAATCCGCACTGCGCCCTTCCTGCCCGTCTCCCGTGGGCGAGTGGACACAGCCAGATCCGCACTGCGCCCTGCCTGCCCGTCTGCCGTTGGTAAGTGGACACAGCCAGATCCGCACTGCGCCCTGCCTGACCATCTGCCGTGGGTGAGTGGACACAGCCAGATCCGCAATGCGCCCTGCCTGACCGTCTGCCGTGGGTGAGTGGACACAGCCAGATCCACACTGCGCCCTGCCTGCCCGTCTGCTTTGGGTGAGTGGACACAGCCAGATCCGCACTGCGCCCTGCCTGACCGTCTGCCGTGGGTGAGTGGACACAGCCAGATCCGCACTGCGCCCTGCCTGCCCGTCTGCCGTGGGTCAGTGGACATAGCCATATCCACACAGCACCCTCTCTTCCCGTCTCCCGTGGGTGAGTGGTCACAGCCATATCCACACTGCGCCTTGCCTGCCCGTCTCCCCTGGGTGAGTGGACACAGCCAGATCCGCACTGCGCCCTTACTGCCCGTCTCCCGTGGGCGAGTGGTCATAGCCAGATCCGCACTGCACCCTGCCTGCCCGTCTGCCGTGAGTGAGTGGACATAGCCAGTTCCGCACTGCGCCCTGCCTGACCGTCTGCCGTGGGTGAGTGGACACAGCCAGATCCGCACTGCGCCCTGCCTGCCCGTCTGCCGTGGGTCAGTGGACATAGCCATATCCACACAGCACCCTCTCTGCCCGTCTCCCGTGGGTGAGTGGTCACAGCCATATCCACACTGCGCCTTGCCTGCCCGTCTCCCCTGGGTGAGTGGACACAGCCAGATCCGCACTGCGCCCTGCCTGCCCGTCTCCCGTGGGCGAGTGGACACAGCCAGATCCGCACTGCGCCCTGCCTGCCCGTCTGCCGTTGGTGAGTGGACACAGCCAGATCCGCACTGCGACCTGCCTGACCATCTGCCGTGGGTGAGTGGACACAGCCAGATCCGCACTGCGCCCTGCCTGACCGTCTGCCGTGGGTGAGTGGACACAGCCAGATCCACACTGCGCCCTGCCTGCCCGTCTGCTTTGGGTGAGTGGACACAGCCAGATCCGCACTGCGCCCTGCATGACCGTCTCCCGTGGGTGAGTGGAAACAGCCAGATCCGCACTGCGCCTTGCCTGCTCGTCTCACGTGGGTGAGTGGACACTGCAAGATCCGCACTGCGCCCTGCCTGCCCGTCTCCCGTGGGTGAGTGGACACAGCCAGATCCGCACTGCACCCTGCCTGACCGTCTGCCGTGGGTGAGTGGACACTGCTAGATCCGCACTGCGCCCTGCCTGCCCGTCTGCCCTGGGTCAGTGGACACAGCCAGATCCACACTGCGCCTTCCCTGCCCGTCTCCCGCAGGTGAGTGGACACAGCCAGATCCGCACTGCGCCCTGCCTGCCCGTCTCCCGTGGGTGAGTGGACACAGCCAGATCCGCACTGCGCCCTGCCTGCCCGTCTCCCGTGGGCGAGTGGACACAGCCAGATCCGCACTGCGCACTAACTGCCCATCTGCCGTGGGTGAGTGGACACAGCCAGATCTGCACTGCGCCCTGCCTGACCGTATGCCGTAGGTGAGTGGACACAGCCAGAATCACACTGCGCCCTGCCTGCCCGTATGCCGTGGGTGAGTGGACACAGCCAGATCCGCACTGCGCCCTGCCTGACCGTCTGCCGTGGGTGAGTGGACACAGCCAGATCCGCACTGCGCCCTGCCTGACCGTCTGCCGTGGGTGAGTGGACACTGCCAGATCTGCACTGCGCCCTGCCTGTCCGTCTCCCGTGGGTGAGTGTACACAGCCAGATCCACACTGCACCATGCCTGACCGTCTGCCGTGGGTGAGTGGACACAGCCAGATCCGCACTGCGCCCTGCCTGCCCGTCTGCCATGGGACAGTGGACATAGCCATATCCACACAGCACCCTCTCTGCCCTTCTCCCGTCGGTGAGTGGACACAGCCACATCCACACTGCGCCTTGCCTGCCCGTCTCCCCTGGGTGAGTGGACACAGCCAGATCCGCACTGCGCCCTGCCTGCCCGTCTCCCGTGGGTTAGTGGACACAGCCAGATCCGCACTGCGCCCTGCCTGCCCGTCTGCCGTGGGTGAGTGGACACAGACAGATCCGCAGTGCGCCCTGCCTGACCGTCTGCCGTGGGTGAGTGGACACAGCCAGATCCACACTGTGCCCTGCCTGCCCGTCTTCCGTGGGTGAGTGGACACAGCCAGATCTGCACTGCGCCCTGCCTGAACGTCTGCCGTGGGTGAGTGGACACAGCCAGATCCGCACTGCGCCCTGCCTGACCGCCTGCCGTGGGTGAGTGGAGACAGCCAGATCCGCACTGCGCCCTGCCTGCCCGTCTCCCGTGGGTGAGTGGACACAGCCAGATCCGCACTGTGCCCTGCCGGCCAGTCTCCCGTGGGTGAGTGGACACAGCCAGATCCGCACTGTTCCTTCCCTGCCCGTCTCCCGTCGGAGAGTGCACACAGCCAGATCCGCACTGCACCCTGCCTGCCCGTCTGCCGTGGGTGAGTGGACACAGCCAGATCCGCACTGCGCCCTGCCTGCCCGTCTCCCGTGGGTGAGTGGACACAGCCAGATCCGCACTGCGCCCTGCCTGACCGTCTGCCGTGGGTGAGTGGACACAGCCAGATCCGCACTGAGCCCTGCCTGCCCGTCTCCCGTGGGCGAGTGGACACAGCCAGATCTGCACTGCGCCCTGCCTGCACGTCTCCCGTGGGTGAGTGGACACAGCCAGATCCGCACTGCGCCCTGCCTGCCCGTCTCCCGTGGGCGAGTGGACACAGCCAGATCCGCACTGTGCACTAACTGCCCATCTGCCGTGGGTGAGTGGACACAGCCAGATCCGCACTGCGCCCTGCCTGCCCGTCTCCCGTGGGTGAGTGGACACAGCCAGATCCGCACTGCGCCCTGCCTGTCCGTCTGTCGTGGGTGAGTGGACACAGCCAGATCCGCACTGCGCCTTGCCTGCCCGTCTCACGTGGGTGAGTGGACACTGCCAGATCTGCACTGTGCCCTGCCTGCCCGTCTCCCGTGGGTGAGTGTACACAGCCAGATCCACACTGCACCCTGCCTGACCGTCTGCCGTGGGTGAGTGGACACAGCCAGATCCGCACTGCGCCCTGCCTGCCCGTCTGCCGTGGGACAGTGGACATAGCCATATCCACACAGCACCCTCTCTGCCCGCCTCCCGTGGGTGAGTGGACACAGCCACATCCACACTGCGCCTTGCCTGCCCGTCTCCCCTGGGTGAGTGGAAACAGCCAGATCCGCACTGCGCCCTGCCTGCCCGTCTCCCGTGGGTGAGTGGACACAGCCAGATCCGCACTGCGCCCTGCCTTCCCGTCTCCCGTCGGTGAGTGGACACAGCCAGATCTGCACTGCGCCCTGCCTGACCGTCTGCCGTGTGTGAGTGGACACAGCCAGATCCACACTGCGCCTTGCCTGCCCGTCTCCCCTGGGAGAGTGGACTCAGCCAGATCCGCACTGCGCACTGCCTGCCCGTCTCCCGTGGGCGAGTGGACACAGCCAGATTCGCACTGCGCCCTGCCTGTCCGTCTGCCTTGGGCGAGTGGACACAGCCAGATCCGCACTGCGCCCTGCCTGACCGTCTGCCGTGGGTGAGTGGACACAGCCAGATCCACACTGCGCCCTGCCTGCCCGTCTGCCATGGGTGAGTGGACACAGCCAGTTCCGCACTGCGCCCTGCCTGACCGTCTGCCGTGGGTGAGTGGACACAGCCAGATCCGCACTGCGCCCTGCCTGACCGTCTGCCGTGGGTGAGTGGACACAGCCAGATCCGCACTGCGCCCTGCCTGACCGCCTGCCGTGGGTGAGCGGACACAGCCAGATCCGTACTGGCCCTGCCTGCCCGTCTGCCGTGGGTCAGTGGACATAGCCAGATCCACACAGCACCGTCTCTGCCCATATCCCGTGGGTGAGTGGACACAGCCGGATCCGCACTGCGCCCTGCCTGCCCGTCTCCCGTGGGTGAGTGGACACAGCCAGATCCGCACTGCGCCCTGCCTGCCCGTCTGCCGTGGGTCAGTGGACATAGCCATATCCACACAGCACCCTCTCTGCCCGTCTCCCATGCGTGAGTGGACACAGCCAGATCCACACTGCGCCTTGCCTGCCCGTCTCCCCTGGGTGAGTGGACACAGCCAGATCCTCACTGGGCCCTGCCTGCCCGTCTCCCGTGGGTGAGTGGACACAGCCAGATCCGCACTGCGCCCAGCCTGCCCGTCTGTTGTGGGTCAGTGGACATAGCCATATCTACACAGCACCCTCTCTGCCCGTCTCCCTTGGGGGAGTGGACACAGCCAGAACCAAACTGCGCCTTGCCTGCCCGTCTCCCGTGGGTGAGTGGACACAGCCAGATCCGCATGCGCCCTGCCTGCCCGTCTCCCGTGGGTGAGTGGACACAGCCAGATCCGCACTGCGCCCTGCCGGCCCGTCTCCCGTGGGTCAGTGGACACAGACAGATCCACACTGCGCCTTCCCTGCCCGTCTCCCGTAGGTGAGTGGACACAGCCAGATCCGCACTGCGCCCTGCCTGCCCGTCTCCCGTGGGTGAGTGGACACAGCCAGATCCGCACTGCGCCCTGCCTGCCCGTCTCCCGTGGGCGAGTGGACACAGCCAGATCCGCACTGCGCACTAACTGCCCATCTGCCGTGGGTGAGTGGACACAGCCAGATCCGCACTGCGCCCTGCCTGACCGTCTGCCCTGGGTGAGTGGACACAGTCAGAATTACACTGCGCCCTGCCTGCCCGTCTGCCGTGGGTGAGTGGACACAGCCACATCCGCACTGCGCCCTGCCTGACCGTCTGCCGTGGGTGAGTGGACACAGCCAGATCCGCACTGCGCCTTGCCTGCCCGTCTCACGTGGGTGAGTGGACACTGCCAGATCTGCACTGCGCCCTGCCTGCCCGTCTCCCGTGGGTGAGTGTACACAGCCATATCCACACTGCACCCTGCCTGACCGTCTGCCGTGGGTGAGTGGACACAGCCAGATCCGCACTGCGCCCTGGCTGCCCGTCTGCCGTGGGACAGTGGACATAGCCATATCCACACAGCACCCTCTCTGCCCGTCTCCCGTGGGTGAGTGGACACAGCCAGATCCACACTGCGCCTTGCCTGCCCGTCTCCCCTGGGTGAGTGGACACAGCCAGATCCGCACTGCGCCCTGCCTGCCCGTCTCCCGTGGGTGAGTGGACACAGCCAGATCCGCACTGCGCCCTGCCTTCCCGTCTCCCGTCGGTGAGTGGACACAGCCAGATCTGCACTGCGCCCTGCCTGACCGTCTGCCGTGGGTGAGTGGACACAGCCAGATCCACACTGCGCCTTGCCTGCCCATCTCCCCTGGGAGAGTGGACTCAGCCAGATCAGCACTGCGCCCTGCCTGCCCGTCTCCCGTGGGCGAGTGGACACAGCCAGATCCGCACTGCGCCCTGCCTGCCTGTCTGCCGTGGGTGAGTGGACACAGTCAGATCCGCACTGCGCCCTGCCTGACCATCTGCCGTGGGTGAGTGGACACAGCCAGATCCACACTGCGCCCTGCCTGCCAGTCTGCCGTGGGTGAGTGGACACAGCCAGATCCGCACTGCGCCCTGCGTGACCGCCTGCCGTGGGTGAGTGGACACAGCCAGATCCGTACTGCGCCCTGCCTGCCCGTCTGCCGTGGGTCAGTGGACATAGCCAGATCGACACAGCACAGTGTCTGCCCATCTCCCGTGAGTGAGTGGACACAGCCGGATCCGCACTGCGCCCTGCCTGCCCGTGTTCCGTGGGTGAGTGGACTCAGGCAGATCTGCACTGCGCCTTGCCTGCCCGTCTCCCGTGGGTGAGTGGACACAGCCAGATCCGCACTGCGCCCTGCCTGCCCGTATCCCGTGGGTGAGTGGACACAACCAGATCCGCACTGCGCCCTGCCTGCCCATCTCCCGTGGGTGAGTGGACACAGCCAGATCGGTTCTGCGCCCTGCCTGCCCGTCTGCCGTGGGTCAGTGGACATAGCCAGATCCACACAGCACCGTCTCTGCCCGTCTCCCGTGGGTGAGTGGACACAGCCAGATCCACACTGCGCCTTGCCTGCCCGTCTCCCGTGGGTGAGTGGACACAGCCAGATCCGCACTGCGCGCTGCCTGCCTATCTCCCGTGGGTGAGTGGACACAGCCAGATCCGCACTGCGCCTTGCCTTCCCATGTCCCGTGGGTTAGTGGACACAGCCAGATCCGCACTGCACCCTGCCTGACCGACTGCCTTGGGTGAGTGGACACAGCCAGATCCGCACTGCGCCCTGCCTGCCCGTCTCCAGTGGGTGAGGGGACACAGCCAGATCCGCACTGTGCCTTCCCTGCCGCTCTCCCATCGGAGAGTGGACACAGCCAGATCCGCACTGCGCCCTGCCTGACCGTCTGCCGTGGGTGAGTGGAAACAGCCAGATCCACACTGCGCCCTGCCTGCCCGTCTGCCATGGGTGAGTGGACACAGCCAGTTCCGCACTTCGCCCTGCCTGACCGTCTGCCCTGGGTGAGTGGACACAGCCAGATTTGCACTGCGCCCTGCCTGACCGCCTGCTTTGGGTGAGTGTACACAGCCAGTTCTGCACTGCGCCCTGCCTGACCGCCTGCCGTGGGTGAGTGGACACAGCCAGATCCGTACTGGCCTGCCTGCCCGTCTGCCGTGGGTCAGTGGACATAGCCAGATCCACACAGCACCGTCTCTGCCCATATCCCGTGGGTTAGTGGACACAGCCGGATCCGCACTGCGCCCTGCCTGCCCGTCTCCCGTGGGTGAGTGGACACAGCCAGATCCGCACTGCGCCCTGCCTGCCCGTCTGCCGTGGGTGAGTGGACACAGCCAGATCCGCACTGCGCACTAACTGCCCATCTGCCGTGGGTGAGTGGACACAGCCAGATCCGCACTGCGCCCTGCCTGACCATCTGCCGTGGGTGAGTGGACACAGCCAAAATCACACTGCACCCTGCCTGCCCGTCTGCCGTGGGTGAGTGGACACAGCCAGATACGCACTGCGCCCTGCCTGACCGTCTGCCGTGGGTGAGTGTACACAGCCAGATCCGCACTGCGCCTTGCCTGCCCGTCTCACGTGGGTGAGTGGACACTGCCAGATCTGCACTGCGCCCTGCCTGCCCGTCTCCCGTGGGTGAGTGGACACAGCCAGATCCGCACTGCACCCTGCCTGACCGTCTGCCGTGGGTGAGTGGACACAGCCAGATCCGCACTGCGCCCTGCCTGCCCGTCTGCCGTGGGTCGGTGAACATAGCCATATCCACAAAGCACCCTCTCTGCCCGTCTCCCGTGGGTGAGTGGACACAGCCAGATCCACACTAGGCCTGGCCTGCCCGTCTCCCCTGGGTGAGTGGACACAGCCAGATCCGCACTGCGCCCTGCCTGCCCGTCTCCCGTGGGTGAGTGGACACAGCCAGATCCGCACTGCGCCCTGCCATCCCGTCTCCCGTCGGTGAGTGGACACAGACAGATCTGCACTGCGCCCTGCCTGACCGTCTGCCGTGGGTGAGTGGACACAGCCAGATCCGCACTGCGCCCTGCCTGACCATCTGCCGTGGGTGAGTGGACACAGCCAGATCCGCACTGCGCCCTGCGTGACCGCCTGCCGTGGGTGAGTGGACACAGCCAGATCCGTACTGCGCCCTGCCTGCCCGTCTGCCGTGGGTCAGTGGACATAGCCAGATCGACACAGCACAGTGTCTGCCCATCTCCCGTGGGTGAGTGGACACAGACGGATCCGCACTGCGCCCTGCCTGCCCGTCTCCCGTGGGTGAGTGGACACAGCCAGATCCGCACTGCGCCTTGCCTGCCCGTCTCACGTTGGTGAGTGGACACAGCCAGATCCGCACTGCGCCCTGCCTGCCCGTCTCCCGTGGGTGAGTGGACACAGCCAGATCCGCACTGCCCCCTGCCTGACCGTCTGCCGTGGGGGAGTGGACACAGCCAGATCTGCACTGCGCCCTGCCTGCCTGTCTGCCGTGGGTAAGTGGACATAGCCATATCCACACAGCACCCTCTCTGCCTATCTCCCGTGGGTGAGTTGACACAGCCAGATCCACACTGCGCCTTGCCTGCCCGTCTCCCCTGGGTGAGTGGACACAGCCAGATCCGTACTGCGCCCTGCCTGCCCGTCTCCCGTGGGTGAGTGGACACAGCCAGATCCGCAATGCTCCCTGCCTGCCCGTCTCCCGTGGGTGAGTGGACACAGCCAGATCCGCACTGCGCCTTCCCTCTCCGTCTCCCGTCGGTGAGTGGACACAGCCAGATCCGCACTGCGCCCTGCCTGCCCGTCTGCCGTAGGGTTAGGGTTAGGGTTAGGGTTAGGGTTAGGGTTAGGGTTAGAGGGTTAGGGTTAGGGTTAGGGTTAGGGTTAGGGTTAGAGGGTTAGGGTTAGGGTTAGGGTTAGGGTTAGGGTTAGGGTTAGGGTTAGTGGGTGAGTGGACACAGCCGGATCCGCACTGCGCGCTGCCTGCCTATCTCCCGTGGGTGAGTGGACACAGCCAGATCCGCACTGCGCCTTGCCTTCCCATGTCCCGTGGGTTAGTGGACACAGCCAGATCCGCACTGCACCCTGCCTGACCGACTGCCTTGGGTGAGTGGACACAGCCAGATCCGCACTGCGCCCTGCCTGCCCGTCTCCAGTGGGTGAGGGGACACAGCCAGATCCGCACTGTGCCTTCCCTGCCCCTCTCCCATCAGAGAGTGGACACAGCCAGATCCGCACTGCGCCCTGCCTGACCGTCTGCCGTGGGTGAGTGGAAACAGCCAGATCCACACTGCGCCCTGCCTGCCCGTCTGCCATGGGTGAGTGGACACAGCCAGTTCCGCACTTCGCCCTGCCTGACCGTCTGCCCTGGGTGAGTGGACACAGCCAGATCCGCACTGCGCCCTTCCTGACCGCCTGCTGTGGGTGAGTGTACACAGCCAGATCCGCACTGCGCCCTGCCTGACCGCCTGCCGTGGGTGAGTGGACACAGCCAGATCCGTACTGGACTGCCTGCCCGTCTGCCGTGGGTCAGTGGACATAGCCAGATCCACACAGCACCGTCTCTGCCCATATCCTGTGGGTTAGTGGACACAGCCTGATCCGCACTGCGCCCTGCCTGCCCGTCTCCCGTGGGTGAGTGGACACAGCCAGATCCGCACTGCGCCCTGCCTGCCCGTCTGCCGTGGGTCAGTGCACATAGCCATATCTACACAGCAACCTCTCTGCCCGTCTCCCTTGGGGGAGTGGTCACAGCCAGATCCAAACTGCGCATTGCCTGCCCGTCTCCCGTGGGTGAGTGGACACAGCCAGATCCGCACTGCGCACTAACTGCCCATCTGCCGTGGGTGAGTGGACACAGCCAGATCCGCACTGCGCCCTGCCTGACCATCTGCCGTGGGTGAGTGGACACAGCCAAAATCACACTGCACCCTGCCTGCCCGTCTGCCGTGGGTGAGTGGACACAGCCAGATACGCACTGCGCCCTGCCTGACCGTCTGCCGTGGGTGAGTGGACACAGCCAGATCCGCACTGCGCCTTGCCTGCCCGTCTCACGTGGGTGAGTGGACACTGCCAGATCTGCACTGCGCCCTGCCTGCCCGTCTCCCGTGGGTGAGTGGACACAGCCAGATCCGCACTGCACCCTGCCTGACCGTCTGCCGTGGGTGAGTGGACACAGCCAGATCCGCACTGCGCCCTGCCTGCCCGTCTGCCGTGTGTCGGTGAACATAGCCATATCCACAAAGCACCCTCTCTGCCCGTCTCCCGTGGGTGAGTGGACACAGCCAGATCCACACTAGGCCTGGCCTGCCCGTCTCCCCTGGGTGAGTGGACACAGCCAGATCCGCACTGCGCCCTGCCTGCCCGTCTCCCGTGGGTGAGTGGACACAGCCAGATCCGCACTGCGCCCTGCCATCCCTTCTCCCGTCGGTGAGTGGACACAGCCAGATCTGCACTGCGCCCTGCCTGACCGTCTGCCGTTGGTGAGTGGACACAGCCAGATCCGCACTGCGCCCTGCCTGACCATCTGCCGTGGGTGAGTGGACACAGCCAGATCCGCACTGCGCCCTGCGTGACCGCCTGCCGTGGGTGAGTGGACACAGCCAAATCCGTACTGCGCCCTGCCTGCCCGTCTGCCGTGGGTCAGTGGACATAGCCAGATCGACACAGCACAGTGTCTGCCCATCTCCCGTGGGTGAGTGGACACAGCCGGATCCGCACTGCGCCCTGCCTGCCCGTCTCCCGTGGGTGAGTGGACACAGCCAGATCCGCACTGCGCCTTGCCTGCCCGTCTCACGTTGGTGAGTGGACACAGCCAGATCCGCACTGCGCCCTGCCTGCCCGTCTCCCGTGGGTGAGTGGACACAGCCAGATCCGCACTGCACCCTGCCTGACCATCTGCCGTGGGGGAGTGGACACAGCCAGATCTGCACTGCGCCCTGCCTGCCCGTCTGCCGTGGGTAAGTGGACATAGCCATATCCACACAGCACCCTCTCTGCCTGTCTCCCGTGGGTGAGTGGACACAGCCAGATCCACACTGCGCCTTGCCTGCCCGTCTCCCCTGGGTGAGTGGACACAGCCAGATCCGCACTGCGCCCTGCCTGCCCGTCTCCCGTGGGTGAGTGGACACAGCCAGATCCGCACTGCGCCTTGCCTGCCCGTCTCCCCTGGGTGAGTGGACACAGCCAGATCCGCAATGCGCCCTGCCTGCCCGTCTCCCGTGGGTGAGTGGACACAGCCAGATCCGCACTGCGCCTTCCCTCTCCGTCTCCCGTCGGTGAGTGGACACAGCCAGATCCGCACTGAGCCCTGCCTGCCCGTCTCCCGTGGGTGAGTGGACACAGCCAGATCCGCACTGCGCCCTGCCTGCCCGTGTACCGTAGGCGAGTCGATACAGCCAGATCCGCACTGCACCCTGCCTGCCCGTCTGCCGTGGGTGAGTGGACACAGCCGATCTGCACTGCACCCTGCCTGACCGTCTGCCGTGGGTGAGTGGAAACAGACAGATCCACACTGCGCCCTGCCTGCCCGTCTGCCGTGGGTGAGTGGACACATCAGGATCCGAACTGCGTCCTGCCTGACCGTCTTCCATGGGTGAGTGGACACAGCCAGATCCGCACTGCGCCTTGCCTGCCCGTCTCACGTGGGTGAGTGGACACAGCCAGATCCGCACTGCGCCTTGCCTGCCCGTCTCACGTTGGTGAGTGGACACAGCCAGATCCCCACTGCGCCCTGCCTGCCCGTCTCCCGTGGGTGAGCGGACACAGCCAGATCCGCACTGAACCCTGCCTGACCGTCTGCCGTGGGTGAGTGGACACAGCCAGATCCGCACTGCGCCCTACCTGACCGCCTGTCGTGGGTGAGTGGACACAGCCAGATCCGCACTGCGCCTTGCCTGCCCGTCTCCTGTGGGTGAGTGGACACAGCCAGATCCGCACTGCGTACTGCCTGACCGTCTGCCGTGGGTGAGTGGACACAGCCAGATCCGCACTGCGTACTGCCTGACCGTCTGCCGTAAGGTTAGGGTTAGGGTTAGGGTTAGGGTTAGGGTTAGGGTTAGGGTTAGGGGGTTAGGGTTAGGGTTAGGGTTAGGGTTAGGGTTAGGGTTAGAGAGTTAGGGTTAGGGTTAGGGTTAGGCTTAGGGTTAGGGTTAGGGTTAGGTTTAGGGTTAGGGTTAGAGGGTTAGGGTTAGGGTTAGGGTTAGGGTTAGGGTTATGGTTAGGGTTAGTGGGTGAGTGGACACAGCCGGATCCGCACTGCGCGCTGCCTGCCTATCTCCCGTGTGTGAGTGCACACAGCCAGATCAGCACTGCGCCTTGCCTGCCCGTGTCCCGTGGGTGAGTGGACACAGCCAGATCCGCACTGCACCCTGCCTGACCGTCTTCCGTGTGTGAGTGGACACAGCCAGATCCGCAATGTGCCCTGCCTGCCCGTCTGCCGTGGGTGAGTGGACACAGCCAGATCCGCACTGCGCCCTGCCTGCCCATCTGCCGTGGGTCAGTGGACATAGCCAGATCCACACAGCACCGTCTCTGCCCGTCTCCCGTGGGTGAGTGGACACAGCCAGATCCCCACTGCGCCTTGCCTGACCGCCTCCCGTGGGTGAGTGGACACAGCCAAATCTGCACTGCGCCCTGCCTGCCCGTCTGCCGTGGGTGAGTGGACACAGCCAGATCCGCACTGCGCGCTGACTTCCCATCTCCCGTGGGTCAGTGGACAAAGCCAGATCCACACAGCACCCACTCTGCCCCTCTCCCGTTGGTGAGTGGACACAGCTAGATCTACACTGCGCCTTGCCTGCCCATCTCCCCTGCGTGAGTGGACACAGCCAGATCCGCACTGCGCCCTGCCTGCCCATCTCCCATGGGTGAGTGGACACAGCCAGATCCGCACTGCGCACTGCCTGCCCGTCTCCCATGGGTGAGTGGACACAGCCAGATCTGCACTGCGCCCTGCCTGCCTGTATCCCGTGGGTGAGTGGACACAGCCAGATCCGCACTGCGCCCTGCCTGCCCGTCGCCCGAGGGTGAGTGGACACAGCCAGATCCGCACTGCGCCCTGCTTGCCCGTCTTCCGTGGGTCAGTGGACATAGCCAGATCCACACAGCACCGTCTCTGCCCGTCTCCCGTGGGTGAGTGTACACAGCCATATCCGCACTGCGCCTTGCCTGCCCGTCTCCTGTGGGTGAGTGGACACAGCCAGATCCGCACTGCATCCTGCCTGACCGTCTGCCGTGGGTGAGTGGACACAGCCAGATCCGCACTGCGCCCTGCCTGCCCGTCTGCCGTAGGGTTAGGGTTAGGGTTAGGGTTAGGGTTAGGGTTAGGGTTAGGGTTAGGGTTAGAGGGTTAGGGTTAGGGTTAGGGTTAGGGTTAGGGTTAGAGGGTTAGGGTTAGGGTTATGGTTAGGGTTAGGTTTAGGGTTAGGGTTAGTGGGTGAGTGGACACAGCCGGATCCGCACTGCGCGCTGCCTGCCTATCTCCCGTGGGTGAGTGGACACAGCCAGATCCGCACTGCGCCTTGCCTTCCCATGTCCCGTGGGTTAGTGGACACAGCCAGATCCGCACTGCACCCTGCCTGACCGACTGCCTTGGGTGAGTGGACACAGCCAGATCCGCACTGCGCCCTGCCTGCCCGTCTCCAGTGGGTGAGGGGACACAGCCAGATCCGCACTGTGCCTTCCATGCCCCTCTCCCATCGGAGAGTGGACACAGCCAGATCCGCACTGCGCCCTGCCTGACCGTCTGCCGTGGGTGAGTGGAAACAGCCAGATCCACACTGCGCCCTGCCTGCCCGTCTGCCATGGGTGAGAGGACACAGCCAGTTCCGCACTTCGCCCTGCCTGACCGTCTGCCCTGGGTGAGTGGACACAGCCAGATCCGCACTGCGCCCTGCCTGACCGCCTGCTGTGGGTGAGTGTACACAGCCAGATCCGCACTGCGCCCTGCCTGACCGCCTGCCGTGGGTGAGTGGACACAGCCAGATCCGTACTGGCCTGCCTGCCCGTCTGCCGTGGGTCAGTGGACATAGCCAGATCCACACAGCACCGTCTCTGCCCATATCCCGTGGGTTAGTGGACACAGCCGGATCCGCACTGCGCCCTGCCTGCCCGTCTCCCGTGGGTGAGTGGACACAGCCAAATCCGCACTGCGCCCTGCCTGCCCGTCTGCCGTGGGTCAGTGGACATAGCCATATCTACACAGCACCCTCTCTGCCCGTCTCCCTTGGGGGAGTGGACACATCCAGATCCAAACTGCGCATTGCCTGCCCGTCTCCCGTGGGTGAGTGGACACAGCCAGATCCGCACTGCGCACTAACTGCCCATCTGCCGTGGGTGAGTGGACACAGCCAGATCCGCACTGCGCCCTGCCTGACCATCTGCCGTGGGTGAGTGGACACAGCCAAAATCACACTGCACCCTGCCTGCCCGTCTGCCGTGGGTGAGTGGACACAGCCAGATACGCACTGCGCCTTGCCTGCCCGTCTCCCGTGGGTGAGTGGACACAGCCAGATCCGCACTGCGCCCTGCCTGCCCGTCTCCCGTGGGCGAGTGGACACAGCCAGATCCGCACTGCGACCTAAATGCCCATCTGCCGTGGGTGAGTGGACACAGCCAGATCCACACTGCGCCCTGCCTGCCCGTCTGCCGTGGGTGAGTGGACACAGCCAGATCCGCACTGCGCCCTGCCTGCCCGTCTCCCGTGGGTGAGTGGACACAGCCAGATCCGCACTGCGCCCTGCCTGCCCGTCTCCCGTGGGTGAGTGGACACAGCCAGATCCGCACTGCGCCCTGCTTGCCCGTCTGCCGTGGGTCAGTGGACATAGCCAGATCCACACAGCACCGTCTCTGGCCGTCTCCCGTGGGTGAGTGGACACAGCCAGATCCGCACTGCGCCTTGCCTGCCCGTCTCCTGTGGGTGAGTGGACACAGCCAGATCCGCACTGCGTCCTGCCTGACTGTCTGCCGTGGGTGAGTAGACACAACCAGATCCGCACTGCGCCCTGCCTGCCCGTCTGCCGTAAGGTTAGGGTTAGGGTTAGGGTTAGGGTTAGGGTTAGGGTTAGGGTTAGGGTTAGGGTTAGGGTTAAGGGGTTAGGGTTAGGGTTAGGGTTAGGGTTAGGGTTAGGGTTAGGGTTAGAGGGTTAGGGTTAGGGTTAGGGTTAGGGTTAGGGTTAGGGTTAGGGTTAGTGTGTGAGTGGACACAGCCGGATCCGCTCTGCGCGCTGCCTGCCTATCTCCCGTGGGTGAGTGGACACAGCCAGATCCGCACTGCACCCTGCCTGACCGTCTGCCGTGGGTGAGTGGACACAGCCAGATCCACACTGCGCCCTGCCTGCCCGTCTCACGTTGGTGAGTGGACACAGCCAGATCCGCACTGCGCCCTGCCTGCCCGTCTCCCGTGGGTGAGCGGACACAGCCAGATCCGCACTGAACCCTGCCTGACCGTCTGCCGTGGGTGAGTGGACACAGCCAGATCCGCACTGCGCCCAGCCTGCCCGTCTCCTGTGGGTGAGTGGACACAGCCAAATCCGCACTTCGCCTTGCCTGCCCGTCTCACGTGGGTGAGTGGACACTGCCAGTACCGCACTGTGCCCTGCCTGCCCGTCTCCCATGGGTGAGTGGACACAGCCAGATCCGCACTGCGCCCTGCCTGCCCGTCTCCCGTGGGTGAGTGGACACAGCCAGATCCGCACTGCGCCCTGCTTGCCCGTCTGCCGTGGGTCAGTGGACATAGCCAGATCCACACAGCACAGTCTCTGCCCGTCTCCCGTGGGTGAGTGGACACAGCCAGATCCGCACTGCGCCTTGCCTGCTCGTCTCCTGTGGGTGAGTGGACACAGCCAGATCCGCACTGCGTACTGCCTGACCGTCTGCCGTGGGTGAGTGGACACAGCCAGATCCGCACGGCGCCCTGCCTGCCCGTCTGCCGTAAGGTTAGGGTTAGGGTTAGGGTTAGGGTTAGGGTTAGGGTTAGGGTTAGGGTTAGAGGGTTAGGGTTAGGGTTAGGGTTAGGCTTAGGGTTAGGGTTAGGGTTAGGGTTAGGGTTAGGGTTAGGGTTAGAGGGTTAGGGTTAGGGTTAGGGTTAGGGTTATGGTTAGGGTTAGTGGGTGAGTGGACACAGCCGGATCCGCACTGCGCGCTGCCTGCCTATCTCCCGTGGGTGAGTGCACACAGCCAGATCCGCACTGCGCCTTGCCTGCCCGTGTCCCGTGGGTGAGTGGACACAGCCAGATCCGCACTGCACCCTGCCTGACCGTCTTCCGTGTGTGAGTGGACACAGCCAGATCCGCAATGTGCCCTGCCTGCCCGTCTGCCGTGGGTGAGTGGACACAGCCAGATCCGCACTGCGCCCTGCCTGCCCGTCTGCCGTGGGTCAGTGGACATAGCCAGATCCACACAGCACCGTCTCTGCCCGTCTCCCGTGGGTGAGTGGACACAGCCAGATCCCCACTGCGCCTTGCCTGACCGCCTCCCGTGGGTGAGTGGACACAGCCAAATCTGCACTGCGCCCTGCCTGCCCGTCTGCCGTGGGTGAGTGGACACAGCCAGATCCGCACTGCGCGCTGACTTCCCATCTCCCGTGGGTCAGTGGACAAAGCCAGATCCACACAGCACCCACTCTGCCCCTCTCCCGTTGGTGAGTGGACACAGCTAGATCTACACTGCGCCTTGCCTGCCCATCTCCCCTGCGTGAGTGGACACAGCCAGATCCGCACTGCGCCCTGCCTGCCCATCTCCCATGGGTGAGTGGACACAGCCAGATCCGCACTGCGCACTGCCTGCCCGTCTCCCATGGGTGAGTGGACACAGCCAGATCCGCACTGCGCCCTGCCTGCCTGTATCCCGTGGGTGAGTGGACACAGCCAGATCCGCACTGCGCCCTGCCTGCCCGTCGCCCGAGGGTGAGTGGACACAGCCAGATCCGCACTGCGCCCTGCTTGCCCGTCTTCCGTGGGTCAGTGGACATAGCCAGATCCACACAGCACCGTCTCTGCCCGTCTCCCGTGGGTGAGTGTACACAGCCATATCCGCACTGCGCCTTGCCTGCCCGTCTCCTGTGGGTGAGTGGACACAGCCAGATCCGCACTGCATCCTGCCTGACCGTCTGCCGTGGGTGAGTGGACACAGCCAGATCCGCACTGCGCCCTGCCTGCCCGTCTGCCGTAGGGTTAGGGTTAGGGTTAGGGTTAGGGTTAGGGTTAGGGTTAGGGTTAGGGTTAGGGTTAGAGGGTTAGGGTTAGGGTTAGGGTTAGGGTTAGGGTTAGAGGGTTAGGGTTAGGGTTACGGTTAGGGTTAGGGTTAGGGTTAGGGTTAGTGGGTGAGTGGACACAGCCGGATCCGCACTGCGCGCTGCCTGCCTATCTCCCGTGGGTGAGTGGACACAGCCAGATCCGCACTGCGCCCTGCCTGCCCATCTCCCGTGGGTGAGTGGACACAGCCAGATCCGCACTGCACCCTGCCTGACCGTCTGCCGTGGGTGAGTGGACACAGCCAGATCCGCACTGCGCTCAGCCTACCCGTCTGCCGTTAGTCAGTGGACATAGCCATATCCACACAGCAACCTCTCTGCCCGTCTCCCGTGGGTGAGTGGACACAGCCAGATCCACACTGCGCCTTGCCTGCCCGTCTCCCCTGGGTGTGTGGACACAGCCAGATCCGCACTGCGCCCTGCCTGCCCGTCTCCCGTGGGTGAGTGGACACAGCCAGATCCGCACTGCGCCCTGCCTGCCCGTCTCCCGTGGGTGAGTGGACACAGCCAGATCCGCACTGCGCCCTGCCTGCCCATCTCCCGTGGGTGAGTGGACACAGCCAGATCCGTACTGCGCCGTGCTTGCCCGTCTGCCGTGGGTCAGTGGACATAGCCAGATCCACACAGCACCGTCTCTGCCCATCTCCCATGTGTGAGTGGACACAACCGGATTCGCACTGCGCCCTGCCTGCCCGTCTCCCGTGGGTGAGTGGACACAGCCAGATCCGCACTGCGCCCTGCCTGACCGCCTGCCGTGGGTGAGTGGAGACAGCCAGATCCGCATTGCGCCCTGCCTGCCCGTCTCCCGTGGGCGAGTGGACACAGCCAGATCCGCACTGCGCCCTGCCTGCCCGTCTGCCTGTGTGAGTGGACACCGCCAGATCCGCACTGCGCCCTGCCTGACCATCTGCCGTGGGTGAGTGGACACAGCCAGATCCACACTGCGCCCTGCCTGCCCGTCTGCCGTGGGTGAGTGGACACAGCCAGATCCGCACTGCACACTGCCTGACCGTCTGCCGTGGGTGAGTGGACAAAGCCAGATCCGCACTGCGCCCTGCTTGCCCGTCTGCCGTGGGTCAGTGGACATAGCCATATCCACACAGCACCGTCTCTGCCCATCTCCCATGGGTGAGTGGACACAGCCGGATCCTCACTGAGCCCTGCCTGCCCGTCTCCCGTGGGTGAGTGGACACAGCCAGATCCGCACTGCGCCTTGCCTGCCCGTCTCACGTTGGTGAGTGGACACAGCCAGATCCACACTGCGCCCTGCCTGACCGTCTCCCGTGGGTGAGCGGACACAGCCAGATCCGCACTGAACCCTGCCTGACCGTCTACCGTGGGTGAGTGGACACAGCCAGATCCGCACTGCGCCCAGCCTGCCCGTCTCCTGTGGGTGAGTGGACACAGCCAGATCCGCACTTCGCCTTGCCTGCCCGTCTCACGTGGGTGAGTGGACACTGCCAGTACCGCACTGTGCCCTGCCTGCCCGTCTCCCATGGGTGAGTGGACACAGCCAGATCCGCACTGCGCCCTGCCTGCCCGTCTCCCGTGGGTGAGTGGACACAGCCAGATCCGCACTGCGCCCTGCTTGCCCGTCTGCCGTGGGTCAGTGGACATAGCCAGATCCACACAGCACAGTCTCTGCCCGTCTCCCGTGGGTGAGTGGACACAGCCAGATCCGCACTGCGCCTTGCCTGCCCGTCTCCTGTGGGTGAGTGGACACAGCCAGATCCGCACTGCGTACTGCCTGACCGTCTGCCGTGGGTGAGTGGACACAGCCAGATCCGCACTGCGCCCTGCCTGCCCGTCTGCCGTAAGGTTAGGGTTAGGGTTAGGGTTAGGGTTAGGGTTAGGGTTAGGGGGTTAGGGTTAGGGTTAGGGTTAGGGTTAGGGTTAGGGTTAGAGGGTTAGGGTTAGGGTTAGGGTTAGGCTTAGGGTTAGGGTTAGGGTTAGGGTTAGGGTTAGGGTTAGAGGGTTAGGGTTAGGGTTAGGGTTAGGGTTAGGGTTAGGGTTAGGGTTAGTGGGTGAGTGGACACAGCCGGATCCGCACTGCGCGCTGCCTGCCTATCTCCCGTGGGTGAGTGCACACAGCCAGATCCGCACTGCGCCTTGCCTGCCCATGTCCCGTGGGTGAGTGGACACAGCCAGATCCGCACTGCACCCTGCCTGACCGTCTTCCGTGTATGAGTGGACACAGCCAGATCCGCAATGTGCCCTGCCTGCCCGTCTGCCGTGGGTGAGTGGACACAGCCAGATCCGCACTGCGCCCTGCCTGCCCGTCTGCCGTGGGTCAGTGGACATAGCCAGATCCACACAGCACCGTCTCTGCCCGTCTCCCGTGGGTGAGTGGACACAGCCAGATCCCCACTGCGCCTTGCCTGACCGCCTCCCGTGGGTGAGTGGACACAGCCAAATCTGCACTGCGCCCTGCCTGCCCGTCTGCCGTGGGTGAGTGGACACAGCCAGATCCGCACTGCGCGCTGACTTCCCATCTCCCGTGGGTCAGTGGACAAAGCCAGATCCACACAGCACCCACTCTGCCCCTCTCCCGTTGGTGAGTGGACACAGCTAGATCTACACTGCGCCTTGCCTGCCCATCTCCCCTGCGTGAGTGGACACAGCCAGATCCGCACTGCGCCCTGCCTGCCCATCTCCCATGGGTGAGTGGACACAGCCAGATCCGCACTGCGCACTGCCTGCCCGTCTCCCATGGGTGAGTGGACACAGCCAGATCCGCACTGCGCCCTGCCTGCCCGTCGCCCGAGGGTGAGTGGACACAGCCAGATCCGCACTGCGCCCTGCTTGCCCGTCTTCCGTGGGTCAGTGGACATAGCCAGATCCACACAGCACCGTCTCTGCCCGTCTCCCGTGGGTGAGTGTACACAGCCATATCCGCACTGCGCCTTGCCTGCCCGTCTCCTGTGGGTGAGTGGACACAGCCAGATCCGCACTGCATCCTGCCTGACCGTCTGCCGTGGGTGAGTGGACACAGCCAGATCCGCACTGCGCCCTGCCTGCCCGTCTGCCGTAGGGTTAGGGTTAGGGTTAGGGTTAGGGTTAGGGTTAGGGTTAGGGTTAGGGTTAGAGGGTTAGGGTTAGTGTTAGGGTTAGGGTTAGGGTTAGAGGGTTAGGGTTAGGGTTAGGGTTAGGGTTAGGGTTAGGGTTAGGGTTAGTGGGTGAGTGGACACAGCCGGATCCGCACTGCGCGCTGCCTGCCTATCTCCCGTGGGTGAGTGGACACAGCCAGATCCGCACTGCGCCTTGCCTTCCCATGTCCCGTGGGTTAGTGGACACAGCCAGATCCGCACTGCACCCTGCCTGACCGACTGCCTTGGGTGAGTGGACACAGCCAGATCCGCACTGCGCCCTGCCTGCCCGTCTCCAGTGGGTGAGGGGACACAGCCAGATCCGCACTGTGCCTTCCCTGCCCCTCTCCCATCGGAGAGTGGACACAGCCAGATCCGCACTGCGCCCTGCCTGACCGTCTGCCGTGGGTGAGTGGAAACAGCCAGATCCACACTGCGCCCTGCCTGCCCGTCTGCCATGGGTGAGTGGACACAGCCAGTTCCGCACTTCGCCCTGCCTGACCGTCTGCCCTGGGTGAGTGGACACAGCCAGATCCGCACTGCGCCCTGCCTGACCGCCTGCTGTGGGTGAGTGTACACAGCCAGATCCGCACTGCGCCCTGCCTGACCGCCTGCCGTGGGTGAGTGGACACAGCCAGATCCGTACTGGCCTGCCTGCCCGTCTGCCGTGGGTCAGTGGACATAGCGAGATCCACACAGCACCGTCTCTGCCCATATCCCGTGGGTTAGTGGACACAGCCGGATCCGCACTGCGCCCTGCCTGCCCGTCTCCCGTGGGTGAGTGGACACAGCCAGATCCGCACTGCGCCCTGCCTGCCCGTCTGCCGTGGGTCAGTGGACATAGCCATATCTACACAGCACCCTCTCTGCCCGTCTCCCTTGGGGGAGTGGACACAGCCAGATCCAAACTGCGCATTGCCTGCCCGTCTCCCGTGGGTGAGTGGACACAGCCAGATCCGCACTGCGCACTAACTGCCCATCTGCCGTGGGTGAGTGGACACAGCCAGATCCGCACTGCGCCCTGCCTGCCCTTCTGCTGTGGGTGAGTGGACACAGCCAGATCCGCACTGCGCCCTGCCTGACCGTCTGCCGTGGGTGAGTGAACACAGCCAGATCCACACTGCGCCCTGCCTGACCGTCTGCCGAGGGTGAGTGGACACAGCCAGATCCGCACTGCGCCTTGCCTGCCCGTCTCACGTGGGTGAGTGGACACTGCCAGATCTGCACTGCGCCCTGCCTGCCCGTCTCCCGTGGGTGAGTGGACACAGCCAGATCCGCACTGCACCCTGCCTGACCGTCTGCCGTGGGTGAGTGGACACAGCCAGATCCGCACTGCGCCTTGCCTGCCCGTCTGCCGTGGGTCGGTGAACATAGCCATATCCACAAAGCACCCTCTCTGCCCGTCTCCCGTGGGTGAGTGGACACAGCCAGATCCACACTAGGCCTGGCCTGCCCGTCTCCCCTGGGTGAGTGGACACAGCCAGATCCGCACTGCGCCCTGCCTGCCCGTCTCCCGTGGGTGAGTGGACACAGCCAGATCCGCACTGCGCCCTGCCATCCCGTCTCCCGTCGGTGAGTGGACACAGCCAGATCTGCACTGCGCCCTGCCTGACCGTCTGCCGAGGGCAAGTAGACACAGCCAGATCCGCACTGCGCACTGCCTGTCCGTCTGCCGTTGGTGAGTGGACACAGCCAGATCCGCACTGCGCCCTGCCTGACCATCTGCCGTGGGTGAGTGGACACAGCCAGATCCGCACTGCGCCCTGCGTTACCGCCTGCCGTGGGTGAGTGGACACAGCCAGATCCGTACTGCGCCCTGCCTGCCCGTCTGCCGTGGGTCAGTGGAAATAGCCAGATCGACACAGCACAGTGTCTGCCCATCTCCCGTGGGTGAGTGGACACAGCCGGATCCGCACTGCGCCCTGCATGCCCGTCTCCGGTGGGTGAGTGGACACAGCCAGATCCGCACTGCGCCTTGCCTGCCCGTCTCACGTTGGTGAGTGGACACAGCCAGATCCGCACTGCGCCCTGCCTGCCCGTCTCCCGTGGGTGAGTGGACACAGCCAGATCCGCACTGCACCCTGCCTGACCGTCTGCCGTGGGGGAGTGGACACAGCCAGATCTGCACTGCGCCCTGCCTGCCCGTCTGCCGTGGGTAAGTGGACATAGCCATATCCACACAGCACCCTCTCTGCCTGTCTCCCGTGGGTGAGTGGACACAGCCAGATCCACACTGCGCCTTGCCTGCCCGTCTCCCCTGGGTGAGTGGACACAGCCAGATCCGCACTGCGCCCTGCCTGCCCGTCTCCCGTGGGTGAGTGGACACAGCCAGATCCGCACTGCGCCTTGCCTGCCCGTCTCCCCTGGGTGAGTGGACACAGCCAGATCCGCAATGCGCCCTGCCTGCCCGTCTCCCGTGGGTGAGTGGACACAGCCAGATCCGCACTGCGCCTTCCCTCTCCGTCTCCCATCGGTGAGTGGACACAGCCAGATCCGCACTGAGCCCTGCCTGCCCGTCTCCCGTGGGTGAGTGGACACAGCCAGATCCGCACTGCGCCCTGCCTGCCCGTGTACCGTGGGCGAGTCGATACAGCCAGATCCGCACTGCACCCTGCCTGCCCGTCTGCCGTGGGTGAGTGGACACAGCCGATCCGCACTGCACCCTGCCTGGCCGTCTGCCGTGGGTGAGTGGAAACAGCCAGATCCACACTGCGCCCTGCCTGCCCGTCTGCCGTGGGTGAGTGGACACAGCAGGATCAGCACTGCGTCCTGCCTGACCGTCTTCCGTGGGTGAGTGGACACAGCCAGATCCGCACTGCGCCTTGCCTGCCCGTCTCACGTGGGTGAGTGGACACAGCCAGATCCGCAATGCGCCCTGCCTGCCCATCTCCCGTGGGTCAGTGGACACAGCCAGATCCGCACTGCACCCTGCCTGACCGTCTGCCGTGGGTGAGTGGACACAGCCAGATCCGCACTGCGCTCAGCCTACCCGTCTGCCGTTGGTCAGTGGACATAGCCATATCCACACAGCAACCTCTCTGCCCGTCTCCCGTGGGTGAGTGGACACAGCCAGATCCACACTGCGCCTTGCCTGCCCGTCTCCCCTGGGTGAGTGGACACAGCCATATCCGCAATGCGCCCTGCCTGCCCGTCTCCCGTGGGTGAGTGGACACAGCCAGATCCGCACTGCGTCCTGCCTGCCCGTCTCCCTTGGGTGAGTGGACACAGCCAGATCCGCACTGCGCCCTGCCTGCCCGTCTCCCGTGGGCGAGTGGACACAGCCAGATCCGCACTGCGCCCTGCCTGCCCGTCTCGCGTGGGCGAGTGGACACAGCCAGATCCGCACTGCGCCCTGCCTGCCCGTCTGCCGTGGGCGAGTGGACACAGCCAGATCCGCACTGCGCCCTGCCTGACCGTCTGCCGTGGGTGAGTGGACACAGCCAGATCCACACTTCGCCCGGCCTGCCCTTCTGCCGTGGGCGAGTGGACACAGCCAGATCCGCACTGCGCCCTGCCTTACCGTCTGCCGTGGGTGAGTGGACACAGCCAGATCCACACTGCGCCCTGCCTGCCCGTCTGCCGTGGGTGACTGGACACAGCCAGAGCCGCACTGCACCCTGCCTGACCGTCTGCCGTGGGTGAGTGGACAAAGCCAGATCCGCACTGCGCCCTGCTTGCCCATCTGCCGTGGGTCAGTGGACATAGCCATATCCACACAGCACCCTCTCTGCCCGTCTCCCGTGGGTGAGTGTACACAGCCAGATCCGCACTGCGCCCTGCCTGCCCGTCTCCCGTGGGTGAGTGGACACAGCCAGATCCGCACTGCGCCCTGCCTGCCCGTCTCCCGTGGGCGAGTGGACACAGCCAGATCCGCACTGCGCCCTAAATGCCCATCTGCCGTGGGTGAGTGGACACAGCCAGATCCACACTGCGCCCTGCCTGCCCGTCTGCCGTGGGTGAGTGGACACAGCCGATCCGCACTGCACCCTGCCTGACCGTCTGCCGTGGGTGAGTGGAAACAGCCAGATCCACACTGCGCCCTGCCTGCCCGTCTGCCGTGGGTGAGTGGACACAGCAGGATCAGCACTGCGTCCTGCCTGACCGTCTTCCGTGGGTGAGTGGACACAGCCGATCTGCACTGCACCCTGCCTGACCGTCTGCCGTGGGTGAGTGGAAACAGACAGATCCACACTGCGCCCTGCCTGCCCGTCTGCCGTGGGTGAGTGGACACAGCAGGATCCGCACTGCGTCCTGCCTGACCGTCTTCCGTGGGTGAGTGGACACAGCCAGATCCGCACTGCACCTTGCCTGCCCGTCTCACGTGGGTGAGTGGACACAGCCAGATCCGCACTGCGCCCTGCCTGCCCATCTCCCGTGGGTGAGTGGACACAGCCAGATCCGCACTGCACCCTGCCTGACCGTCTGCCGTGGGTGAGTGGACACAGCCAGATCCGCACTGCGCTCAGCCTACCCGTCTGCCGTTAGTCAGTGGACATAGCCATATCCACACAGCAACCTCTCTGCCCGTCTCCCGTGGGTGAGTGGACACAGCCAGATCCACACTGCGCCTTGCCTGCCCGTCTCCCCTGGGTGTGTGGACACAGCCAGATCCGCACTGCGCCCTGCCTGCCCGTCTCCCGTGGGTGAGTGGACACAGCCAGATCCGCACTGCGCCCTGCCTGCCCGTCTCCCGTGGGTGAGTGGACACAGCCAGATCCGCACTGCGCCCTGCCTGCCCATCTCCCGTGGGTGAGTGGACACAGCCAGATCCGTACTGCGCCGTGCTTGCCCGTCTGCCGTGGGTCAGTGGACATAGCCAGATCCACACAGCACCGTCTCTGCCCATCTCCCATGTGTGAGTGGACACAACCGGATTCGCACTGCGCCCTGCCTGCCCGTCTCCCGTGGGTGAGTGGACACAGCCAGATCCGCACTGCGCCCTGCCTGACCGCCTGCCGTGGGTGAGTGGAGACAGCCAGATCCGCATTGCGCCCTGCCTGCCCGTCTCCCATGGGCGAGTGGACACAGCCAGATCCGCACTGCGCCCTGCCTGCCCGTCTGCCTGTGTGAGTGGACACAGCCAGATCCGCACTGCGCCCTGCCTGACCATCTGCCGTGGGTGAGTGGACACAGCCAGATCCACACTGCGCCCTGCCTGCCCGTCTGCCGTGGGTGAGTGGACACAGCCAGATCCGCACTGCACACTGCCTGACCGTCTGCCGTGGGTGAGTGGACAAAGCCAGATCCGCACTGCGCCCTGCTTGCCCGTCTGCCGTGGGTCAGTGGACATAGCCATATCCACACAGCACCGTCTCTGCCCATCTCCCATGGGTGAGTGGACACAGCCGGATCCTCACTGAGCCCTGCCTGCCCGTCTCCCGTGGGTGAGTGGACACAGCCAGATCCGCACTGCGCCTTGCCTGCCCGTCTCACGTTGGTGAGTGGACACAGCCAGATCCACACTGCGCCCTGCCTGACCGTCTCCCGTGGGTGAGCGGACACAGCCAGATCCGCACTGAACCCTGCCTGACCGTCTACCGTGGGTGAGTGGACACAGCCAGATCCGCACTGCGCCCAGCCTGCCCGTCTCCTGTGGGTGAGTGGACACAGCCAGATCCGCACTTCGCCTTGCCTGCCCGTCTCACGTGGGTGAGTGGACACTGCCAGTACCGCACTGTGCCCTGCCTGCCCGTCTCCCATGGGTGAGTGGACACAGCCAGATCCGCACTGCGCCCTGCCTGCCCGTCTCCCGTGGGTGAGTGGACACAGCCAGATCCGCACTGCGCCCTGCTTGCCCGTCTGCCGTGGGTCAGTGGACATAGCCAGATCCACACAGCACAGTCTCTGCCCGTCTCCCGTGGGTGAGTGGACACAGCCAGATCCGCACTGCGCCTTGCCTGCCCGTCTCCTGTGGGTGAGTGGACACAGCCAGATCCGCACTGCGTACTGCCTGACCGTCTGCCGTGGGTGAGTGGACACAGCCAGATCCGCACTGCGCCCTGCCTGCCCGTCTGCCGTAAGGTTAGGGTTAGGGTTAGGGTTAGGGTTAGGGTTAGGGTTAGGGGGTTAGGGTTAGGGTTAGGGTTAGGGTTAGGGTTAGGGTTAGAGGGTTAGGGTTAGGGTTAGGGTTAGGCTTAGGGTTAGGGTTAGGGTTAGGGTTAGGGTTAGGGTTAGAGGGTTACGGTTAGGGTTAGGGTTAGGGTTAGGGTTATGGTTAGGGTTAGTGGGTGAGTGGACACAGCCGGATCCGCACTGCGCGCTGCCTGCCTATCTCCCGTGGGTGAGTGCACACAGCCAGATCCGCACTGCGCCTTGCCTGCCCGTGTCCCGTGGGTGAGTGGACACAGCCAGATCCGCACTGCACCCTGCCTGACCGTCTTCCGTGTATGAGTGGACACAGCCAGATCCGCAATGTGCCCTGCCTGCCCGTCTGCCGTGGGTGAGTGGACACAGCCAGATCCGCACTGCGCCCTGCCTGCCCGTCTGCCGTGGGTCAGTGGACATAGCCAGATCCACACAGCACCGTCTCTGCCCGTCTCCCGTGGGTGAGTGGACACAGCCAGATCCCCACTGCGACTTGCCTGACCGCCTCCCGTGGGTGAGTGGACACAGCCAAATCTGCACTGCGCCCTGCCTGCCCGTCTGCCGTGGGTGAGTGGACACAGCCAGATCCGCACTGCGCGCTGACTTCCCATCTCCCGTGGGTCAGTGGACAAAGCCAGATCCACACAGCACCCACTCTGCCCCTCTCCCGTTGGTGAGTGGACACAGCTAGATCTACACTGCGCCTTGCCTGCCCATCTCCCCTGCGTGAGTGGACACAGCCAGATCCGCACTGCGCCCTGCCTGCCCATCTCCCATGGGTGAGTGGACACAGCCAGATCCGCACTGCGCACTGCCTGCCTGTCTCCCATGGGTGAGTGGACACAGCCAGATCCGCACTGCGCCCTGCCTGCCCGTCGCCCGAGGGTGAGTGGACACAGCCAGATCCGCACTGCGCCCTGCTTGCCCGTCTTCCGTGGGTCAGTGGACATAGCCAGATCCACACAGCACCGTCTCTGCCCGTCTCCCGTGGGTGAGTGGACACAGCCAGATCCGCACTGCGCCCTGCCTGCCCGTGTACCGTAGGCGAGTCGATACAGCCAGATCCGCACTGCACCCTGCCTGCCCGTCTGCCGTGGGTGAGTGGACACAGCCGATCTGCACTGCACCCTGCCTGACCGTCTGCCGTGGGTGAGTGGAAACAGACAGATCCACACTGCGCCCTGCCTGCCCGTCTGCCGTGGGTGAGTGGACACAGCAGGATCCGCACTGCGTCCTGCCTGACCGTCTTCCGTGGGTGAGTGGACACAGCCAGATCCGCACTGCGCCTTGCCTGCCCGTCTCACGTGGGTGAGTGGACACAGCCAGATCCGCACTGCGCCCTGCCTGCCCATCTCCCGTGGGTGAGTGGACACAGCCAGATCCGCACTGCACCCTGCCTGACCGTCTGCCGTGGGTGAGTGGACACAGCCAGATCCGCACTGCGCTCAGCCTACCCATCTGCCGTTAGTCAGTGGACATAGCCATATCCACACAGCAACCTCTCTGCCCGTCTCCCGTGGGTGAGTGGACACAGCCAGATCCACACTGCGCCCTGCCTGCCCGTCGCCCGAGGGTGAGTGGACACAGCCTGATCCGCACTGCGCCCTGCTTGCCCGTCTTCCGTGGGTCAGTGGACATAGCCAGATCCACACAGCACCGTCTCTGCCCGTCTCCCGTGGGTGAGTGGAAACAGCCAGATCCACACTGCGACCTGCCTGCCCGTCTGCCATGGGTGAGTGGACACAGCCAGTTCCGCACTTCGCCCTGCCTGACCGTCTGCCCTGGGTGAGTGGACACAGCCAGATCCGCACTGCGCCCTGCCTGACCGCCTGCTGTGGGTGAGTGTACACAGCCAGATCCGCACTGCGCCCTGCCTGACCGCCTGCCGTGGGTGAGTGGACACAGCCAGATCCGTACTGGCCTGCCTGCCCATCTGCCGTGGGTCAGTGGACATAGCGAGATCCACACAGCACCGTCTCTGCCCATATCCCGTGGGTTAGTGGACACAGCCGGATCCGCACTGCGCCCTGCCTGCCCGTCTCCCGTGGGTGAGTGGACACAGCCAGATCCGCACTGCGCCCTGCCTGCCCGTCTGCCGTGGGTCAGTGGACATAGCCATATCTACACAGCACCCTCTCTGCCCGTCTCCCTTGGGGGAGTGGACACAGCCAGATGCAAACTGCGCATTGCCTGCCCGTCTCCCGTGGGTGAGTGGACACAGCCAGATCCGCACTGCGCACTAACTGCCCATCTGCCGTGGGTGAGTGGACACAGCCAGATCCGCACTGCGCCCTGCCTGACCATCTGCCGTGGGTGAGTGGACACAGCCAAAATCACACTGCACCCTGCCTGCCCGTCTGCCGTGGGTGAGTGGACACAGCCAGATACGCACTGCGCCCTGCCTGACCGTCTGCCGTGGGTGAGTGGACACAGCCAGATCCGCACTGAGCCCTGCCTGCCCGTCTCCCGTGGGTGAGTGGACACAGCCAGATCCGCACTGCGCCCTGCCTGCCCGTGTACCGTGGGCGAGTCGATACAGCCAGATACGCACTGCACCCTGCCTGCCCGTCTGCCGTGGGTGAGTGGACACAGCCGATCCGCACTGCACCCTGCCTGACCGTCTGCCGTGGGTGAGTGGAAACAGCCAGATCCACACTGCGCCCTGCCTGCCCGTCTGCCGTGGGTGAGTGGACACAGCAGGATCAGCACTGCGTCCTGCCTGACCGTCTTCCGTGGGTGAGTGGACACAGCCAGATCCGCACTGCGCCTTGCCTGCCCGTCTCACGTGGGTGAGTGGACACAGCCAGATCCGCACTGCGCCCTGCCTGCCCATCTCCCGTGGGTGAGTGGACACAGCCAGATCCGCACTGCACCCTGCCTGACCGTCTGCCGTGGGTGAGTGGACACAGCCAGATCCGCACTGCGCTCAGCCTACCCGTCTGCCGTTGGTCAGTGGACATAGCCATATCCACACAGCAACCTCTCTGCCCGTCTCCCGTGGGTGAGTGGACACAGCCAGATCCACACTGCGCCTTGCCTGCCCGTCTCCCCTGGGTGAGTGGACACAGCCATATCCGCAATGCGCCCTGCCTGCCCGTCTCCCGTGGGTGAGTGGACACAGCCATATCCGCAATGCGCCCTGCCTGCCCGTCTCGCGTGGGCGAGTGGACACAGCCAGATCCGCACTGCGCCCTGCCTGCCCGTCTGCCGTGGGCGAGTGGACACAGCCAGATCCGCACTGCGCCCTGCCTGACCGTCTGCCGTGGGTGAGTGGACACAGCCAGATCCACACTTCGCCCGGCCTGCCCTTCTGCCGTGGGCGAGTGGACACAGCCAGATCCGCACTGCGCCCTGCCTTACCGTCTGCCGTGGGTGAGTGGACACAGCCAGATCCACACTGCGCCCTGCCTGCCCGTCTGCCGTGGGTGACTGGACACAGCCAGAGCCGCACTGCACCCTGCCTGACCGTCTGCCGTGGGTGAGTGGACAAAGCCAGATCCGCACTGCGCCCTGCTTGCCCATCTGCCGTGGGTCAGTGGACATAGCCATATCCACACAGCACCCTCTCTGCCCGTCTCCCGTGGGTGAGTGTACACAGCCAGATCCGCACTGCGCCCTGCCTGCCCGTCTCCCGTGGGTGAGTGGACACAGCCAGATCCGCACTGCGCCCTGCCTGCCCGTCTCCCGTGGGCGAGTGGACACAGCCAGATCCGCACTGCGCCCTAAATGCCCATCTGCCGTGGGTGAGTGGACACAGCCAGATCCACACTGCGCCCTGCCTGCCCGTCTGCCGTGGGTGAGTGGACACAGCCAGATCCGCACTGCGCCCTGCCTGCCCGTCTCCCGTGGGTGAGTGGACACAGCCAGATCCGCACTGCGCCCTGCCTGCCCGTCTCCCGTGGGTGAGTGGACACAGCCAGATCCGCACTGCGCCCTGCTTGCCCGTCTGCCGTGGGTCAGTGGACATAGCCAGATCCACACAGCACCGTCTCTGGCCGTCTCCCGTGGGTGAGTGGACACAGCCAGATCCGCACTGCGCCTTGCCTGCCCGTCTCCTGTGGGTGATTGGACACAACCAGATCCGCACTGCGTCCTGCCTGACTGTCTGCCGTGGGTGAGTAGACACAACCAGATCCGCACTGCGCCCTGCCTGCCCGTCTGCCGTAAGGTTAGGGTTAGGGTTAGGGTTAGGGTTAGGGTTAGGGTTAGGGTTAGGGTTAGGGTTAGGGTTAAGGGGTTAGGGTTAGGGTTAGGGTTAGGGTTAGGCTTAGGGTTAGGGTTAGAGGGTTAGGGTTAGGGTTAGGGTTAGGGTTAGGGTTAGGGTTAGGGTTAGTGGGTGAGTGGACACAGCCGGATCCGCTCTGCGCGCTGCCTGCCTATCTCCCGTGGGTGAGTGGAGACAGCCAGATCCGCATTGCGCCCTGCCTGCCCGTCTCCCGTGGGCGAGTGGACACAGCCAGATCCGCACTGCGCCCTGCCTGCCCGTCTGCCTGTGTGAGTGGACACAGCCAGATCCGCACTGCGCCCTGCCTGACCATCTGCCGTGGGTGAGTGGACACAGCCAGATCCACACTGCGCCCTGCCTGCCCGTCTGCCGTGGGTGAGTGGACACAGCCAGATCCGCACTGCACACTGCCTGACCGTCTGCCGTGGGTGAGTGGACAAAGCCAGATCCGCACTGCGCCCTGCTTGCCCGTCTGCCGTGGGTCAGTGGACATAGCCATATCCACACAGCACCGTCTCTGCCCATCTCCCATGGGTGAGTGGACACAGCCGGATCCTCACTGAGCCCTGCCTGCCCGTCTCCCGTGGGTGAGTGGACACAGCCAGATCCGCACTGCGCCTTGCCTGCCCGTCTCACGTTGGTGAGTGGACACAGCCAGATCCACACTGCGCCCTGCCTGACCGTCTCCCGTGGGTGAGCGGACACAGCCAGATCCGCACTGAACCCTGCCTGACCGTCTACCGTGGGTGAGTGGACACAGCCAGATCCGCACTGCGCCCAGCCTGCCCGTCTCCTGTGGGTGAGTGGACACAGCCAGATCCGCACTTCGCCTTGCCTGCCCGTCTCACGTGGGTGAGTGGACACTGCCAGTACCGCACTGTGCCCTGCCTGCCCGTCTCCCATGGGTGAGTGGACACAGCCAGATCCGCACTGCGCCCTGCCTGCCCGTCTCCCGTGGGTGAGTGGACACAGCCAGATCCGCACTGCGCCCTGCTTGCCCGTCTGCCGTGGGTCAGTGGACATAGCCAGATCCACACAGCACAGTCTCTGCCCGTCTCCCGTGGGTGAGTGGACACAGCCAGATCCGCACTGCGCCTTGCCTGCCCGTCTCCTGTGGGTGAGTGGACACAGCCAGATCCGCACTGCGTACTGCCTGACCGTCTGCCGTGGGTGAGTGGACACAGCCAGATCCGCACTGCGCCCTGCCTGCCCGTCTGCCGTAAGGTTAGGGTTAGGGTTAGGGTTAGGGTTAGGGTTAGGGTTAGGGGGTTAGGGTTAGGGTTAGGGTTAGGGTTAGGGTTAGGGTTAGAGGGTTAGGGTTAGGGTTAGGGTTAGGCTTAGGGTTAGGGTTAGGGTTAGGGTTAGGGTTAGGGTTAGAGGGTTACGGTTAGGGTTAGGGTTAGGGTTAGGGTTATGGTTAGGGTTAGTGGGTGAGTGGACACAGCCGGATCCGCACTGCGCGCTGCCTGCCTATCTCCCGTGGGTGAGTGCACACAGCCAGATCCGCACTGCGCCTTGCCTGCCCGTGTCCCGTGGGTGAGTGGACACAGCCAGATCCGCACTGCACCCTGCCTGACCGTCTTCCGTGTATGAGTGGACACAGCCAGATCCGCAATGTGCCCTGCCTGCCCGTCTGCCGTGGGTGAGTGGACACAGCCAGATCCGCACTGCGCCCTGCCTGCCCGTCTGCCGTGGGTCAGTGGACATAGCCAGATCCACACAGCACCGTCTCTGCCCGTCTCCCGTGGGTGAGTGGACACAGCCAGATCCCCACTGCGACTTGCCTGACCGCCTCCCGTGGGTGAGTGGACACAGCCAAATCTGCACTGCGCCCTGCCTGCCCGTCTGCCGTGGGTGAGTGGACACAGCCAGATCCGCACTGCGCGCTGACTTCCCATCTCCCGTGGGTCAGTGGACAAAGCCAGATCCACACAGCACCCACTCTGCCCCTCTCCCGTTGGTGAGTGGACACAGCTAGATCTACACTGCGCCTTGCCTGCCCATCTCCCCTGCGTGAGTGGACACAGCCAGATCCGCACTGCGCCCTGCCTGCCCATCTCCCATGGGTGAGTGGACACAGCCAGATCCGCACTGCGCACTGCCTGCCTGTCTCCCATGGGTGAGTGGACACAGCCAGATCCGCACTGCGCCCTGCCTGCCCGTCGCCCGAGGGTGAGTGGACACAGCCAGATCCGCACTGCGCCCTGCTTGCCCGTCTTCCGTGGGTCAGTGGACATAGCCAGATCCACACAGCACCGTCTCTGCCCGTCTCCCGTGGGTGAGTGGACACAGCCAGATCCGCACTGCGCCCTGCCTGCCCGTGTACCGTAGGCGAGTCGATACAGCCAGATCCGCACTGCACCCTGCCTGCCCGTCTGCCGTGGGTGAGTGGACACAGCCGATCTGCACTGCACCCTGCCTGACCGTCTGCCGTGGGTGAGTGGAAACAGACAGATCCACACTGCGCCCTGCCTGCCCGTCTGCCGTGGGTGAGTGGACACAGCAGGATCCGCACTGCGTCCTGCCTGACCGTCTTCCGTGGGTGAGTGGACACAGCCAGATCCGCACTGCGCCTTGCCTGCCCGTCTCACGTGGGTGAGTGGACACAGCCAGATCCGCACTGCGCCCTGCCTGCCCATCTCCCGTGGGTGAGTGGACACAGCCAGATCCGCACTGCACCCTGCCTGACCGTCTGCCGTGGGTGAGTGGACACAGCCAGATCCGCACTGCGCTCAGCCTACCCATCTGCCGTTAGTCAGTGGACATAGCCATATCCACACAGCAACCTCTCTGCCCGTCTCCCGTGGGTGAGTGGACACAGCCAGATCCACACTGCGCCCTGCCTGCCCGTCGCCCGAGGGTGAGTGGACACAGCCAGATCCGCACTGCGCCCTGCTTGCCCGTCTTCCGTGGGTCAGTGGACATAGCCAGATCCACACAGCACCGTCTCTGCCCGTCTCCCGTGGGTGAGTGGAAACAGCCAGATCCACACTGCGACCTGCCTGCCCGTCTGCCATGGGTGAGTGGACACAGCCAGTTCCGCACTTCGCCCTGCCTGACCGTCTGCCCTGGGTGAGTGGACACAGCCAGATCCGCACTGCGCCCTGCCTGACCGCCTGCTGTGGGTGAGTGTACACAGCCAGATCCGCACTGCGCCCTGCCTGACCGCCTGCCGTGGGTGAGTGGACACAGCCAGATCCGTACTGGCCTGCCTGCCCATCTGCCGTGGGTCAGTGGACATAGCGAGATCCACACAGCACCGTCTCTGCCCATATCCCGTGGGTTAGTGGACACAGCCGGATCCGCACTGCGCCCTGCCTGCCCGTCTCCCGTGGGTGAGTGGACACAGCCAGATCCGCACTGCGCCCTGCCTGCCCGTCTGCCGTGGGTCAGTGGACATAGCCATATCTACACAGCACCCTCTCTGCCCGTCTCCCTTGGGGGAGTGGACACAGCCAGATGCAAACTGCGCATTGCCTGCCCGTCTCCCGTGGGTGAGTGGACACAGCCAGATCCGCACTGCGCACTAACTGCCCATCTGCCGTGGGTGAGTGGACACAGCCAGATCCGCACTGCGCCCTGCCTGACCATCTGCCGTGGGTGAGTGGACACAGCCAAAATCACACTGCACCCTGCCTGCCCGTCTGCCGTGGGTGAGTGGACACAGCCAGATACGCACTGCGCCCTGCCTGACCGTCTGCCGTGGGTGAGTGGACACAGCCAGATCCGCACTGAGCCCTGCCTGCCCGTCTCCCGTGGGTGAGTGGACACAGCCAGATCCGCACTGCGCCCTGCCTGCCCGTGTACCGTGGGCGAGTCGATACAGCCAGATACGCACTGCACCCTGCCTGCCCGTCTGCCGTGGGTGAGTGGACACAGCCGATCCGCACTGCACCCTGCCTGACCGTCTGCCGTGGGTGAGTGGAAACAGCCAGATCCACACTGCGCCCTGCCTGCCCGTCTGCCGTGGGTGAGTGGACACAGCAGGATCAGCACTGCGTCCTGCCTGACCGTCTTCCGTGGGTGAGTGGACACAGCCAGATCCGCACTGCGCCTTGCCTGCCCGTCTCACGTGGGTGAGTGGACACAGCCAGATCCGCACTGCGCCCTGCCTGCCCATCTCCCGTGGGTGAGTGGACACAGCCAGATCCGCACTGCACCCTGCCTGACCGTCTGCCGTGGGTGAGTGGACACAGCCAGATCCGCACTGCGCTCAGCCTACCCGTCTGCCGTTGGTCAGTGGACATAGCCATATCCACACAGCAACCTCTCTGCCCGTCTCCCGTGGGTGAGTGGACACAGCCAGATCCACACTGCGCCTTGCCTGCCCGTCTCCCCTGGGTGAGTGGACACAGCCATATCCGCAATGCGCCCTGCCTGCCCGTCTCCCGTGGGTGAGTGGACACAGCCATATCCGCAATGCGCCCTGCCTGCCCGTCTCGCGTGGGCGAGTGGACACAGCCAGATCCGCACTGCGCCCTGCCTGCCCGTCTGCCGTGGGCGAGTGGACACAGCCAGATCCGCACTGCGCCCTGCCTGACCGTCTGCCGTGGGTGAGTGGACACAGCCAGATCCACACTTCGCCCGGCCTGCCCTTCTGCCGTGGGCGAGTGGACACAGCCAGATCCGCACTGCGCCCTGCCTTACCGTCTGCCGTGGGTGAGTGGACACAGCCAGATCCACACTGCGCCCTGCCTGCCCGTCTGCCGTGGGTGACTGGACACAGCCAGAGCCGCACTGCACCCTGCCTGACCGTCTGCCGTGGGTGAGTGGACAAAGCCAGATCCGCACTGCGCCCTGCTTGCCCATCTGCCGTGGGTCAGTGGACATAGCCATATCCACACAGCACCCTCTCTGCCCGTCTCCCGTGGGTGAGTGTACACAGCCAGATCCGCACTGCGCCCTGCCTGCCCGTCTCCCGTGGGTGAGTGGACACAGCCAGATCCGCACTGCGCCCTGCCTGCCCGTCTCCCGTGGGCGAGTGGACACAGCCAGATCCGCACTGCGCCCTAAATGCCCATCTGCCGTGGGTGAGTGGACACAGCCAGATCCACACTGCGCCCTGCCTGCCCGTCTGCCGTGGGTGAGTGGACACAGCCAGATCCGCACTGCGCCCTGCCTGCCCGTCTCCCGTGGGTGAGTGGACACAGCCAGATCCGCACTGCGCCCTGCCTGCCCGTCTCCCGTGGGTGAGTGGACACAGCCAGATCCGCACTGCGCCCTGCTTGCCCGTCTGCCGTGGGTCAGTGGACATAGCCAGATCCACACAGCACCGTCTCTGGCCGTCTCCCGTGGGTGAGTGGACACAGCCAGATCCGCACTGCGCCTTGCCTGCCCGTCTCCTGTGGGTGATTGGACACAACCAGATCCGCACTGCGTCCTGCCTGACTGTCTGCCGTGGGTGAGTAGACACAACCAGATCCGCACTGCGCCCTGCCTGCCCATCTGCCGTAAGGTTAGGGTTAGGGTTAGGGTTAGGGTTAGGGTTAGGGTTAGGGTTAGGGTTAGGGTTAGGGTTAAGGGGTTAGGGTTAGGGTTAGGGTTAGGGTTAGGCTTAGGGTTAGGGTTAGAGGGTTAGGGTTAGGGTTAGGGTTAGGGTTAGGGTTAGGGTTAGGGTTAGTGGGTGAGTGGACACAGCCGGATCCGCTCTGCGCGCTGCCTGCCTATCTCCCGTGGGTGAGTGGACACAGCCAGATCCGCACTGCACCCTGCCTGACCGTCTGCCGTGGGTGAGTGGACACAGCCAGATCCGCACTGCGCCCTGCCTGCCCGTCTCCCGTGGGTGAGTGGACACATCCAGATCCGCACTGCACCCTGCCTGACCGTCTGGCGTGGGTGAGTGGACACAGCAAGATCCGCACTGTGCCCTGCCTGCCCGTCTGCCGTGGGTCAGTGGACATAGCCATATCTACACAGCACCCTCTCTGCCCGTCTCCCGTGGGTGAGTGGACACAGCCAGATCCGCAATGCGCCCTGCCTGCCCGTCTCCCGTGGGTGAGTGGACACAGCCAGATCCGCACTGCGCCCTGCCTGCCCGTCTCCCGTGGGCGAGTGGACACAGCCAGATCCGCACTGCGCCCTAACTTCCCATCTGCCGTGGGTGAGTGGACACAGCCAGATCCGCACTGCGCCCTGCCTGACCATCAGCCGTGGGTGAGTGGACACAGCCAGAATCACACTGCGCCCTGCCTGCCCGTCTGCCGTGGGTGAGTGGACACAGCCAGATCCGCACTGCGCCCTGCCTGCCCGTCTCGCGTGGGCGACTGGACAAAGCCAGATCCACACTGCGCCCTGCCTGCCCGTCTCCCGTGGGCGAGTGGACACAGCCAGATCCGCACTGCGCCCCTCCTTACCGTCTGTCGTGGGTGAGTGGACACAGCCAGATCCACACTGCGCCCTGCCTGCCCGTCTGCCGTGGGTGACTGGACACAGCCAGAGCCGCACTGCACCCTGCCTGCCAGTCTGCCGTGGGTGAGTGGACAAAGCCAGATCCGCACTGCGCCCTGCTTGCCCTTCTGCCGTGGGTCAGTGGACATAGCCATATCCACACAGCACCCTCTCTGCCCGTCTCCCGTGGGTGAGTGGACACAGCCAGATCCGCACTGCGCCCTGCCTGCCCGTCTGCCGTGGGCGAGTGGACACAGCCAGATCCGCACTGCGCCCTGCCTGCCCGTCTCCCGTGGGCGAGTGGACACAGCCAGATCCGCACTGCGCCCTAAATGCCCATCTGCCGTGGGTGAGTGGACACAGCCAGATCCGCACTGCGCCCTGCCTGACCGTCTGCCGTGGGTGAGGGGACATAGCCAGATCCACACTACGCCCTGCCTGCCCGTCTGCCGTGGGTGAGTGGACACAGCCAGATCCGCACTGCGCCCTGCCTGCCCGTCTGCCTGTGTGAGTGGACACAGCCAGATCCGCACTGCGCCCTGCCTGACCATCTGCCGTGGGTGAGTGGACACAGCCAGATCCACACTGCGCCCTGCCTGCCCGTCTGCCGTGGGTGAGTGGACACAGCCAGATCCGCACTGCACACTGCCTGACCGTCTGCCGTGGGTGAGTGGACAAAGCCAGATCCGCACTGCGCCCTGCTTGCCCGTCTGCCGTGGGTCAGTGGACATAGCCATATCCACACAGCACCGTCTCTGCCCATCTCCCATGGGTGAGTGGACACAGCCGGATCCTCACTGAGCCCTGCCTGCCCGTCTCCCGTGGGTGAGTGGACACAGCCAGATCCGCACTGCGCCTTGCCTGCCCGTCTCACGTTGGTGAGTGGACACAGCCAGATCCCCACTGCGCCCTGCTTGCCCGTCTCCCGTGGGTGAGCGGACACAGCCAGATCCGCACTGAACCCTGCCTGACCGTCTACCGTGGGTGAGTGGACACAGCCAGATCCGCACTGCGCCCAGCCTGCCCGTCTCCTGTGGGTGAGTGGACACAGCCAGATCCGCACTTCGCCTTGCCTGTCCGTCTCACGTGGGTGAGTGGACACTGCCAGTACCGCACTGTGCCCTGCCTGCCCGTCTCCCATGGGTGAGTGGACACAGCCAGATCCGCACTGCGCCCTGCCTGCCCGTCTCCCGTGGGTGAGTGGACACAGCCAGATCCGCACTGCGCCCTGCTTGCCCGTCTGCCGTGGGTCAGTGGACATAGCCAGATCCACACAGCACAGTCTCTGCCCGTCTCCCGTGGGTGAGTGGACACAGCCAGATCCGCACTGCGCCTTGCCTGCCCGTCTCCTGTGGGTGAGTGGACACAGCCAGATCCGCACTGCGTACTGCCTGACCGTCTGCCGTGGGTGAGTGGACACAGCCAGATCCGCACTGCGCCCTGCCTGCCCGTCTGCCGTAAGGTTAGGGTTAGGGTTAGGGTTAGGGTTAGGGGGTTAGGGTTAGGGTTAGGGTTAGGGTTAGGGTTAGGGTTAGAGGGTTAGGGTTAGGGTTAGGGTTAGGCTTAGGGTTAGGGTTAGGGTTAGGGTTAGGGTTAGGGTTAGAGGGTTAGGGTTAGGGTTAGGGTTAGGGTTATGGTTAGGGTTAGTGGGTGAGTGGACACAGCCGGATCTGCACTGCGCGCTGCCTGCCTATCTCCCGTGGGTGAGTGCACACAGCCAGATCCGCACTGCGCCTTGCCTGCCCGTCTGCCGTGGGTCAGTGGACATAGCCAGATCGACACAGCACAGTGTCTGCCCATCTCCCGTGGGTGAGTGGACACAGCCGGATCCGCACTGCGCCCTGCCTGCCCGTCTCCCGTGGGTGAGTGGACACAGCCAGATCCGCACTGCGCCTTGCCTGCCCGTCTCACGTTGGTGAGTGGACACAGCCAGATCCGCACTGCGCCCTGCCTGCCCGTCTCCCGTGGGTGAGTGGACACAGCCAGATCCGCACTGCACCCTGCCGGACCGTCTGCCGTGGGGGAGTGGACACAGCCAGATCTGCACTGCGCCCTGCCTGCTCGTCTGCCGTGGGTAAGTGGACATAGCCATATCCATACAGCACCCTCTCTGCCTGTCTCCCGTGGGTGAGTGGACACAGCCAGATCCGCACTGCGCCTTGCCTGCCCGTCTCCCCTGGGTGAGTGGACACAGCCAGCTCCGCACTGCGCCCTGCCTGCCCGTCTCCCCTGGGTGAGTGGACACAGCCAGCTCCGCACTGCGCCCTGCCTGCCCGTCTCCCCTGGGTGAGTGGACACAGCCAGCTCCGCACTGCGCCCTGCCTGCCCGTCTCCCGTGGGTGAGTGGACACAGCCAGATCCGCACTGCGCCTTGCCTGCCCGTCTCCCCTGGGTGAGTAGACACAGCCAGATCCGCAATGCGCCCTGCCTGCCCGTCTCCCGTGGGTGAGTGGACACAGCCAGATCCGCACTGCGCCTTCCCTCTCCGTCTCCCGTCGGTGAGTGGACACAGCCAGATCCGCACTGAGCCCTGCCTGCCCGTCTCCCGTGGGTGAGTGGACACAGCCAGATCCGCACTGCGCCCTGCCTGCCCGTGTACCGTGGGCGAGTCGATACAGCCAGATCCGCATTGCACCCTGCCTGCCCGTCTGCCGTGGGTGAGTGGACACAGCCGATCCGCACTGCACCCTGCCTGACCGTCTGCCGTGGGTGAGTGGAAACAGCCAGATCCACACTGCGCCCTGCCTGCCCGTCTGCCGTGGGTGAGTGGACACAGCAGTATCCGCACTGCGTCCTGCCTGACCGTCTTCCGTGGGTGAGTGGACACAGCCAGATCCGCACTGCGCCCTGCCTGACCGTCTGCCGTGGGTGAGTGGACACAGCCAGATCCACACTGCGCCCTGCCTGCCCGTCTGCTTTGGGTGAGTGGACACAGCCAGATCCGCACTGCGCCCTGCCTGACCGTCTGCCGTGGGTGAGTGGACACAGCCAGATCCGCACTGCGCCCTGCCTGCCCGTCTGCCGTGGGTCAGTGGACATAGCCATATCCACACAGCACCCTCTCTTCCCGTCTCCCGTGGGTGAGTGGTCACAGCCATATCCACACTGCGCCTTGCCTGCCCGTCTCCCCTGGGTGAGTGGACACAGCCAGATCCGCACTGCGCCCTTCCTGCCCGTCTCCCGTGTGCGAGTGGTCATAGCCAGATCCGCACTGCGCCCTGCCTGCCCGTCTGCCGTGGGTGAGTGGACATAGCCAGTTCCGCACTGCGCCCTGCCTGACCGTCTGCCGTGGGTGAGTGGACACAGCCAGATCCGCACTGCGCCCTGCCTGCCCGTCTGCCGTGGGTCAGTGGACATAGCCATATCCACACAGCACCCTCTCTGCCCGTCTCCCGTGGGTGAGTGGTCACAGCCATATCCACACTGCGCCTTGCCTGCCCGTCTCCCCTGGGTGAGTGGACACAGCCAGATCCGCACTGCGCCCTGCCTGCCCGTCTCCCGTGGGCGAGTGGACACAGCCAGATCCGCACTGCGCCCTGCCTGCCCGTCTGCCGTTGGTGAGTGGACACAGCCAGATCCGCACTGCGACCTGCCTGACCATCTGCCGTGGGTGAGTGGACACAGCCAGATCCGCACTGCGCCCTGCCTGACCGTCTGCCGTGGGTGAGTGGACACAGCCAGATCCACACTGCGCCCTGCCTGCCCGTCTGCTTTGGGTGAGTGGACACAGCCAGATCCGCACTGCGCCCTGCATGACCGTCTCCCGTGGGTGAGTGGACACAGCCAGATCCGCACTGCGCCTTGCCTGCTCGTCTCACGTGGGTGAGTGGACACTGCAAGATCCGCACTGCGCCCTGCCTGCCCGTCTCCCGTGGGTCAGTGGACACAGCCAGATCCGCACTGCACCCTGCCTGACCGTCTGCCGTGGGTGAGTGGACACTGCCAGATCCGCACTGCGCCCTGCCTGCCCGTCTGCCCTGGGTCAGTGGACACAGCCAGATCCACACTGCGCCTTCCCTGCCCTTCTCCCGCAGGTGAGTGGACACAGCCAGATCCGCACTGCGCCCTGCCTGCCCGTCTCCCGTGGGTGAGTGGACACAGCCAGATCCGCACTGCGCCCTGCCTGCCCGTCTCCCGTGGGCGAGTGGACACAGCCAGATCCGCACTGCGCACTAACTGCCCATCTGCCGTGGGTGAGTGGACACAGCCAGATCCGCACTGCGCCCTGCCTGACCGTCTGCCGTAGGTGAGTGGACACAGCCAGAATCACACTGCGCCCTGCCTGCCCGTCTGCCGTGGGTGAGTGGACACAGCCAGATCCGCACTGTGCCCTGCCTGACCGTCTGCCGTGGGTGAGTGGACACAGCCAGATCCGCACTGCGCCCTGCCTGACCGTCTGCCGTGGGTCAGTGGACACTGCCAGATCTGCACTGCGCCCTGCCTGTCCGTCTCCCGTGGGTGAGTGTACACAGCCAGATCCACACTGCACCCTGCCTGACCGTCTGCCGTGGGTGAGTGGACAGAGCCAGATCCGCACTGCGCCCTGCCTGCCCGTCTGCCATGGGACAGTGGACATAGCCATATCCACACAGCACCCTCTCTGCCCTTCTCCCGTCGGTGAGTGGACACAGCCACATCCACACTGCGCCTTGCCGGCCCGTCTCCCCTGGGTGAGTGGACACAGCCAGATCCGCACTGCGCCCTGCCTGCCCGTCTACCGTGGGTGAGTGGACACAGCCAGATCCACACTGCGCCCTGCCTGCCCGTCTCCCGTGGGCGAGTGGACACAGCCAGATCCGCACTGCGCCCTGCCTGCCCATCTGCCGTGGGTGAGTGGACACAGCCAGATCCGCAGTGCGCCCTGCCTGACCGTCTGCCGTGGGTGAGTGGACACAGCCAGATCCACACTGCGCCCTGCCTGCCCGTCTTCCGTGGGTGAGTGGACACAGCCAGATCTGCACTGCGCCCTGCCTGACCGTCTGCCGTGGGTGAGTGGACACAGCCAGATCCGCACTGCGCCCTGCCTGACCGCCTGCCGTGGGTGAGTGGAGACAGCCAGATCCGCACTGCGCCCTGCCTGCCCGTCTGCCGTGGGTCAGTGGACATAGCAATATCCACACAGCACCCTCTCTGCCCGTCTCCCGTGGGTGAGTGGTGAAAGCCATATCCACACTGCGCCTTGCCTGCGCGTCTCCCCTGGGTGAGTGGACACAGCCAGATCCGCACTGCGCCCTTCCTGCCCGTCTCCTGTGGGCGAGTGGACACAGCCAGATCCGCACTGCGCCCTGCCTGACCGTCTGCCGTGGGTGAGTGGACACAGCCAGATCCACACTGCGCCCTGCCTGCCCGTCTGCTTTGGGTGAGTGGACACAGCCAGATCCGCACTGCGCCCTGCCTGACCGTCTGCCGTGGGTGAGTGGACACAGCCAGATCCGCACTGCGCCCTGCCTGCCCGTCTGCCGTGGGTCAGTGGACATAGCCATATCCACACAGCACCCTCTCTTCCCGTCTCCCGTGGGTGAGTGGTCACAGCCATATCCACACTGCGCCTTGCCTGCCCGTCTCCCCTGGGTGAGTGGACACAGCCAGATCCGCACTGCGCCCTTCCTGCCCGTCTCCCGTGTGCGAGTGGTCATAGCCAGATCCGCACTGCGCCCTGCCTGCCCGTCTGCCGTGGGTGAGTGGACATAGCCAGTTCCGCACTGCGCCCTGCCTGACCGTCTGCCGTGGGTGAGTGGACACAGCCAGATCCGCACTGCGCCCTGCCTGCCCGTCTGCCGTGGGTCAGTGGACATAGCCATATCCACACAGCACCCTCTCTGCCCGTCTCCCGTGGGTGAGTGGTCACAGCCATATCCACACTGCGCCTTGCCTGCCCGTCTCCCCTGGGTGAGTGGACACAGCCAGATCCGCACTGCGCCCTGCCTGCCCGTCTCCCGTGGGCGAGTGGACACAGCCAGATCCGCACTGCGCCCTGCCTGCCCGTCTGCCGTTGGTGAGTGGACACAGCCAGATCCGCACTGCGACCTGCCTGACCATCTGCCGTGGGTGAGTGGACACAGCCAGATCCGCACTGCGCCCTGCCTGACCGTCTGCCGTGGGTGAGTGGACACAGCCAGATCCACACTGCGCCCTGCCTGCCCGTCTGCTTTGGGTGAGTGGACACAGCCAGATCCGCACTGCGCCCTGCATGACCGTCTCCCGTGGGTGAGTGGACACAGCCAGATCCGCACTGCGCCTTGCCTGCTCGTCTCACGTGGGTGAGTGGACACTGCAAGATCCGCACTGCGCCCTGCCTGCCCGTCTCCCGTGGGTCAGTGGACACAGCCAGATCCGCACTGCACCCTGCCTGACCGTCTGCCGTGGGTGAGTGGACACTGCCAGATCCGCACTGCGCCCTGCCTGCCCGTCTGCCCTGGGTCAGTGGACACAGCCAGATCCACACTGCGCCTTCCCTGCCCTTCTCCCGCAGGTGAGTGGACACAGCCAGATCCGCACTGCGCCCTGCCTGCCCGTCTCCCGTGGGTGAGTGGACACAGCCAGATCCGCACTGCGCCCTGCCTGCCCGTCTCCCGTGGGCGAGTGGACACAGCCAGATCCGCACTGCGCACTAACTGCCCATCTGCCGTGGGTGAGTGGACACAGCCAGATCCGCACTGCGCCCTGCCTGACCGTCTGCCGTAGGTGAGTGGACACAGCCAGAATCACACTGCGCCCTGCCTGCCCGTCTGCCGTGGGTGAGTGGACACAGCCAGATCCGCACTGTGCCCTGCCTGACCGTCTGCCGTGGGTGAGTGGACACAGCCAGATCCGCACTGCGCCCTGCCTGACCGTCTGCCGTGGGTCAGTGGACACTGCCAGATCTGCACTGCGCCCTGCCTGTCCGTCTCCCGTGGGTGAGTGTACACAGCCAGATCCACACTGCACCCTGCCTGACCGTCTGCCGTGGGTGAGTGGACAGAGCCAGATCCGCACTGCGCCCTGCCTGCCCGTCTGCCATGGGACAGTGGACATAGCCATATCCACACAGCACCCTCTCTGCCCTTCTCCCGTCGGTGAGTGGACACAGCCACATCCACACTGCGCCTTGCCGGCCCGTCTCCCCTGGGTGAGTGGACACAGCCAGATCCGCACTGCGCCCTGCCTGCCCGTCTACCGTGGGTGAGTGGACACAGCCAGATCCACACTGCGCCCTGCCTGCCCGTCTCCCGTGGGCGAGTGGACACAGCCAGATCCGCACTGCGCCCTGCCTGCCCATCTGCCGTGGGTGAGTGGACACAGCCAGATCCGCAGTGCGCCCTGCCTGACCGTCTGCCGTGGGTGAGTGGACACAGCCAGATCCACACTGCGCCCTGCCTGCCCGTCTTCCGTGGGTGAGTGGACACAGCCAGATCTGCACTGCGCCCTGCCTGACCGTCTGCCGTGGGTGAGTGGACACAGCCAGATCCGCACTGCGCCCTGCCTGACCGCCTGCCGTGGGTGAGTGGAGACAGCCAGATCCGCACTGCGCCCTGCCTGCCCGTCTGCCGTGGGTCAGTGGACATAGCAATATCCACACAGCACCCTCTCTGCCCGTCTCCCGTGGGTGAGTGGTCAAAGCCATATCCACACTGCGCCTTGCCTGCGCGTCTCCCCTGGGTGAGTGGACACAGCCAGATCCGCACTGCGCCCTTCCTGCCCGTCTCCTGTGGGCGAGTGGACACAGCCAGATCCGCACTGCGCCCTGCCTGCCCGTCTGCCGTTGGTGAGTGGACACAGCCAGATCCGCACTGCGCCCTGCCTGACCATCTGCCGTGGGTGAGTGGACACAGCCAGATCCGCACTGCGCCCTGCCTGACCTTCTGCCGTGGGTGAGTGGACACAGCCAGATCCACACTGCGCCCTGCCTGCCCGTCTGCTTTGGGTGAGTGGACACAGCCAGATCCGCACTGCGCCTTGCATGACCGTCTCCCGTCAGTGAGTGAACACAGCCAGATCCGCCCTGCGCCCTGCCTGCCCGTCTGCCGTGGGTGATTGGACACAGCCAGATCCGCACTGCGCCCTGCCTGCCCGTCTCCCGTGGGCGAGTGGTCATAGCCAGATCCGCACTGCGCCCTGCCTGCCCGTCTGCCGTGGGTGAGTGGACATAGCCAGTTCCGCACTGCACCCTGCCTGCCCGTCTGCCGTGGGTGAGTGGACACAGCCAGATCCGCACTGCGCCCTGCCTGACCGTCTGCCGTGGGTGAGTGGACACAGCCAGATCCGCACTGCGCCCTGCCTGCCCGTCTGCCGTGGGTCAGTGGACATAGCCATATCCACACAGCACCCTCTCTTCCCGTCTCCCGTGGGTGAGTGGTCACAGCCATATCCACACTGCGCCTTGCCTGCCCGTCTCCCCTGGGTGAGTGGACACAGCCAGATCCGCACTGCGCCCTTACTGCCCGTCTCCCGTGGGCGAGTGGTCATAGCCAGATCCGCACTGCGCCCTGCCTGCCCGTCTGCCGTGAGTGAGTGGACATAGCCAGTTCCGCACTGCGCCCTGCCTGACCGTCTGCCGTGGGTGAGTGGACACAGCCAGATCCGCACTGCGCCCTGCCTGCCCGTCTGCCGTGGGTCAGTGGACATAGCCATATCCACACAGCACCCTCTCTGCCCGTCTCCCGTGGGTGAGTGGTCACAGCCATATCCACACTGCGCCTTGCCTGCCCGTCTCCCCTGGGTGAGTGGACACAGCCAGATCCGCACTGCGCCCTGCCTGCCCGTCTCCCGTGGGCGAGTGGACACAGCCAGATCCGCACTGCGCCCTGCCTGCCCGTCTGCCGTTGGTGAGTGGACACAGCCAGATCCGCACTGCGACCTGCCTGACCATCTGCCGTGGGTGAGTGGACACAGCCAGATCCGCACTGCGCCCTGCCTGACCGTCTGCCGTGGGTGAGTGGACACAGCCAGATCCACACTGCGCCCTGCCTGCCCGTCTGCTTTGGGTGAGTGGACACAGCCAGATCCGCACTGCGCCCTGCATGACCGTCTCCCGTGGGTGAGTGGAAACAGCCAGATCCGCACTGCGCCTTGCCTGCTCGTCTCACGTGGGTGAGTGGACACTGCAAGATCCGCACTGCGCCCTGCCTGCCCGTCTCCCGTGGGTGAGTGGACACAGCCAGATCCGCACTGCACCCTGCCTGACCGTCTGCCGTGGGTGAGTGGACACTGCTAGATCCGCACTGCGCCCTGCCTGCCCGTCTGCCCTGGGTCAGTGGACACAGCCAGATCCACACTGCGCCTTCCCTGCCCGTCTCCCGCAGGTGAGTGGACACAGCCAGATCCGCACTGCGCCCTGCCTGCCCGTCTCCCGTGGGTGAGTGGACACAGCCAGATCCGCACTGCGCCCTGCCTGCCCGTCTCCCGTGGGCGAGTGGACACAGCCAGATCCGCACTGCGCACTAACTGCCCATCTGCCGTGGGTGAGTGGACACAGCCAGATCTGCACTGCGCCCTGCCTGACCGTATGCCGTAGGTGAGTGGACACAGCCAGAATCACACTGCGCCCTGCCTGCCCGTATGCCGTGGGTGAGTGGACACAGCCAGATCCGCACTGCGCCCTGCCTGACCGTCTGCCGTGGGTGAGTGGACACAGCCAGATCCGCACTGCGCCCTGCCTGACCGTCTGCCGTGGGTGAGTGGACACTGCCAGATCTGCACTGCGCCCTGCCTGTCCGTCTCCCGTGGGTGAGTGTACACAGCCAGATCCACACTGCACCATGCCTGACCGTCTGCCGTGGGTGAGTGGACACAGCCAGATCCGCACTGCGCCCTGCCTGCCCGTCTGCCATGGGACAGTGGACATAGCCATATCCACACAGCACCCTCTCTGCCCTTCTCCCGTCGGTGAGTGGACACAGCCACATCCACACTGCGCCTTGCCTGCCCGTCTCCCCTGGGTGAGTGGACACAGCCAGATCCGCACTGCGCCCTGCCTGCCCGTCTCCCGTGGGTTAGTGGACACAGCCAGATCCGCACTGCGCCCTGCCTGCCCGTCTGCCGTGGGTGAGTGGACACAGACAGATCCGCAGTGCGCCCTGCCTGACCGTCTGCCGTGGGTGAGTGGACACAGCCAGATCCACACTGCGCCCTGCCTGCCCGTCTTCCGTGGGTGAGTGGACACAGCCAGATCTGCACTGCGCCCTGCCTGACCGTCTGCCGTGGGTGAGTGGACACAGCCAGATCCGCACTGCGCCCTGCCTGACCGCCTGCCGTGGGTGAGTGGAGACAGCCAGATCCGCACTGCGCCCTGCCTGCCCGTCTCCCGTGGGTGAGTGGACACAGCCAGATCCGCACTGTGCCCTGCCGGCCAGTCTCCCGTGGGTGAGTGGACACAGCCAGATCCGCACTGTTCCTTCCCTGCCCGTCTCCCGTCGGAGAGTGCACACAGCCAGATCCGCACTGCACCCTGCCTGCCCGTCTGCCGTGGGTGAGTGGACACAGCCAGATCCGCACTGCGCCCTGCCTGCCCGTCTCCCGTGGGTGAGTGGACACAGCCAGATCCGCACTGCGCCCTGCCTGACCGTCTGCCGTGGGTGAGTGGACACAGCCAGATCCGCACTGAGCCCTGCCTGCCCGTCTCCCGTGGGCGAGTGGACACAGCCAGATCTGCACTGCGCCCTGCCTGCACGTCTCCCGTGGGTGAGTGGACACAGCCAGATCCGCACTGCGCCCTGCCTGCCCGTCTCCCGTGGGCGAGTGGACACAGCCAGATCCGCACTGTGCACTAACTGCCCATCTGCCGTGGGTGAGTGGACACAGCCAGATCCGCACTGCGCCCTGCCTGACCGTCTGCCGTGGGTGAGTGGACACAGCCAGAATCACACTGCGCCCTGCCTGCCCGTCTGCCGTGGGTGAGTGGACACAGCCAGATCCGCACTGCGCCCTGCCTGTCCGTCTGTCGTGGGTGAGTGGACACAGCCAGATCCGCACTGCGCCTTGCCTGCCCGTCTCACGTGGGTGAGTGGACACTGCCAGATCTGCACTGCGCCCTGCCTGCCCGTCTCCCGTGGGTGAGTGTACACAGCCAGATCCACACTGCACCCTGCCTGACCGTCTGCCGTGGGTGAGTGGACACAGCCAGATCCGCACTGCGCCCTGCCTGCCCGTCTGCCGTGGGACAGTGGACATAGCCATATCCACACAGCACCCTCTCTGCCCGCCTCCCGTGGGTGAGTGGACACAGCCACATCCACACTGCGCCTTGCCTGCCCGTCTCCCCTGGGTGAGTGGAAACAGCCAGATCCGCACTGCGCCCTGCCTGCCCGTCTCCCGTGGGTGAGTGGACACAGCCAGATCCGCACTGCGCCCTGCCTTCCCGTCTCCCGTCGGTGAGTGGACACAGCCAGATCTGCACTGCGCCCTGCCTGACCGTCTGCCGTGTGTGAGTGGACACAGCCAGATCCACACTGCGCCTTGCCTGCCCGTCTCCCCTGGGAGAGTGGACTCAGCCAGATCCGCACTGCGCACTGCCTGCCCGTCTCCCGTGGGCGAGTGGACACAGCCAGATTCGCACTGCGCCCTGCCTGTCCGTCTGCCTTGGGCGAGTGGACACAGCCAGATCCGCACTGCGCCCTGCCTGACCGTCTGCCGTGGGTGAGTGGACACAGCCAGATCCACACTGCGCCCTGCCTGCCCGTCTGCCATGGGTGAGTGGACACAGCCAGTTCCGCACTGCGCCCTGCCTGACCGTCTGCCGTGGGTGAGTGGACACAGCCAGATCCGCACTGCGCCCTGCCTGACCGTCTGCCGTGGGTGAGTGGACACAGCCAGATCCGCACTGCGCCCTGCCTGACCGCCTGCCGTGGGTGAGCGGACACAGCCAGATCCGTACTGGCCCTGCTTGCCCGTCTGCCGTGGGTCAGTGGACATAGCCAGATCCACACAGCACCGTCTCTGCCCATATCCCGTGGGTGAGTGGACACAGCCGGATCCGCACTGCGCCCTGCCTGCCCGTCTCCCGTGGGTGAGTGGACACAGCCAGATCCGCACTGCGCCCTGCCTGCCCGTCTGCCGTGGGTCAGTGGACATAGCCATATCCACACAGCACCCTCTCTGCCCGTCTCCCATGCGTGAGTGGACACAGCCAGATCCACACTGCGCCTTGCCTGCCCGTCTCCCCTGGGTGAGTGGACACAGCCAGATCCTCACTGGGCCCTGCCTGCCCGTCTCCCGTGGGTGAGTGGACACAGCCAGATCCGCACTGCGCCCAGCCTGCCCGTCTGTTGTGGGTCAGTGGACATAGCCATATCTACACAGCACCCTCTCTGCCCGTCTCCCTTGGGGGAGTGGACACAGCCAGAACCAAACTGCGCCTTGCCTGCCCGTCTCCCGTGGGTGAGTGGACACAGCCAGATCCGCATGCGCCCTGCCTGCCCGTCTCCCGTGGGTGAGTGGACACAGCCAGATCCGCACTGCGCCCTGCCGGCCCATCTCCCGTGGGTCAGTGGACACAGACAGATCCACACTGCGCCTTCCCTGCCCGTCTCCCGTAGGTGAGTGGACACAGCCAGATCCGCACTGCGCCCTGCCTGCCCGTCTCCCGTGGGTGAGTGGACACAGCCAGATCCGCACTGCGCCCTGCCTGCCCGTCTCCCGTGGGCGAGTGGACACAGCCAGATCCGCACTGCGCACTAACTGCCCATCTGCCGTGGGTGAGTGGACACAGCCAGATCCGCACTGCGCCCTGCCTGACCGTCTGCCCTGGGTGAGTGGACACAGTCAGAATTACACTGCGCCCTGCCTGCCCGTCTGCCGTGGGTGAGTGGACACAGCCACATCCGCACTGCGCCCTGCCTGACCGTCTGCCGTGGGTGAGTGGACACAGCCAGATCCGCACTGCGCCTTGCCTGCCCGTCTCACGTGGGTGAGTGGACACTGCCAGATCTGCACTGCGCCCTGCCTGCCCGTCTCCCGTGGGTGAGTGTACACAGCCATATCCACACTGCACCCTGCCTGACCGTCTGCCGTGGGTGAGTGGACACAGCCAGATCCGCACTGCGCCCTGGCTGCCCGTCTGCCGTGGGACAGTGGACATAGCCATATCCACACAGCACCCTCTCTGCCCGTCTCCCGTGGGTGAGTGGACACAGCCAGATCCACACTGCGCCTTGCCTGCCCGTCTCCCCTGGGTGAGTGGACACAGCCAGATCCGCACTGCGCCCTGCCTGCCCGTCTCCCGTGGGTGAGTGGACACAGCCAGATCCGCACTGCGCCCTGCCTTCCCGTCTCCCGTCGGTGAGTGGACACAGCCAGATCTGCACTGCGCCCTGCCTGACCGTCTGCCGTGGGTGAGTGGACACAGCCAGATCCACACTGCGCCTTGCCTGCCCGTCTCCCCTGGGAGAGTGGACTCAGCCAGATCCGCACTGCGCCCTGCCTGCCCGTCTCCCGTGGGCGAGTGGACACAGCCAGATCCGCACTGCGCCCTGCCTGCCTGTCTGCCGTGGGTGAGTGGACACAGTCAGATCCGCACTGCGCCCTGCCTGACCATCTGCCGTGGGTGAGTGGACACAGCCAGATCCACACTGCGCCCTGCCTGCCAGTCTGCCGTGGGTGAGTGGACACAGCCAGATCCGCACTGCGCCCTGCGTGACCGCCTGCCGTGGGTGAGTGGACACAGCCAGATCCGTACTGCGCCCTGCCTGCCCGTCTGCCGTGGGTCAGTGGACATAGCCAGATCGACACAGCACAGTGTCTGCCCATCTCCCGTGAGTGAGTGGACACAGCCGGATCCGCACTGCGCCCTGCCTGCCCGTGTTCCGTGGGTGAGTGGACTCAGGCAGATCTGCACTGCGCCTTGCCTGCCCGTCTCCCGTGGGTGAGTGGACACAGCCAGATCCGCACTGCGCCCTGCCTGCCCGTATCCCGTGGGTGAGTGGACACAACCAGATCCGCACTGCGCCCTGCCTGCCCATCTCCCGTGGGTGAGTGGACACAGCCAGATCGGTTCTGCGCCCTGCCTGCCCGTCTGCCGTGGGTCAGTGGACATAGCCAGATCCACACAGCACCGTCTCTGCCCGTCTCCCGTGGGTGAGTGGACACAGCCAGATCCACACTGCGCCTTGCCTGCCCGTCTCCCGTGGGTGAGTGGACACAGCCAGATCCGCACTGCGCGCTGCCTGCCTATCTCCCGTGGGTGAGTGGACACAGCCAGATCCGCACTGCGCCTTGCCTTCCCATGTCCCGTGGGTTAGTGGACACAGCCAGATCCGCACTGCACCCTGCCTGACCGACTGCCTTGGGTGAGTGGACACAGCCAGATCCGCACTGCGCCCTGCCTGCCCGTCTCCAGTGGGTGAGGGGACACAGCCAGATCCGCACTGTGCCTTCCCTGCCGCTCTCCCATCGGAGAGTGGACACAGCCAGATCCGCACTGCGCCCTGCCTGACCGTCTGCCGTGGGTGAGTGGAAACACCCAGATCCACACTGCGCCCTGCCTGCCCGTCTGCCATGGGTGAGTGGACACAGCCAGTTCCGCACTTCGCCCTGCCTGACCGTCTGCCCTGGGTGAGTGGACACAGCCAGATTTGCACTGCGCCCTGCCTGACCGCCTGCTTTGGGTGAGTGTACACAGCCAGTTCTGCACTGCGCCCTGCCTGACCGCCTGCCGTGGGTGAGTGGACACAGCCAGATCCGTACTGGCCTGCCTGCCCGTCTGCCGTGGGTCAGTGGACATAGCCAGATCCACACAGCACCGTCTCTGCCCATATCCCGTGGGTTAGTGGACACAGCCGGATCCGCACTGCGCCCTGCCTGCCCGTCTCCCGTGGGTGAGTGGACACAGCCAGATCCGCACTGCGCCCTGCCTGCCCGTCTGCCGTGGGTGAGTGGACACAGCCAGATCCGCACTGCGCACTAACTGCCCATCTGCCGTGGGTGAGTGGACACAGCCAGATCCGCACTGCGCCCTGCCTGACCATCTGCCGTGGGTGAGTGGACACAGCCAAAATCACACTGCACCCTGCCTGCCCGTCTGCCGTGGGTGAGTGGACACAGCCAGATACGCACTGCGCCCTGCCTGACCGTCTGCCGTGGGTGAGTGTACACAGCCAGATCCGCACTGCGCCTTGCCTGCCCGTCTCACGTGGGTGAGTGGACACTGCCAGATCTGCACTGCGCCCTGCCTGCCCGTCTCCCGTGGGTGAGTGGACACAGCCAGATCCGCACTGCACCCTGCCTGACCGTCTGCCGTGGGTGAGTGGACACAGCCAGATCCGCACTGCGCCCTGCCTGCCCGTCTGCCGTGGGTCGGTGAACATAGCCATATCCACAAAGCACCCTCTCTGCCCGTCTCCCGTGGGTGAGTGGACACAGCCAGATCCACACTAGGCCTGGCCTGCCCGTCTCCCCTGGGTGAGTGGACACAGCCAGATCCGCACTGCGCCCTGCCTGCCCGTCTCCCGTGGGTGAGTGGACACAGCCAGATCCGCACTGCGCCCTGCCATCCCGTCTCCCGTCGGTGAGTGGACACAGACAGATCTGCACTGCGCCCTGCCTGACCGTCTGCCGTGGGTGAGTGGACACAGCCAGGTCCGCACTGCGCCCTGCCTGACCATCTGCCGTGGGTGAGTGGACACAGCCAGATCCGCACTGCGCCCTGCGTGACCGCCTGCCGTGGGTGAGTGGACACAGCCAGATCCGTACTGCGCCCTGCCTGCCCGTCTGCCGTGGGTCAGTGGACATAGCCAGATCGACACAGCACAGTGTCTGCCCATCTCCCGTGGGTGAGTGGACACAGACGGATCCGCACTGCGCCCTGCCTGCCCGTCTCCCGTGGGTGAGTGGACACAGCCAGATCCGCACTGCGCCTTGCCTGCCCGTCTCACGTTGGTGAGTGGACACAGCCAGATCCGCACTGCGCCCTGCCTGCCCGTCTCCCGTGGGTGAGTGGACACAGCCAGATCCGCACTGCCCCCTGCCTGACCGTCTGCCGTGGGGGAGTGGACACAGCCAGATCTGCACTGCGCCCTGCCTGCCCGTCTGCCGTGGGTAAGTGGACATAGCCATATCCACACAGCACCCTCTCTGCCTATCTCCCGTGGGTGAGTTGACACAGCCAGATCCACACTGCGCCTTGCCTGCCCGTCTCCCCTGGGTGAGTGGACACAGCCAGATCCGTACTGCGCCCTGCCTGCCCGTCTCCCGTGGGTGAGTGGACACAGCCAGATCCGCAATGCTCCCTGCCTGCCCGTCTCCCGTGGGTGAGTGGACACAGCCAGATCCGCACTGCGCCTTCCCTCTCCGTCTCCCGTCGGTGAGTGGACACAGCCAGATCCGCACTGCGCCCTGCCTGCCCGTCTGCCGTAGGGTTAGGGTTAGGGTTAGGGTTAGGGTTAGGGTTAGGGTTAGAGGGTTAGGGTTAGGGTTAGGGTTAGGGTTAGGGTTAGAGGGTTAGGGTTAGGGTTAGGGTTAGGGTTAGGGTTAGGGTTAGGGTTAGTGGGTGAGTGGACACAGCCGGATCCGCACTGCGCGCTGCCTGCCTATCTCCCGTGGGTGAGTGGACACAGCCAGATCCGCACTGCGCCTTGCCTTCCCATGTCCCGTGGGTTAGTGGACACAGCCAGATCCGCACTGCACCCTGCCTGACCGACTGCCTTGGGTGAGTGGACACAGCCAGATCCGCACTGCGCCCTGCCTGCCCGTCTCCAGTGGGTGAGGGGACACAGCCAGATCCGCACTGTGCCTTCCCTGCCCCTCTCCCATCAGAGAGTGGACACAGCCAGATCCGCACTGCGCCCTGCCTGACCGTCTGCCGTGGGTGAGTGGAAACAGCCAGATCCACACTGCGCCCTGCCTGCCCGTCTGCCATGGGTGAGTGGACACAGCCAGTTCCGCACTTCGCCCTGCCTGACCGTCTGCCCTGGGTGAGTGGACACAGCCAGATCCGCACTGCGCCCTTCCTGACCGCCTGCTGTGGGTGAGTGTACACAGCCAGATCCGCACTGCGCCCTGCCTGACCGCCTGCCGTGGGTGAGTGGACACAGCCAGATCCGTACTGGACTGCCTGCCCGTCTGCCGTGGGTCAGTGGACATAGCCAGATCCACACAGCACCGTCTCTGCCCATATCCTGTGGGTTAGTGGACACAGCCTGATCCGCACTGCGCCCTGCCTGCCCGTCTCCCGTGGGTGAGTGGACACAGCCAGATCCGCACTGCGCCCTGCCTGCCCGTCTGCCGTGGGTCAGTGCACATAGCCATATCTACACAGCAACCTCTCTGCCCGTCTCCCTTGGGGGAGTGGTCACAGCCAGATCCAAACTGCGCATTGCCTGCCCGTCTCCCGTGGGTGAGTGGACACAGCCAGATCCGCACTGCGCACTAACTGCCCATCTGCCGTGGGTGAGTGGACACAGCCAGATCCGCACTGCGCCCTGCCTGACCATCTGCCGTGGGTGAGTGGACACAGCCAAAATCACACTGCACCCTGCCTGCCCGTCTGCCGTGGGTGAGTGGACACAGCCAGATACGCACTGCGCCCTGCCTGACCATCTGCCGTGGGTGAGTGGACACAGCCAGATCCGCACTGCGCCTTGCCTGCCCGTCTCACGTGGGTGAGTGGACACTGCCAGATCTGCACTGCGCCCTGCCTGCCCGTCTCCCGTGGGTGAGTGGACACAGCCAGATCCGCACTGCACCCTGCCTGACCGTCTGCCGTGGGTGAGTGGACACAGCCAGATCCGCACTGCGCCCTGCCTGCCCGTCTGCCGTGTGTCGGTGAACATAGCCATATCCACAAAGCACCCTCTCTGCCCGTCTCCCGTGGGTGAGTGGACACAGCCAGATCCACACTAGGCCTGGCCTGCCCGTCTCCCCTGGGTGAGTGGACACAGCCAGATCCGCACTGCGCCCTGCCTGCCCGTCTCCCGTGGGTGAGTGGACACAGCCAGATCCGCACTGCGCCCTGCCATCCCTTCTCCCGTCGGTGAGTGGACACAGCCAGATCTGCACTGCGCCCTGCCTGACCGTCTGCCGTTGGTGAGTGGACACAGCCAGATCCGCACTGCGCCCTGCCTGACCATCTGCCGTGGGTGAGTGGACACAGCCAGATCCGCACTGCGCCCTGCGTGACCGCCTGCCGTGGGTGAGTGGACACAGCCAAATCCGTACTGCGCCCTGCCTGCCCGTCTGCCGTGGGTCAGTGGACATAGCCAGATCGACACAGCACAGTGTCTGCCCATCTCCCGTGGGTGAGTGGACACAGCCGGATCCGCACTGCGCCCTGCCTGCCCGTCTCCCGTGGGTGAGTGGACACAGCCAGATCCGCACTGCGCCTTGCCTGCCCGTCTCACGTTGGTGAGTGGACACAGCCAGATCCGCACTGCGCCCTGCCTGCCCGTCTCCCGTGGGTGAGTGGACACAG